>NC_085932.1:25711368-26350991 GCF_963556715.1 Cydia fagiglandana | reverse complement strand
GATAGTATTATTTATGTTGTTAAGAATCTAGACTCCTTCACTAAGAATTCTGATGTCCATAACTATAATACTAGAAATAAAAATAAGCTTGCTATCAGAAAGTTTCGTGTTCGTAAAGTACAGAAGTCATTCGTTGGGCAATGCATTCATTTTTATAACAAGTTACCTGAGGATGCTTTAAGATTACCCTTTCCAGCTCTTAAGAATTACTTAAAAAAGTCATTGATGTTGAAGGCTTATTACAGAGTCGAGGACTACTTGACAGACAAACATGCATGGTCCAAACCAGAAACTGTAATAACGACAAGTAGCAATTAAAAACATTGTATTATGTGTAGAGTTAAAGGTGACTCAGCTCAGGTAAGAAAGCACATCAAATTGTATGAAAGCATCTCATAACAATCAGTTAGATTCATATAATATGTATTCTCATTTCTTCTATTGATTTTATTTTCTTTTCCTTTTGTAAGATTTGATTTGTTTTCTGAAAGAGCTACGTATTTGTGATTTCATGTGCATATATGTTTATTTTTTATATCAAATTCTATAAAGTTATGTACTCACTGAGTATAATTGCATGAATTCTATAGTAATTTAAATTGTATTAATTACTCGTAATGCATGTTAATTATAAGATGTAATAATGTTTTGAAAAGATGTGTCCCGCCGAGTTTGTTGCCGGTCCCATATTGGGATACCCTCCTCCAATTGAGGGGGGATTTAAATCTTCTCGGGGCAGAGGTGTACGGTTGGAGCCGGTAAAGGTTTATTTGACGTTCATAAGCGCATTGTAATATGCCTACTTGAATAAACTATTTTTTATCTTTTATCTTTTATCTTTTATCATTGGGCCAACGAATGTTATCGTTGTTTAGCGAACGGTAGCAAAATACACAAAGGCCCATTGTTGGGCATCACTGCCACTGCCAATGTTGGTAAATGCGATATATGTCATCATTGGGCCAACGAATGTTATCGTTGTTTAGCCAACGGTACCAAAATACACAAAGGCCCATTGTTGGGCATCTGTGCCACAGCGAATGTTGGTAAATGCGATGGTGGGCCAATACAAAATTAATGTTGGCTACGGAACGAACCTCATCCCAACGTTTTCCCTACCGTT
Source organism: Cydia fagiglandana (assembly GCF_963556715.1). Lineage (NCBI taxonomy): Eukaryota > Metazoa > Arthropoda > Insecta > Lepidoptera > Tortricidae > Cydia > Cydia fagiglandana. The sequence goes on along the minus strand of NC_085932.1, from coordinate 26,349,868 downwards.
GGCACCGTGGGCCCCAACGAAAATGCTACTAGGGTACTTACATAAATTAACTAAATCAAACTTGAAGTTGTTTAGACATAATTAGGCAAATGCGGAATTTGTGGATAGACTAAGAGTTAGTAAGAATACGGAAATTGTTCAATGAAGTCCAAGTTAGAGAGGTCATAGATTGACGTTATCTCACAGAAGTCAATTCCCTATACAATTCAAAAAAACAAATAGGAAAATGTAATCTTATAAATATAGTCTCAGTAAAAGAGGTAAAATACACTCTCGGTCTCAATTATAGAGGTAAATGTGACTATAAAATACGAATCCCAGTTATAGAGGTTCGTTTTTTCTCAGTAACAGAGGTAATTCAGTGCTAAAGTGTCGGGACCGCACCATGAGTCCCAGCTATAGAGGTTTCTCACTTATCCAGGTCCCACTTAACCAGGTTTCACTGTAATTCAAAAGCTTTCATTTCATTTTGTCAATACATACGTTCCTTCAAATTTAAGTGTACATTTATCTCTTGATAAGTGTTACTTTTATTCCTAGATAATATATACATAATGAGATTGCAAGATATAAATTAACTTGCATCTGAAACTTGCTCCATGAAATCGGGAATCACTTTACTTTTTCGTGTCATACCCTCACAGATCACTGAAGACCACAAGTCACAAATCGTCAATCACGAGATTTCACGAAAATATTATGAATATGCCCTTTGACATATAAACCCATTAATCCTAAGACAAGGTGGTCGGATATTGGCATGTGCGAAGGGAAATAACCGTCGAGGATTCCAATTCAACCCTCATGTTTTGGGTTGATTGGATCCGGCGATTTGTGAAGGTAAATGATCCGTTTGGTTCAGTTTTTGTGAATTATGTATTTAGGGTGTGTCGGTACTTAGGAATTTTTACGCTTGTTTTTTGGATTTTTTTCATTTTGCATTTTGGATATTTATACAGTAAAAATGGAAAACATTAGTGAACACAAACAAAACATAAATGTTTAATTTCTTATGACGCTTTATACATAATTTTGTAACCACTCTTCAGTTTAATTTTAATGCCATCGATTAGTTATGCAAACTATTTGATTGAAAGCTGAAAGATCGGAATCGATAAAAACTGTTTAATTCTAAACAAAGCGAATTTGTTTATCCAACTGATAGATCAAAATAAACAGATATTTATTCACATTCCAGATCTTCAACAGAAAATAAATTATTATAAGGTTCATTATCCTACTAGATAATGATACGAGTATATGAGATATGATGTGCCTTTCAGAAATGGAAAGTTAAGCTTCCTTCTATCGTTTGATTATGTACAGTCAGCAGCAGCTATTTCTAAATGCTATTAAATATGAACTTAACGCAAGATCAATGACTAAGAGAATAAGAACGCATATAATTTATGAACATGCTTAGCCACTAGTGCCATACCTACTGACTACCTACCGATGATGAGGTTTAGTATGTAATTTTTATGAAATATAATCGAATACATACAAAATATTTGCATAGCATACATTTGCAAATTAAAAATAACCTCATTAGCATTTTTGTACCGTTTAAGCTTAATTTATTATTTTCATATCATTAAAAACTTTTAAAAACAAAGTGCTCCTTTAGGAATTGTTATTTAAAAAGTTACTTCGCCATCCTGAGATATTTTCGTAAGAATGTTATTTTCCTCGATCACAGTCCGGAGGTGGATTCTAATTAATCGCAAGGCGAGCCGATCCGTTATCATACCAAGTTTGGTCTGTTCTTCCTTCCTTTACAGTTTTAGTTCCAGTAGGTCCACAATAATAAGCTTATAGTATCTATCTACTCACTGTTAGTCTCAAAAACGGTTTTGGGAAACGATGGGAAATATGTGTAATTTCTTCTTAAAAGGAGCGCTGGGTCCCCTTCCCCTTGCTCAATCTAATAATTCAATCAGAAAATTATTACAATCAGGGACATATTTCATCACGGTGACAACTGACACCTGACACTGATAACTTTCTGTCCATTTCTGGGTCGATAAGGCAGTAATTGCGTCAATATTTGCTAGTTTGACCCGCAATTTATGGTAAATTGTTAGTGTCAGGTTACAATTTGTCATCGTGGTAAAACTGGGACCTGATATAAGTAAATCTCTCTCTCTGGTCACCTAGTTCCAACTCTTTATAGTAATAAAATAAACATTAAAAAAGTAATTTAGTATAAATATTAGAATAGAATAGAGCGTTTTTTCGTGACAAAAAATAAAAAAAAACAACAAGTAACACAAGCACATAATGGTCACGAAATGGTCCCGACTCAGCAGGTGCTAGCCTGGCTACGCTAGCTATTTATAATTAAATAAAATTCAATAGAAATTAAAACTTACCACTTAAAACTAACCTATTCGTCATTTTGTTTTTTGTTTCGACATAATAATTAATAAGTTTTACGACAGAACACGGCATGCAAGAGGTATCCTGCATAACATGGATATATTACGTGTTCCTCGTAATACTGAGCAAATCTGACCCGGATGAATCAGACATCAAGTGACATAGATTTGTGACGATTGATTGCCAGGATCGTGACGTTCTCCGAAGGGACGTCGACTACCCGCGTTCGGCCACTAATGCCACTATCCTCCGATTGTAAAGGCTTTAGACAATATGACATTAGACGAGGGATAAACGTTAGTGTCGTGATTGATGCTTTTTGCTTTTGTTCAAGTTATTCTACATTTAGAAGTATTGTGTCACCAGCGGGCGTATTATCGCGTTGATAACGATCTTAATCGTGCGGTGTTGAAAATGTAAAGTTTAATTATGATATTAATATGGTTCAACATAGACTATCTTCCGCAATTTTTAAAACGGACAGTTGTTATTAATGTATTTATTTGTAATTTATTACAGTTTTTAGTTACTTATTGCATTTTTTTTTCAATATTTTTGTAGTAAGTAATCAAATGATCTAAACATTTGACAAAATACACATGCAACTAACTGTAAAAACATTGTTCTTAGAATTTCATTAGACGGTACCCTACTTTTTTAGGGTTCCGTACCCAAAGGGTAAAACGGGACCCTATTACTAAGACTTCGCTGTCCGTCCGTCCGTCCGTCCGTCTGTCTGTCACCAGGCTGTATCTCACGAACCGTAATAGCTAGACAGTTGAAATTTTCACAGATGATGTATTTCTGTTGCCGCTATAACAACAAATACTAAAAACAGAATAAAATAAAGATTTAAATGGGGCTCCCATACAACAAACGTGATTTTTGACCAAAGTTAAGCAACGTCGGGAGTGGTCAGTACTTGGATGGGTGACCGTTTTTTTTTTGCTTTTTTTGTTTTTGTTTTTTTGCATTGTGGTACGGAACCCTTCGTGCGCGAGTCCGACTCGCACTTGCCCGGTTTTTTTGCACTTACCTACCATGTTTTTAACCTGAACTACTGTACCTACTTGTCTAAAATTGGTATCGTATAATTGGAAGGTAAAAAGAATGGAGATAAAACAGAGTTAACTTTGTTGGGAGATGTTGTAAATCTTAGATGTTGTTACAGTCAAACTATTGAAGCTTTCTGTTTTGTGCCGAAACTTTTGTCTCGTACCAACCCGGCAACAGCTGTCGGCAAAGTTTGCCTAAGTTGGGATATTGTACTTAGTGAAACTGTTAGAGAGGAAAATTGCTACGGCAAGGAAAAAATTAAATTATTCGGCTTCACTAAACCCTTTTATGGTAGAACATTATCATTATCACGATCGTAGGTACAGTTAACACTACGTATATAATTGTTTTTTTATTTATCTCTCAGTAGGTACCAAAATTTCACGCAACTTATTTTTTATAATCTCTGTAGCCGCCGTGCAGGTCAGGATCTCGTCGACTCAAATAAAAAGCTTCGATTTGAAGTAAACTGATGTAATTTTCCAAGTACTGGTTTTACAAGGGTTCCTTGACTCAACGGTTAAATGTAAAAGTGGTGTGGTGATTGTATGGAGGCTGATGAAAGAGTGATTTGCATAATTTGAACGTCCGAAAATGGTGGTTAAGATTTGGGTGCCTCTAATTGGCCGCGATACATAATATGTGGAGCGCTCCTATTGGTGCTTTAGAAAAAGCTTCCAAATACTAGCCGAGCCCGACGGCTGCGTTTATTTGTAATATTACTAAAGGTAAAATATATTAACCTTTGGACAAAATGTTAAATGCAATCTGATCTTATTTGCGATATTTGTACATTTAACTTTTAATCTCTTACCTTAAATAGGTACGAGTACAATCACATCATTATTTTTCATTAAATATTACATTCGTAGCTCATCGTCATCACACTAGCACCCCAGACATACCTAATGCACTTTTAAGATAGGTTGGTTTTACCACGAATGATACCTAAACCAAAGAAAATTAGTGAAGTAGTCCTATAAAAGTGGTCCGGTACAGACCCAAAACAATTACAATAAAGCGGCAGCCGTAGGAATGACTAATAAACTGGCCTGTTGCATTCTCATTGGTTGCGCGAGCTCGGACAATTTGAGCTTTTTGGTAAAACGGTGTAATGTTACCTCGTCGAGGTTTACAAGTGTGCGTAGTAGGAGACGCTGGTTCATTCGTCTCAATACTTAGCTAATCTATATTGTTTCTAGATCTATTAATTGAAGTTCGAATTGGGCAGTTACTGTATGTCTAGCGCGCTTGTGAGGCGAGTGGAATTAACACAACTTCAGCTAAAAAGTATTATTTTGGTATGTGCGCAGCACACATCGCGTATGTCTGGCCTCTGGATATTGCGCGGACAGTTTGATGGAAGTTAGTATAATTTACAACCTTGTATACAGTTATGGAGGTGTAAAATGTCTTGCGTAATTTATTTATTTACCATGGTGAAGTTTAAAAGTTGATAATAACCTAGGATCATTTTAAAATTATTTAATTTTTATTATTTAAAGATTATGTAGGTATGTAACTTAATTTTAATTTCACGTGTTCTCATTTAATGAAAATAGGTAATTAGTGTAAGTAATCAAATTTCTTATTACTTGTTGAATATTTACTAGATCACTTTTAATTAAACTTCAATCATTCATGCTAAAAATCTATTATTGAAGCGTGTTTTTTGATTTAATGGTATTAGTGACTGACCGAAGTCGTCATTTTTATTTCTGATTATTAATAATACATTATACATAAAACAATGTTTTACAAAATTGTATACTTATTAACTATGCCCTTTGATTATTTAATTATAATACTTAAGACTTCAAAGCTCGATTTTGTTTAGGATACCATCAAAACCAAGAGAAAAAACAAATTAACCAAGTCCAATTATGAAAAAAAAACTAGTTTTTGCCCGAAGTTTCATCTACCATCTCATACCAAACTCCATACCTCCATCTCTACGAATCTCCATAGCAAATTTCATCTTAATCGGGTAAGCGGTTTAAGTGTGAGGAGGTAACAGACAGACAGACTGTTAATTTCGCATTTTTAATAGTAGTAGCGTTTATCAGCGCTGGATGTCAATCTGCAGAATGATCTTTGCACGCGCTATTACGGTCATTTATTTTTATTGAGCTTATGTTTAGATCACGATGCCAGTAACTTAGAAAACGTGGGATTAACATCATTATGTACCATTAATGGCATTGCACCATGGACATATATATTACTTCGTAAGGACGCGGCTAACGAGCACTAAAAAGGGGGCCGCTACATGGGTGTGATATTTGCATTTATCACACCCCGGCGCTCAGTCGTGTGGCGAATTGCGCAGTAGAAAGTTGTCACGCAGCATAACACAAAAATGCCTTATTGCGTTGTAAAAGGGTGCAAAAACCATTATAGGAAGTATAAGAAAAAAAATGGGATCTCATATCATCGGTAAGTAATTTCCAATTAGGTTTATGTATTGCTTAAAACCAATTTTAAACGATAATTTTATTTCATTCTCACGAGCAACTAATGTTCGCTCGTACGTCATAGCGCTAATGCATTAACCTTGTAAGGACGTCATTTCTCTTTGGAAGTTATTATGAAGTAGAAATGCATACTGCGTGATTTGTATAGGTAAATTTACTTAAATATGATTAGTTGATTACCTACCGGATATAATTACCGAAATTAAAGTACCTATTGTCTGTCTTACAGAGTTTGTTCCCGTTTCTTTTACATAATTATTAAAAACATTCGAAATAACAAGATCAAGTATTTGTTATTGTTTTATTCGTTGACTTAGGTACCTAGTATATTAATTCTTGTCAGGTTAAAGTTTTTAATTAACTGTAGGTAAAACTCAAAAAAAATTAACAGGTGAGCGCTAGAAACAAAGCGCGCATTTTCAAACACCGATTAATTCACATCGCTGTATTTAATACTTTCCATTACCTACTTATATTTTTGCATCATATTTGTGGACAGGTGGCACGCTCTCGTTTCGGAGGCCAAGATTCTCTTTGGATCACTGAGCCAAAATAGTTAGTTTGTATTGCTGTTTCCTTCTTTTTTACTCTACCTGTTTTGCAAGCAAGAAACTAACAGAAATAGTTGTTCGCCGCATTTTACTCGCGAAAGCTCGGGAGGTACTTATCGAACTGTACTGCTGTAGCTAGTAGCTCGGCCAACTTGTCGACCTTGACAGAGCCGGCTTACACAGGGCGGCACACCGCACTGCGCGAATGTTTAAAATATTGCATTGCCACCTGAGACGATAATGACATCACGAAATAACGTAGAAGAACGGAAACTTATAAGGATAAGTTCGCCCATTTTAATACAATAAATATGTTAACTAAAGCATTTATTACGAGAATCATAAGTAATACATAGGCAAAGGGTTAGGTTAAGACATATGTAGGTAGGGTAGAAAAGGGGTTTCAGTCGATGTGTGGAAGGGCGGCACCGTCGTCGAACCCAAGCCACCAGGCGGGGGACTTAAACCGGTGGCGTGTGCCTCGGATGCACATGGTGGTGGCACGTATAACGGCGTTACTGATCCTGCATCTCAGCCAGCCCAGTACAGTACTTAGAGATCGGTTCCAACGTTGAGATATGGTTTCTGCCATATGTTTTATAACGGAGGACATTTGGGGTGCATAGACGCTGTCAACAGATGTTACAAGTGGTGTGAAAGTTGCATGTCGCATTTCACAGGCCGTGGAATATTTTCTCTGTTTTTCGTCTTCAGCTGATTTTAGTACAGATGTCACGGGTCTTGAGAGGTAAGAAGGAGCGTCAGTGTCGACGACACGGATATCAAACAACGCCAACAAATACAACAAATAATTTTGATTAACCATAAACTTAATCGACGCTCTTCTGATATAAACCGCGAATAAACTTAACAAGCCTTGTACGCCCGTACAAAGTTATCGCGAGAGTCGAGCTCACGTAGTTGTACGCAGTGTGTAACAGATGGCGCTTTTTTGCTGACATGAAGATCGCAACGGGCAATTCATATGCATGCGCTCATCCATAGTTTATATCTATGCATTGCACGCATTAGCCGGATACTAGAAAATCTTTTCCATATACCTACCTGGCGACGACTATGGTGATAAAATACATTATTTAGTTTTATCATGATATTCATGACACTCCCTTTGTTCTGTTCAAGTGTTTATGCGGTACAAATGCAAAGTTACATTAGACGGAATAAAATTGACTTTGCGGCCCGGGTGCCTTAGCTAATTTTTTTAGGTTAGATTTTTAAAAATAAGAATGGTTATGTTTTTACATTGGACAAAGTTACACAACATAAAATTAAATTATATTGTAGACTGGCTAGGCGCTCTAATGTTAGAGAGCCCCTCAACTTCATTTGAAGCTGCATCCAGTGCTTCTGAAAAGGAAAGTCCGGCCTATTGATCACCAAGAACAGGATGCTTGGATGGATAAATTAAGTTAACAGTTAACCTAAAACATATCTCTTTCATTTAGCTTTAATCGAGTATAAATCGAGGTAATAAAAAACTACTCTAGATACTATTATAAATTATACTTACATTTTTATGCTTGTGATCTGCCTATAAGGAAAACCGTTATAGTTGACCGGTGAGTTAAGTTTTATAGCTTAGTTTTAAAACATGAGCGTTGTATAAGAGGTCAGACACGATATTGCTTGTGGCCAATATCCGCGTTCTTTCATTCCTTATTTACTTTGCTCTACACAGTTTCTTCGTTTCGAAGAGAAAACAAACTTGTGGCTGTCTTGAAGTCTATATAGAACAATTAATTAATTTTGGAATACAATCTTGGATATGTAAAATGTAGTTTTCATTGCAGCATATAATAATAAATAAATGACAAATCAAAAAAATAAAAAAAAAATAAAAATACTTAATATATAAAGAAGTCCTAATTGGAGGAGAAATCAGACCCAGTACGGATATGATGGTCGTTCTTGTCTACGTGACAGCGTGATAAAACAGTGTCCGTCACTTTCTATCCCACGGTGTTAAAAAGTAACAGTTATTTTACCACGTGGATAAAGATGGATAAAGCCATCCATAAAGGGGCCCACTGATTATCAGTCCGCCGGACGGTATCGGCCTGTCAGTTGTTCGGAACTGTCAAAATTATGTTCTAACTGACAGGCCGATATCGTCCGGCGGACTGTTAATGAGTGCCGGCCTTTATAAGCCGGCTGGGATCCGAAGTAGCAGCTTACGATGCAACTAGTATAAATGTGAAGTTGCGGAAGAAACAGTAACAAATGGTGTCAATTTGTGTAAAGAACATGTTTAAATTATTATCAATCCTAAAAAAAATCAGAGTATTACTTTTCTTCTCTACACTCATAATTCATCAAATAGTAAGATAGGTACAGTCGCCATCAGATATATCGCAGCGGCCAAGTGGCTCACAAAATCTGAGCATGTCTCTATTGTCAAGGTGTTAGAGTGCGTGTTCAGATATTGTGAAGACATTGGCCGCTCCGATATATCTGATTGCAACTGTACGTAAATAAACAAGGAAATATGGAACAAATTCCGTAACCCCCGAACCCTCACGTATGGGATAAGTTATCGCATTTACCATTGGGATCACCTTTAACCCTTGCATTTATTTATAACACAATTCATATTCTCGTACAGTCAGCAGCAGAAGTTGCTAAGCGGGCGAGGTGTTCAAAATGATCGTGACGCGACTTTATTGATAAGAGAATAAGAGCGTGTCAAGGTAATTTTGAACACCTCACCCGCTTAGCAACTTAGGGCCCGATTCGGATTTTGAAATAGACATCTAATTAGATATCTTTTAGACATCACCAAGATACGATAACGATATGTTTAAGATCTGACCTGTCAAATTTGACATTTGCGCGATTCTGAAGATACTCTTGAACGATTTCCACAGGATATGACTTAGAGATCCAATTCACATCTAATAAATATCTTACTCTATCTAACGTAAAAGTGACATTGGTTGCCCGAATTGCGCTGCAAAAGAGAACTAATTGATATCTAAACTATAACGTATCTAGAATGGATCTAGTACGTGTCGTCTCTTGTGAATATCTTGAAGTTCGAATACGACAGTTGTGCTGCTGACTGCACGTATTTATAGCAATTGTTTACAGAATATTTTACACGCCCTTTTAGCCTTTATATATAAAACAATCATAATTAATATTATATACAAACACTAATCGCAGACAATTGAAAATTAAAGTTGTTGAGTTTCAAATAATATAAGGTGCAGTGGGCCAATTTCGACTGCGGGGCAATTTCAACTAATCGAAATATCTTCCATGTTTTACATTATTAATTTTTATGGTATCTAACATAACCAAACATACCTATTACCTACATTTTATGGCAGAAGACTTATAAGTCCTTTCCATTATTGTCATATACTTATAGTCATATGCCTTATGGGAATATAGTTCAGAGCCGGAAACCGCTACCAACTTTTAGTATGTTGTTGGGCATGGCATTGGGTCTCCAAAACTGCCGGGAGACGGCGGCGCCGGCCATCTACTTCAGCGGAATGACGTCATCAAAATGACTCCCGTTTCGTTGCGAATATTGCATATTGTACCCAAACTATGCATGGCACATAATTGTGTGGGGTATTGAATGAAAGCCAGTTAAATATGCTATATTTCATTTATACAGTGTGTATCAAAATATTCAGCCGTTTAAGAGCCATTTGCAAAAGAATCAAAATGATGTAAAAAAATATTCAATTATTTGGGTTTTACAACCAAACCAAAAGTCGGACGTTAAATCAATGTACTACAAAATTAAAGACGACGTCTGACGCCATACGTTGATATCAATCAAGTCAAAATTGGGCCAAATGTGTGGAAATTATGCATCAAAATATAGATATTTGCCCATACAAATGCATTAAAGTTAAAAAAATCCAAATTGGTCATTTTCAGGATAATCCGCGTAAGCTTCTAGTATGTTATTAGCAATATGACCTGGGTCCTAAAACTGCCGGGAGACCATCTTTATTGTCCCCCAGTCACGAATAATGACGTCATACAAATAATCACTGCCGAATTTCGTAAAATGTAAATTATAGCTATACTATGAGTCACACATACATGTGTCTTACATGTAATAAAAGGTTATTAAATTTAGTATGATTCACCTAAACATTGTTTGTAAAAAAAATGTACGGTTTAAGAGCTAGAAACAAAGAAATACCACTTTTTATGGAAAAAGTAGATATATATCAATTTTATAGCTAAACTAAAATCGTCAATAAAATGTTGCGTATAATATTTAAAAAACCAGTTATTCAACTATATATCACAATTTAAATTTTACATTTCCGACAAAAACTGTGGAAGTTCTGGAAAAAAAACTAAAGCGCCCCAACAATTCTACCTTAATGCGCTCATATTATGCAAAGAATAGTTCTAATCATCGAGTATTAAATGAATGAACGTTACATAAAATACATGAAAACGACATTTTCGAATGGAACCATAATTAAAATAATAATAATTTACTTGATAAGTAAGCAAAATACTGTTTCTTTAAGTACCTAATCTCCTCCTTTCAAAGTCGGTTAAAATGTGGCTTTTGTGACCTGGGCTACAAAGACAAATAAATTGACACCTCATTTATCAAAATCAGTTCAGTTGTTTCATGTAAAAAATACATAATTACTTATATATTTAAGCCTCGATTAGCCTTATACATACATACATACATACATCACTGGCTCAGTGACCCAAAGAGGACCTTGACCTCTGACACAAAAGAGCGTCACTCTGCCCTATTCTGCGCCACTTCGCGCCAGTTGGGTATTCTTATAAAAGTGGAATCTTGAGTGGTGCAAGGGTTTCAAGGCTGAGCTGAGAAGGCTGGCAGAATTTTCCCTCTGATCCTCCGAAATACAGGTCACCCCTCTGGTCTGCTAACATCTACGGCCTGAGGGTTTCAACGTTAGATGCCAAGCCACGCCAGGCCATAATAGTAAAGGTCTAATTATTGAATTTTATTTTTTTGTCCGACTACGGCAGAATTTGCTATCTATGCGTGCATGTGTAGGTACAGTTTGCATGAAAGTACTGAACTGATTTTGATAAATTAGGTGTCAATTTATTTGTCTTTGTAGCCCAGGTCACAAAAGCTACATTTTAACCGACTTTGAAAGGAGGCGATTAGGTACTTAAAGAAACAGTATTTTGCTTACTTATCTAGTAAATTATTATTTTTTTAATTATGGTTCCATTCGAAAATGTCGTTTTTATGTATTTTATGTAATGTTCATCCATTTAATACTCGATAATTAGAACTATTATTTGCATAATATGAGCGCATTAAGGTAGAATTGTTGGGGCGCTTTAGTTTTTTTTCCAGAACTTCCACAGTTTTTGTCGGAAATGTAAAATTTTAATTGTGATATATAGTTTAATAACTAGTTTTTCAAATATTATACGCAAATTTTTTTTGACGATTTTAGTTTAGCTATAAAATTGATACATATCTACTTTTTCCATAAAAAGTGGTATTTCGTTGTTTCTAGCTCTGAAACCGTACATTTTTTTTACAAATAATGTTTAGGTGAATCATAATACATTTAATAATCTTTCATTACATGTAACACATGTGTATGTGAGACTCGTGGTATAGCTATAATTTACATTTTGCGAAATTCGGCAGTGATTATTTATATGACGTCATTATTTGTAACTGAGGAACAACAGAGATGGTCTCCCGGCAGTTTTAGAATCCAGGTCATATTGCTAATAACATACTAGAAGCTTATGCGGATTATCCTGAAAATGACCAATTTGGATTTTTTTAACTTTTATGCATTTGTATGGGCAAATATCTACATTTTTATGCATAATTTCCACATTTTTGGTCCAATTTTGATTTTATTAATATCAGTGTATGGCTTGAGACGTCATCTTTAATGTTGTAGTACATTGCTTTATCGTCAGACTTTTGGTTTGGTTGTAAAACCCAAATAATCGAATATTTTTTTACGTAATTTTTATTTATTTGTAAATTTCTCTTGAACTGTTGCATATTTTGGTACACTTTGTATAAATAAAATAAAGTTTATTTAATTGGCTTTTTCATTTAATACCCCACACGTGTATGTGCTATGCATAGTTTGGGTGCAGTATGCAATATTCGCAACGAAGCGGGAGTCATTTTGATGACGTCATTCCGCTGAAGTAGATGGCCGGCGCCACCGTCTCCCGGCAGTTTTGGAGACCCAATGCCATGCCCAACAACATACTAAAAGTTGGTAGCGGTTTCCGGCTCTGAACTATCTCTGCGACCGTTTCCCATAAGGCATGGCACTATTAGCATATTAATAGAACATAGTATAACATTTATTCAAACAAACAATGCTATTATTGTCGCCTGACGGGACAGAATAACAACAAAAAAAGTTGACACACGCGTGTGGTTGAGAAAATACATTTGTGTTACAGATTTTTTTTTTCGCCTAAAACTTTTTATTACTCTAAACACAAACCGTTCTCAAGCGGATACTTTATAATAATACTAAGAACTTGCTGCTTACTGGTATCAAAATATATTTTAGTAAAACTGGTTTCACTTTGAATTCTGCATATTTTATATATTTCGTGTTTGAAGTGTTCTTAATGACAGCCTTAATGACGATAACTTATGCATGCTAAGTAAAATTGAATATTTAGCTTTTGCATACAGTCAGGCGTGTCTCACTCCGCGAATTCGTCGCTTTGCTACAGGTAGCTAAAAGTGCATTCCGTTCGGCCCCAATTTTGGGGTTTGCCATAAGCCGCGCGTGGCGCTGTCGCCACCTAGTGGCCATATCTGTGCTGATCGTAACAGACGCGTTTTATTAGAGAGTGAGTCTTCTGTACTTAGTACTATTATTTATTCTGTGATACAGTATAGAGTTTTTATTTATTTAGGACTGTTTCTTTTAAACTCTTAATTCAACATAAAGATTATGTAGGGTAATTCGCCAATAACTGGCCACTGTTAGTAATTGGCCACCAAATGAATTCTATTCACCTATAAACAGGGTTCGTTTTAGTATAAGGTTTCAATAATTGGCCAGCCTTCAATAACTAGCCGCTTTATACTAAAATTAATTTATATTTGTGCACAAATATTTCAAAAATACAATATTATTTCAAATTACGTGACATCTTACGGAAAAAATATTGTCGAGTGACAGGAAGAAAACGAACGCCAACAGGCCTTGACATATTTTCAAATTCAAATTATGTGATGGCCAGCGTTACACTTCCAACACCAGGTACTGGCGAATTACCCGAGGTATTTACAATATTAAAGTAAAAAAAACCGGGCAAGTGCGAGTCGGACTCGCGCACGAAGGGTTCCGTACCATAAAGCAAAAAAAAGGGGAAAAAATGTAATAAGAAAACGGTCACCCATCCAAGTACTTACCACGCCCGACGTTGCTTAACTTTGGTCAAAAATCACGTTTGCTGTATGGGAGCCCCACTTAAATCTTTATTTTATTCTGTTTTTAATATTTGTTGTTATAGCGGCAACAGAAATACATCATCTGTGAAAATTTCAACTGTCTAGCTATCACGGTTCGTGAGATACAGCCTGGTGACAGACAGACGGACAGACGGACGGACAGCGAAGTCTTAGTAATAGGGTCCCGTTTTACCCGTTGGGTACGGAACCCTAAAAATCTAAACTTGATAAAAATCGATGGAAATAATTAAAAAGATAAGGGCTTTTAAAACTTTCAACTTAATAACTTCAGCACTGTTTTGCTACTAAGACTTTGTGAAATGGCAAAATAATTCATTAAAAAGGTTCGTGAATGAGTTTCAAACTGAAACTTGGTGAGATATTTAGCTGAATTTGCGAAAAGCAATTCATGATAAGTATCTTAAAAAATCTCTTTTAATTACTCGATTAATTAAATGTACAGTTAATTTTGAAGCGTTCGTTTATAACATTGCAATTAAAACTTGAGTTTAATTTAAATTCTTCGGAATAAATAATATTTTCATTATATCAAAACATAATCATTTCTATTGGATTGCTTTCAAAGAATTTGCCAAAAATAGTGATTAAAAATAAATGGAAAATTAATAGCATGAGCGGTATTAGGATTTTAAAATCTGTCATGGTTTTGATATTATTATCACTACTACTTACACGGATTTTCATGTATGTATAATATTTTAATATAGGTACTTTAACTTTCTTACAATCGTTTGAACATTAAAATTATTGCTCGATGAACAATTCCATTAAGATCACAGACAAAACATCCTCCAGACTGAGCATAGTCGCGCTACCCCCTCTGCCACGCATACAGTAGTTTTACTCCATGTTCGAGTCCAAAGTGTCTTTGAACGGACCAATCTCGGCACGGGACTTCGCTCACCTCGTCCCGCGCACCCCGCATTTTTGGCATCATAGGATTAGATGATTCCTAGTCTATGATTAAGATACAATCTATAATTCTCGTTTCGCTGTCACTTATTTATCTAAGCGGTGTCACTACATAATAACGAATTAATTTTAGAGTAACCTAGCCAAAATGCCAATCGTTTGCGCCGTAGTGAACGACACGCTATAATCTCTCTCTATCACTCTTTTATATTAGTGCGACAGATACCCATTAGCGTATCGTCCACTACGGCGTAAACTTTTGGCATCTTGGCTAGGCAACCCGTTGTCAATTAATCATTAGCAATACCTATACCCACACGTTTTTTTTTGCATTTATGATTACTTCTATTATTATTCTATTCTATGATTATTCTATTAGCACGAGTTTTATTAGGTTCATTATGCGGTATAATAATGAAACAATCTTTTTGGCTCCTCTACACGATGGGCCAGCGCCGGCCACTCCAAGGGACGCATTTATGCGTTAGAGGGAGCAAGTGATAGTGCTATCTCATTCTACCGCATGGCTGCGTCCCTTGAAGTGGCTGGCGCTAGCCCATCGTGTGGAGAGGAGCCATTACAAGCGTGATTATTACACATGATTCACTGCAACATTTTACTGCATAAAGTGCCTGAGCGGCTACCGCGATAACCGAAATTCGCAAATTGCGGGGATCGTTCTCTTTTACTCCATTGACAGAGAAAAATCCCCGCAATTTGCGAACTTCGATTTTCGCGGTCATAGCACTGTTTAAGGACCTCGTATTTACTCTGCGCTGTTATTTCTGATTCAAAATAACACAGCAGTTTGGTATGAAATATCTCCGTGTCTTTCGATAGTTTCTCCGCTTGAAAGTCAATAAGTTTAACGATTCTTATATCCGTGTTAATAAAAACACATATAAATAAAAACCTTGTACCTTTAGGTCCTAAGTAAGTAAGAGAGACGTGAATAATATTGTCATTCTTTCGTTTCATTCCAATTTACATTAAGGTATTTAATTTTATCGCAATTACTTTATCGTCTGTAGTAATATTTAGTAATACTTACTTACCCGCATCATAAACATAAAACAATACTCGAATAACGATACTTTAAAATGCATTTATATGCATTTACATAATTATCTAATCATACGTCATACGTCACCACAAATGATTCTAATTCCAACCATTGAGCATTCCTAATACTGGAGTCAGTTATGTAACGCTGCCATACATGACCCAAAAAATTTTTATTAAGCTATGAGCTTCATCACATCTGATATTTGAGTAATTCTAAGCATTTCTAGCCTGAAGTGGGGGGAGGGTGGGGTACAAAGACGGCCGCCATCCGTCATCTTTAAAAAAAATCTACTCTGATCCTGGTGGGTACTAGGGCAAGTTTGGTATCATTTTCGTATAAACCAAAGACGTAGAATTCATTGCTGATATTTGTTTTTTCAATTTCATAGTAATTTTACAAGAAAAACGTAAAAAGGTGAAAAATTTGGTTGGAGATTTTTGCTACGCGGAGCCGAAACTACAAAAGATAGAAAGTTGAAATTTGCACACTAGATTACATTTATAAAGTGTACAAGAGATAAGAAGCGATTTTGAGAAATTCAACCCCTAAGGGGGTTAAAAAGGGGATGAAAGTTTGTATGGGGTTCAAGTTTTATTTTAAGCTAGGAATTTGAAACTTCGTAAAACGATATATTATTAAAATACAAGAAAACTAATTTCAGCGTTTTTGAAAATTCATCCCCTAAGGTGGTGAAAAAAGAGTTGAAAGTTTGTATGGATATCAAAAAAATTTTCGAACGCGGGACTTGAATCTTTGTATTTGGGGATATTATTAAAAGACAGGAAAAGTAATTTCAGCGTTTTGTAAAATTCATCCCCTAACAGGGTTAAAAAGGGGTTGAAAGTTTGAATCCATTACAAATCCGAGTAGACACACATTTCTTATTGCCTCCCAGGCTTGAAATGCTTAGAATTACTCAAGGAACATATGTGATGAAGCTCATAGCTTAATAAAAAATTTTTGGGTCAACTTTATAACTGCTTCCGCTATAATGAATCTTCACATAAATGCTAGGTAGGGACAGTCAAGGAATTTAAATTCCGACCCATTTCGTACTTTGTCACAGTGACAATCAATATGAAAGCCGCTAGAGACCTCATACGGTTGTCACTGTGACAAAGTACGAAATGGGTCGGAATTTAAATTCCTTGACTGTACCTACTCGTATAATTTATTATGTGAGAACGTCAAAAAACCAGAAGTAAAAAATAATGCATTGTGATCTTAATCGTAGTCTAAAGAAGTAAGCAGCGCAAAGCGGGTTAAAGATAAATACAATAGGAGGCCTATTCTGATTATGAATTTGATCTAGATTTGTTTTTGAAATGGCCAGTCAGCCGTC
This sequence comes from Cydia fagiglandana, assembly GCF_963556715.1. Lineage (NCBI taxonomy): Eukaryota > Metazoa > Arthropoda > Insecta > Lepidoptera > Tortricidae > Cydia > Cydia fagiglandana. The sequence continues at coordinate 26,332,617 of NC_085932.1, read as the reverse complement.
AAAAATGGCATTTCTGGTTGAGGAAATGTTACTTTTGACAGCTGAGAGATCACGTCCATATCAAGTCCAGATCAAATTCATAAACTGTTATTACAATCAGAATAAGTCTCCAGTTAAATAAAATTATTAAAATTAGCGTACTAAACTGGCATTTTAATTTTATTTTCATATATTTGAAAATAAAATAAAATTTATTTAAAACGTTTAAACAATTCTCGTCTACATTATTGTTTATTTATAGATTTTAAGGATTTTGTATATGTAATCAAACTTTCTAGATCAAACTAATTGTTGGCTCAAATAAAACTAAATACAAAAATCTATTTAAGAACATAACATTAGAAAACCATATTAATGTAGTCGGTTAGCATTTTTTATTATGACTAAAATAGCGACATGCATGAACCTTTGCACACTGAGGTCTAAGCAGCGGCCAAAAACTTGTTATAAATATACCCAGAGTTTGAAGGTAAGCTATTTTTAGACGCGGAGGCGTATGAAGTCACGACCTGACTCATGGTGTGCGCGATCGGAACGGTACGACAAAAAGTTACTGTTTTTGTGGACGGATTATTTAGACGTCAGCATAATTACACATGGTTTGTGTGCAAACAAAATTAAAGTCAACATAACATTACATATATTTTTTGTTAAAGTTTATGTGAATTAAAAAGTGCTACTAACTAAATCTGGTTAATCCTTATTGTTTTCGCGATGGAATATTATTTCTAAAGTATGTCTGAAGAATACAAAAACATAAATAATTATATAGGTACCTTATTTGTATTATTACGATTTTTTCTTTTATAAATATACATTAATGCACTGCAATAATAAACAGGAAAACAAAAAAAATGAAGATTCGTCAATATACGCATAAATTTTATTTATTTCTCTAACGAGATTAATTACTTACCCCTAAAGTAAGTCAGTTCAATCACCACGCATCACAGTCAATGTATTAGTATTTTGGTATTTGTTGCGTAAATTACGCTTACCTACCTAAATAAGTTTTTCAATGACTTGCAAAATATGGGAATGATAACTAAGCATATAAACGAAAGTAGGTAAAAGAAATTAATTTCCGAGCGATTTCGTACTTTATCAGTATCACAGTGACAATCAATATGAATGTGGCTAGAGACCTCACACCATTGACACTATCACAAAGTACAAAATGGGTATAAAATTAAATTCTTTGACTGTACAATTGAATCTAGTATTCAATGTATGTTCTGAAAGAAAAGAGTTGTGGAATGTACTGGGCCCCATACATTCCTCGACTCTTCTCTTTCCGCACAGACTATATACAAATACATAGGTATCTATGACACATGTCGCCAGTTTCCATGCACGTTCGGATCACTCAGTTCTAACAACCGTAACGACATTCAGTGTCGAGCGATCCGCGGTCCAAATTATGTGCATAATTGTGACGAAAATAGATTTCTAACCACGAACTGATTTCCGTACGTACGTATAATTCAAGTACTTTGCGTTTAACTCAATATATAAAAAAATGTTGCAATAGGCGTCTGGGTATTGGTATAAAGATTATTTAGGACTTGCAAAGTATTGAAACAGGATTTAAATAAATGTATTATTGGAATATTTGGAATTTAATAAAGGTATTCAAGACGTTTATTAACACTTAGTCTGAATAGAACATTGTTATTTTAGTTTTAATTATGGTTGGGTACCTACTTACATCTCTATAGTCAATTACTAAATTCTAGTTAAATTCTGCGTACCTATGTAAATTATATGAATGTTAGGAATATCATTAAATATAATCATAACATAGGGTAATGTTAATGTTTGGTTAGTATTGTCGGTCTTTTATATATATTCAACACAATTATAAAACTTGGTTATAAATAACTATTGAAAGCACAAAGGACAAAAAACAAACAATGAACTATAAATAGGAGTAGGACATTAAAACTAAATCATAGAATTATTGAACTACTTAATATAGTCGCAAAAGGTACGCCGGAAATGTCAAAATAGGATCATAATGGAATGACTTCAAATATAATGATGATGAATGCTATTTAAGGAATAATAATTGGATATTGTGATGTATTAGCGGAGTTGGCCATGATAAGATTTATGACGGCCATACAAAGATACAGTTTTTTTAGCTTAGCACAGTATTGTTTATTGTCACCTCACCATTAACCCATATTGGTGTTAAAATTTATTTTCTAACGACCTTAGCCACACCATTGATCAATGATAATGGTATTATGCTAGTAAAAAGAAAAAACACAATGAAATTGTGGAGTTACTTACCTAAAAGTTATAAATTATTTTTTGCTTTAAATACCATGCACAAAATATATAATCCTTTAAAATCGCAGTTCAGTACGAATGGTCCCAACAGGAAGTTTTGAATGAAGCGTAGCATGATGCCCGAAGCTGATGTAGCTACAAAACAAAAAATATAAGCGGAAATAATTTGTAATTACAAAAATCATGTTTTAATTATGTTTTGTTTCCGGCTTGTAAAAATCAAATGTTTAGTATATTTGACAAAACAAAACAATAGACTTACAATATTTCACTTGTACCTGCCGGTTTGTCATATAATATTATTGAAAAAATAAAAATATTATCAATATAAATATAGGTATAAGCAATTGAGTATTTTCAAAAACAAAGTTCATTCTGTATTGCGATCAATATAAACGATAGTGGGCGAACTAAAAAACCAACACTCTATGAGTACTAACTTTCCAATCGACAGTTTCCCGTTTCCTTTTCAATTCCAAAACTGAACTTTATTTCTATTTCCACATCGTACATTTTACTATTAAGTTTGAAAGAGTTGCTAGCTGGAAACTTAACACTTACTTACTGGTACGAGTTCTTGTTCAAACTCTTGTTTCCGATACATTTTTATTTGGATGCCTGAATCATTGAGCGTTTTATACGGGTGTATTTTGCATTCCGTGAATTGATTAACAGAAGTAACGTTATCTGGTTGCCAACCCACTAAACGTATGCAACTGCATAATTTTGCTTAGTAAAGGTGATTGACCTGTAAAACAATCATGGTAACACATTTTTTTAATAACCTTATTGAATGTAATGATAAATTTAGCCAATCGAACAAATTAAAATTTTAAAGTCGCCAAAAAAGAATAATTGTAATGCGTAAAAGAACTGTAGGTAAGTACTTAAAAATATCATCAACGAGTAGGAATTAATATGTAAAATGATTATGTTAAAGTACCGGCCGAAAACAAACAGCCTAAACTAAACTGTTGAAGGAAGGACCTTAAAATTAGAGACATATTTTCTCCAGATGTTGTTTACTTGCTAAAGGTTGAAAATGGACTGGAAAATTTTTTGCGAATATCATACGAAATGTATGAGTAATATAAAACATCACATAAGATAGTTGACACATTGATTCATATTAATTCATCACATCCTGTTAACTACTGTCCTCGTCAGCCATTAAATTAACATATGGTATTAAGCTTCTCAGTATTTTACGAGAAAACGCAGATCAAAGATCATTTAGTTGGCCACACTGCATGGTTAAACTAATAAATATACATCACATGCAGTTAACCATTAAACATTATGTTATTACGTATTTAGCGTTAACGCCTTCATAAAATATGTTAAGCGTATTTCCCATATTATTCTGAGAACTGATTTGCATTATGTCGTGTATTTTATTATAGCGGTATTGAAAATGTGTAATATAGTCATCATACCTACACAATTACAAGCTATATACAAACAAAAATTCATCAAATATATCTTACGAATAACGATATTAATGATATTAAGGTGCAGTAGGCTAAGAGAACGGAGTTTTTGAAAAGTCGTACCGCTTTTTTAGATCACAATACGGTTGTTAAAAAAATCTTGAGGTCTTTTCCTAGGTACTTCGGCGATTCGAATTCTGATTTTTTGACGTTGGCTCGATAAAACGAACACGAACATAGATCTAAAATGTACATTAAAATTTATAACAAATTGTGCTGAAAACTCAAAATATGAAAATTATTTATAAAAATGAGCAATTTAATGCTTGAAGGAACTCGGCGATTACTTTTTATTATTAAGAAGATACACCGTGGCCGCACGAAATCGTCTTTTCATACAAACGCAGTTCTCATTTTCCTCTCCGGATATTAACATTATAAAAAAAAAATTTGGACACAGTTTGTTGTATATCAACCACAGATGCCACTCTATGTTTGATTTTTGTTATATTTTACGCCGCTTTAAAAAACACCGTGTATACCTACATCTGGATTCTGGAAACTCCAATTACTAACAGATATTAATAAACTGAAACAAGTCTACAAAGATCATTTGCAAGAATTCACATCAAAGTAATCTAACATGATTTGACAAAGAAGGCCTCACCCAATTGTAATTTGAAGTTTTTGGTCAGAATTTCAAATTCACTCAATTAAAACATCGGTTAATCGGCCCTTTAAACCTTATTTCATGAAATACAAGGTTGAATTTCCTTTGTTGACACATTTTTAAGATTGTCTATGCTGGATGCGTAAAGTAATTTAGGAGCCCATATTAAAAGACGAGTGATCTGTGAGTAGAATCCTTGATGATTGGTGCCAAGTTTGGTAGAAGGATGTCCTTATTTGAATTTTTCAATACATTTTTTTCTCTGTAATTGCTGTTTTTCCATTCACTTTGTACGAATTGAAACAAAATATTATAATTTTTATAATAGTAAGTAAAATCTTTCAAATAACAGTTTAGTACCACAATATCTTATATTTATAAAAGCTTAAGATGTTAAAAATAAGAACCGATCCGCATACAAATTATACTATCGATGTTTTAGGAAATCTTATCAAAAATAAGTAGTAAGGGGTTGGGTAAGGAGCAATAGTAGATTGTTAACCAAGGGTGGAAAGTGAACCATTTCACCCGAGATATTTTGGCGCTCGAACGAAGAGAGAGCGCCAAGCGCCAATAGTTCGAGGGTGAGATGGTTACTTTTACCCGAGTTAAACACTCTACTTATCATTTCGACTACCTATGAGGAAAGTCAAACAAGAAATCTGTTGATTATTGGTAATATTATCATTAATTCAATCAGTTTCACTTTTTTAAGGCGGGTATACATTAAGGCCGTTTCAGATACATCCCAATTTAAGATCGGATTATCTATGCCATAGATTCTATGGTTTTCGATTTTTTCCGATCAAAATGTAAGCGGCGCCAATTTCAGTCATGCGGAAGCTAATATGAAAGCTTTTAACTGAATAATATGCTGTTGCTCGAACTAAAAATTTGAAAAAAAAAATTACTTTCCACCCTAGGGTGGGAAATGACATTTTCCACCCGGTTATCAGCCTATGAAAGGTGAACTTTCCGAACAGGAGAGATGAAAAATACATTGTAGACTCAGTTGGTTTTTAGTTTTCACAGCTTAGGGAATGGGCGGTGTATTCAGTAGTTATAATATAAATACGACTTCTTAGCCTTTAATGTATACACAAGAAATTGAATCTGAACCTTTCCTTCGCGCTAAGTACGTAAAAATAAAAAACATAATTGATTCCCGAAGGACTTTGAAATTTTTCCATTTTTTGCATCAGTGAGGCAATTTCATAACTCGCAATGTTATTATATTTTTTATGTACCTATAAATGTAAAGCTAATGGTAATTCGTTACAATTATATGTAATATCAATTAAAATTCTATCGCATACTAATCGCATTCGTATCATATTTATGTAAACAACGATAATATCTCTTCACAGTGATGTGTTGGTGAAGTAAAAAAAATGAGATAAATACGAAATAAAATGTTAAATGAGATCGTGGATGCGATACTCCCAATAAACTGTGCAAAGGCACTAAGGAGCAAACCACGACATGAAAATAAGACTAATTTCAAAAGAAGACACCAAAATGAGAGAGATAAATATGAAATTAAAGAACCTTACAAAATTATGGACGATGTTCAAACACACGAGATTAAAAGAACAGCAAGAAATAAAGCAATAAAAATAGAATTTCCAAATTTGTTAGGTCTTCTTGTTTTATATGTGTGTATAACGAATGTTGTTATTAAGTGTGATGTAAGTGTTGCTGATAAAACTTTGAGAGAGGAAAGGAAAGTACGTGGAATGCATTTGCAGAATAAAGGGTCATTAAAATATTGGCATGGACATAGATACGAGAACAAATTGTACGGTAATAGTCACCGCAAACGAGCATCGATCTCTGATTACGAAGACAAAGAAACTTACTCTAGCCCTGATGAAGTCAATAAACGTTACGATTCCTATAGTCATAAACACGAAGATACGCAAATCACTGGAAACGATACTTATGTAATCGGTCACCCGCATGATTTAGTATCAAACCCCTTCTATGTGAAGGAAATAAACTTTAAATTAAGACCAGACATGAATCAGTTCAGCGAGAAAATACTCAAACTAGGAGTTCTCTTGCCAACAAATCCCTTGCTGGAATTCTCATTGGCCAAAGTTTTACCGATTCTCGAAATCGCCATTCCCGCTGTTACGAAACCTGACGGCCCTTTACCAGGATGGAAAATTCTAGTAGACTACCGAGACACAAGATGCTCTTCTATTGAAGGACCACTGGCTGCTTTCGAATTTTATGTAAATGGTTCTGCAGGTAAGTTTTATTGGATAATGCATTTTGTATTTGAACATTTAATCATTTAATTGCAATTCAAATTCATAGCTGAATTCACATTGTATATGATAGACGTTAGATAAGACAGTTATAATAAACATTACAGATGCCTTCATCGGGCCAGGGTGTGAGTACGTAATAGCACCCGTTGCGAGGTACGCCGGGGCTTGGGGCATACCAGTGCTGACTGCGGGGGCTATGGCTGACTCATTCATCCACAAAACTAGCTACTACATGACGCTAACCAGAATGATGGGCAGCTATACTCAGGCCAGTATCGCCATCAGCGAAATTTTTGAGGTAAATTTAAAGTCTACTGGTGTTATGTAAATGTTTTAGATTTTTCTTTGCTAGATGAGAAAGTTTTTAATTTATGGTTTGTTTTATTGGGCGGCGGCCTATCACAACACAAATTTATTTTCTGTGAATGTATGTACCTATTTGATAAATTTCCATTTGTGCGAAAGGTTATCATACCGGGTGTGGCCTGTAACATGAGCAAAAAATTAAACTGTAGGCTGTACTCCTCATGCTGACCAAAATTTGTTCAGCGACTTTTAAAAATAACTTGTGGTCTGATTTTTAATACACTTTAAAGTTTATTCTAAGACGCAATGTATTACGAATTTTGTTATGTTTAAGGCGTGACAAGCAACGTCAATTACAATGATATGGCGTGGCGATGGCGTCCATTGAAGATAATATTTATTTTGTATGAAAAATAGGGAGTCTAAATGCTTCATAATTTTTAAAAGTTGTTGAACAAACGTGTCACGGTTTGAGGAGTACAATCTATGTTTTAATTCTTTGCTCGTGTTACAGGCCACACCCGGTATAAAATAAATTAGCCACTAAATAGTAGTTCTTAAGTATGATCGAATTAATACTGACAAGTTTAAAAATGCCTTTCCAACAGATGAAAATGTTAATAGAATTTAAAGCTTTCATGTTGTTAATCGTTTTATAAGTGTTATTTATTTGTTCGTTTGCTTGTGTAAATGTTGTAAGACTTATTTTATGCAAATCTTACCCCACAATTTTGGAATCCTATTATAATTCAATCGTTTTACGTGACTTGATTTAAGTTGGTGAAGAATGTTAAATTACAATTCTAGAACGGCAATGGTTTGGAGTTCATATTGAAGTATTAAATAGATTATTGTTTTTATAACCTTAAAATCTGTTTTTTTTTAAGTTAAACTTCCTTTATTTTAAAGCAAAATTTTTATTAAATTATTTCTTCAACTTTGAGCTTTTACGAACTTATGGGTATATGGTACGGAGCGTGTAATGTGTGTTATGTCCAGATAATGTCAATACCTTATACAAGGCAAGCAAAATATTTAAAAACCCCTCTTTACATTAAGTATATTATATTAAATTACCTATTTACTTATGTAATCATTATGATATTCAAACACCGTCTTTGATACAAAGTCCGTTGGCATGGAAAACAGTCCAAAGGACAAAGAATCGTCGTCCGTAATAATATGTGATCCGACATGTTTACGACATGTCTTGTCTACCCATTTTCGGCCGAACACATAATATGAACAGAGTCACTGAACTGAGATTGAAGCTAAATAGGATTCCATGAGAAATTATTATGTTAACAAAGGAATCTGATTGTTATTTATATATCAAATCAGATTTTTTATTCTTGAATGGATCAGACTCGAGCACCGAACGATATAAACAGTTTCAATTAAATAGGTACTGTGAACTTATAAAGAACAAGTATTGTTTTTTTATAAACAATTTTTTTTTATAATATACATATTATTATGCTTGAAGGAAAGAGAGGAACAATGTTATTCGAGTGAATTTGAATCAATGTAACACTAAACATAACTTGGGTACATCCCCCAGAAGATACTAACGAGAACAAATTTTACTATCCTATCCTAGGTTTTTTTAAATATACCTACACTTGACATTTCACTGATGTACCTACAACATTGTTCATACCCTAAAGTCCATAACTTAAAACGTCGTCATAAATATAAAACTTTATTAAAGACGCACAATAAAAAAAAAACAGATTCGTTCTACATAATTATTCAACAAAAATACCTACGTCAAACAATAAGGAACTGCGTTTATCTATATAGTGCTACAGAGCAAATTTACAGTTGGCAAATTTTCTCTCCGCATTGGCATTCGATTTGGCCAATCGCCACAGGTTCGGATATTGCCATTGGCAAGTTTTCTGACATTACTTGTCAATAGTACAATTGGGATACCAATATTTTACAGTCGCAAACTACCCAAATCTGTAGGTAACTAGTTAATTCTCATTTTGTCCTGAGTTTCTAAATACCTGAACGTCAATAAATTATTGTTTTACTTAGGCTGACCATTTACCGCCACTTTTAGTACATCAGTTATAGTCTGTATCTTTAGGTATTTAAATAAAAGTAAACAAACGATTTGTACATTTTCGGGTAGTTATAACATTTGGATCAGTCACGTCCTGACTTTAACCTACTTTATTTGATCATGTAATGCTTTCATCTACCCCCAACTGGCTTGAGGAGCCATTTGAGGGTATATTTTGTTTATTTTTATTTATATATCTAAAGATACAGAGTATAGTATTCCATCTTCAGACTGTCCATTGAAATTTTTCAGAAAATTTTCTATTTCCATATCTGCCACTCCAATACAGCAGAGACGATAGAGGTTTTGAAAGTTTACAAAATTCAATTCTAACTTGTTCACAGTTTTTTAGGGTTCCGTACCCAAAGGATAAAACGGGACCCTATTTTTCTTAATATTAATGTTTCGTAACTGCGCACATGTCACATTGTGGATTGTTTTGATAACCTTGCCGTTTTTAGACAAAATTACTCGGTTAATTATGCTATTCAAGCGTCATGTTTGATGTAAATATTTTTATATCACAATACGTAACCTTGAGACTGTTTTTGAATAAAATTGCTCTTAAAATGCATCGGTACATACAAAATTTGAATGCCTAAAGTCTATTGTCAACTTTAGTGGTGGATTTGCAGTTTTTGTCGCCCTAGGCCCCAGGCCCTGTAGCCGCCCCTTTCTCAGCACCCATCATATTGACTACATTTTAAGTTATTTCTTGTTATCATCAGCGAATTTTTTGTTACAATTTGCCGCCCCTAATTTTTTGCCGCCCTAGGCCCGGGCCTACTGGGCCTTAGGACAAATCCGCCACTTATATAATTAGTTTAATAATTTAAATTTCTTTTTTATATGTTTACCAGTCAGTAATTAATAATGTGGTTTTCATATAACTGTCAAAATGTTCTTTAATATCATATACATTCTTGTTTCATGGAACGTCCACAAAAATAATAGTTATGAATTAGATATTTTGAATTGTCACATTAATTATATTCTTCTTTCCGAAATTCAACTTAAGCCTTGTATTTTTGCGATTGACTTTCATTGGCATGTAAATGGAATGCTTAGTAAACTTTTGTTAAAATGCGTAATCGGACGTTGCTCCTTAAATATCTGGCAGAAAGATCGGGAATTCGTTGGTTATATTCCAAGACTCATTTTTCAACTCCTTGATATATATTTTTTCGAACCATCAATTTAAGATCTATTCTATTTATGTTATTTTATTTATGCCCTATCTTGTGAATGTGTTTGTGTTTAATTTTATCGGACATTAAATAAAAATCTGCAACACCATGGACTGATTTTATATAACAGCTACATTTAATAGAAAATTCCACAAAAGTATAAATGTAAGACGCAAATGGCTTAAATGTGTCACTCTTAATAAGCTTAATGACCATTAGACATAGATCTGTATCAGCTTCCCGGTTTTCCTTATTCAGTTAGGCACATCACGTAGAAATTGAGCCCATTCTAATGGGTCATGTTTGTTTATCTCTCTTGACCCTTTTAGTTAAATGAATGAAAGATTTATCGTCAGATTTACTAGATTTTTCGTCAAATAAAATCGTTCTTCACACTGAGAAACTACGGATCAGTGTCGACAATATCAAAATGAACCTGATATGTAGTGCGACATAAAATAGTAGCAATTGAATAAAAAGGAATTATAAAATTTCCATACTAAATTGTTGCCATGTTTTAGCATTTTACGTTAAAAATGTGACAGTTATGTAGAAAGTGGCGCCCTCATTTATTTTCTACAATTTCTTATCGGACTAAATTAAGAATCTATTAAATAGTGACCTTTGATTTTTAAAAGATTGAATTTTCAATCACAAATTATTTTGTATAATGACAATGACACTGGTTTTCAAAGAATGATTATTTGGTAGGTTTTCTTGTAAGATTATCAATAGTTAATAATAGTTAATAAATGAAAGTAATGACGATATTTCCACGCACGCACGATTGAGAAAAATGATAATAATATATTTCATATGTCTACCTGTGTTTCTTGCTTTTTAATTTCTTTTATCAAATTTAGTTATCTAGATACTTCTAACAGATAGAAACTATATTTAAGCAATTATTGTTAAATATTAGTGTTGATTGAGTTTATCTATTTAAAAACATCAAAAAAAAATCACGAAAGCCAATCTATACCCCGTTTGCAGATGGAGAAAGTTATGTAAAACACACATATATTATATAGATTTATGTTGCCTATTTTCGAAATTAAATGGGCTTTCCTGACACTCTATATTGGCTTTATTGTCTGTGTCCTTACTAGTAACTGAATTTTATATTCACTGTATATTATCCACTTTTTCTACATTCCTATTTTTAAGTTGATTATGAATGCATTAAGATTATCTACACTGACTTGTTTTACATGTAGAATGTGGCGTCATTAAGTCATTTTCTTAGAAATTATTTTGCACGACCACTTCCAACTTGGCTTAATTGTTATTAAACTGAATTAAAATCTTAATTGAAAGTGTTATGTAACAAACAGCACTCAACTTTCAACTTCTAGTTAATATTCAATTATAACAGCAAATATTATCACACCATAATTAAAATAAGTGTCCTCTTGTTTCAGGTGTTTAACTGGCACCGCGTTGGCATGTTATATCACAACAACGACCCATCTTCTGGCCACGGAAATAGCCAGTGCTTCCTTACCCTGAGTCCGGTGTTCGCAATACTGCAGAAAAGGTCAGGCGCAGACATCCGGAACCTACCATTCGACGAGACCAACACGACTTCGACGAAAATAAAACAGCTTCTGCAGAAACTGGCTTTGAGCACTAGAAGTAAGTAAATATTTAAGTAAAGCTGATATGAAATAAACTCTGTTCTGAAATAATAATGTTTCACTTGTGGCGTCTTTAGATTTGTGTCGAAATCAACTTTCCGCATCTGTCGACAGATTTATTGACGTGATAACGTCTTATAAATCGATGAACACCGGTAGCATGCACGAAAAAGTGTCACGTTGTGGACAAATCTCCATGGTAACGTTGTGGACAGACCTCCATGGTAACGTTACGTAATATAATGGTAATGTTTTCTTATGACGTTATCAACTTATCACGCAAAATTATCGTCCGTAAACCCACTTTTTATTTACAGACAACCATATTTTTTAGTTGCCTTTATGATCACTGCATCAGGCGTATGATGGATGGTGTTACATATATGTATTTGTGATAAAATGAGCGTCACTGTTTAACACCTTGTGATTAAAAGAGACAGACACAGTCATTATTACGCCGGCATGTATACAGGAGCGACCATATACTCCTTACAGGAGAAAGTAAATAAAAAATTATTCTGTTTTACTATAGTGGAACAAGCGAGTTAAAATTACACATACATGATGGATTATTATTGGACATCAGCCAATACTAATGCTTTTACTCAACGAATGTGCTAACACGTCACTTGGGGAACTATTTTCTCTTGCTATTTTTAGATCTGGTTTACGACGGTTACAAGATTATTTTTATCTTTTTTTTTACAATCACTTTACATTCGTGTGATCGTATTTTTTTATTGACGGAAATGCAGGAATAAATCATTTTTATAATAATTGTTTTTCTCATCACATTGTTACTGTTGTTAGTAGGTATGTCTCTTCAAATTATAAACGTTTTAAAACTTCAAGTTATTATTAAATTGTGTACCTATGCAAATAATTACTTACTTTAAAAATATTTTACTAAATAAATAGAGTTTATCTGGCTGAGCGTGGTGCTGCGACTTATGCTAATTAATTTAACCCTTATTTTGCGAGGGTAAAGGTGCTTCATACGGTTGAATCTCATTGTTGCTTATATGTTTAAGATAAATAAATATAAAACTATCACATTATAATAAACTAATCTACGTATGTGATATTTATACATATAGCAGTAATTTTCGGTAATTTCTGTCTAAAAAAGATTTTCACATTAATCCCACAAACAGTTCAGATTACAATACGACCAATTTTTTTTGAACATTTAAGAAATATACGAGGTGTTAAGCGCCAAATACACGTTTATAACTAGTATTAAATCACTACTGTAGTGATTTAATACTAGTTATAAACGTGTATTTGGCATTGTTGTATGTTTTAGAGAAATAAATAAAAAATATCACATTAATAATACTGTATAATAATAATAATGTATAAACATATAGCAGTAATTTTCAGTCATTTCTGTTTAAAAAAGATTTTCACATTAAATCCACGAACAGGGGGCCGATTTTTGAATTTCGATCGCTCGATTTCGTTACTCGAAAATCGGTGGAAAACGACGAAATGCTAATTTTTGAAATACGAGCGATCGAAATTTGGAATCTATTGGTATTGACCACTCGATTTCAATTCTATTAGTAGAATTTACATGCCTAGTGGTGGAGACATTATTTAACAAAATACACGAAATCGAGTGGTCGAATTTCAAAAATCGGCCCCCTGTTCAGATTCCAATACGACCAATTTTTTTTTTACATTTATGAAATATACGAGGTGTTAAGCGCCAAATACACGTTTATATCTAGTATTAAAGCACTACTAAAGTACCTACATGTAGTTGTATACCGAAAGTTAAATGTTTCTCGTTCACAGTACGGCCACAGCCATAATCAGCTTAGGCCGCCGGGTTCCAGGGTATTTGCTCAGGCCGTGTTTAATTTAACAAAGTGGCCTTTAACAGGGATCACAATTTAATTGTAACGTTGTTACCAAGGCTGCCAGTGCCAATGAGATTTAAATGCACGGTGCAATTACGGTACAGGGGGACAATTTCGACTGCGGGGTAATTTCAACTTATCAAAATATCTTCCATGTTTTACATTATTAACTAGAGTCACACGTCACATACAATACATCCTTTTCGCTATCTGGACATAATTATATTATATGGCACTCTAGTTACCTATAATAATGTAAAATATGGAAGATATTTCGAATAGTTGAAATTACCCCGCAGTCGAAATTGATCCCCTGCACTTCATACATACAATATTAATAATTGTCATATTTTTATTAGAAACACGTAAAGCGCACAATGCACATTGTTATTTAACAGTCTAAAATACATACATTTAAACGTATGTATTAGTACATTTTTACCTCAAAGACCTGACGGTCCAACACGGATGGACGGATTTCAATATGGCTATTTAATTGGTATAAAAATAAATGCCTTATAAACCGCGGACGACTTTATTATGCGTCATAAAACCAGTACAGGTGTGAATAAAAGTAAGAATAACGGAATAAACAATCCACCTACGGAACCAGAGGTCTTTCCGCGAACCACGATATTTTGCCTCCCTGTCACACTTACGTACGAATTTACAGGTGCAACAGAGAAACAACACGTCGAACGTGGTTCGCGGTAGGCCAGACTCAGTATTCAAACTTTTTTTACGACCGGTTCTAATTTATAATCTGTTAAAACGGGACCTGGCTCTTCCACTGTACGAAGAGAAGCTATAATCATAATACGGGTAATAAACTGTTTTAAAATTTTTCGGTAAAAATGTTTACATATTCAACATTTTTTTTATTACTGTGTGTCTTAATTGTATGTAGGTAACGAGTGTAAGCATTAATAGTGATAATTAAGTGCTGCCTACAATACATACATATGTATTGTAGGCAGCACTTAATTACTATACAAAATTCTATAAGTGTGTATCCCCCTACGCCGCGCCGACGCCACCGCTTGTCAACTGCGTATCCTAAATATGTACATAATTATACATATTAATTATGTAATATTTATATTCTGACTAGACTCAGTAATTCCCTATTACAGTTGCAAAACATTACCTATTTTGAGCCTTTAAATTGAGAGTATCGGAGCCAAAGCGTATTTTTTTAATCCGCTCAAAAAGTTGTTATTTTAATCCCGTACGTGTAATCGCACGTGTTCCAGTATTGCTTTTTTGGTGTTTTTTTTTTGTTTCCAATAAACAGGGTTCTGTATTTTTTATCTGTGTTATTTATGCCGTTGTGGTGATGTTATTAAATTGTGTTAAGTAGGATACCTACTTAGGTATATATGTGAAATAACCAGGACTACCTTGGTCATTTTACGTTCGAGACCGTTTGCGATGTAGACGAAAAGCGATATACTTAGGCAAAATATTACACTAGTCATTTTGCGTTCTATATAGACCGTCCGCGACTATACCACTCAATTGATAAAATATTCCGACGAAAAATCATCATATTCGTGAAAAATAGCAGTTTTGTTTTGGTATTTCGTGGGTATTTCATTGGTAGCAAGCATTTCTAATTTTCTGACAGTATGTATTTAAATATTACCATTGCTGTATATGTTTGTATTCTTATGGGGATAAGGCCATATATCGTGCTGGACGTCTTATTTTCTAGTATTTTTGCGCAGGAAGCTTATTCTAGGATGTAAGACGGTACATGTTAGGTGTCACAGGACATCAGGTTTAACCAGTAGGTAGCTATAGTTCCTGCTCGTGTTTTTAGCATTAGAAAAAATGTAAACAATCTTGATGTGTCTTTTAATTGAAAAACACGTTTTAAAAATAAGTCACGGCAAATATGTAAAGGTGGCCATTGACGAGCCTTCCAACAGTCCAAATTGCGTGGCTGCAATCCAAAATCGGTCCGTGTATGTCAAAAGCGTACAATGTTTAATATTAGGATGCCGTCCATTTGGATGAATCGATTGTAACGGCATCCACTTGGAAGGCTCGTCAGTGGTCTGCTTAACAATTATGAATCTAATACAATCATTTATATTCTTCTGCTGTCATAAGTAAAAGCTACTGATTTTTAAAAAGCGTTTTTCAATTAAAAGACTAGTCAAGATCGCTTACCTTCTTTGTGCTTCTTTCTAATGCTAAAAAACGAACTATATACGATCGAATTTATATGCTAATGTTGCCCGCTATGAGAGCGACAAACGTGCGCGTTTTAATGGTGATTGGTCTCTCGTGGTTCCTTGGCTTTGAGCAAATTTATACATTATTGGAATTTATTAGCTTGTTCAATTGTTTTGTTTTAGTTGTAACATCGTTTGAGCAGAGGCATATCTATGTATATGTATATTTTGACGTTTATACACCTGTGAATGAGATACGTAGGGATGCCTCATGAATAATCAATTGTGTAATCGGCAAATATGTTGGTAAAGCAAATTTGTAAATGTGAAAACCATATTTCAAGATATAAGGAACTTAAGTGTAAAATAATACCGAATTAGAAACGAGTTCTTTAATTTCAAGCGAGCGAGGTATCAAAAAAAGAAACGCCTATAAAAACGCCGATAGAACGCGCGCACGTGTAAGATACCTAGTACGTTCACATAACTTAAGTTGTATCCAATCGAGAAAATTTTTCGCCAATCTGATGAAATTCTCCGATCGAACAGGGCCGTGCGGACGCAAATATCAATTTGATTCCCCGATCACATCAGCAGGTGCGGACACAAAAATGTCAATTTTCATAGTAAAATGCAAATTGGTGATTTAATTTGTGTACGTATGGACGCTAGATGAGATTGACCAATTATTTTCCTGAACAAATCGACTGATTTCGTCAGTCCCGTCTGGATACCCCTTTAGTTTAGTCATTAAACTTTATGGTTTTATATCCATAGATAATGAAACCCCACACAAAGGTAAGACATACAATTTGATGGTTGACCATAAAGGATGACTCAAGCTAGACCGGGCAGTGCCTGGGTCGAGGCGTCCGTTTCTATGACGGCTGATCGGTACGGTGATCACGTGGTGCTTTCCATACAAAACGACGCACAGTGTTCCGTCTAGAACAAGCTAGGTGGACAAAATTCATTATCAAATTTCCACTAATGGGTAATTAGATTAGATAAATAACATTCTTAAACCCCCAAACCCATGAATAGATCATGCCTAACTTTCTAATTTTATGAGTTATAGGGCGCCGAAGTCAGCTAACGAGGAAAGTGCAATCGCACAATTAAATCAGTTGCAATTCTGTGATGCGTTCAACAACATCTCTTTCAAGTAAAACATTATATTGTGGAAAGTTGTAGTAATAGATCTTATAGCTGAAGGTAAGCACTTTATATTTTTCATTTAAACATATTCATATCTCTCGTAATAGTGCAATATATGTAGCATTAAAAATGTACTTTAAAAATGTTGAATTTTTTCTTAGTTTTCGAACTTTGATAGACTGGCAAACACTTGACAACACTTGACAACAGTCTAGATTTTACATATAATGTACTACCATTATCCTTCTTTATGATGGCGTATATTTCATTTTTCACAAATTTTCACAACATTTTTTTTTCTTTTTTTTTGCAGAACACGTTTTCTCTATTTCAAGGAAGGGGTTTTTGAAGAATGGACAAATAACGGGAAAAAAGACGGAAATTCCCACCTTTATCAGTTTATATTGGTAAAATATGAGTTACGAGATTTCACGAAAGAGTCTGAGAGACGGTTGAAAAATATTTAAACCAGTTATTCATCAAAACTGAATACCAAGTGGAATAGTGCGTTAAGATTAAAGAAGCAATTTGTGGAAAAGTTTAAAAGGGGTCTGGATGGCCAAAATATAGAAATACGAGTGTGCATAACTAGATCAAGTACATCAACGTCGTCTGAAAATGTTAATCCTGCAGGAAGACCCAAATTAAACTTCAAAACTTCCTCTTTCAAAACGAAAAAACGCTGAATTAAAGATCTGGTACAATTACGTAGTGTTTTAACTGCTGCTTAAATCCCGATTGATTCGTCATCGGCAGGAAATAGAACACGGCAAAAATGTTAAAAAATATTAGAGAAAATCCACATAAGCCAACGTAGTCTTGTTCTTACGACAACAGTAGGAACTTCAATGAATTCTAGGCAGCTAAGTGTTAATGAGGCATTAGCATATTAACTATATTGAGTCAAAATCGAAATATACAAACTTACAAGCAGACTAAAAAGTGGTCAATGAATGCTGATCATCATAAATATCCATTATATCATTATTTGCCCAATGCAATAGGTACATGCGTGTTATATCCTTCAGAAGAACTTCAAAAAACTTACGCAAAACAAGGAAAACAATTATTATTCTGATATAATACATGTGTTAGAACAGATTATTAGGTTATTAATCATTAACAGATTTAAAATAATTTATTATTAATAATAAGTTAAGTTTTAATTAATTTTTTATATATTTTTTTATTTTTTTGTATATTTTTAAGTAAATAATTTAAAAAATAATGTATCTAATGAACTGTAAAATTTTGTTTATCATTGGGTTAATCAATTATTTGTAAAAAATATATAATTAATTTAAATACATATTTTATTTTAATTTTTTTACTTTTTTTCATGGTATTTTAGAAAATTTAATAAATTATATTTAATTGAATAATATTAACCATAATACTACCCAAAAACATAAAAAAATAATTTTGTCCACCTAGCTTGTTCTAGACGAAACACTGTGCGACGCGCCGGAATCTCCGGCCCGACCCCGGCCCGGTCTAGCGTGAGTCAACCTTTAATCGCGTATTTAGATTTAAAGATTTACCTCCGACGTTTCATTTTAATATCTACGTCTGTTTGCAAAACAGCTAGCAGCTCGGCTAGTCTGTGGCCATGAGTGCTTAAGCCCATTCATAATATAAAAAAAAAAAAGTGTCAACTGTCTCTGAAGCTAACTAAACTAACTTACCTACTACATAATCTTTTACTATAGAAATAAAAAGCACGACGTAAGATTTAATTTACTGCTGACCGATGTATCACTCCGTCGTACGTCGTACGTAATCATGTTCAAACTGTACACAGAGGAAACCACAAGCTCGTTTGAAACAGTAAGATGAATTAAGTAGTTAGGGACTGCCTGCTACAAAGTCCATCCGATTACATGACCCCAAGGTCGTGTATACAGGGGTGGTTAAAAAATAACTCATTCCTGTTGGCAGGGAGGTTTTGGGATTATATTGAGCAACTTTTACTATGGGACCAACCCCCGAGAAAACAAGTGCGAGTCGGACTCGCGCACGAAGGGTTCCGTACCATAAAGCAAAAAAAAAACGGAAAAAATGCAAAAAGAAAACGGTCACCCATCCAAGTACTGACCACCCCCGACGTTGCTTAACTTTGGTCAAAAATCACGTTTGCTGTATGGGAGCCCCACTTAAATCTTTATTTTATTCTGTTTTTAGTATTTGTTGTTATAGCGGCAACACAAATACATCATCTGTGAAAATTTCAACTGTCTAGCTATCACGGTTCGTGAGATACAGCCTGGTGACAGACAGACGGACAGACGGACGGACGGACGGACGGACGGACGGACGGACAGCGAAGTCTTAGTAATAGGGTCCCGTTTTACCCTTTGGGTACGGAACCCTAAAACAGACTTTTTCATACATTCCCTGCCTAAGGGAAATAAGTTATTTTTTAGCTACCCTATATACAATCACTGAATTGGTGATACGGTTAATTAACGAGCAAATGTTCCGTTCGATATTTGAGAGTTAAATGAAGGTCACCCGGGTCATCCATGGCGGATGAAGAGTCACATAATGACCTTGCATGGATTGTAAAAATGTGCCAACCAAGAATCCAAGTTGGTCTTTCTATGACGAAATAATCGAAATTGTATAATTTCACTTGCATTTGGTAACCTGTCATTATATCGGTAGCCATATCGGTTTGCTATACCTACCCAATTCCCTCCTCTTGTTTTCATGGCGTATATTTGTCTTAAACTCTGTGTATGATAATAAGGATGACTCCCGTTAGACTTTTCTGTGACATGGCAGGCGATCACGTGATGCTTTCTATAGAAAACGATGCGCCGGAAGCTCCGGCCCGGACACGGCCCGGTCTAACGTGAGTCATCCTGTAGGTGTGTACTTGGTACCTACATATGTATATGTATTCAAATATAGAGTAGGTTAATACCCTATATCTGGCTGTACCGTACCTATACCTAACGGATTACGAGCAATCTTTCAAGCTAAATCCCCTTGCCGCTACAAAATTCAGTTGTTATTCTAAACATTAGCTGCACTATTGAAAGATTATGCAAATGCACCGACTTCCTGTTCCACTTCGAGATCCAACTTGATCTAATTCAAAAGTACCTCCACTTGCATATTGATGCGTTGCATATTTCTGCAGCAACGCGTTTGATATGCAAAACAGAGGATTAGATTGTGTTAGTTTTATGTGATTGGCGTGTCATTGTGAGTTGAATATTAATTTGCTTGATGTAACAACAATGTTTAATACAACAATAGCAAGGCATTCATGCGTTTTAGTATCACATTTAGGATATAGATACTTCAAACATACACAGTATGGATCTGAGCGTTTAAAGTTTACTGTATAAATTAAAACAAGTGACGTTCGAATGTCACCTAAAACTGCATTATTGGCTGTGGCGTCATTGTTGCCGCAGAATGAACGTCATGTCATAATCGTGGCAGTATTGAAGCATTCCATGGGCTGTCCCGTAGGTACAAACGCAGTTTATTTTCTGTGTTGCGGCTTTTTTTCGGAATTTAAGGCAGGCGACTATTTTTCTGTGCTTATTATTGACCATTTGTCATAGAAAAGGAAACTCTTATAACTGCAAATCTTCAGAAAATTCGCGTTTGTACGGGACAAACGGTAGACAATTTCATGGAATGCTCCTATTGCGGCGGCGAATGCCAATTATTTTATCAAAGAACATTAACAGATGCAGGTGCCCAACAATGACGCCGTAACAGTAATTCAGCTGGGGCCGATTTTTGAATTTCGAGCGCTCGATTTCGTCACTCGAAAATCGGTGGAAAAAGGCGAAATGCCAATTTTTGAAATACGAGCGATATAAATTGAGAATTGAGTGGTATTGACCACTCGTTTTCAATTCTATTAGTAGAATTTAAATGCCTAGTAGTGGAGATATTATTGAATGAAATATACGAAATCGAGCGATCGAAACTCAATAATCGGCCCCCTGCAGTTGACATCCAAAACGTCAACTTTACAAACCTAGCAAAGCAGATCATTATACAAACTAAAAACTCCGAAGTAACTTCGAATTAATATAACGGCTGCAAAATCCGCGTGTATATCTGTATACACACATTTTAAAGCCGTTATATTATCTGCTGTAAATTTTGTTTATTTACCTACCCGTTTATGTCGTAAAATTTGGCCATTAATTAACGAAATAACGCAGCTTCTCAATTTCTTAATAAGTTTGTTTGAGTAAACATACCTACATGTCGATCCCATTTACCCCCGTTAATTTTCACAACTGAATAAATCGGATTTCATTTTGGGAGGTCGTTAATCCGATTCAATTTAATTCGTATTTCGCAAAGTATTAATTTGTGTGGGCATAATAAATAATCAGTGTTGCATTTAAATTGTACATTAACAGTTATAGTACTTCTGTTTTGCAGAAAAAAGGCATAGATTATTTTAAAAGATCCTTGTTCTACTCATAGGTATTCAAATAATGCTCTTGGGAATTTGCGTTGTAAAGATCGTTTAAAGGGAAAGATCGTCTACAAGCTATTTCGTCGCTTCTAACTCTTGCGTTTGTCTACAAACTCCCCTCGGCTAAGAAGCTGGAGTGAAGGTGTTCCTTTTTTTAATATACATAGGTTACGTCTAGGTACATACGTATACAAATACTCGTACGAAAATTATCCTATGACGGGTTTCCCAGCAATGAATTTTATATGCGAGTCTTCCCCACATTGGCCTTAATACAGTACTTTCTTTTTAATTCTTATCACTTGCAAAACTCAATTAATACATTCTGCGGTAAAAGCAAAAGCAAAAGACGGTTGAAATGAAATCAATTACTTAATCCTAACATCCCCCGGATTCGCCCTTAAGCACGTAGGCGACTCTAATCTCATAATGCCAATCAGCTCAGGTTCAAAGTTCGTAATGTGTTCTATTTAACTTATAATACGTACTTTTATTGTCGGATAAACCTAATAAAATTGATTTGTTCTTGTTTAAGTACTTCCATATAAGCGAAAGTGACGTATTTGAATTAATGGTGTCACCGGTTACTGTGATAGTTAAATAAAACTATGCAATCGGATTACCTATATCGCGTATACATTCGAATTTAAAATAAATCCCGATGTTTCAAACCCTTTACAGCGTTCGTATTATGAATTTAAAATACAGCCCGACGTTTCGAACCCTTTACAGCGTTTGTGGTCAAGGCGTGACCGTATCGTGACGGGCAATATAATCCGATTACATAGTTTATTTTCATGCATTTGAACTAAACTAAAATATTCCAGCGCACACGGTTGAACTAATAATAAACCAAGTTTGTAGAATCGCGTTAGTTGAATTGATATATTAATTTTGAAAAATCTGTAATGTGATAAAAAATAGCTGAAATATCACGTTATTTGCTTTTCACACTTTCATGAACTAGGTATATTTTGCTGAAAGACAGATATTTGACGGACGGAGAAATATCAAAGGCCCTTTTGGCACCCTATTTGCATCATGAAACCCTAATTAATTTCAAGCAAATTTTGTTTTTGCCGACGATAAGGACAATTCTACTCCCGGTCATACGGTTTGCGCAAAAGCGATGGATGTTGAAGATAAAAGACATTGGGCCCGATTCGGATTTTGAAATAGATATCTATTAGACATCACCAAGATACGACAACGATATGTTTAAGATTTCCTGTCAAATTTGACATTTGCACGATTCTGGAGATACTCTTGAACGATTTCCACAGGATATGACTTAGAAATCCAATTCACATCTAATAGATATCTTACTCTATCTAACGTAAAAGTGACATTGGTTGCCCGAATTACGCTGCAAAAGAGAACTAGTTGATATCTAAACTATAACGTATCTAGAATGGATCTAGTACGTGTCGTCTCTTGTGAATATCTTGAAGTTCGAATACGGCAGATTAACATCGTTAACATTGTTATATGTATAATACGGGTGTTTGTTGTTATGCATGTGTAGGAGAAAACATCGATTCTTCACCATATTACTATATTTTCTAGTGTCTACGTCAAACGGTCTCTGAGAAAAACGCATTTCAATTAATTTGCAAGACCGAAGTGATCCCATAAGTGTTCCGTGAACAAAGTTTTGTAGGGAACACTAAAAAGTAAGCCTTAGAAAGTTTTTTTTTTTTTAATTCAGGTAAGTACCTAATTACAACTACAAAACACATCTAACTAATTTACAAAGTATCGTCTCTATACTTACTCCATTCCACAGCTGATTTTGTACAAAAATAAATTATTTTATAACAATAACGTAACGAACTGTTCAATTGTTTATAATAAAATAAATTATTTATTCCAAACACAAACTTTTGTAACTTAAACTCACTTCCGTTTGCTTGAACTTAAGAACTTTATACTACAACGAAATGTAACAAAGTAAAACAATAAGCAACTTCCTTCACGGAATTAGAACAATAGTTTTCCTTTTTTCAAAAAAGAGTAGTAAGATGCAGTTGCAACGTAGCGTGTTCGTGACACCAATTCCACGAAAAGTTTTGCTTTTAAGACGTATCCTAACAACCAGAGTAAAACTGAGAGAAAACTTTGACCTCATGAGCAGCCTTTTTATGGCTCCTCTACACGATGGGCCAGCGCCGGCCACTCCAAGTGACGCATTTATGCGTTAGATAGTAAGTGATATTGCTATCTCATACTACCGCATGGCTGCGTCCATTGGAGTGGCTGGCGCTGGCCCATCGTGTAGAGGAGCCATTACTTTATCTGCTAGGGTTGGTGCACACTATCTAACTAGATACGAGACGCGCACGGGCGGGCAGTTGTGACATCACATACGTGAAAAAACCGAATGGACCTCGTGCCGTGTGAACCGAGAAAATATCCAATCGTATAGTCATTGTTAAACAGTCGGCATCTGTGTATAGTAGCGGATGAAACAACGTGCCAAAAGCACCTGCCTCCGTGGAATACTTTTCCCATTACAAATAAATCTGTGCAGCTCGCTTTCTAAATTATTTATCTTTC
Organism: Cydia fagiglandana; assembly: GCF_963556715.1. Taxonomy (NCBI): domain Eukaryota; kingdom Metazoa; phylum Arthropoda; class Insecta; order Lepidoptera; family Tortricidae; genus Cydia; species Cydia fagiglandana. Next base: position 26,308,530 of record NC_085932.1, on the reverse strand, counting down.
ACAGTCTCATTTTCTAATAGCCATATCTCTTTTTGTTAAGGTGTTAAAGAATGCTAAATACTTTTTGTCGCTTATGGCCAGTTGCACCACGTTACAGTTAACAGCAGACTGTACCTACAACCTAGCTGATGAATAACCACAACCTCTGCAGTTGGATTAATTACGAGTTAATTATTGCGGTGTTCCTCAAAGTCCTTTGTAGTAAATCAGATGTCTCTGCCCGCGGATGTGGCATGTGGCTGAATCGACTGCATATTGTGGATATCTATAACTATAAATAACTTATTATTATTGTTCATAGGGTTGAACTAACTAGCTCACAGGTTTTTACGTATCACTAATAAAAAAATAATAATAATTTAATGCATAAATGAATGAATCGTGTGTAGAATTTAATAATACCTAAGTGTGCGATATAATTAATTATTATTATATCGCACGAGTTAGTACTTACCGGTACCTATTCTAAGTAAATGTTAATTTTTATAAGAACCGTGAAATCATCATATATGTATACACCGTGTTTTTTTGATTTCCGTTAATTTCAAGGGTGCATTCTTGAGCTTAAATCAAGTAACTTTCTCAAAGACACCGATATTCTAATTAACTCCATTTCGGAGATAATCACTAATTTATTTTTTTCCTCTAAGGCCTCTACAAGTGTGTACACTTGCCTCAGGGCCGGTTTACATATTGATTAGTGTTTAGAATGAGTTCATACATTTGCTACTAAACTTAAGTACAATCTCGGTCGATCGATGTACGAAATTACATTGATATGTCACAGATTTCAATTGTTTAGTTGAGTTAAATGTAATGCCCATGTTAGAACAACGCTATATGCTACATTTAATTAGTTTTTAAACATAATTTTTTTTCTAAAAAAGCAAAAAAAAAAAATTTTTTTTTTTGAGATATAACTATGCCATTTAGTTCTCTTAAACGTACTTAACCATACCCCGAAGTTAACGGAATTCAATAAAAACACGGTGTATATATTAAGTACTAATGTCAACTGCAGGCAAACCAATATTTGTAAAACGATACGCTGCTTTGCTCTTTTTACGATTCTACGTAATTAACCTAATTAACCTCCACGTTCGAATAACTTCAGGCGTTTGCCGTGTTTCTTTACCTAGCTGCAAGACTGATGGTGCTAGTGCGATTTATAACTACATATATTATGTATGTACTTATATTTTAAGCACTCTATGAAATTTAATCTACACTGATTATCCCATCAATTCATCTACAGTTCCAGCGTTTATATAAAATTGCGATTATGCAATGAGCTTTAATTAGCACACTTGGTATAATACGATCTTTTTATATACAACTCGTACTCTTGCACACTCGTACTCATTGAAATAAATAGGGCCATACATTTTAAATTAAACTAACTAGCTGCTCCCACGCAGCTGTCATATAATTTTAACGTCAACTTTATATAACACTTTGTTAAAAGAAGAAAGTTAAAAGACGAAACTTTTTATAAATATTATGCGTCATATATCCTTATTAGTCTGAGCTCAACTTGGACTCGACGGATACTCAAATAGGGACAAGGGGGGTGTCACACTCATGTCTTATGTATTCATGTTTGATGCGACAGCACAGCGATGCATACTGATTATCGGAAGTCATTAATGCTGGATAACAAAGGGATCGGCTGTGTAAAACGGGGCGACATACTTATATTACAAAGCGTTTGGGATCCCCTGCAGAGAGAGGTGGTGCTAAATATTCATTTTCTTTGCTTTTTTGCGGTCATTAAGAATTCTATTTTGAGTTTGAAAAATAACTAGCAAGTGCGTTGCAATATGACATACTTTAAATAAATAGCTCTCGTAACCTCCTTATCTATTTCTAATGTTCTCGTTGAAGTGGGCTAACGCCGATATTTTAAATATAATAAAATTGATAGTGATAATTATTTGCATACCTATTTACTGAAATTATTTATTGAGAGAATGTAAGTATTAAATTGTTAGGCTGACTTTTTTAAATGGAGTTTTAGAATCGCCAAAATAACAAACCTTCATAATAATTGTTAGGGTTTTACTCGTCATTTTGGATCGATTAACTGAAAATTTCATGCAATAATTTTCTTGTACAAAATCAGAAATCTTACAGGAGCTCAGAATTTTCACAAGTTTCTTCGGAGTGTAAAAAGTTATTACCATTGTATTTGTAAATGTAACATACAAAACGTCTAGTAGAATTAATGTCACTCTGCGCTGCTAAAATCCTTTAAAAGTTAAAGAGAATTACGACAAAGGAACCTTCCTTTCTTCCTTCCTACCTAGGAAGTTACTTTTTTTACTTTTGATATAAAAGCGATCTCTCTCTGCCGTTCTAATAAAATAAAATGCCGTTCTAATAATAATATATTTCCAGCCCCAGTTATTGCAATGCGCAGCTAACTTTATTCTGCTCTTGTAGTTGTGTTCGAAAAAATACTCCGTGAAAGAAATAATTCGTACCTAAACTTTGGCGTTTTAAAATGTAGAAATATTAGTCATATGCCTTATGGGAATATAGTTCAGAGCCGGAAACCGCTACCAACTTTTAGTATGTTGTTGGGCATGGCATTGGGTCTCCAAAACTGCCGGGAGACAGCGGCGCCGGCCATCTACTTCAGCGGAATGACGTCATCAAAATGACTCCCGTTCGTTGCGAATATTGCATATTGTACCCAAACTATGCATGGCACATAATTATGTGGGGTATTGAATGAAAGCCAGTTAAATATGCTGTATTTCATTTATACAGTGTGTATCAAAATATTCAGCCGTTTAAGAGCCATTTGCAAAAGAATCAAAATGATGTAAAAAAATATTCAATTATTTGGGTTTTACAACCAAACCAAAAGTCGGACGTTAAAGCAATGTACTTCAAAATTAAAGATGACGTCTGACGCCATACCTTGATATCAATCAAGTCAAAATTGGGCCAAATATGTGGAAATTATGCATCAAAATGTATATATTTGCCCATACAAATGCATTAAAGTTAAAAAAAAACCAAATTGGTCATTTTCAGGATAATCCGCGTAAGCTTCGAGTATGTTATTAGCAATATGACCTGGGTCCTAAAACTGCCGGGAGACCATCTTTATTGTCCCCCAGTCACGAATAATGACGTCATACAAATAATCACTGCCGAATTTCGTAAAATGTAAATTATAGCTATACTATGAGTCACACATCCATGTGTGTTACATGTAATGAAAGGTTATTAAATTTAGTATGATTCACCTAAACATTGTTTGTAAAAAAATGAACGGTTTAAGAGCTAGAAACAAAGAAATACCACTTTTTATGGAAAAAGTAGATGTATATTTTTTTACGTAATTTTTATTTATTTGTAAATTTCTCTTAAACTGTTGCATATTTTGGTACACTTTGTATAAATAAAATAAAGTTTATTTAATTGGCTTTCATTTAATACCCCACACGTGTATGTGCTATGCATAGTTTGGGTGCAGTATGCAATATTCGCAACGAAGCGGGAGTCATTTTGATGACGTCATTCCGCTGAAGTAGATGGCCGGCGCCGCCGTCTCCCGGCAGTTTTGGAGACCCAATGCCATGCCCAACAACATACTAAAAGTTGGTAGCGGTTTCCGGCTCTGAACTATCTCTGCGACCGTTTCCCATAAGGCATGGCACTATATAGTTTACAGAGTTAAATATTATAATATTTATAATGCTACGGGACATTTTAAATAATTTCTTACACTTAGATATAACATTTTTATCGGTCGTTACTTAAAATTGGGTTCTAATAAAATAAACCCAAAGTTAATTTTAAGTTTTATTTATAGAAGACCTCTTGTAAAGTTCTGCAATGACACCAATATCAAAATAAAAACAGTGATTATCTCAGACTCAAACAAAATTATGCCTATTCGGATTAAGTATAATGATATTAATTACCTACTGCATTGTACTATTTGTACTCCAATTCGTTTGGAAGACTTTTGTAAAAGGTCTTTGTGTGATAGTTTTAAGATCATTTATCAATGAATGTTAGATGTCGTCCACTATATTATATTTTAATAGTTATAATTTTAATTGATGGAAAATGTTATTTTCTAATTTTTCATCCTGCCTCAGGTATTTTTCGTTTACATCAGTGTTACAAAAATAGAGTATATTTTTACCTTCCTGTCTAAACCATAGATAGATTTACAACCCATCAGTGCCATGTATTGTCCGCACAACTACGTTACTGACGTTTTTACAAGAGCTACCCGCTACCCATCAAACAACTGATTGGTTAGTCAACTCTTGCTTGATGAATGAGCTAGTGACGCGACAGATGCGGACCGAATGCGTAAACATCGCTTTTGCTTTGAGCACTCACAGCATAAATCACTTACGCAATATTTAATTACACAAACAACGGAAGACGGTGTCGTGCCATCTATACCCATCTAAGTATAATACACTTGCCTGAATCCAATCGGGTATAGATTCGCTTGGGCGACAAAATATCATAAGATGAGTACACATAACACCATGCTACATGAGAGTAGGAGAAGGGGTCACCTCCGACCACACTGTTACATGTACCAGTACATTTACTTCCGAGTTGGCATCGCACGTTTCGTATCAATATGAGAGTGCAGGCTACTGGCCTTATCCAGAGTGACTCTCCCGTCCTGTACGATCGGTCGCCTCCAGACTAGGTACTACCGTCTAGTACCCTGGTGTCCTACACACCACCTGGACGAGGGGGCGTTGCCCCCTCGGGATCCTCCATATGCCTGCCCCCTAGATCCGGCCCTTATACTCCAACTCATAACCGACCGTACTACATGCGTTATTGCCTGTGTGCTTCCGATACACACTCCGGAAAGCCCCGCCCGGGCTTCCCCGTCCAATATCGTGATTGGACTATGTCTTAGTGAAACTACGTTAACCAAGGACCGTTGGTTAACCCCTTGTTCCACTCCCATGTAGCTAGGATGTCGATTATACAAGCATAAATATGTGTGTAAACACTCACCGGGGCAGGCTCCCGTTACCGCCTGGAAGCGCACCATGTACCGACTCAGTACACCCAGCGCCGTCCAAAGCCTCCTGCACGTACCTTCATTTTTCCTCTAATGGCGCCATCGTGCTATTTTTCCCGCCATCGGAACTGTCAACTGTCAGTGACTGGCAGTGTTGCCACATGACAAAGTAGCCCTGGTTGATACCACTTACCAACTTACTTCGCGCTTGGCGCGACACTCCGGACAACAATGAAGGTTAATGCAGCAGGGCGAGCAGGTGTCGCGTCCACTCCAGGATTTTATCCCTGGCACGAATGGCTGCGATCCGCTTGCTTCTGCCAACGCCTCGTTCCTCTGGCTGTTCCTCTGGTGGTGGGACTTCATTGTGACTGGTCACGTCACACTCAGCCAGATCATCCGCGTCGACCTCTGGTTGTTCAACGAGCATAGGTACGTGATCATTCACTCTGTTTGGAACTTCCAACTCCCCGCTGTCCTCTCCAATCTCAGCCGAGCCTCCCGCTACAGGTTCTACCTCAGGCGTCTCGTCATCTACCTCCAGAGGATAGAGATGGCCAATGGAACGTGTTAAAGTAGAATCGTCAACCTTGACCCTCGCTACTCTACATTCCCCATCACTTCCCTTGATCAGCTCGTGGATCTTCCCCACTTTCCAGAGGTTTCTGTTCTTGAGATCCGATTTAACCTGTACAAGGTCGCCTACTTGTGGTGATCGATGAGATTTAACTCTAGGCTGCTTGGGTGAGTTGTTGTACCTCTCTCTCAGACTAGCAAGATACTGCATGACGAACATTCTCTTAAATTCTGCTAGGATATTGCATCCTCTCTTCCAGCTCTCAAACAGGTCACTCTTTGTAGCAGTGTTACAAGTCGGAATATCTGCAGCAGATGGTCTCATAGTCAAACATTGTCCTAGGCTTAAGAAATCTGCCGGGCAGAGAACATGTTCCACATCTGTACCGACTCTGGTCAGTGGTCTTGAATTAGCACTGTTTCCACTTCCTTTATCACCGTCAGTAACCTGGTATCATTGAGAAGGTGTTTTTCTAGGGTTCTTTTAAGGCAATGCTTCACCAAGGCCACAAGCCGCTCGTAAAACCCTCCATGCCACGGTGCTAGTTGACATATGAATTTCCACTGTATGTCATTCTTAACGCAGTATGGATGTTGTACCATTGCAGCGACCAACTTAAAACAAGTCGCATTATCTGAGTACATCCGTTGTGGTTTGTTTCTAGCAGTTATAAACCGTCGCAAGGCTAGTAGACATTCTTCAGCCGAAAGGTCCTTCACGATCACGAGATGTATCGCTCGCACTGTCAAACAAGTGAATAACGCTACCCAACGTTTCTCTTTACCAGTCTGGGTACTCACAAATAGCGGCCCTAGATAATCAACACCAGTGTAAGTAAAGGGTCTGTTGTAATTTACTCGTTCTGGAGGCAGCACCGGTGTGGCTGGTAAACGATATGGACCACCGCCATGTTTGACACACTGGGTACATCGCTTTAGCACCTTCATCACCTGAGCTTTCCCTTGGGGTATCCAATACCGTTCCCTGATGATACTCAATGTATGTGGAGCACCGACGTGGTAGTTACTCTCATGGGTCTCTTTTATGATTCTGTCAGTGAACTCTCCCCGTTGGATCTCGACTGTTGGATGTCTCCTTCGCTATGATTTTCAGGATTGTCAAGTTCCATGCTTCCATCAGTACCACTCTTTGTAGGTATGCTCAAATCTTGGGTATCCATTGGTTCAACGGGATCACTGGGACTTCCTTGCTCTAGGTCCTCACTCTGGTCAGCGTCATCACCAATGGGTACTACCTGTGACGGCTCACCTGGGTCGTCACCCAGGACCTCCCCAACAGAAAGAAGGTTCTGATGTGCCTCATAGAGTCTATTTTGGGGCCAGCATGATTCTTCGTTGACAAGAAACTCCGGCCCGTTAAACTAAAGTTGCCTTTTCGAACAGCTCTGGGCGCGTAGCAATATCAGCAGGATTTGCTTTTGTGTGGACATAGAATATCTCTGTGTTAGGATGGTCACGCTTGATTTCGTTTACCCTGTTTGCAACAAAGGGTGGGAGCAGTTTGTTCGACCTCATCCAACTAAGTACAACCAAACTATCTGACCACAAATATTCTTTCTCAATGTCAAGATCAAGGTTGTTCCTTACATATTTCAGAAGTCTGCTTCCAATCAGAAATCCTAGTAGTTTCAGCGTATCTTCTTCGACATTCCACATAAGTCCAAGCACTTTGACCTGTCCATGTTTGACTGACCTATGACATTCTGGTATCATGTCCATAAAGCTCTGATTGTTTGAGATCCAGTCTCTCATATTCATAGACAGCTGTTCAAACACTGTTCTGGTTTGTTCATAGATCTGCTTAGCTTCCTGCAGGCTATCGGCTCCAGTCACTAGGTTATCCACATAGCATTTGTCAGCGACTTGTTTCAGCAAGGCCTTGTTTGACTGGCTTATGAAATGTCGGATCGTTGCTGTCAGTAAGAATGGACTCACGACAACTCCGAATGGTACTCTGCAGAACCTCAGATATAGTAGATTGTCCTCCGTCGCTTCCTTCGTTGTGTCCTTTAACCAGAGGAACCTTGTGACATCACGATCATCCTCTTGAAGTGCTACTTGTAGGAACGCCTTTCTACATCAGCCAGTATGCCATACCTCTTAGTGCGGAACTTCAAAAGTAACGCCGTTAGGTCTTTTAATATAGAAGGTCCGCTGTAAAGGCACTCATTGAGGCTTTTCTGTCCGGTACTTTTGGCACTAGCGTCGTATAATATCTTCCCCTTGCCGCCGCCATCTTGTTTCACCATATGGTGGGCGAGGTAGCGAATTGGGTGGTCCCCGTTAAAGTCTGACCCTCTAGTAACGACTTCTATAATTCCGAGGTCAAGTTGCTCCTTCAAGATCAAGTCTTACTCCTTAATCAACTGCACGTCCAGTCTTCTCAGGTTACTCTTTAGTCGACCTAAAGCCAACTCAAAATTTGATGGCAAATCTGGCGGGTACTCAATCCAGGGCCATTTCACTAAGTACCGGCCTTCCTGATGTTGCACAGTCTCATTGAAGTGACGAACTGCTTCCTCTTGTCTAGTAGCTTTTGGAGAGTCCGTTATCCCTAGGTTCTCTACTGACCATAAGAACCTTACATCTATGTTTCTTAAAGGCAGATCTGGCTCACCGAAATATGGGCAGCTAGGAGTGTGACATTGACAGTATGTGACCACTGAGAGTACTCCGCTTCTTTCTTCAGGAGTAAACTTCCCTGAAGGCACCCATCCAAAATCCGTATCCAACAACCAAAAGTCTTTGGACACCTGGATCTTTCTTCCTGTGAGGATAGCGCCAAAGTAGTCATTCCCAATGAGTACATCAACAACCTCTCCAACTGTATCATCATCAGCAACAATGTCGACTCCAGGATACTTGAAGGATGTCACCGGATCTCTGTCTGTAATCCTTGGTACGACGTTCACTGTAAACTGCTTGGTAATATCACGTTTCGTCTGGATCTGGACCGTTGTTGAGGGGGTTGATGTCTCCTTAGGTTCAGAAGCTCCGAAGGTAAAAATGAGTAGAAGGTCTTCCTGAAGGGTAGGCAGGCGTAACTTTTTTGCAGCTGCCAGAGTAATGTAACTCCGCTGACTACCGTAATCTATGAAGACTCTACCTTTGTTACTTTTCTTAGTTCGAGGGTTTTGAAGAGTTGCCACTGCGGTCATCTGAGGCCGGGACAGAATATGAGTAGATGGTCCCCTTTACAGCGGAAGCAAGCAATCTTGCGCTTGCAGGATGATGTCACATGATTGCGTTGGAGGCAGTGTAGACATCTTCCCGTTACTTGCTTCTGTCGAGCTTCAACTGTACTGTATTTGCGACAGTCCCTGCTAGCATGTCCTTTCAGGTTGCAGAACAAGCATGCTCTCTTAGCTCCCTTTGAAGGTGGTGCTCCAGCATTTCCCGCAAGTTTCCTCTTCCGGCTAGTCTGAGGCCTCACCTCTGTACGGACTTGCAATGCCTCAGTTGTGCTACTGCCAGGCACGGCAAGGTACTCTGTACTTGGTGCTGACTTTTCCATTGCTGTTATAATTCTGTCTAGATTGTTTCTGATGGCCATCAAGTCAGTACCTTCACCAATGAGGTGGTGCTCACGTATAACCTGTTCAGGGAATTTTGACAGTACTAATGCCCTTAAATGGTTGCCACCAACTGGTTCCCCAAGCTTCTCTAACACCCTGATATTCCTCTCAACACTGTCTAGGACACTCCCGACAGCTCGCACTAGTATAGTCTGCCTTTTGGAGGTTGTTGAGTGCCGTATAATGTGCGTCAATCAGAGTGTCAGTTGACCCATATCTTCGCTTCAAAGTTTCCACTGCAACGGAGTAGTTTGCGTTGGTAGCCGCTATTCCCGAAACCGTTTCAAGTGCTGAACCCTTTAGGCAGCTGAGGAGGTATATTAGTTTCTCAGATTCCTGTAACTCTCTATGGTCTACATTAGCTGCAAACCGGTCCCAAAATTCGCACCATTTTAACTTATCCCCCGAGAAGGAGGGAAGGCTTAGTTCGGGTAGTTTGGATTTCTTGATGGTTTCCTTCTGTTTTTTGGAGATCTGCCACGCAACTTCCAAGTCCGTCAGCAGATCTTCAGCCACTAATTGATTCTGTGTCAATTCGATAATATCCGCATCTGGTACAGCGTTTAAATATTGGAATAACTCCTTCTCAAAACTCCCCAAGCATTGCTGCAATTTTAAGTGGATTGCCGTGAACTTCTCTTCACTGACAGCTCCCTCCACTTGCAACTGCTCCCAGAGGGCTTGAGAGTCCGCAGTCACCTTTTTTAATTTATCATGGCGCAGTTGAACCCGGCTGTACAAACTTGCCATGGTGACAGCTGAAATTGATTAACACAGCTAGTTAGCCTACATTGCAGTCTAAGGTACAAATAATCATCATGACTACATTCATGACTAGTCAAAATTATATTTTTATAAAATAACTAATTCAAAATTGTAGGTAGTATTCGTCTTGGCGGAAGCACTACCGTGCATCCATTTATTTTCTTCAGCTTGTTTCGTACGGCGATTTCATGACGAAAGTTCCCAACAACATACATAGATCATTACGTATCTATTGTTTAAACTCACCCTGAAAATCGTGCTGCCGTACAAACTTTTCTTTTTTCGCTCCGGACTGCGGATTTGAATACGCGTAGCGTATGGATCACAAAACTTGTCTCAAACTGGCCAGGTACATTCCCTACTTCCTTGTGCAGCTGTAATGTATACAGAATACCTCAATTATCACATTTTACGAAAGAATCTAACATATTTGCTGATAATTCGAAGAAAAACTTTGTCGCTGGAAAGCGCCATGGTGACTCAACCAAGTACATTACAACTTATTCGTACCTGCGATTTTGCTGCAACTCGCTTTGGGAATGATTTCCTTTACCAGAACTGAGGTCGCAATCCTCACAACACTGTGGTTTATCCGCAGACACACTAAATAATAAACTTTAACAAGAAACTTCAAGACGCCACTAACTTGGTCAAGTAACTTTGAATGCCGCGAACATTCCGTTTTTTCTTCGTTGTTTTTTTTTCTTCTTGATGGGTCTTGCAAGAGTTGCCAGCGCGCAGTGGTGCGTTCCAATTCTCATTCACGTCCGGAAGATTTTTTTACTTATCGGTAAATTTACCAAATAGTAAATCTATTTAAACGTGATATAGAAATAAACATTATCATATGTAATTAAATTAATAAAAAGTAATTATAAATTGCCCTTCATCTGACATTCTTCACCACGCTCGTTCATATATTACTGAAAATAAAATGTTGAAATCCGAACGTACCCTTGAGGTATACCTTTTATATGATTGCAACAGAATGGTTTTTAACATAACACAAAAAAAATACCTTATGACTAGATTCTTATAATTAGAACTAATTATTACACTTTACACAAAAACGAATGTATAATTATAACAATTATGTAATATTCCGTCATACTTAATCTAGCCTAGGGTGCACCCTTTTACCTCTAAAGCAAAACAAAGGTTAACTTAGTACTATAGAATTAAAACAACATTCAGTTTTTTATTTATTTCTTTAATGAACTTCGTTGAATGCTGTGAAAGAAATAATGATTAGTTACGTAAATATTTTCAAAAGAAAATACGTCAACCGGTACCTTGAGCTCAACCAATTCAAAACTTAATTTGACAATCTCGGCTTCAAGGCCCTTCGTGAGGGATCTACAGATGGAATAGCCAAACCTAATCTGGCTTCCCATCATCAGAAATCCCAGATCATCTCCACCATTTTTGTCGTGCCATCTATACCCATCTAAGTATAATACACTTGCCTGAATCCAATCGGGTATAGATTCGCTTGGGCGACAAAATATCATAAGATGAGTACACATAACACCATGCTACATGAGAGTAGGAGAAGGGGTCACCTCCGACCACACTGTTACATGTACCAGTACATTTACTTCCGAGTTGGCATCGCACGTTTCGTATCAATATGAGAGTGCAGGCTACTGGCCTTATCCAGAGTGACTCTCCCGTCCTGTACGATCGGTCGCCTCCAGACTAGGTACTACCGTCTAGTACCCTGGTGTCCTACACACCACCTGGACGAGGGGGCGTTGCCCCCTCGGGATCCTCCATATGCCTGCCCCCTAGATCCGGCCCTTATACTCCAACTCATAACCGACCGTACTACATGCGTTATTGCCTGTGTGCTTCCGATACACACTCCGGAAAGCCCCGCCCGGGCTTCCCCGTCCAATATCGTGATTGGACTATGTCTTAGTGAAACTACGTTAACCAAGGACCGTTGGTTAACCCCTTGTTCCACTCCCATGTAGCTAGGATGTCGATTATACAAGCATAAATATGTGTGTAAACACTCACCGGGGCAGGCTCCCGTTACCGCCTGGAAGCGCACCATGTACCGACTCAGTACACCCAGCGCCGTCCAAAGCCTCCTGCACGTACCTTCATTTTTCCTCTAATGGCGCCATCGTGCTATTTTTCCCGCCATCGGAACTGTCAACTGTCAGTGACTGGCAGTGTTGCCACATGACAAAGTAGCCCTGGTTGATACCACTTACCAACTTACTTCGCGCTTGGCGCGACAGACGGTCCGTGACCACAGCTGGTGCAACTCTGCTGACACGTCGGAATTTAAGGTAAAAGCAATGAAATTATATCGCGGTAGACCCGTTTGTGTAATTAAATATGTGTACAAAACGCGAGAGTTTTAAGTGTCATTTACGAAATGTCAGGAGTCTCCAAAATACGGCACCTGAGCTTTTAAATTTGGCCTGTGATAAGGAAGCGGAAGAGCCAATAGGCCATACAATCCGGCCTGCGAAAAGAAAGCGACAGAGCCAAATAGCAATGGTCTTTGGGTTTGATTGGAGCCATCTGCACTTATTATACAGGTTGCCCCTAAAACCAACGGTAGACTAACCTTACGTAAGACTTACCTTACACACACCCACACAACAGCTGATGAGTTACATGATTAAGCAAATTTACCCGTAATGAAAATCTTACTTTTTTGAGGTACCTATCGGCAATATTATAAGAATGGTTATAAAAGGTATGTAAAAGTGCCGATATCTTAAAAACTATGGGATTTTTATTAAGGGTTTTGCTTAATATTGTAGCCCATCAGCTGTTCTATAAACCCTTTAAGTCTTGGCGTTGGTTTCTGGGACCACCACACATATCGACCATTGCATTTGTGTAATGTGTATGTGGGTCTCAGAATAAAGAGGGATTGCTGTAGTGTAAATAAAGCTTTGTATTGCAGTTGGCAAGAGTAAGATAAATAACTACTCGTGCTATCATATGGTCCATAATGGCATGTGCAGTCCATGGGAAGTAATCGATGATTTGTGTTGAGCACAATGGTTTTATTGTGGAGAGAATACATTATCTAAGTGTTGAATAAAGGGACCACTGTGTTATTAATTAGCGAGAGTAGGGATTCTATTATGTGGTACATGTTGAATGACTAAGTAGGTATTTACTAGTGATGTAGCAGACTTGATACCAGCTGCCTGTAGTTTGTTATTTTACTTATGCTTACCTCAAGTGTTTTGTTCCTTTGGCCTGACAAGGGTTCATCATTCCTTATACGCCATACTTAGTAGAGTGCTGTTATGTTAGTATTTCGTACATTTTCGTAAATTCGTCATTCTACAATGCTGTTTTGCTAATAAGCTAATCTTACAAGATTTTTTAACGTAGATTTAATGAACGCTCGATATTGGTTTGGTCTGACATTGCTTTTTAGTTAGTGTAGCCACCGTTGGCGCTAGTAGTATATACAGCTGTAATGCTCAGCCAAGATATGGTCGGACCGGATCGATACAGCGATTTAGAGCACGATGCTTGTTTTATGTATTAATTAATCTGTAGCAACACATTATAGAGAGAGTCATTATGTTGTATCTTCTTGCTGTGTAACTTTTTTTTTCTTATTTAATTAACTGTTGACTGTATGTTATTTCTGTCTTTTTTCTTCTTGTTTGTTACCTTCCGTGATTCTTCTCACTTGATGGTCTCATCGGAAGATCAGCGCTGGAAGCCACCAGCAACATGCTGAGATGGGGCCATTTCGTGGCACTTTAATCTTATTTTGTGTTTTCTTTTATACTATGTACTGTTCCGATTGTTTGTGCTTACGAATAAATCTATTCTATTCTATTCTATTCTATGTACCGACTATTGATTTGGCCGACTAGCCGACTAGCCGACTAATCGGCGCTCGAATGGCCGATTAGTCGGCCGACTAGTCGGCTAGTCGGCCAGATCATTAGTTTCGTATAAGTTCACGTGAAAAACAATAGTTTTGCTCCTTTTGTTGCGCTATTCATCATATTAGCTTGGCTAAAAGGTGGTCTCTACAGGTTCAAAGACCTCACAAGAATCACAAGAATCCTCGTTCAATTTCTGTCTTTAATTCTTTTATTTTACGATCCTGAGCAGACCGTCAGTACAGCTTGTAGGAGGTATTTCCAAGGCTCTATTTCCCGTATGAAGTCGCCAGTTAAGAACCTATCCCCTCAGCGTCTTCACGAGTAACGTCTAGCCCTCATGAGCCTTAAGTCTCTAAATTTTGCAATAACATTAATAGTTCCTCATGGCTCTACCATTAGAATTAAAACAAAAAAACAAAAACTGAATAACAATAAAAATAATTAACTGTCGAACTTGCACATGAAATTACACGAGAATCAGTTGAGATCGACCTGTAAAGGAAAACACCAGCCCACCAAAATACGATAACGATCAAACGGTCAATTATTTATATGAACAAAAGTTTTCGTATGCATCCTGAATAGTTATTTTAGTAAAATAAACATAAAACATATACCATAACACATAAAGAATACCTCTTTCACTAATAAAGTGCCGACTAATCGCCCATTTTTGCCGACTAGTCGCCGACTAATCGCCGACTACAAATGTGGCTGGATAGTCGGCTTTCCCGACTAGTCGGCGACTAGTCGGTACATCCCTAGTATTTACTGGAAATTCAGGATTTCTCTTTAGTATAATTATTTAGTCGGCTAGTAAATGTGGTTATATGTATAAATAAGATTAACATAGTTAATGCCAACTTATGAGATATTTTAAGCCAAAAATATCTTAATTATACAGTACTTGATTGTATTGTAATTACAAGTTAGTAAAAAGTCGTTAAGTGAAGAGGGTCCTTATATTTTTTATGCCAAAACTGCACGACTATTACCGAACAGGAATATTTTACTATTACCTACTCTTGGAACCTACTCCTGGAACTTCAGTTTGTTTGTTCTGATCCTTGGCTCTCGTTGCACTTCGTAATTCCTGTCCGCTGAAGCTTTTCTTGCGTCCTTAATGAGGCAAAACTCATTAAAGTAGTGGTGATAAAAATGTTATATAATATTATGTTTTGTTTTTCAAATTATCTTATGAGGAATAACAGAATAAGTTAATAGCTTGCCTAAAATTTATACTTATATTATTTTATGAAACAAAGTGCTGAGGTTTTTCACAAGTACTTTTAAAGAGGATTAAAGGCCGAGCGACTGGGACTGATGAGCCGTTAGAATGATACCAAAATTGCGAAATTTCCACATATAATAATTTTAGAAACGTGTATAATTTTGTATGGGAATCTAAATTTTTCTTTCTAAGTTTCCTTTTGTTACCTGAAATCCTGATGTCTTCGAGATTTTTTTCAACTTGTACAACCTTTTTTTTTGACGGAGTGGGAATGCATTAACGCACGGTGTGTGGAACTCGCCGCTCCTTATCCCTCTTTTGGCGAGAGGTCCTACCCACTAAGTCCATTCCGGATCCACTCCGGCGTTTCTTTGCCGTTCGTGAGGGCACACTGGGATCAATGTCATTTCAACACGGCACCCTTACAATGCAGGGGGGGATCAGAAACGCTTGATCCCCACCCTTACGAAGTGTGTGGGGCCGTGCGATGTGGGTTCGGTACCCGCTGGCCCTACTAGGGCTCGAGACGAGCATTTGCTCTTCGCCTTCGACCCTGCCGCCTGCGTCGGAGAGGAAGCGCGTCAGCAGCCGCTTCTCGCTGCTCTCTCTCCGCCTCCTTCTTCTTCTTCGCAGAAGGAGGCCACCGCTTCCCATTTCCTCTCGCTACCCAGCATCGAACTTGTACAACATGCACATCT
The DNA here is from genome assembly GCF_963556715.1 of Cydia fagiglandana. Lineage (NCBI taxonomy): Eukaryota > Metazoa > Arthropoda > Insecta > Lepidoptera > Tortricidae > Cydia > Cydia fagiglandana. Next base: position 26,292,763 of record NC_085932.1, on the reverse strand, counting down.
TGTAGGCAAGGTTAAATATGATAAGAAGCTTTGGTAATGTCTCGTGTTTGTTCCAGTTGTGGTGTTGTGCGCGAACCCCGGCACGGTGCGCGAGATCATGCTGGCAGCAGACGAGCTGAACATGGTGTCCTCGGGAGAATACGTCTTCTTCAACATCGAGCTGTTTTCCAAGTACGTGCGAGAAACTGAAATAGATATCGTCATCATCATCATCGGCCTTCGAGTCTATTACAGACTATACAAGCAGTGTCAGGGAGACATCGTTTTTCGTGGCTGTGTAAGCCAATACGGGAGCGGCAAACATAACCACAAGGCTGGCAGGTGCCCGTGTGCCCGTGGCGAACATGTGCCGGGCTGATGACGCTTAGCTCGTTTACTTGCGAGTGTCTTAAACCAAGCGTCATCGTGAATAGATATTATACACTAAAGAAAAACCGTACCATTACGCAAAAACGAAAAAAAAAACATGTTTGTTGTATTTGAGCCCCACTTAAATATTTGTTTTATTCTGTTTTTAGTATTTGTTGTTATGGCGGCAACAGAAGTACATATGTGAAAATTTCAACTGTCTAGCTATCACGGTTCATGGGGTATATCCTGGTGACAGACCGACAGACAGACGGATAGACGGACAGTGGAGTCTTAGTTATAAATATAGGGTCCCGTTTTTATCCACTGGGTATGAACCCTAAAAAAGCGACCAAATCCACCAATGTAGACTCTGTCTACCTATACTAGTTGGATATGTATACGATGTAAGTATATCGATTTATTTATTATCTCATTATTACCATCGTCGTTATAAAATACCGTCATCGTTACTGTCATTATACATCGTTAAATTTTATTTTTATTATCATCATTGTTCGTTAATCTATTCTCGTTACGGGTTTTGGCTAAGATCCTTTATTACGAAAGAAACTTACACTTCACAGTCTGGCACTAACTTGGTTTTTGTAAGGGAGGAAATTTGCTCTTTTTGTCATCTACGTGTCGTTTTCAATGTAAAGGTACCAAATTTTCGTTTACGATTTCCAAAAGCATTAAAAAAAGTGGCAAGAAATTGTTTAGTTCATAATCAATTTTTAGAATATTTAAAATCATAACATAAGTAAATATTTAACTAAGAGTTTTGATTCTTTTTGTATCCTTAAGGGCATCTATTTATTATACTTTATGCTGATATTAATAACTTAAGGAAAACCAAAATACCTAATAAAATTTTAACTAGTTAAGTACCTTTACTTTCGATGTTTTTTGTTATATCATGACATTGCATGTTAATTTCTGAAGTAGTTAGTAGTGTTTACCATTCGGACTCAAGTTGAATAAGTAAGTGTATTTGATTGATGTTACTTTTGTGAATGGTTCTTGAAAACTACAACTATCAATCAAGCCAGCTGTCATCCTCATACTGGGAAAACTTTTAGCCTTTTACATTTGGCTCTCAGTATTTTATCAGCACTTCTGTTGCTGGTACTTAATAAATAAAGGTATAGCAAATCGTCGATTATAAACGTGTAGTTTGATTCTGGTTTGACTATGTTATTAATTAAGATCAATATTACATCTAAATAGTCTGTTGTTATTTTTATGAAATTTGATAATCACTATGACAACAAATTCTGTATTGATCGTAGGTACTCCAAAACATCAAATAGTTATTTTAAGTTTTCGTTGTTAAGTATTCGATTGTTATATTTGTTTTGTGCAATTATGTCTTACCCCTTAAATAAGGTAACTACTAAATTATAAGGGATGAATAATAAAATAAAATTCACTTGGGATGTAATTAAATGCATACGTACCAAACACATCATGTCGCCATATTCGCTCAAGTAGAAGACGCTTGAAACTTGCGTCACTATGAAATTCATATTGAATTATTTCTCGCGCAGCTCTCGCTGATACCTCCATTGATTTCCTCTGGGATGTGACCCGTAATTAAACTACCTACGATATTTACCTGCTTTTGTTTCAAGTCCCATTTAATTTTAGAGTAAAAAAAGCTAAATATTACGTCAAATACTTCACGCAACAACGTATTTTTAGGGTTCCGTACCCAAAGCGTAAAAACGGGACCCTATTATTAAGACTCCGCTGTCCGTCTGTCCGTCCGTCTGTCTGTCTGTCACCAGGCTGTATCTCATGAACCGTGATAGCTGGGCAGTTGAAATTTCATCACAGATCATGTATTTATAACAACAACTAATATTTTAATGGGGCTCCCATACAACAAACTTGATTTTTTTGTCGTTTTTACGTAATGGTACGGAAACTTACGTGCGCGAGTCCGACTCGCACTTGGCCGGTTTTCTTAATAATATTATTATCTCAGCTATAATCGCTATTTTGTAGTTCATATAAAGGTGAATGAACAAAATCCGAGTAAACGCATCAAATAGGTCGGTCGGTAAAACAGTTTAACCAGGTTCTCAACGAATCTGACACTATCTCTTGAGTATAGACCTACTAACATTAAGCTTTTAATGTCATGAGACATACATTTCTACAGGCTACAGGACTTTGTCTAAAGTTCAGTTCATAGTTCATAATCATAACTAATGACGGTTAGGTTTGTTATTATTATTATTTGTATCTCCTTGGATATCACGGGCCTATAATCCCGGTTTTTTGACAGGCTTGCGTGGGGACACAGATCCAACACATAGAGGCCCCTTGGAGAGCTTTAATGTAATGTAGAACGCCTGCTGGAACCCGTTCACAGGTGCAACAATAGACACCCATGAACCGGTCTCAGCAGGCATTGGGACTATTGTAGCAAAAGTGAATAGTATACCGGTCTATGGATTGAAGTTTGGGTGGACAATGAGATTGGGCTATTGTAAAGAGTTCGGACACCTGCCATAACAATGCTAACACACGTTATCGAGGCAGGTGGTGACTTGCCGCTGACTAGATGGGCCCCTGAAACTGCCGTCGTGAAGACGACCAGGGGCAACATCGGTGTGAGGGGCTCAGGGGTGTCGAGAGGTGCGCGCCGCTTTCTACCCAGTGGCTGTTACCAGCCACTGTGCCAACTCGCGTCTTATGCATCTTTCACTTCCACCCCTGGAGCATATAGCTCTAGCGACTCCTCTCTGGACGGCCAATTAAGGCAAGCCAGAGCTGATAGTCCTGCGGGTCCCCTTGGGGTCCACTCCGACCGACGAAGACACGCCGGAGACGGAGACCCTGACCGACTCTCGAGAGCACTCGGGTCCGTGGGGTCGTTACTCCCCAACAGCTCGCCACAAGCTGCCCTGCGGGCTTATTATTATTATTTGTATCTCCTTGGATATCACGGGCCTATGATCCCGGTTTTTTGATAGGCTTGCGTGGGGACACAGATCCAACACGTAGAGGCCCCTTGGAGAGCTTTTATGTCATGTAGAACGCCTGCTGAAACCCGTTCACAGGTGCAACAATAAACACCCATGAACTGGTCTCAGCAGGCATTGGGACTATTGTAGAAAAAGAGAACAGTATACCGGTCTATGGATTGAAGTTTGGGTGGACTATGAGACTGGGTTATTACAAAGACGTACGGACACCTGCCATAACAATGTTTTCACAAGTTATCGAGGCAGGCGGTGACTTGCCGCTGACTAGATGGGCCCCTGAAACTGCCGTCGCGAAGACGACCAGGGGCAACATCGGTGTGAGCGGCTCAGGGGTGTCGAGAGGTGAGCGCCGCTTTCTACCCAGTGGCTGTTATCAGCCACTGTGCCAACTCGCGTCTTATGCATCTTTCACTTCCACCCCTGGAGCATATAGCTCTAGCGACTCCTCTCTGGACGGCCAATAAAGGCAAGCCAGAGCTAAGAGTCCTGCGGGTCTCCTTGGGGTCCACTCCGACCGACGAAGACACGCCGGAGACGGAGACCCTGACCGACTCTCGGGAGCACTCGGGTCCGTGGGGTCGTTACTCCCCAACAGCTCGCCACAAGCTGCCCTGCGGGCTTATTATTATTATTATTTGGAGCCTGTCGTGTCCCACTGCTGGGCAAAGGCCTCCCCCCAACCTCTCAACAAATGTTTGTTATGAAGTTTGAAAATTAATTAATTAATTAATAGATAAACTGCACGGTACTTCTAAAAACTCCGGTATTATCATTCAATATAAATATAAAATAAACCGCAATATTATGAAACATTTCATACTATTTTATAAGATGTCATACATAACAATAATAACTTAAGGCCCTATTCGAACTTTAAGATACGTCAGCTAATAGATCTTGAAACGATATGGATTAGATATGTCAGTGTCAAATGTGACGTTTATTCAAAGAAAAAATAAATGTCACTTTTGACACTGACATATCTAATCCATATCGTTTCAAGATCTATTAGCTGACGTATCTTAAAGTTCGAATAGAGCAGTTACTTAGATACTTGAACCAGACATTATTTTTGTTATTTTTATGGGTACATATTTTTCGAAATTTATTACAAGAAATATTTGTACGATATCTTTTCCAAGTAGTGAAGAGTTATAAATATAACTGCCGGCCTAGCCAAGGTTACAATCGCTATCGCTTCGACAACGAAAAGCATTATGTCTCTCTATCACTCTTCCATATTAGTGTGACAGTGACAGTTGCGTTTCGATCGCTACGGAGCGTAAGCGATTGGCATCTTGGCTACGCGGCCTGGTACGAACTTGGAACAAAATTAGATTTCCGCTCAAGTGGTCTTGCACCATCTAGGTGTACTTACTTACGTATAAAATAAAATGCCACAGGCATGTGCTCATTCACTTCTTTGCAATTTACTATGTCTGCTTTTGTTAATAATAGGCGTATAATAAATTATCCTGGTAAACATAAATACGATACAGGAAGCTCCTTACAATATTACTGTGACAACATGGTCTTATTTGCATTAGGAAGGCGCTCAGCCGGCCTAGCCAAGGTTACAATCGCTATCGCTTCGACATCGAAAAGCATTATGTCTCTCTATCACTCTTCCATATTAGCGCGACAGTGACAGTTGCGTTTCGATCGCTACGGAGCGTAAGCGATTGGCATCTTGGCTACGCGGCCTGGCCTGCTAAATATAAATTACTTATGTAGCCGCATGCGGCCCGCGAGCCGCTGGTTTCCGACCGCTGACTTACAGGCACAAATAAAAATCAGCAGAGCTAATTATTCACAGTAATACTTTGTTAGTAAAAAGTGGTATTTAATTAAGGTCAATGTGGCTAATTTCGTCATAGGGACTAATCCGTCCACTAGCGTTTTTCTCGAACAACGACCGACATTGATAATTTCGTTGACAAATCAGCGAAGCGATTGTTTTTAGTTTCAGCGATCAAAAGCAAATGGTTTTCTTTCCTACGATTGAAAATCAAAGAAATATACGCTCGTAGACGAAATAGCCGCTATGACGGAATTAGCCACATTGACCTTAATACTTTGTTAGTTAAAAGTGGTATTCAATAATATTTAATTTATTTGTATTTAATTATGTTAAAACTATTTATTTATTAAATAAGTAATAATATCCTCTATTTAAACCAAATTAGGTACGAGTACATTCCAAACCACAACCGATGGCATATTTTGTTTTCTTTTTCATCAGTTTAGCATCAGCATCGTCCAAGCAGCCGTGGAAGGTGGAAGGAGACACGGATGAGCGAAACGAGCGCGCGCGGCGAGCGTACAGCGCCGTGCTCACCGTCACCAGCCCAGCTCCTGAGAAAGAAGAGTATTTAGAATTTTCGGATCAGGTATGTTAATTTAAACATCAATATCAAACGGGTGCTAGGAAAATATATACCGGGTGTTTCCTGTAACAGGAGCAATCAATTACAGTAGGCTGTACTCCTCAATTTTTTGTGGTAAATTATTTTGCCCAAGTCTCAGCTTCTTTTGTCTGACGTAATTTTATCTGAAGGATTGATAACAAAACTCATTTAGAAATCAGAAGTTAGGTACGTCATTAAATGTCTTGTTAGAATGTACAATATACCGATTAATACATAGAAATTTTAGAGTTTAGGTATGAAGTATCAAGTGTAAAAAGTTTAAACTTATGCAAGTAGTAGACAGAAATATTACTTAACCATTTTGTGAACTTAAACTGTACGTGTCGCTAGCTATTACACATAGAAATTTTGTTTGAAATTTTTAATTCCTTTTTTTTAAACAGGTAATATTAATATTTTTTGTAGAGCTGAGTCTTAATTTATAGAACATTGACTAAGAATTTCAGAACAATTTGTGTGGGTAGTTTGTGAGATAATAATTATTTTTAATAAATCTTAAAAATGACGAAAGTCGGAAACACTCAAAAATAAGAAGCTGAGACTTGGTAAAAATAATAGACACCATTAGGGGTGCTTACCACAAAAATCGATACTCTATAATAAAAGGTCGCAAATGTATGAAAGGCTGACCTGCAAATGCTTTACTGTAAATTACTACTACATAATTTACTTTGACAATCCGCCTCTATACCGGGTGTGGCCTGTAATATGAGCAAAAAATTAAACTATAGGCTGTACTCCTCATACTGTACATACCAACATATGTTCAGCGACTTTTAAAAATAACTTGTGGTTTGATTTTTAATACACTTTAAAGTTTATTCTAAGACGCAATGTGTTACGAATTTTGTTATGTTTAAGGCGTGACAAGCAACGTCAATCACAATGATATGGCGTGGCAATGGCGTCCATTGAAGATAATTTTTATTTTGTATGCAAAATATGAGTCTAAATACTTCATAATTTTTAAAAGTTGTTGAACAAAAGTGTCACCGTTTGAGGAGTACAATCTATGTTTCAATTATTTGCTCGTGTTACAGGCCACACCCGGTATAGAATCTATTTTCTTTGATATTATCGAACCTCTTTAATCAACAGGTGAAAGAACTAGCAGCGAAAAAATACAACTACACTTTTGGCAAAGACGAGGTGGTGTCCACATTCGTCGCCGCGTTCTACGATGCTGTGCTGCTGTACGCTTTGGCATTGAACGACACCTTGAGGCAATCCCCTGAGCCTAGGGGGCGACTGGATGGGAAGGCGGTCATTAATAATATGTGGAATAGGAGTTTTCAAGGTAAAATTATGCAGGTTGAAATTTTAACGACCAGCCATACTCTGCGTAGTGACTTATACGTCATACTTTTGTGACATAGGTCATACTTCTGTGACTTATAGGTCATACTTTTGTGACATAGGTCATACTTCTGTGACTTATAGGTCATACTTTTGTGACTTATTGGTCATACTTTTGAGACCTATTGGTCATACTTTTGTGACTTATTGGTCATACTTTTGTGACTTATAGGTCATACTTCTGTGACTTATAGGTCTTACTTTTGTGACCTATTGGTCATACTTTAGAGACCTATTGGTCATATTTTTGAGACCTATTGGTCATATTTTTGAGACCTATTGGTCATAGTTTTGTGACTTATTGGTCATACTTTTGTGACTTATAGGGCATACTTCTGTGACTTATAGGTCTTACTTTTGTGACTTATTGGTCATACTTTAGAGACCTATTGGTCTTACTTTTGTGACTTATTGGTCATACTTTAGAGACCTATTGGTCATACTTTTGTGACTTATTGGTCATACTTTTGTGACTTATAGGTCACGCTACATGTGCTAAGGTCAATACAAATTTGGCTCTCCCATAGAAATCAACGGCATCACATCACAATACATCAGCCGGAATGAATTTTTTTTTCGCGATCTGTATTATTTCCAGCATAAAACTTGTTCAACATGACCTATAAAGTAACTAATTAAGTCAAATAAGGTAATTAAAGAAGTTTGTACCAAGAATTACGCAAATAAGGTACGTTGGTAGGTAAATACGGCACATTAATGTTTGGCAAAGTATGTTTAACAAGAACAGACAAATGAAATATCTTCTTTGTGCAATTAAAAGTTCAACAGGTATCCGTGTAACAGGCAATTATTCTTAATGTTTATTGAAAAAGTTTTTCCTTTGCTAAAATTGGACTTTGCTTGGAGATACCTACCAGATTTAGACAAATTAAAATAAAATGTAAATGTTGTAATTTGTGTTAATTTTTTAGACGACCTTTATGTTTAAGTACAAGAGATTTTAAAACTTTAAAACAACTTTTCGACAAAAAATATGATGAATCGTCTTGATGATCAGTCAGGATTTTTTTGGTGCTTGTGTTTTTTAGGTATCTGCTAAATTATTTATATGGCAGTAGGTTATTGTGACTTTGGACTTTCTGACGCTTAAAAATATGTGACTGATGCCCCCAATGTGACAGGCAGAATTTAAATATTCTTCTAATAAGTATTACTATTCTAGGTATAACTGGCGAGGTTATAATAGACAGCAATGGCGACCGTGTGGCTTCCTACTCACTTCTGGACATGGATCCCAATACCAGCAAGTTCCAGGTGAGTCAATATTACGAAAGAAAGTCAGGTGGATATCGTATTGGGATCCAGCGAAGGCCAATGACAGAAGGGAACTTAAGAACTAAACCTTAAGGTATGCCCAGGTCAGTTTTTGTTCCTTAATAGTTTATACAGTACTGTATGTGTCTGGCCATGGGGCTTTAATTCCAGGGCTTGATTTTACTCGCTAAACTGAGCTACTTTTACTATGGGACCCACCCAAAAATCGGATAATTTTTTTTGGCTTTTCCATAGAAAACGTCGACATCTGATCAGCCAAAATGTATGAAAAAGTAAAAAAAAAATCGGGATTTCGGGGTTGGTGCCATAATAAAAGTACTGTAGCTCAGTGTAGAAGATTGGGGAAAACCATATTATTAATTTAACGCGAAATAATAAGCATAAAATAAATAATGTGGGCCTTACACGGGTCGGGTAATTCTAATCAAAATTATCCACAACTCATGTTTTACTTTATTAAGCTGCGCTCTAATACATTGTTTACTATATTACAGTCTTTGTTAATACGTGCCTAAATTAATTCAATCTTAAACTAGTAGCCATTTACTAGACAGTATTATCTCTCCTCACAGTGGCTGCTCTTTTTTGGATCATTAATCTCAATGTTATATGGTAGTACAAACAATTCGTTCTGGCCTACGTCATTTATTCGTACTAGGCTGTAAGAAATCTCTTAGATTAGAGCTGTGAGGAATAAATGAGGCTGTGATTTGTGAAGATAGTTTCTTCGGGTCAATTACCTAACTGTATCCTTTCTTTTATTTATATTTAATTGTGTTTACTTACACAAAAATTAACACAGTTTAAGAAACTGTCTTAGTTTTAACTATTAGGGCACAATAACGAACCAAATTTATGCTTTTTAGCATTTAAGTAATACTGTGGGATAACGTTAGCATTTCCAAGTTACTTACATTGTCATTTTCAAGTGTTGTCAAGAGAGGGTACTTTTTATTAAATTTGAAGATGAAAGCGACTATTAGTCAGTTTCTCTACAGTCGGCGGTCATTTTGCTACGAAAAAATATTACGCAAAGACGATTTCGCCAAATCCATTTCACCAGACCACAGAGGGAGCACGCCTGACGCTCGATCCATTTGCCCTGATAATGCTCGGTATGACTTTAAACGCCCTCGGGGCCCCAAATATTCTTATTCGGCTTCATTATGAGCCTGTATTTATCTCGACAATTTTTCATACCTAAGCTCCATGCCCTGAATTGTATTGGAACTGCTACAATGTAGGGTAAGGGGAGGTAATTAGTGGGTGATTTGCTTTTTGACAAGATAAATGAAGCGGCGCAATAATCCCTTCTCTGTTTTCGTACTTGTAACCTTACTCTGGGAGTGTAAGCATTAAGCATATATGTACCTGACATGTAAAATTATATTTTTATCAATAAAGAATTGAATTGAATTGAAAAGTGTATTACTCCGAAGAGGCATGCAAATTATCGGAACGTACTTTATTAAGTATAGACTGTGATATTTGATAGGTACACGGCAAACAGGGTTGTTCCATTGAAAATAACAGTCAATTGAAAAGCAACTTTAAGCCAGGTAACCAGAGATAAATAAAACTAGACACGAGAGAAATTTAACATACTTCAGAGAGTTAAAGGTGACTTAAAAAAAGAGTCAATTCCTGACGATTGTATCGTTTTCATAGTATAACAAAAAATATTTAGGTATTAGGTATAAATGCTATTGTATTATTATAACATATATCTTATTGTGTTTATTTCGCACGGATTTAAATGGCTTACGCGAACATAAATAGAAATAGAAAATATTTATTTGGCGTAAAAAAAACATACATTTGATAGGTACAACATAAAGATTAATAAAGAAACATACACCAAATAGGATGCCGCTCAGCATATGCAGTGTCTGTAAGACACTGCGCTGGTTTTCAGGGCACCCAAAATTAAAAACTAAAACTTAAAACTAATAAACTGAAACAGAACAAGTGTAAGAAAGAAAGAGAGAGATCACAAATAACTTACTTACCAGCTTGTATCTTAGATAAAAACTGAAGTTATTCAATATAAAAGTACATTTTCTTACAATTTATTAAAATACCCTTCTGCATTATCCTTCCTTGTTATACTCCTAATCCTTTGTCCAATTAAGATCTTACCAGCTTGTATCTTAGATAAAAACTGAGGTTATTTAATATAAAAGTACATTTTCTTACAATTTATTAAAATACCCTTCCTCATTATCCTTCCATTATTAAGATTGTTATTATTTTTCTATAATGATCAATTATTGTGAAATTGGAAAATACATACCAAAACTACGAATCTAACATTAGAGGTTAAAACTGTAGACAGTCTATTAAACTGCTGAGCGGAACTCAAATCATAACATAATCACTATAAACTCATGACTGCTAAGACAACATAGAACTGTGGACTCAATCTTGAACAAGACAAGAAATACAAAACTGAGAACCTAACATAATGGCAAACATTGTACTAAGGAGTATAAACTCGCCTAGTTGTGGTTTATATTATAAAGCGCAGTAAGTAAAGTTCAGCCTTTAATGAGATTCTCTAGAGGGCGCTGAAATAATATACGGGGAAGAAAATTCCCTGTTTTATGATGCATTGCATGCATAATCCAATTTATTGCTCAAAGGACAACAAAGAAAGCAGGTAAATCATTGTTTACGACATACTAGATTACGTTCTCTGAATAGGGAATGCAATAACCGGCCAAACTTCATAACCGGTTTCGGTTACGGTTATGCCCGAAAAATAACCGAATATCGGTTATAATCGGTTACTTTAAACGAAAAATTATAAATTTACAATGTAGTAATTTTAAAAAGTAAGCAAAAAATAATATTTTTGTACCTACAGTATTAGGGAATCTGAGTAAAAGTTTTTGTTTTTTAATAAAAGACACGGAATATAGTAAAAGTAAAATGTGACCTTGGACGTGATATAATATTTAATAAAAATATTTCATAAATAATGGAAGTTAATTTGGTATATTTTAGTTATTAAAGTCCATGATATGAGTGACAAAAATTATAGTCACAGGCGTCACAGCCAAAAAACGGAGGATTTTGTAGTCATTACCTGTTTACCTGTTTTTCATATATTTAGCAGCTTACTGACACAAACCGAATTCCACGCGGGTGGAGCCGCGGGCACAGATAGTAAATAAATAACCGAAAATTTAGTTATTCGACTTTCCAATATTCGGTTACAACCGAATATTTCGGTTACGGTTATAACCCAGTTGCATTCCCTATCTCTGAACAATGTGTAGTTCTACTTTTATAAAATGAATTATCGGGAAATTGTTTACGTACCGACTTGCTCGACTTATTGGGTTTATGTTACAATGTTAGCTACTTAAAATAAAAACCGATCATGTGAAAGTCGGACCATCATCGCTTGACCAGTTTTTATTGCGATATACAAATTACATAAAAATAAATAATATAATACTTTTTTTTTTGTTTTTGTAGGGACAATAGAAAGACAGAGACCGCTGACAAACAGATAGACGGATAATTAGGTAATTATTTTAACTGCGCGTAACAGTGCCTGTGGTAGTAAGACGAGACAGGAGCTCAGTTTTAAATATTTTAGGTCTCCTACCTACCCTAACCTATACCTGTCTCGCTAACGGAAGCGGCTCCTAAAACTAGTGCGATAAGGACGAAACGAAAAAAACTGCGTAAAAATCGTTCCTTCTCGTCTGTTTCCTCCTCCAAAACTTAGCCAATCGTAACCAAATTTGGAAATCTAAATAATTATGAAATTATCTGTGTCGGACCGTTTGACTAATTGATATCAGTTTTGAATACTACGCCTCTCATTGCGGCATAGTCAATGAGGCCATTTTGGCCATTTTTGAAGGGCACTAGCGCCAAAATATCAATAAAGCAAAACGGTCCGACACAGATATTGACAATATTAATCTGTGTTGAAAAAATCATTGCTCTAGCATCAAAACCCACGGAGGAATCAGTCGAGTACGTTTGTATGGAGAAATGACCACTCCTGATGGCTCTTAATTTACATAAATTTGGAGCTACTGTTGCTCTTTCTATATGTACCTAATTAAATTTCTAATTTGAAATTTCTGAATAAATGACAGGTAATAAACTAACATTAACCTTTGATTCAATTATATACGGGGATCCGTACAAGTTTGTTTAATTGCGCAGTTTAGACGACAGTGAGCAGACGATTGCTTCACCATACAAATGTAGACCCTATTTTCGTATTTTCTTTCCCGGGTATTATTTTATATTATTGCACAATACATGAAAGTACAAATGGCCGACTTAATGTCTATGCTGTGCTATTGACATTATAGAAAATAAATGCATACAATTCAATGTACTTTGACCATAGCTATGCCTCTTATAAAAGATAGCAGCTTTTAAAAATATCTAAGGAATTTGTTTTATGCTCCTAACTCAATACTTAATCAAAATATCGAAAAATCAAACCAAGGGGCAAAGTTACAGTAAAAAAAATCTAATTACATAAAAAAACGGGTTGCACTCCGGGAGTGCCGACAGAAGTGAAAACTCAATGACTAGTCCAAAATGTCTGCAGCACTATGTATAATTGACCCATCCTCCTTTCTATTGAAAAACTTTAGTTCCAAATTGCTGGCCAGTGAGCTTAAATTTGTAGCATTTGTAGTTTTGAAATTCGAATAGAAATTGTAAAGTTATCTTGCAGACCTCACATCTTCATGTCATGTCATGTCATGTCATGCTATTTTGAGTTTTATTCACCAGTACTAGAGTTCACTTTTATTAGCGATTTCATCAAGATGTAGCTTTATTGAATTATATTTGAGTGATATAAAGTTAGAATGTAACTATGAGATCCTCGTATTTTTGCCTTTATTGCTTAATATAAAAGTCCAGTTTTAAATAATTGACCTGATTATCCCAAGTAGCATGGAAGTGTCGGCAACATCAATATACCAGCCAATTTAGAACTTAGAGTGATTTAAGAGACGTATAAGAGTGTCAGAAAAGATTTAAGCTGTATAAAAGGTATTTTACAGACATTATACAGCTCAAGCTGTATAAAATCATTATAAAGGATTCTGCGGAATCATGGGGTGCTTTATCAGAATATAGAAAATCTACTATAAAACTAAAAGTGTTGTGAAACACTACAAGCTAATTCTATCGTAAAAGCTGTATACAGGCTGTATTGTAGTAACACTTGGCACTTTTAGCTGTATAAAAGTATCTGTCAACTCCGTTTTAAAACTTTAAGTGTTGTGAAACACTACAAGCTAATTTTATCGTAAGAGCTGCATACAGGCTGTATTGTAGTATCACTTGGCACTTGTAGCTGTACAAATGTATCTGTCAACACCGTTTTAAAGCTATTTCTTATGGCGTAATTTTACTCTCCTATAAGAATAGTAGTTGTATAACTTCTGTCTGTAAGGGTATTATAAAACTAAACGAATAAATGGCAGCTATAGTACAGCTTTTTTCTGTATTACTGACAGAGTCGCTTATTTCGGCGTAATTTTACACTCGTATAAGTATATATTTCGACCACGAAAATAAAAAATTGTAATGAACAAAATTAATAATTTAGAAAATTATGAAATGGAACGAAGAATAGACCAAATACATTTGGACCTAAGGGTTTTTTTATTTGTTATACGGATCTCTAAAGAGACTTATAACTTATGTACGGAGAACCGAAATACAGCCAAACGAATACAAATCTTCTATTATAAAGCTGTTTTAATTACAAAAGCTGTAAATGACACTTCATTTATTACACAGCACAGCTACTAAGATTATAATGCTCTCCAACTATCCTGTAAGCTGTTTAAAAATTGTCGCCATTTTCCAATGAAAAAAAAAAGTATTTGTAAATATAATTAAGGAAATACTTGCAAATATTAAGCAGACTAACATCGTGTTATGATTACCAGCTAAAATAAATTAACTTTAGCCTTAGAATTAATATTTATAAAACTTTTTGTTAAAAACAAACACTAACTTTACCGATTTTTGATATTTTCCTTATGGTTTCTCTTTGTTATTTAGCAGGCGCGTGAATATTTTGCCAGAAAAGATACATAGGTTCACAATAAATAATAATCGGCACTTACAAATAGTATAATATTCCACTTAAGTCCTCTATAACATTTACTTTTACTTTTACCATCCACTATAAAACTTTATTGTCGCCATTACTATATTACGAATGAACAAGATTAAGACATTTTAGTTTCCTAAATGATTATTATTCTCTTGTAATCATTTTTAAAAACTCATTTAAAACTCATATTCTTATATCGTACTTATAAGAGATTATCTGTAGTGTTAAGGTTTCCTGTTACACCGAAATATAGCTGTAATGCAGCTATTATGCAGCTTATTTATTGCTTATACAGCTACTCTACAGCTCTAATAACGCGAAAGGCTGTATAATTTGGGCCCTTTTTTAACTTATAAGGGCTGTATAAGCGCTTATACAGCCTTTGTACAGCCTAACTGTACAGCTTATAGTATACAAATAAACTTCAATACAGCTTATATACAGCTTGCAATGCTACTTGGGTATGATACGTTATGACTAAAGTTCTTCGGTGAATAACATTGTCCGTGACACATGACGTCAGCGTTACGTTACGCGTTACGCTATATCGAGTTTGTAATTTTGTCCCCACCTCAAAAAGTGCTCAGCGCCGCTAAAGAAGTTTTCACTTCAAAAAAATCCTTAGTTTCAATATCCAGAGGGGAAAGCGGGGACTACGTTTCGTTCACTTTCCTCTTAATCTAGATGCCGCAGCGAACGTATAAATTAACCAAATAAAACACTCGTAGATGTCAATTGCCCCTCTAGTTTTATTAGCAGACGGGGATTAAGGTGGTAGTACTAGTGCTCGACATGCCAATGCCCAATAGATGACACGCTGCTCTCACCTCTTTTGACAATGACTTAAGTTTCAAGATAGCCAGTACCACCATCTTACTTGATTTTAATTTGCAGTAGTAAAATATTTCATTATTTTCATAACCACATTGCGTTCATTAATTTAATTATCGTATTTAATAAGAGGATTGCGTACCGCACATTTCTCCCCAATCGCTTTTATGCAAATGTAACGAACCACGAATTAATCATAAATTAAATATGGAAACATTTAAAATACCGACAACAATACTATTAAGTTACAAATGAGTTTTTCATGATGACAGGCTGACTTGCACCATTCCACTAACCCAGGGTTAAGCGGTTAAACTGTTAACCCAGTGTCAAATTGTACTGGTAACCATGGTAACTCCAGGTTTAACCGCTTTACCCCGGGTTAGTGGAATGGTGCAAGTCGGCCTAACGCATATAAACAAACAATTATAGTAATATGGGTGGGTTAATTGTTCATCAGCATCACGCTTACTTCTGTTCTTCACTTCAGATGTGGGACGATTTCTTATGACAAGCTTTTTTATCCGATTACGAAATTAAATAAAAAATTGAAAAGAAATAAAGGTTATGATTGTAGCAGTTTTATGAGCTGAGGAACATACTCGTAGACTTATATTTTATTATTTAACTTCCAAAAAGAGGAAAAAGAAGCAACACGGGAAAATTCTGCAATGGTTTTGAATTTCACGTAGCTTGATAAATTGTATGATTGATCATGATTTATCTGTTTGTGTAACAACGAAGACTGAATTATGTTTATGAAGCGTCTTACATAGCACTAGATAGAATTTTTCATAATTATTACATATATTTACGAGCATGTTTGAAATATAAAGCTACGGCCATGAAATTGGCGACGGTAATGCACGTAGTACACGTTACGAAAAACGTTGGTGATAGAAAAATATGACTTTTCAATTAAGACAGGGTCGACCGCCCAGTTGCGCTCTCATTAGGGGAACTGTGTTTTCTAATAAATCAGTATATCCATATTGTTGTCATACTGATTTCACTGGACGGTCGACCCAGTCACAACGTGTCTTTTTTTCGCTATATTATCCGATATAAATAGTAAATAGTGCAAATATTGCTTTTATTGAATTGTTATATAAATAGAATAGGTACATAATCGCCCCGACTTGTACCAAGCGTGGGGGCTATAAACTAATTGAAAGCGGCAGACGACAAACCCTCATCAAATAACATCAAAAGATTTAGGTTCAGTTTATGTACATAGTCACATTCACATAGGTACCTAAATAAAATAACAAAATAATAAATAAGATTGGCCTTCAGGCGTAAGAGTAAGAATATTATGCCATAAACAATAATTGTTATAAATCATACGACCAAAGGTAAATTGAAAGAAGTTGTTACATGGTATACACGATAAATCCCCCCTTTAGTCAAGAGAGACAAAAGAAGAAGAAAAGAAGAAGAAGAAGAAGAAGGAGAAGAGAAGAAGAGGGAGTTTAGTTTAGAGTTTAGATAAGTCCGCCTTTTGTACTGTAAGGTTTTTCTTTTGTGCAATAAAGGTTAAATAAATAAATAAATAAATATGTAGGTAGGTACTAACTGGTATATTTTATAGTACATAGTGTTTATATCATAGTGTAGATATTGCACGCAAAAATATGTGGTCTAATAAAAAATAAAAATGTTGGCACTGATCTTTAAATTTGTATCTCTAGCTTCTTTAACAGTTAGCTTAATTTCTTTCTGTCGCATATTATTTCATATAACCATGCAGGCTAGGCCCTAGGCAAGCAGCAAATTTTCAATGCGGTTGGCAAATATACTGTTGTTCAAAAATTATGTTTTGTATTTGTACGTTCATAAAGTCGATATACCATATAATCAAGAAGAAAAACATGTTTTCTTTAAACTTAGGAAGATTTGGACATATAAGTAATTTTAATGTAACATTTCCATAGCCAGAAGCACATCATACGGTGGCAACACTTTCGCTTCTACAACGCTTGTATAATATGATCCTATAAATTATCGGATCCGAAAAACCATCTCTTGTTGTTTATATAAATGGTACCCTTCTCACTTGAACCACATTATTGCTCGTGACACTCGTAATATGTGAAAACCCTTAATGTAATTGCTTGACTCCTCAGGTGGTGGCGACCTATGTGGCGGCGAACAAGTCTTTGCAGTTCAACCCAGACCGGCCTATACACTGGGCGGGTGGGAGCACAGACCCTCCCCGGGACACCCCCATTTGCGGCTTCGATGGCTCGCTGTGCCCTGACAAGTGTAAGGAACTATTTGAAATGCTCGCCTTTAAAGGACCACAAAAATCTATACTTTGTTTTTAGAAATTTAAGGCTTTTGGAGTTTTGTTTTGTCTGATGAAATATGCGGTCACGCAGGAATGTTAATTTATTATATTTTCCTGATACGTGGGCAATACTGAAAATTTCTGGATTCTGATATATGAGACGAATAATTTTTTCTAAGCGGCCATTCCAGGAATTTTCAGTATGCTCTATGTATGAAGAGATTTAATAGTACGGTGTGATGCAACATTGTACTGGGGACCGCTCGATGTCGTCACTCGAAAATCGGTGGAAAACAGCGAAATGCAAATTTTTGAAATACGACTGATCGAAATTTGGAATCTAGTGGTATTGACCTCTCGATTTCAATTCTAATGAGATTCTAATAGTAGAATATAAATGCTTAGTAGTGGAGATATTATTTAACGAAATACACGAAATCGAGTGGTCGAAAATCAAAAATCGGCCCCCTGGGGAGACTAAAATATTGTAAGGGAGATTGTAGGACCTACTTTCATTCATTTGAAAATGTGATGAAAACAGAATGCTGCAGAAGGCAAATGTTTATCTTTTACCTTATAAACAATTTACTTAAGCTAAGATATAAAAAAGCAACACCGTTCGACCTACCTTCTTACTCGTGAAACCGCGAAAATAATTAAAGAACCACATTACGTCAGGTCCAAACCTACCGCAACACAATTTATTTTTATTTGTATGTTAAATAGATACTCGTGATGTTTTTTTATCTAAACTTTTATCCATAGAGTTGGTTAATTTTATTTCAAGCTCATTTCTGTCGTATGTACATCAAGATAAGCCAGCCGTTGTAGCAAGGAATATAATAGGTACTACCTACATGAAACCTTCCATTTGTGCCGAGAATAAATGGGTGAGAACCCATGCCTGCCCATGAAGGAAAGCCTCGCAAGGCCATCTAGTTGGTGTGGTCCCGACTGTTTATTAGCGGATTATACTGATGCACTTTGCTTGAAGTGCGAAAGTCTCGCGTAGCGTTTTTACTCTCCAACATTCCCGCGAATGTTTCCTTTTAATTATATTCTGAGATAGCTTAATGCTAACAGAATAACAAAACAAGTAAAGAACCAAGGCCGTTGTGTAACTGTTTCCAAATTGGGGATAAACATCATTCAGAACAAGTTTTATTTATGGATCGAACAGATTCATTGAACTGAACAGTCCTTGATAATCGATAACACATGAAAATAAGCCTAATTTTGAACTAATTTCTGAAACTGATCCAACAAAGCGTTCCAATCGATGAGCGATTTAACTAACATCACATGAAACAAATCAAATTTTGAAATTTCTTAGCTTTTCCAGACCAATTCATATCCAATCCTACTCAAGGGGCGTAAAGATTAAACGGAGTAGATCAAGCGTGGACCGAGACGGTAATAAATCGAATTCGATTCTTGCTTCGTTACTGGAATCCCATTTCGAGAATCAGAATCAGAATGCTTTTTGAGAAGTCTTTTATGAATTTACTAGAAGTTTAATATCTCTAGTTACTCTATACAGTGTGTTTTTTGTAACAGGAGCAATAAATTAAACTGTAGGCTGTAGTTACTCCTCAAACTGACCAACATTTGTTCAGCAACTTTTGAAAATAACTCATGTTTTGATATTTATTACACTTTAAAGTTTATTCTAAGACGCAATGTATTGCAAATTTTGTTATGTTAAAAGCGTGACAAGTAATGTCAAACACACTGATGTCAGCGTACATTGAAGGCAATATTTATTTTGTATGAAAAAGAGGAAGACGAAAGGATTCATAATTTTTAAAAGTTGCTGAACAAATGTTGGCCAGTTTGAGGAGTACCTACAGCCTTTAGTTTAATTTATTGCTCCTGTTACAGGAAGCACCCTGTATAAGGTGCGTTTGGTTAGGTTGAAAACAGGCGCAAGACAAAAAGTCCTCGAAACTTAAAAAACATTCGAAATAAATATGCAAGTGAACTGTAGTGTTCCGTGGGTTACTTATGGTAGTTTTCAGATACATTTTCATAATTTTTATATAAGATGGGGTAATTAGGTACCAGAAGTGTTTTTTTGACCGGATGATTTAGCCATAAACATAAGTTCCTTTAAGATAGGTACGCGTGATCTTCTGTTTTATAAACATATTTATCATTTTAGCTTGATTTGGACGTATACCAAAACAATTTTATAAAGTATGTCCCTTTCATTTTCCGCCATTTCTTACATTAGAATTTCGCGACCTCCGCGAACATTCAGTGAACTGGTCAAATAATCAATGAACGTGGATTTACTGAGTTTTCGGGGAAGGCTTTTCCTTAACGAATTCGTACATTATTAAGAAGAACCTCTTCGGCTGTAAGTAGTATCGATGAGTCGGGCCTAATTAGCCTTTTACGATTGCGGGTGTGTGTTAGGTAGGTAATATAAATGGGTAATAATGGGTATATAAATTAACCATTAATTAATGAAATAAATAGATGGAAAAATTCGCTGAGAGTCGAGTAAGCTTCGTAAGCTCAGTTAATAGGCTAGATTAGGGCGATCGGACAGATATTCCTGACCTAAACCTTATTAACCTAACCTTAATATTAAAACTATTACAAGTCGCAAATTTTAAAAATTTCATGCACGACGTGGTGAATCTTTCCATTATTTTTTTTAATTAGAAACTGCACTTATTGTGTTTGGTTTTAGGAACAAATATGTAGTAAATACCTGATGAGATTGAAGTTGTTATCATACTAGTACAATATTGTTATATATAATGTAAAACGTATGAAGCTTAAAACTGTCGATAACTTAATCATTATTTTGTTACAGCGCTACCCGTATACGCCATTCTCAGTATCGTCCTCAGTTCAGTGGTGGTGATACTGGCCATCCTGTCAGTATTTATCTACAGGTACTTATACTTAGTGTTTAGTTTTTCAAATGTCAATTTGAGTCCTAAAAGTGGCGGATGAAAAGATATAGCATGTGATAACTAGAGATATTATTTTAAGATTGAAGTAATTGTTGTGCAATCGAGAGAATAAAAATATAAAACTCCGAGACCACGGGGACAACGCCGTCCTCGAAACGTCGGAGATAAATCTTAAAACATAAATACGCGATTAAGTCCCGTTGTGCAATTTAGTAAAAATATAAAAACCCGAAGCTTGGTGTATATACGTCACAGACAAAACATCCTCCATCCTGAGCATAGTCGCGCTACACCCTCTGCCACGCATACGGTAAATTTACTCCATGTTCGAGTCGAATATGTCTTTGTGTGACGTCCGTGTCTTCGAACGGACCAATCACGGCACGGGACTTCGCTCTCCTCGTCCCGCGCACCCCCGCATTTTTGGCATCATCGGCTGCATGAAATAATTGCTCTAAACTCGGTCTAGAGGATTCCTAGTCTATGATATACATTCATGAAATCTAACAACAGCGCTTTATCCGTTGACATACACAATTACAACTTGATGAATAGGGTAGATACAAACAGCAACACTCCTAACTGTGTATTGTAATAAGGTCCTTATTACAAAAGGCATAAAATCCACCAATGTATAGCTAACAGTTTAGGCGATGGCACAGTATTCGAGTGTTTCACCATATCAAGCGATGTCACCAAAAACGTGTAAAATGAGCCCCAAAGCAAAGGATCTATGTAATTATGGTGTATATTGTCTTTTTCCCAAAGCGCAAATTTCGTGTGGTCTCCTTTTTATTACGGAATGATATATTATGCGGGTAGGAAATACATTTTACGATAAAATATTTAGGTAATAAAATGGAAGCAAGCTCGGCCTTTGTTTACGATAAAATATTGTTTTGAAATATAAAGCTACGGTTTATTTTTTCTTTTTGAAATAATATTCAGTATCAGCTTGTGATGCGAGCTGTTTCATAAAATGAACAAAATTAGAACAATGAGGGTTTCCGCTATTGAGATTTTCATTAGATGACAGCACCGTGACGAGAGGTCTTTTTGACAGCAGCTGTCAAAATCCACCAATAAAAAAACATGGTATAACATGATTGGTGGATTATGACAGCTAGACCTCTCGCCACGGTGCTGTCATCTAGTGAAAAACTCGATCGCGGAAACCCTCATTGAGAGTATACTTTGGTATGAATAGTTTATTTCTTGAACAGACACTACAAGTTGGAAGCCGAGATCGCCATGATGACGTGGCGGGTGAACTGGAGCGATGTGCTACAGCCGGGGGCGAGGCTGCGCGGGAGCATGCACTCGCTGGCACGAAGGTACAGCAGTGGGGTGAGTCTATCTTTTTACTTTCATCAATTTCAACTTCAAAATCTTTAATGTTAAAATAACACATGTCAAATAACTAAACCACAATAAAATAACGATACAAAACATACAACTAACACTTAACACTAAAGCGTTACGCGTTACGTTGTCTCGAGTTTATCATTTTTTCCTCACCTCAAAAAGTGCTCAGCGCCGCTAAAGAAGTTTTCACTTCACACTTATACATCACAAATGTCAATATAGAGGAAACTATTTAATGTTAAATTTACTGTAGAATACCCTAACCGTAACGAATGCCTTATCAATTAAATAGGCTTTCAACTTTTCAACAAACAGGTCGGTATCGTCTTGGGTCGTCCCATTCGTTTTTCGTCAAGTTCTTAAATTAGTCCTATTCTGCTTTCGTCACTCATTCTACATTGAAAGCCACCGACGATTGGGACAAATGTAGAATGGGTGACGAAAGCAGAATAGGACTAATTTAAGAACTTGACGAAAAACGAATGGGACGACCCACGACGATACCAACAGGTCCTATCCGACGGCGTCTGAGAATAATGAAGTGTAAATTTTTTGAGTATATGTGTATGGAACAATGTTCAATACACGTATACCTATATGTTCAATGAACGTGGGCACCTACTTAAGTTTGAAACATCTAATAATTATCTAGAAAAGGAATTAACTTTATACGAGTACACAGACTATACACGATAATTATACAATCAGAATCAAAGAACGTAAATAAATCAAAAGCTACAGGTAATTATACTGAGTTTTAATTTATGTGACTCGCAATATTTTAAATTCAAAGGTTTAAATCTCTATAATACCTAAATAATGAAAATAAACAGATATTTCATATAAATTGCCAAATATCGAAATCCTCGTTTGCAATTACCAAAATGTAATTTGAAAACTAAATTCAGAAAACAGGCAATTAAAATGTTAAGCTTTCTAAATAAGCAATCTATTGCCATAGTTCATAAGAAAATAATGGGACACATATAATTTTACAAGTGCCTAAAGATAAAGGAATAGGTAATTGACTTTCCAAATATAATAAATTAATAATCTAACATATATTCATCTTATCAAACTGCACAACGGGACTTAATCGCGTATTTAGCGTCCCCGTGGTCTCGAAGAAGACTGTCTTCTCCGAGACCACGGGGACAACGCCGTCCTCGAAACGTCGGAGGTAAATCTTAAAACTTAAATACGCGATTAAGTCCCGTTGTGCAGTTTGATAATGTTTAATAATCGTGAAAGTTTAAATCATATATTCATCTATTGCGAATATACCATAGTACACCCACAACTTACAATGCACAATTACAATAAACAACAAATTTAATCAATATGTCAAAGTCCTATCAAGCGAATGAATAGAGCTGCAGAGCATGCCGATAAAATGTCCAGGTTTCTCCTAAAACTAACCATTTACAAACTTTACAAACCACCGAAAAAAAATTGGTAACAATTGTTCAATAGTTTAACAATTGTTACCAATTTTTTTTGTAAAACTATGCGATTTTATAACTTATTAAATTGATAATATGTATATGAATCCAGCACTTAAACCCACGTCGTTTTATTTCTTGACCGAACTACTATCGGGAGAACCACGAACCACTGCCCTCTCTTCTTCGTCAGTTCGCTAAAAATCGGTATAACGTCTACGTAAGTATCTAACTGCCGTATTCGAACTTCAAGATATTCACAAGAGACGACACGTACTAGATCCATTCTATAGATGCGTTATAGTTTAGATATCAACTAGTTCTCTTTTGCGGCGCAATTCGGGCAACCAATGTCACTTTTACGTTAGATAGAGTAAGATATCTATTAGATGTGAATTGGATCTCTAAGTCATATCCTGTGGAAATCGTTCAAGAGTATCTCCAAAATCGCGCAATTGACAAATTTGACAGGTTAGATCTTAAACATATCGTTATCGTATCTTGGTGATGTCTAAAAGATGTCTAATAGATATCTATTTCAAAATCCGAATCAGGCCCATACTCTCAAATTAGGCGGTTTCAATTTTCCACTCCAGACGTTGTTTTGTCGTGTGGGCCGACGAAGTGCGTGGGCAAAATTCTCATGAATACGAGTGTTACGAGTAGGTTTATACATATAAGGTATGATTTTCACGAATGATTTCACTCAAAGCTTTTCATTGTGTGAACGCGAAAGCGTAGTAATATTTGTTACGCTTCGTAACTTACGAATAAGAAAATGTTGTTAGATTCGGCTTTCTGTATGTATCTTATGTACTTACCTAATGTTATTTTGTACTTAGTTTCTTTTCAATACAGCTAGAAAGGCAAATGATGATAGAAGAGCGCTTACCTATATAAGTACCTACATACATTTCAACCGAAGCTCATGGCTGTAAAAAATAGTAATAATATTGTAGAATTTGTAGACATACTTTGTTCGTTAATGTTTTTCTTTTCAATTCTAATTTGTTACTTTTGAAATTATCCGATTAAATACCCTACTTCTTGAAACGTTACCTTTAAAGTCCGACCTCAGAGGCGGGCTTGCAAAAAACATTGCCCTTAGCTGTACAAACTTGTTTATTACCTACTAATTAGAACTTCTGTTTATTTATACTCTGTTAAATTTTTATTTCAATTCTGGAGCGTTCTTTAAGTTCCCTTCCCTTAGTTTTCTAAGGTTTTTTGTAGCTTATCATATTAACAGCTCAACGACTTTAAGCAATATACCGGGTGTGGCCTGTAATATGAGCAAAAATTTAAACTGTAGGCTGTACTCCTCATACTGACCAACATTTGTTTAGTGACTTTTAAAAATAACTTGTGGTTTGATTTTAAATAAACTTTAAAGTTTATTCTAAGATGCAATGTATTGCGAATTTTGTTATGTTTAAGGCGTGACAAGCAACGTCAATCACAATGAAATGGCGTGGCGATGGCGTCCATTGAAGATAATATTTATTTTGTATGAAAAATAGGGAGTCTAAATATTTCATAATTTTTAAAATTTATTGAACAAAAGTTTCTCCGTTTGAGGAGTGCAATCTATATTTTAATTATTTGCTCATGTTACAGGCCACACCCGGTATTATCCCATATCAACATCAAAGTTCATTGTCTCGAGATATTTGGCATCAAAGTTGAACAATTTTAGGCAAAAAAACTGGTTTTGTAGGCCATAGGCCATAACTTTTGTGTTAATTAGTTTAAAATTAAAGTCTCCGACCAGTTTAAGAGACGTCAAAGACAAACCTAAATATTACGTAGGTATATGTAAGATCCTTCACCTGCAATCGAGTAAATTTTTCTTAGACAATGTTTAAAAAAATCATAAAACAAATTAGTATTCATTTCTTTCAAAATCCGGCTAACCAGAATGAAGATAAAAGATTGAGGAACCGATAGCCGTTTGTTTTATAATTCTATGTGTATAACGCCTCGAAACTTGTCAAATATCCATGAAAACCGCGGGGAGTCCCTTAATCGTTGTTCATTACTTGAACAAGAGGGCTAATAATTCAACACTATTTTCTA
Source organism: Cydia fagiglandana (assembly GCF_963556715.1). NCBI lineage: Eukaryota > Metazoa > Arthropoda > Insecta > Lepidoptera > Tortricidae > Cydia > Cydia fagiglandana. The sequence continues at coordinate 26,267,292 of NC_085932.1, read as the reverse complement.
TTTTCGGATAAGTAATTACTTAATAAAAAAATCGGAGAACCTTTGTTATTGCTTTATATCTACCTACTTTAATAAGAAATCGGATTTATTGTCTGCGAAAGTTCTCAGATAAAAAAAGAAAATCATAAATGAGAAACACGGGTAAATATATTTTCTATAGACATGTTATTCGTAGCGGAAAGTCTGCATTCGGGTTCATAATAAAGCGATATTCTTGGTATTTGACGCTAACAGAATAAAGCTATCGGGATTTATTTTATGTCAATATTTTATCTATTTTATCATCCAAAATTGTATTATCGTACGAACTACTTTTATCCATATTTATCATTTTTATTTATCTAATCCTGATTTAACGCAAATTAGTACCTAAATTATTTTCATTGTACTTAGTGCTATAAACGAGCTTAAAACAGATTAAGACTTACACAATAAAGCTAAGGGATTAAGAATTAAACGGTTTATTCGCAGACGGCGTACTCAGACGAGGCGACGTCATTGGCCGGGGACCGACAGATCTACACTCCGTGCGGGCTGTATAAAAGCTGTAGAGTGGCGCTTAAAAAAGTCGATAAACAGCGTATAGACTTAACAAGACCGTTGCTACTCGAATTGAAAAAAATGAAGGATTTGGAACATGATCATTTAGCAAGATTCTATGGAGCGTGCGTGGATCCGCCCCATTGTTGTCTGCTGACCGAATATTGCCCCAAAGGGTCCTTACAGGACATTTTGGAGAATGACACGATCAAATTGGATTGGATGTTCAAAGTCAGCTTAATGCATGATATCGTTCGGGTAAGACATTTAGTGAAATAAATATAAGAATTTTTAGAGCTTTTGATGAATAAATAATTAATAGAATAGAATAGAATAGAATAGAATGTTTTTATTCGTGACAAAACTTAATAGATAAAACAACAGGTAATACTACCACGGTCACATATAATCACGTCATTGTAATATGAATTCTTTTGGATCAGTATTTATAATCCACTTCAGATTTTTTGTTGTTTCATAGTATAAAATTAAATTCTAACTATTAATAAATTCTTATCAGAAGTTTAATTTAATGTTTAAAATAGGTATTAAATAAATTTTACTACTTCGTTCATATTAATAATCTTTTATAAATTTACTGGAATTTCTTTTAACATTTGAATGAAAAACTTCAACAAACTGCTTTCAACCTGGCAGGGCATGCACTTTCTCCACGGCACCGATATTAGGTCCCACGGCAACCTCAAATCCAGCAACTGCGTCGTTGACTCCCGCTTTGTCTTGAAGATCACCGATTTTGGTCTACACGCTCTCCGAACCACCGAAAAAGATCCGTCGGCTCATAGCTATTGGACGCGTAAGAAATTTTGATAATTTTTCACTCATCAAAATAATATTTTCAATTTAACATGTTTCGATTGTGTTAATGTTGATATTGTCGATATTTCTTTTTACTGACATGTTTTTAGTAGAGATGCAACGGATAGTTGTTTGGCCGGATACCGGATACCGGATATCCGGCCTGGACACTGGCCGAATATCCGGTATCCGGCCGCCGGATATTCGGCCGGCGGAACTATACCTACATTTCGGTTTTTCAGGTGCACATTCTGCAGGTTTGACTTGTTTCGTAGTAAACGTTCGCGCGGACTAATTTCTAGGTTCGAAATGAGTGCGCGTGCAAGTCAGTGGAATGATTAAATTGTTTTAAAATAATAAACAAGTACGATTATGACCGTGTCTGGTTCTTAAATCCAATTTATTTACTCCGAAATCAAGCAATGTTACTATCCGGTATCCGGCCGGATAGTAAGTCACTATCCGGTATCCGGCCGGATAGTAAGTCACTATCCGGTATCCGGCCGGATAGTAAAATCATGGCCGGATAGGCCGGATACCGGATAGTAACCGGATATCCGGTGCATCTCTAGTTTTTAGTTTTATTATTCTAATGTAGTAATAGAAAAGAGATAAAACATTTTGCAATTTTGCTTTGCAATGCATCTTACAAAATACATAATTTCACACCCTTTTTTTCGAAGAGCGATTTTTTCCCGGATTATTACAATCAGCCACTTAGTCGAACTGCTCTAGGTGTTAATCCAGTTATTTTTTTCTTAGGAATGTTGTGGACGGCTCCAGAACTGCTACGCATGGAAGACCCACCCCCCGAAGGGACACAGAAAGGAGACATATACTCGTTCGCAATCATCATGCACGAAATAGTTAACCGACAGGGCGCATTTTGGCTGGGACCCGGTATAGAAATGGGTCCGAAAGGTAAACTGTCATTTAGAATTCATGATTGTAATGCTAAAATATTGTGTTTATTCACACGTTCGTATCGACTTTCAGCCACAAGGAAAATCAGTCTACTACTCTGCAGTCTTTTTTGTTTCTAGAATTTTCTGCTACTAAGTATTGCAAATCTATCTAGCGAGTTAAAGTTAAATTTGAAACATGTTGTCATACATCCATAATTGCGTATAATTTGTAGGTACTGAGCGTAATTAATAGTAGTCAAGTATAGTAGTCAAGAAAATTACATTGGTTTTAGAAACGACGAGCCTTCTTTGATTAAATCGTAATTCAATAGCGAACTGAGATAAAAGAGTTAGTTATTAGACATCATTAAAATTATTATCGACAGAATACTCGTAGGTTAGTGTAATACTTCGTATAAAGCTAAATTAAATTCAATGTCATAATGTCAAATACAATAAGTTCACTTAAAGTATATTTCAGTGCTCTGTGCTCTTGTCGGCGGAGTAATCTCCAATTCGACCGGTCCTCTGCCAATACCTTAACCTTCTCACGACCTGAACCTTTTATTTTATTTGGTTGAAATATTTTTTTCACGGTCTTACTCTTCTTCTCTTTCCCTCTATTTTTCCTTACACGATGTACTTAAGGAACAGCTGTCGTGTTGTAGCAGATATCAAATTAGTACTCCTCTCCTATTTTCTATTATCTTTATTATATTTCTTTTCTCTTTCATCCTATCTAGAACTATGACTAGCATCAGACAATTTTTACCAACACAGGTTATCAAATTCTAGGTAGGTAATATCTTCTTCTTCCTGGCGTTGTCCCGGCATTTTGCAACGGCTCATGGGAGCCTGGGGTCCGCTTGACAACTAATCCCATGATTTGACGTAGGCACTAGTTTTCTAGGTAGGTATGTTGGTTTAATTTCTAATACCACCATCAATCTCCAGACATAATCGAGGCCGTGAAAGCCACAGGCCTCCGGCCTAACACATCCCACCACCGCTCGTGCGACATCGACGACGCGCACGACCTCATGCGCCGGTGCTGGGCCGAGGACCCCAACGAGCGCCCCGTGTTCGCGCACCTGAAGGGCGCCGTCCGTCGCCTCAACAAGTAATGTTTATGTACATGTAACTTCATCTAATGGGTGTGTGTCTGCTTTCATCTTACTAATCTAAAGTTATACTGTTTTGAATCGTTTTGTGTTCTCATTCTATTTTACGCTATGGCTTTCTTTAAAAAAATATTTTTGTTTGTTCAACGTTGTTTATTTCTACAATTTCTATTAATTAGATATCAGTAGTTCAATGTCATTAAATATCTGTACTTATAAAATATTTCACGTTTCTTCAAATATGTACGTCACTTTTGACACTGCCATATCTAATCCATGTCGTATCTTGACGTCATATTTAACGTATTTTAAGATACCAAATCGGACCGTTACTTCTTGAAATTGAACAGATAAGTCTCTTATAACCTGAATGGTACATTTGGGATATCGTATATTGAATCATATTACCTCTATATTGCCATGATCAAATCAAAACAAATGTAATTGGGAGTCTTTCATAACAGTCCTCTTACGATGTAATGGCGCTGCGCGCTGTCATATTATTAGACAAACACGATCCTGAGTAAACACATATATAGGATCAGATCAAATTTATTGTGGACTTATTCAAAATAATTGCTCAACTCCACAGCAGTAACGTTACAACAGTAATGTTGCTGTAATATATATCAGAATATTACTTCAAGACATCACTTTGATTGCGTTACATTAACAATCTTCTAAATTATTTGTGAAAGTAAACCCTTGCGCAGTTAATTTAGTTACAGCTGCATGTGCTACACTTAATTAACTTCCTTATGCAATAACTAATAAGCACCTACTTAGGTACATTATTTATTTTTTCTTCAACTTCTTTTCCAAGACAAATGACAATATTATTAACATGTTGTAACTTGTTACAGATCCCAAGAAAGTAGTAATATATTGGATAATCTGCTATCCCGTATGGAACAGTACGCTAATAATTTAGAAACATTAGTTAGTGAAAGAACACAAGATTATTTGGAAGAAAAGAAGAAGTGCGAAGAACTTTTATATCAGTTGTTACCAAAGTAAGTATAAGTTATGTTAGCGAGCCGCGTTACAGATACGTGATTGGGACTAAAAATCGATACAATAAGTAAAGCAAATTAAGGCAAAGAGCCCGAGAACTATTAATTTAATTACCAACCATGAGTAATGTTAGTTTAATTTTCTTTTAATTATTTGTGTTATGCACTAATTGCATGTCGTGGCTAGATCATAGTTTATGATCGTTTCATGAAGTGCTATGTAAGAATTTATCACTTCATGAATGTAGTTAGGTTAGGTTTCAGTTTTTTATGTGGCCAACGAACATTTCATGGCATAAATTCTAAGATCTGGCTACGACATTAACCAAACCTCATGTTACAGGCCGCAGGTCGCTATAAGGGTCCCCTAGATATATCGACGCGCATTATGTAAAGCGAAAAAGCCGTCGACGCATCGGCAGGCGCCAGCCGATGTGAGCCGAGCCAAAAGACGACTTTTTCACTCTTATTGCGTAGACATAAAGCTTTATCCTATCGGGTTTTGCCGATTCTGCTTCGACATATGTGGGGGTACCCTAAGACTAAATGCGTAGTATTGCGTGGGTAGGTAGTCTTATACCACCATTTTTTGTTCACAGGTCAGTAGCCTCCCAACTAATAAATGGCCTGTCAGTCGTCGCGGAGACATTCGAGCAAGTCACCATCTACTTCTCCGACATAGTGGGCTTCACCGCGCTGTCCGCTTCCTCCACGCCGATGGAAGTTGTCGACTTACTCAACGACCTGTACACTTGCTTCGACAGCATTGTGGAGAATTATGACGTGTATAAGGTACGAGTTTATATTTACGAGTATATAAAAATTTACAGCAAATTAAATTTAAATTGGCAGAGGCAGACCGGGATCTTTGACGAGACGATTTGGATGCGTTCCAGCGGGATTTGCGGGATCCTGTTCAGCATAGGAAAGATTGGAAAGGGAGAGGGGAGGCCTTTGTCCAGCCGTGGGCCACACAAATAGGCTAAGAACAAAAAATAAATAAAAATTGACAAGACCAGTTAATTATAAGTGAAAACCAGTTTTTTTACGTTTTTACAGTGGTACCTAAATAATTCTACGTGGTATCCTTACTAAAGCAAGCTACTATAGGTACAGCTAGGCGAAATATTGGGCGCGTGACGTTCGGAGCAATTGTGGGATTTGGCACCCCATGAATACATGGAACAGAGTATACAATATTGTACACAGACTATACATTTATATATATAATATGACTATTTAATAAGACAGGAAAAATTCAGGGAGCTAAGTATTTTTTTAATATTAAAAAGTAATAGGTAGGTAATAGGTATCCACTTTAAAGTTACATTTAAGATAAACCCTCTAACTCTGCTAAGACGACATGCGACTGTTACAGTCTAAACTTTTCAAACCTCGAGCTCATTAAAGTAACTTGTTTTCTCTTCAATTAAAAGTTTACATCTCCCAGTGGAGTTCAGGACTGGACACAGCTTATAAATATGATTTATTTTTGTAATTTTTCTTTGTGATATAAACTAAACGAAAAACGCCATGTTGCAGTATTTCATGTAAATATAATTTTACAGATAACTTAGTAGGCAACAAAAACCTTCGATGTACCTATCTACATCTGAATTACCAATTCTACCCTTTCTAATAAATCATATCACTCATTCAACAAAGACATCAATATATTCCACATCATCTTGGTAATAAAGAGATCATTAAGGCGGGATTCCACCAGTGTGGTGTGGTGTGCGGCACTGTGCGGCACAAGTATTTTTGTACTGAATATGCTTGTGTCGTGCATACCGATGCCGCACAGTAGTGGAATCTCGCCTTTATAGATACAAGTTGGAATTTTCGCTATTGAATATACATTATATTTTTGTAAATTAAAAAAAAATACACCGTGAGCCTAATAACCCTTTTAATCTCGTGTTCGTGACAAAATTACGTGTAGGTACTAAAAGTATGTGTTATGTTTTTAAGTAACTTAATCATGGTTTCGTTGTCCACTGAGCTCTCTGCGATGTAACCAGAAGCTTACAGCTGTAAATTCACATTCAGCCTCTCAGTACATTATTCAAGCAGTAGTCAAATAAATAAATAAATATTATAGGACATTCTTACACAGATTGACTAAGTCCCACAGTAAGCTCAAGAAGGCTTGTGTTGTGGGTACCCAGACAACGATATATATAATATACAAATACTTAAATACATAGAAAACACCCATGACTCAGGAACAAATATCTGTATCATCATACAAATAAATGCCCTTACTGGGATTCGAACCCAGGACCATCGGCTTCGCAGGCAGGGTCACTACCCACTAGGCCAGACCGGTCGTCATAAAACATAATAGCTTCATCCGTGGCTTTTCCCTATTTTTCCTTATAGCTGTGGTTATTTGTTAATCTTTGTAGCTGTACTTTCAATAATATCTTCCGACTTATCATATTATCATGTATACGTATATTACGATGTCTTTGTGGATGAAAATAGAAAAGTTAAACCTACTATTTACTATTTTAATTTAGGTGACATTTTAACCACCGTTCATACTTTGCGTAGTGACTCCACTTGACCGTCCGACGATAGCATAGTATCCGAAAAAAATATGCTCTTAACCGTACACGGGAACCTTACTATCCAAAGGGGTGGAAGAAAGAATTGATTTTAGAGCCATCTAACGGAATATTTCGGCATTATTTACTAATTCTCTTGATGCGACAACGTAGCCTCACTAAATAGTTAGCTCTAAAAAAATTTTGACGGCAGTGTAATCATAATTTTTGTAGAAAGTTGTGAATGCGCTGCGCGGGGCGTGAGTCGCTAAAAAAACCCGGACGGTTGACAGGAAAACAGTCTCGCGGGCCGGACGGTTGAGTGGTTAAAGGTCATACTGAACAACTTTTACTATGGGACCAATGCCGAAATCGCGAAATAAAATTTGGCTGTCCCATATAAATCAGCGGCATCACATCAGTCAGAAATTCAGAATACATTCTGACTCAGAATGTATGAAACAGCCAAAACTTTTTTCGCGGTCGGCATTGGTCCCTTAATAAAAGTTGTTCAGTATGTCCTAGTCACTACGTAGAGTACGAACGAGGGTTAAAATTACATCCTATGTAGAATTTGTGTAATACGTAATACCTAACCAAATAATTGTAGGTAGACATCAATAATGAAGATACACTACACAGTACGTGCATGTTGAATTCAAGTGACGAATGTTAACCAACAAAAACAAATGTCTATAATTGTTGCTTGTAAAAAATATTCTTTTAACAGGTGGAGACCATAGGCGACGCTTACATGGTGGTGTCGGGATTGCCCGAGCGGAACGGCACGCGGCACGCATGCGAGGTGGCCCGCATGGCTCTGGCCCTGCTCAATGCCGTCCGCCGTTTCCGCATCAGACACCGACCGCACGATCAGTTGAAGCTAAGGATAGGATTGCACTCTGGTAAGTATTTTATTAGAACAAATCATTAAAATCTATATTGGCACTAATTACTTTGAAAAAATTTCGTATCTCACACTGACTACGAAAAGTTGAAAGGCAGTAACTCTGAATGCATCACATATTATAATTATTATTATTATTTGGAGCCTTGCGTGTCCCACTGCTGGGCAAAAACCTCCCCCCAATTTCTCCACAGATCTCTTTCCGATCCTGTGTCTGGCCACTCCTTCAAAAAGGAGTCTAGTTCATCCCGCCATCGCCGGCGGGGTCTACCAACTCCCCGATCTGAGCATCACATACATATTCTATTACCTACATTTTTCTTATGATTGACAGAACAAGATACGAGTTTTTGTGCCGATATAAATAAGTTTCATCTGTTCACGGAACATTTGCTTCAGTGAACTGCCTAAGTATTTACTATTTTAGCCATGGTTCCTAACTACAAACATTATGAGTGTTATTACTATTCACCAGACTAATACAAGAAATAAAGTGGATGGCAAAACATTACTGTTCAGCGCAATTTAATAAATTTTTATCCTAAATTATGCTGCAAAAATGACGCGTCAGCGTCATAAAATCATTGGTGTTGGCGATCCCAAAAATGTCTAACCAAATGCCTAGAAAACGGATCAATTCTCTATGACATCGCGGTATGAACGTCACGTATCCAGCAATAAACCATGTCAGCAAATAACTAGACGAATCCGAGAAATATGTCTCATACAAAAGGGAACCTGGCTGCGTGTTCCCATCGGTTCCATGAGGACTAGCAAGCCAAGCTCATTCACAAGCCAGTGTAATGTGATACCGATCGCTAACAACTATGAGCATCGGTCGGCGCGATTCGGGAAATGAATTAGAGATTAATTAGACACGATATGGTAAATAACATGGGTAAAGGTACCTTATGGCGGTTGGCGCTTACGCCATTATTTAACGCCGCCACCGCTCCAATATTATTGCGGCGCTATGAGACGTAAGCGCCAGCTGCCATAAGATACCTTTTTATACGTTCCTCGAACGTCACAAATCTTCACTATTTCCTATCTAGAGAATCTCTAATTCGTTTCCCGAATCACGGCGCCAGCCGCCATAAGGTACCTTTTGCAGTGGAACGTCACATATCTTTACTATTTCATATCTAGTGAGTCTCTAATTTATTTCCTAAAGCGAGCCGGGTAAGTGCTCTTAAATTGTCTCATCTGAGCTCACGGCTCTGCAGGCTATTGGAACGCCACCGCTGTATTCACGCGGTCTCATCCCTTATTTACATTCGTGGAGTATATTTCAGCCCGCCTCATTACCCAGCAAAGTGGGTGGTATGAATAAACATACATATTTTTGCCAAATGAAATGAGCCCTGAAATAAATTCTGCTACCTTTTGATTCGAATGACAAATTGTTTTCAGTTAGTAATTTTCTTTCAAATGTTAAAATGTGTATTAAGCAAAAAATATTGTAATCAAGGTTTTTTTTTAGTAAATAATTCTCCAAGAATTTATAAGGCTTCGATATTTCTGAGAAGGTTTATTTTCTTGAGTGCAATTTAAATATATCTTGAAATTGATCATGACTGTGCTTTTATATTTATTTTACTAGATGTACTACGTCTATGTAATACGTCTGATAAACATTTCAAAGGCTCTTTGATTTATTTCTAATAATGTAAACGTATGTAACATTATGTTACTTTTTATTACTTAACAAACGTGTTACCACAAAATGTGAATATACAGTGTGTTATATAAGTAAGGAAAGAAGATAAAAAATGCAAATTTGATCTGAGAAATAACAAGGCTGATTAAAAAAACCCTATTAATATTATTCACAGAGAAATTATTTCTTATTATTTTTAACTTTGAATGTAGTTTTTTTGTTGCTTTATATTTTACTTTATTGATTTATCTCACAATTTCATTTGGATTTATCACTCTTTATGCGTAGACATATTCTTGGAACCGTCGTCGATCGTTATTAAAACCTGAGGCGGCGGCATCCGGCGTTATAAGAACGTAGGTAATGGAATTTCAATAACATAACGTACGAATTTTTCTAAAACGAAGATTAGCATCATGATTTGCAATAAGAAATTTGATCATATTTACAGTAAATATAAAACACCATTACTTATACTTAGTGTTACACTGATACAGGTTTGGTAGCCTTTTTAAGTCCGGTGAAATTATACAGTGTCGATATCACATACAGGTTTGACATTGACAAATCCAAGCTCTATCTATACGTATTGTGCATTAGTACTAAGTACCTACTTTTTTTTACTTCAAGAATATGATAAGTATCAGGTTTGTACAAACGAAGAGTCATTATCATAAAACGGCAGCAACTTACATTTGATCTCGTCGCACCAATAGGTACAAGACTACAAACTTTAGGATCCACTGCAAATGATATCAAAATCATCAATTGAAAAAGTGCGGCCGTCGCTCCATTTATCAATGATACCCTGTATTGATGCCATGAGTATCGTATGACTACCAAAAAGCTTAAACTGATAATTTGTATTTAATAAGCATTAAATATTTATATTTTAAAAGAAAGCAACAGAGTAAAAATCAAAACAACGCCAAATAATGTTTTTCGATCTACACTTTGAACAAAATAATGGCGTATTTCATCTTAAACAGGAAACTGGAACGAGCAATTATATAATGGATCCAACCTATATTTTATTCAGATATAAATAAAAAACTGCCACTGTAATTTTCACTTTACCTCAGAGACCAATTTATTTAAAAAGTAGAATAAGTATTCATTTTTGTTTCCGAATTTCAAATATAATTTTGGTGAGGAAAGTCCTTAATTTCGTTTATTGCCCTACGGCAAAACTTCAAAACTTTCCTACAAATTCCTACAAATACGAAGTTTTCAAACATATTACTTCCAAAGGGTGGTGAAATTAGCATTTAAAATAGCGAAGGGGAACTAAACAATATCTTTCAAAACGCGTTTGATCATTATTTAGAGTTCACAGTCTTAAGGAAGGAATTGTTGGTGGTATTGTACGAATGGTAATATTTTATTTTTAGGTTTGAGTATATATGTATTGATGTAATGGATTAGTTTCTTTATTCAGTTAATTGTGATCGAAATGTTTTTTTGCCATATAAACGAATAGAATTCACAGATTCGACTCGACTCATCAGTTTTTAGGGTTCCGTACCCAAAGGGTAAAATGGGACCCTATTACTAAGACTTCGCTGTCCGTCCGTCCGTCCGTCCGTCTGTCACCAGGCTGTATCTCTCGAGAAATGTATCTAACGAGCTACAGTTGAAATTTTCACAGATGATGTATTTCTGTTGCCGCTATAACAACAAATACTAAAAACAGAATAAAATAAAGATTTAAATGGGGCTCCCATACAACAAACGTGATTTTTGACCAAAGTTAAGCAACGTCGGGCGTGGTCAGTACTTGGATGGGTGACCGTTTTCTTTTTGCATTTTATTCCGTTTTTTTTTGCTTTATGTTACGGAACCCTTCGTGCGCGAGTCCGACTCGCACTTGACCGGTTTTTTATTTAATAACGTTGAAAGCAAAGAGGGTCGAGTCCATAAGGCTCCAAATCCCGTGCCATAATCAAATAATACGAGGCACGTGCCGACCCGAATTATGACCTCTACATGACTGTCACATTACATCCGCGTGCAATGGAGCTTTATGACCTCATTTACTTACTGACATTGTTGCGGATTCTGACAGTAATATCAAATTTTAGCTGCACTGATGTAATTACATGAAAAGCTTTATGTGTCTTACTGTGTTCCATTTCAACTCTATAGTCTGTATCTTTGGGTATTTAAATAAAAGTAAACAAACAATTCGTACATTATCGGGTTAGATCCTTCTAACCTGTCAAATTTGACATTTGCGCGATTCTGGAGATACTCTTGAACGATTTCCACAGGATATGACTTAGAGATCCAATTAACATCTAATAGATATCTTACTCTATCTAACGTAAAAGTGACAATGGTTGCCCGAATTGCGCTGCAAAAGAGAACTAGTTGATATCTAAACTATAATGTATCTAGAATGGATCTAGTACGTATCGTCTCTTGTGAATATCTTGAAGTTCGAATACGGCAGAAGGTAGTTTTAGCCAAATCTATATTCTATTCTGATATTAAAATTACCCGAGTTACTAAATTAAGCTGCATAGCCCTCATCGCTTTCGGAAACCTAATTATGCTGCCACCTGTAGGCTCGTCACCTGCCAAGTGATGATTGAACGCTTTTTGCGCACACTGGACAGCTTGAGTGGGTAATTTAATAGTGTATCTCTTTCCAATGCTATTATGATTAGTTAAAGGGAAATAACGCCATCAATATCATTGCTATTTGATTAGGTAGGCAGTTGTAACGATTATAGACTCACATCGTCTTTAAAAAAGATATATTATGCATTGTTAATATACGTTACCAATTATTAAATACATTATTTGGCACGCTGGAATACAATTGTATAGATCTATCAAAGTAAAGAAAGCGTGAGAATGTAGACGAAGCTTTCAGTACATTTTTGACTTCGGAAAACGACATTTGGACAACGACATGATGACATTTTTAAACTCTAGTCAAGCTTTTTCTATAGTTATTCATAAGTATAGAAAAAGCTCGTTCAATAAATGTTTGTGAAATAAATCCTGACTTTTCACTTATCTAGTTTAAAAGTATAAAATTTGCTAGAATGCCGACACCATAAACCACCACTCACTCGCCTCTTCTAAGTGCCTTGATTTTATTATAGGCACCACTTCCGATGAATTAGTTGTTTTACTATATTTATATATTTTATTTTATTTTTCATTCTTTCATTTTACCAGCTAACCAGCTGTAGCATGGTAGGATTTTTATCGCATGTCACTAAGTATGTCTGTCACTTTCGCACTTACTTGTTTGAACGTGACAGGCGATACAAATGCGACCATGCTACAACCGCTGGAACCCACACGGGATCCTCACGGTATCTTTTCTAATAAGACAATATATTCCATCAGGCCCCTGCGTCGCTGGCGTGGTAGGCCTCAAGATGCCTCGCTACTGCCTCTTCGGGGACACGGTGAACACGGCCTCCCGAATGGAGTCCAATGGCGAGGCCCTCCGGATCCACGTCTCGCCGACGACTAAGGCTTTACTGGACACCTTCGGGACATTCCAGCTGGAGCTCAGAGGAGAGGTTGCTATGAAGGTAAGAAAACAAAATTGTATACATATAATACATGGAACACAAATGATTTCAAAATGAGTATATCATCATTATCATTATCATATTAGTCGTACAAACAACGTCAGTAATAGAACCGATCGGTCAGTAAATGTTCTGAAAATATCACCCTTCCCTTTGAAATCACGACCACAAAAGTAATAAATTAAATAATTGCTCAGATAAATTATGCCTGAACGAAAATAAATTGTATTAAATACACCAACATAGCTTTTTGCCAGCACTTTCGTTTAGGTAAGTAATGTAATACATACACGGTGGCTAAAAAATAACTGCATTTCCGTTGCCAGGGAGGTTTTGTGATTATACTGAACAACTTTTACTATGGGACCAACCAACCAACCTCCCTGGCAACGGAAATGCATGTATAGTTTAATTTAAAACACGGAATTCATGCTTTTAATAAGATTTAAGTGCAGCCGCATAGCTCACCTACCCCTAAAGACATATAAATTTTCCTTATCGTACTTGCTGGGCTGCAAAAGGTTAAATAATTAATTAAAGCCCGCATAATATACCCTGAATGAAACTGGGCTTTTTCATTTTGTCGGTTCACTAAAGAAAATCTGACTCCGCTTGACTCGACTGAGAGGAATACTTTTTAAAACGAGGGCAACATTAAATTCCATTCGGAATGTGTGCCTATTTGTTCTGAGCCCAAACAAACCGTACTGATTTACATAATTAGGTATCACAGGTATTAGGTAGGTAGGGTAGGGTAATGATCTTGGGGCTTTTCTCACGATGCTGGCAGATTGAATAAAGATAAAGTGGCATTTAAAGATACGTTTCGTATATTTTTAACTTTTTAAATCTCTATTTTTAAACTAGGAAAGTCACTCAGTGTCAAACAAATTAAACACCCTTTTAAATAAACTAAGACAAGCTTTGATGCCTGCTCGCGTCAGACATCTAAAATTATCTTTATGTATTTCTAATATTTTTATATGCTTGTTACAGGGAAAAGGAACTCTAGTCACTTATTGGTTGTTGGGGGAGATAGTCGATCCGAACGCGCCCCCTAGAGAAAAACCGTCGCTGCCAAAGCTTCAAACTCAATCCACTGAAAGTGGAGGATCTATTTCACATCTAACTCCATTCCGACAAAGACTTGATGGTTCCAGGTCATCCAGCAGGCGGGGTTCCGGCATATTCCAGCAAAGAAACAACGACTTCATTAAACTAGAAAAAGAAGCGCAGCCACTGTTACAAAATCTCAAAATACAAAGACAGCAGTCAGACCCTACCGAACCGGTCGCCAATGGTGTGACATCTGCCGAGGATACTGATAAACTCAGCGTTTCTAATTCAATATCACTTAACGTCAACTCTTTAAATCACAATTCGGTAAGTCAAAGCGGCCAACCCAAAGTCAAACTGAAGGACTGCCAAACGTACTCCATAGGAAATCATAATTCGAATAAAATAGGTAATAATAACTGGATACCCAAGCTACCGCAAGCAAGTTCTTTCGACAATGGCTCCAGGAAGAGTAATCATTGCTTGAAAGATTATAGCAGTGTTCCTTTATTGTCTAAAGCAGATACACCAAATGATTCGAACGTTTAAAGCTATCATGAATATACTATGTACTTAATTAAATATGGCAATTTCTAAGAGAGATTTTGAAAATGTAAGCAGTAAGTGTGACTATTCAATGTTATAAATGTCGGTAGTCATAGTATCTCTATTGTTGAAGTGTGCTCAGTTATCGTCGTCTCTTACATTCCTTTACTTGCTTTGGAGCATTCCATGAAATTGTCTACCGTTTGTCCCGTACAAACGCGTATTTTCTAAAGATTTGCAGGTGTAAGAGTTTCCTTTTCTATGACAAATGGACAAAAATATGCACAGAAAAATAATCGCCTATTTATGTAAATGCCAAAAAAAAGTCGCAACACAGGAAATAAAATGCGTTTGTACATGACAGCCCGTTGGAATGCTCCTCTGTAAGACTATCCTGCCAATGGGTGTGATACTTTTTAATACTATCTTGAAAATGAACATCGAAATGTCATTCATTTTCATTGGCTGATGAAATGTCGAGCCATCGTAGCAGTACTTAAAAATGTATTTATTTTCACAGTGTTGACATTAGGCTGTAAATATACTTAAGAATTTATTTATTGTAAATATTATAGTATTAAATGTAACGTCGTTGTGATCTTAGCAAAAGGTATTCTGAAAACAAGTAATTATTAATAGTAAATGTAGACAAAGTAAAAATTACCCTCAATGTTTTAAAAACGTTATAGCAAATATAAAGAGTGAGAAAGATTTATTTTGTTTCAATTTTATCATATTGGAAATACCTACATTAAATGCCAAATATAATTATCACTTATTATCCTTTAATAACGTACGTGAATGTGACTTTATTTTCTCGAAATCCTCAGTGAAATTTACATTATTTGACTGGAGAAATTAATACAGCAGACACCCCAACAACAACAAATTAATTGCTTTAGATTGAAAGGCTTAAATTACAGCAACCCTCCAATTTAAAATTATGAGTTTCATGGGCTTTCATAAAGTTACCAATTAAATATTACCAAACAACCCGCAGAACAAAATACAAGTGATGAAATATCATACGACTTATTAAATTAACATTGGTATGGGGTTCTTGGAAATAATTATATGGCAACTGATTTATATAGGTACTTGATTGTTCTGCTGTTCAAATTCATCATGTCAGGTTTACTTTATCTGTCTATCTGTTACCTCTTCCCGCTTAAACCGCTGAACCGATTAAGATGAAATTTAGTATGGAGCTATCTATTTTTGAAGCACAGGAAAGGACACAATAGTTTTTATAAATTATCTTCATTACTCCATGCAGAAGTCGCAGCCAGAAGCTTCATACAATGTTTTGATGACCGGTCTGGCCTAGTGGATAGTGCCTGTGATGCCGATGGTCCTGGGTTCGAATCCCGGTAAGGGCATTTATTTGTGTGATGTACATAAATATTTTTTCCGCATGGGTGTTTTCTTTGAAGGTATGATATATGTATTTATCTATAGAAGTATATGCATATATCGTCGCCTAGCACCCCATAGTACAGTCACCTGCAATAATTATGTTAGGTACTCTTCGAAGCCCGTAAAAATATGTGACCCGCTCTTATGGCTCTACAAATAAGATCGTGTCAGATATTTTTGCGGCCTTCGTTGTGTAACATATTATTGCAGGTGACTGTACTACAAGGTTTGAAGCTAGGTTATTCTGTGTAAGATGTCCCCTAATATTTATTTAGTATTTATGTATGATGCGAATATATAAGAAATTGTTAAAACGCCAACGTAATTTGAAGTTTCTATTTAGCTTATTAAATCAATATTTGGTTCATTTTATACGAAACTTTACTTAAGTTCTAAGTAAAACAAACTTAACGAAGTGTAACAAAAGTAAATTGAGCAGAATCAAAACAAATGCCCAACTTTATACCAGGTTAACTTCTTTGATCATGATCATGTCTAAGAAATTGCGTTGCGAAGACCAAATATTAATTAATAAAATATTAATAAAACAAACACTAAAACACAGAACAATTGCTAGCTAATGGTGTATTTCCATATTTCTTAATTTCGTCTATACTGTTATATATAAGTACTGAAAATATATTACGCCTATTACGGGACAATCATGGAGAGGCGTGCAACGTGCTTGGAGCCGAAGGTAACACGTAGAAGCCCTTTCGACCCTTTAATGAGATGAAAGGGGTGTATCGAGCAAACAGAAAAAAAGAAGCAAACTTCGCCAAATATGTACTCGCCTTAAGTGTAGTCTTTGTGTCTGGCAGTTTTAATTATTGGAATAGACAACTGATTACCCACATCTGCCTCACAATATTCGCAATATACTCGTTCTAGCGGAGTCAGTTATGAAGTTGACCCAAAAATTTTTTATTAAGCTATGAGCTTCATCACATATGATCTTTGAGTAATTCTAAGCATTTCAAGCCTGGTACTGGAGTCAGTTATGTAACGCTGCCATACATGACCCAAAAATTTTTTATTAAGCTATGAGCTTCATGACATCTGATATTTGAGTAATTCTAAGCATTTCTAGCCTGAAGTGGGGGGGAGGGTGGGGTACAAAGACGGCCGCCATCCGTCATCTTTAAAAAAAATCTACTCTGATCCTGGTGGGTACTAGGGCAAGTTTGGTATCATTTTCGTATAAACCAAAGACGTAGAATTCATTGCTGATATTTGTTTTTTCAATTTCATAGTAATTTTACAAGAAAAACGTAAAAAGGTGAAAAATTTGGTTGGAGATTTTTGCTACGCGGAGCCGAAACTACAAAAGATAGAAAGTTGAAATTTGCACACTAGATTACATTTATAAAGTGTACAAGAGATAAGAAGCAATTTTGAGAAATTCAACCCCTAAGGGGGTTAAAAAGGGGATGAAAGTTTGTATGGGGTTCAAGTTTTATTTTAAGCTAGGAATTTGAAACTTCGTAAAACGATATATTATTAAAATACAAGAAAACTAATTTCAGCGTTTTTGAAAATTCATCCCCTAAGGTGGTGAAAAAGGAGTTGTAAGTTTGTATGGATATCAAAAAAATTTTCGAACGCGGGACTTGAATCTTTGTATTTGGGGATATTATTAAAAGACAGGAAAAGTAATTTCAGCGTTTTGTAAAATTCATCCCCTAACAGGGTTAAAAAGGGGTTGAAAGTTTGAATCCATTACAAATCCGAGTAGACACACATTTCTTATTGGCTCCCAGGCTTGAAATGCTTAGAATTACTCAAGGAACATATGTGATGAAGCTCATAGCTTAATAAAAAATTTTTGGGTCAACTTTATAACTGCTTCCGCTATGGGAGGCAATAAGGGGAGGGGGGGTACAAAAATGGCCGCCACCCGTCATCATTCAAAAAAATCTGTTCTGGTCCTGGTGGCTACTAGGGCAAGTTTGGTATCATTTTCGTATAAACCGGAGACGTAGAATTTATTGCTGATATTTGTTTTTTTCAGCTTCATAGTAATTTTACAAGAAAAACGTAAAAAGATGAAAATTTAGGATGGAGGTTTTTGTTTGAGAGCTAATAACTTTTGTATAGTGGCCAAAAATATCATATAAAAAATACTATAATAAAGCGTAATTCATGCAGATTCTAAACATATACACGTTGAGTAATATCCTACTGCAAAAAGATGGTGAAAAAATTTTAAATGACCGCAGCGCGGGTAGTTGGACTTTCGTTTATCTTGCGGACCGTCGTTTATCTTACAAAATGATCGAGTACGAGTATCTACGTAGGTATGCTTACTTTGCTAGATTTTATGATGACGAATAAAATACTTTCATCCAGACATAATTCATCATACAGACATAATTTTATGCACTTTAATTTTAATGCACTTGCAACGATTTGAGTGGAGCCTAGTGTTATTTGACCGGTGTTTTCTGTAAGGTGGAGGTAAGTACGTACTTCCCCACGTACTTTGGGCTCTGCTCGGATAGATCTGGAATGACATCCGCTGTGCTGTGCCCTACCACACAAAGCGAGATGACATTCACAGTGCCCATACCTCTCTTTTGAACGTAGTTTAAGGATATACCCGGGTGCAAAATTGGGTCCGAGAAATAACTATTATAAATGAAATTATTCTAATAAAATAGCGCTCTTATTTTTGCTGATAATATGAAAACACTATTTATGAGAGAAATTGTACTATTTAGAGTACTTAGGAAGAGGCAAAATATTTATTTTCACGATAATTTTCATGTTATAACTCACTTTAAGTAATTTTATAGGTACTTACTTGTTGTTTTTAATAAATAACTTCAATCTGCACATAACATTCATTTGGATTTGATTTGGTTTGATTTTGTTTGATATTTTACATTTAATATTTGCTTCAGGTTGGTGTGGTGAAAAATTCTGTGTTTCACTCGGCGGCAAATTTTGTTTAACCCTTTGAAACCCTTACAACGCTCAAGATTCCATTTTCGAACCACTCACTACGCTCGTGGTTCAATTTTAAAATCTTTTGCTTGATCGGGTATCAATATTAGCACGAGCGATCAAACAACAACTTTGCCCCCTTGTAAAACAAATAACTATTATGCGGAGAGCTTACATTTAGAAATCATAACAGCTATGTATATTTGTCATACTAATATAGGTTATGAAAGTATGACTTCGTGACAAACCAACGAAGCCCCGCCTCGCGGGGCTTCTATTTTCTGCTCTGAGGGATAAAAGGTAACTAACGAACCTAACCTAACCCAACCTGAAATTGCGGTTGTACATGATCTTATTTGTTAAGCGAGCCGCCCTCCTCTTTAGACATGGGGATACCTGTGTGTATTTTTTAACCTATACCAGAATTATGTCTGTGTAATGGAAACTGCGGACATTAAATATACAGAAAGTATTTTATTCGTCATCATAAAATCTAGCAAAGTAAGCATAGTTACCTACGTAGATACTCGTACTCGACCATTTTGTAAGATAAACGCCGCCTAGCGAGAGTCCAACTACCCGCGCTGCGGTCATTTAATTATTTTTTCACCATCTTTTTGCAGTAGGATATTACTAAACATGTATATGTTTAGAAGCTGCATGAATTGCGCTTTATTGTAGTATTTTTTGTATGATACTTTTGGCCACTATACAAAAGTTATTAGCTCTCAAAGCAAAAACCTCCATCCCAAATTTTTATCTTTTTACGTTTTTCTTGCAAAATTACTATGAAACTGAAAAAAACAAATATCAGCAATGAATTCCACGTCTTCGGTTTATACGAAAATGATACCAAACTTGCCCTAGTAGCCACCAAGACCAGAACAGATTTTTTTGTATGATGACGGGTGGCGGCCATGTTTGTACTCCGCCCTCCTCGACTAGACGCACGCTTCTTATCGCCTCCGAGGCTAGAAATGCTTAGAATTACTCAGAGATCATATGTGATGAAGCTCATAGCTTAATAAAAAAATTTTGGGTCATATATGGCAGCGATCCGTAACTGACTCCAGTATTCACTCGTCATTCATTCTCTTGTATGTTCTCTTAAAAACAAATAACTAAATAACACGAAAAAGAAGAATAATAAGAAAAAGAGCAAATTAGCTTGAAGCCCGAAAAAAAACCTTTTTAGAACCTAACGTTAAATGAAAGTCTGGAAGTTATTAGAAAATAATATAGTTGTATTGTACATCTTTAGAACTTGTGTATGTGTTGCGAAAATATGCCTTATTTTTACAGTCAAACACATGTTTGTACAATACATATTTCTGGCTATAAAAAACAATTACTTAGTTAGGGCGAGCGAAGCGAGCCCTATTACTATTCGACAAACTATGCATTCTTGTGGTACACTTTACGGAAAAACTATCGCACTGTTAGGTTTGAGATTTAACATAGTAATGTAAATTCATGTCTAGATGTGTTATCAAACATAAAAATATCATTGTATAAACCTAAAAAAATAAAATAAAGGAATAACACTTTTTATTACTACTAGCGCCATCTGTCAGCAAAGTAATGAATTTACATTCGTGCTAATGTTAGTTAATTATTTCTTTATCTAACAGATAGCGTTAGTAGTACTTAAATAAATAAATAAATACTTGACATTCTTACACAAATTGACTAAGCCCCACAGTTAAAGCGTTCGCTAAATTTTATTGTATGGGAAGTTTCATAATATACAGCTGATTGCCATTGATCAGTCTGTCAAGTGTGGATGGTGCAACTGGTGCTTAGTGTTTAAACATAAACTCAATCATACACCATAAGCCAAACCACTATGACTGATAAATTTCATAAGCAAATTTAATTGTTATTAAATTGCTTGATAGAACTTTCTGCGCTGAACGTGCAACATTGTCACCGTTGTATGATTTTATAAAATTAGGGTCCAGAATCAATATTATGGTGTGATTATATAGGCTCAAACAGATCACTGTGTTACGTTCTTTCCTGTAGACATACACAAGAGTTAAAGGCTATAAAGGTTTATTTTCTTATTTAACGCTTATCCACGTGAAAAAGGAGGACCCTTTTATTTACAGAACTATGATAAAATCATTACTTACATGCCCACAAGCTGTTAACTATTGCCCACAGGAGAGAAAAATGTACAGTTCGCGCAAACACGCTAGTTTTCTCTCCTGTGGGCAATAGTTAACAGCTTGTGGGCATGTAAGTAATGATTTTATCATAGTTCTGTAAATAAAAGGAGGACCTTTTTACGTGGGTAAGGGTTAAATAAGAAAATTAACCTTTATAGCCCTTAACTTTGTGTATGTCTACAGGAAAGAACGTAACACAGTGATCTGTTTGACCCTAATAATGTCATTGCAGTAGTCTAGCTGGCATTCATAATCATAATGGCAATTTTGAGTATTGCCTTTCTGTGCATGTTTTAAGACTAAATAATTATGATGAACGTTGTTTACATGATTATATGCTATTATAGCTGATATTTTAGGCTGTAAATTGTTTGCATATGTGCAATACTATTCTACACTAAGTGGATAAAGCAACCACAGATTTTCCTTGATTGTACAATGATATTCAAGTTTTGACACTATGGCGCATAGTTCTTGGATTACTTACCCATAAATCATAATTATTATAACTTACGTGGCTTTAACATCGTTCCAACCATTGAAACGACACGATATAGCTTACCAAATGCCGTATTCCAACTAACTCCTCGTAGAGTGACGGCACCAATCATGGACATGTTAAGCGCACTAAATTAGAATTTCGTTTAAAAATGGGATGTTTTTTGACGATACAAAAATGGTAATTTATTTTTCGGCACTTAAATACATGAGGAACATTTAAACAAAACCAAAAATTCTGTATGTTTAATATATAATTAATAAAAAATATGTAAATTGAAATTTACGAAATCACCATTGATGGACATCAAAAATTCAGTAATGGACACCCAGTCATGGACATGGACCCAATTATGAACATCCATTAATGGACACTTTTGTATTGAACACATAAATGAAACAAATTATATCACAAATCAACTTTTATTAACGCTATTTGAACTTTCCTTTAGATTTCTAAGTTATACTATAAGAGTTTTAGTCCGGTTGCCGGCTGCATGAAACAAACCTGATCAAAAAATAGAATATACCTACCCTGTAGAGGAGCGTTTTCACAAATCGTTGTTGGTGACGTATGTGGAATTCCACTTTGGGAAATATTTTAAATTATTTTATGGTGTAGCTAATTAGATAGTTTATTGTTTGAGGTGCATAAAAATACTAAATTTATTGAGATATATTAACAATTCCAGTAAATAATCGCAATTAATCTCGTGTCAGGCTAGGTCAAGGTTCCATTACGTCACTGATTTTGCGATTGATAAAAAAAATACAGGAAGGGTTAAAGTGTTTTAATTTTTATTCATCAAAATATAAACAAAAGAATCTTTAAAAAAAAATATAAACGTCTTCTAAATAAAACAAAACAACCCCGTTTTTATCAAAAAACTTTCCCTTACGCTACTTTTCAGTGCTTTTTACTATATATTATTGTCTACAGCTTGACAAATGACTAATATTTTAATGAAATATTAATAAATCACTGATACATAATAAAGTTAAATAACTTTTACAAATTAACATCTTAAAATCGTTAGAATATTGTATATAATATCTTAAGAAATACATCACAGCCATAGCAGGACATATTAGGCCAGTCGGCCCAGTGGCGTAAGCTAGAACACAAAATGGCGTTTAGGAACTATAAGGCAATGTTCATACTGCTTTGCATTTTCAAAAAATAAAGTAAACTACCAGAATTATTTTATTTGTGACCACCTCCACAGCTCCGATGTTATGATGGTGACTGTACATCTTGTAATTTTACATTGTACAGTGGGTCTGACGAGGTTATAATACGCACACAATATATAAATTTATTACCTTTAGCAAATTAGCTTCGTTATGAAACGACCCTAAGAATTCCATTACGTCACTTTTTATTTCCATTCACGCTATGGTGGCGTAATGGAGGTAACGTATTAACGACAACGCAACATTAAAATGTAAATTGCTAATTATCTATTAGATCTTCAATTGAATGTGTTATTTATTCGGAATAACGAATAAATAACAAGTTCAACAAATTAAAAAGTTTTAAGTAGAGGATTATCCTACCTTATTAAAATCAGGCGTCGTATTGGAAGTTTTGTTTTTGACTGAATGCCACGCGACCACTCTAAACTCATAATGCGCATCAACTGCCGTAGTTTTCAACAAAATGGCGGCTGCTATTGCCTTGAAATGTTGCCTTAATTCAAAATCAGATCGTATTTGTTTAAAAAAATGTTGCCAAGCCTTTAAAACTGCGGTGGTGTAGTATGGAAATTCCGCTGTACGCTATTCTGCAGGACAGGACAAAATACGTTGTTTTTAATTAAATTTGTACTGTACTACTCGAGTTTAAGGTTTAGAATTGAGGATTAGTTTATTGTTGATCAGAAAAATAGCCGTTACTTTGAAATAGTCTTGGAATAATATTTTTTTTCTTACTCTGATCTTTGCCTGGGTAGTATGGGACACGTCAAAATTGGACTACTTTTTTAAGGTTTTTCGGTTTTATTTAAAATTTTGCAATGCTAAATGCGTTATTTTAGGACCAATAAAAAGCCAAATGAGTCGAAAAATAGAATGAAACTTGTATGGTAGGATACCTGACTTTGGGGACAGTAAAAAAAAAGTGGTCGGCCTCACCTTAGCCTGGCAGTTTTTGCAGTCCGACCAGATTCATTGGACCACATGACAGCTACAATTTACTTCATCTAAAAATAGAATTGGTGACGTATGTCTTGGTCGGCCTCACCTTAACCTGGCAGTTTTTGCAGTCCGACCAAATTTATGAAAAAAAAAACATGAAAAAAGACCTATCGAAAAGTCGTATGAAACTTTTATGGTACGATAACTGCCTTTGAGGACAGTAAAAAAAATGGTCGGCCAAATCCTGTATTGGCCGGCCGATTGGCGATTGGGTCGATCAAATTTGTGGTACCACGTGAGAGCTACAATTTACCTCGTCAAAAAATAGAATGAAACAAACTGATTATAATAGCTAAAATAAACCTGTTAACGTATGGCTTGGTCGGCCTCACCTTAGCCTGGCAGTTTTTGCTGCCAGGCTACGAGTTTTTGCAGTCCAGATTATAATAGCTAAAATAAACCTGTTGACGTGTCTTGGTCGGCCTCACCATAACCAGTCAGTTTTTGCAGTCCGACCACAGTTATAAAAAAATCATCAAAAAAATCTTATCGAAAAATCGTATGAAACTTGTATGGTACGATAGCTGCCTTTGCGGACAGTAAAAGTAAAGTGGTCGGCCAAATCCTGTGTAGGCAGGATCCTGTGTCCGACCAATTTTGTGGTACTACGTGAGAGCTACAATTTACTTCATCAAAAAATAGAATGAAACAAACTGATTATAATAGCTAAAATAAACCTGTTGACGTATGGCTTGGTCGGCCTCACCGTAGCCTGGCTGTTTTTGCAGTCCAACCAAATTTGTGGTACCACGTGACAGCTACAATTTACCTTGTCGAAAAATAGGATGAAAAAAAAACGGATTATAATAGCTAAAACAAAACCTGTTGACGTATGGCTTGGTCGGCCTCACCGTAGCCTGGCAGTTTTTGCAGTCCGATCAAATTTGTGGTACCACGTGACAGCTATTATTTGCCTCACCGAAAAATAGGATGAATAAAAAACGGATTATAATAGCAAAATAAACCTGTTGACTTATGGCTTGGTCGGCCTCGCCTTAGCCTGGCAGTTTTTGCAGTCCGACCATATTTATCCATCCATCTAAGACAAAACAAAGAGCCCAATTATGGACAACTAAAAATACCCAGTTATGGACATCGTCCATTATTGGAAAATAAAGAGCAATCACAAAATCAACTCAACTCAAATGTTTAGTGCAACAAATTAAATAATTTAACACAATAAACTAAAAAAGTAATAAAAAGCTTAAGCTTGGACACTTGTCCATTACTGAATTTCATAAAATTTCGAATCCAGTAATGAACAAACCCCACAAAAAACTTATTGCTGTGACTGGACATATTCAACTTAGCTCAATTTACTTGCAATATAGTATTATTCAATAAAAATAACATCAAATCTCATTACAACATAACACAAGATAACACCATGCACAAATATGTACTCACCTCCTTAACGATTTCAACAACAATAACGGATTTTCATGACCACCGCCCGCAACGAGATTTCACTTCGCAGCCATCTTAGAACAAAACGGCTGATTTTGGTGACGTGTGTCAAAATGACAGCTCAAACGTCTATTGGTTATGCTTTAGTGTTGCCAGTTGAAAAATGTTGGGACAGTTACTTAATAAATTCGATCAACGTAAAAAATGTCCATAATTGGTGCCGTGTCCATTACTGGTGCCGTCACCCTATTGGACAAGAGTGGTTATGACGCCATGAACTACGGTGATGTACGTACACCGTCATCTATAATTTTCTTCATCATTGCCTTAACAAGACTTCACCAAAGATTTGTATGTATTATTCGATGATGAATGGTGCGAATATAATAGTAAATTCACTTGAACCGGCGTTCATTTGATTAGCAACAATAAGCGGGCTTTTAAGGCTTTTTGCCTTTCAGAATATATTGTGGACGTAAATTACATATCGCGCTTCTGAACTGTTAAGAGAGAAAACACCATACATCATTAAATAAAGGATTTAATACATAAAACACGGAAAACAGGCGTAGCTTCAACTAAATTCCACTCCGACGCAGTAATGGCGGGCGATCCTCTCCTCGTCTGACAGTCCGGGTCGCGCCCATCGTAGTGTCAGCATTGACACCACCGTAGGGCTGCGTTCGAGCAAACCACATAATCGGTTATCATTATAAAGCTCTGCTTTTTGCTAGTTAATTAGTTAGGTGGTTGTACTGGGCATTTTCCGCAAATCGACAACCATTGTGCCTATTTTGCGTGAAAATGAGGTAGCAGCGCTACCGTAGCACTATTCTAGCCACCCCAGCTCCATGAAACCTAGCAGTGTCTTCAGGTTGCTTAATGCTTTCTTAACGATTAGGGGAAACTGTTGTACCTTGGACCTAGTTTTACCTCGGACAGATGGCAATATTTCCACATTGCCACGGTTTTTCAAATATTTCATTTATATTATTTGAAACGTTATTATTAAGTATAAAAAAACAAGCTATCAACGAAACTTGAGAGCGGCCGGTAACACAAGAAAAAAAATATAAATTGTGTTATGAAAAGTCAGTATTTCAAACTTTACATTAAAGATGATTATTTAATGTTTTGCTAATAGATAATAAATCATAATATAATAAGTTAAGATTATGTTAATTAGCTACTCGATGGTAGGATCATTTCAGCCTAATCTGAATTTGGAAGTGCTATTACGAAGCTTACTTGTCCAAAAAGTTGCTTTGTTGTACCTCGGACACCGAAAATATGTTGTACCTTGGCCCGTACTTGCTACTACTGTAAATATTTTTTTAAACATAAGGTTTCATTATTGCCGTATTTCTAATTATTAGCTATCTGCGTTATAAGTTACCAACTAATCGATCTTAGAAAGGATGCCTAAAATGTTTTAAGCAAAAATAAAAAATGACCATAGCTAAGTATAATTTTTCTAAGGTAATTAATTGTACTAGAAAAATCTATTTAATATCGTAAATATGCTAAAGACATCTGTGATTTCATATATAAATATTATTTCTATAATTATATTATAAATTTATTATCATCATGTCCGAGGTACAACTGGAAATGACCAAGGTACATCAGGGGTGTTGTTCCTTGGACACTTTTCCCTTTTTTTCGTCAAAGTATCCCATCAAAATAAATAAACTAATCTTTAAATTTTATATCATGTTAGATAGTTTATTAATGTATCTTATAATATTCGGATAAACAATAATTCTGCAGCCGTTAGTTTTTTTTCTAAAATTCATAAAAGAAAAAACTGTCCGAGGTAGAACAGCTTCCCCTACTTATTTGCCCTCCAAATCTTTTAGGGACTGTTATAGGTAAGTACACTGTTCACTAATATTGCATTTTTATTTCAAAACGAGGCAAAGTACGAGTATCTAATCTACGCATTCCGTAACAAACCAAATGTTAACCAGATTCCTCTCTCCCACATACTATTTCCCTACCAAATTGGACATGCAGCCAATAAAAACCCTTTGTTTTCCCTAAAGTACCGCCGTAGACAAGAGGAATCGCCGTAGCGTAGCTATAAGAATAATACGACATATTTTACTGTCAAATTAGGAATTGAAAAAGATGGACATTTGTTTAGCAAAAAATAACAATAAAAAATATAAAAAACCTATACCTATACATATCTATTTACATGAAAGAAAAATATCATTAGGTAGAAAATTAAATCGTTATATAAAAAACGAAAATGAAAACGTGACCATTACAGTGACCCGCGAATCAGTAATTTTTACCGCCTAGTGGAGCAAGAAGTGATGGTATTTTTTCAGTTTAAATATAACGACTAATTCAATTTATGTTCATAAAAGCGAATTGCATGGCAAATAGTACATATTTATAACTATCTATAGTATTAATTTCTCATATACTTATTGAAAATATTTCTCATAATTGGAAAATAATTTTACAGCTTCTAAGTTTTTAAAGAGTAGGTTTTAAGTGAAGTAAATAATAAAATAAAAAATATAGCATTTTCTATTTCTCTCTTTATTATTAATTCTTCTATGTATTCTATCTCTCATTCTATTTTGCTTTGTTCATCTACGGTGCTTTATAAATCTAACCTTCATTGTTGCTCAACAATGTGTAGTAACTGTATGATCCTTTGAGAATCTGAAATAAGTATAAAGGATGACTCATGTTAGACCGGGCCGTGTCCGGGCCGGAGCTTCCGGAGCTTATTTTTATATGACATGACAGGCGATCACGTGATGCTTTCCATAGAAAACGATGCGCCGGAAGCTCCGGCCCGGACACGGCCCGGTCTAACGTGAGTCATACTTAACTTAGCATATCAAATGTAGAAAATATTAAGCAGTAGGTACTGAAAGGGCAAAAAAAGTATCACAATACCTATATAAAATTCGACTAAGTAATGTATAATTTACTAAACTAAATATTTTAAGGTGCCGCATGCGGTGGCAAATCTAGTTATAGTAGATCTTTCTATGCCAGTAGATAAAAATGTATTGTTTATCCCCGCCACACCGTTCAACGACACCTCATATTATGTCAAAAACTGTCCAGCCGTTTGGGCTGTAGGGGGTGCCAAATAAATGGATATACCTACATACATACGCTCGAAAAACATTACTCTCCTTCTGACACAGTCGGGTAATAATGACTGTGCCTAAATTTTCTTAAACCACGCCTACCTATAAATAAGAGACATGTTCAATTGTTCAATCGTTCATGGCTCCCCTTACACATCATAATACTGTTTGCGACATTCCTCTTGCCCTCCACATTACACAATTGACTAAATTAGTAAGCCTCGTACCGCAAGAAAAGTAGCAACAGTGAGATCTGTGAAAGGACCAGCTTGGAATATGATGGTCTTCCGCAGCTGGCCGCCCAGCAGCACGACGCATCGACGCAAGCGGACCCCACATCGCCACCATTCGCTCTCATATATGCCACTATCTACGATTTCGCTCTGAAAAAAATCGTTATAATATTTACTTACACCAATATCATACATTTTCTAAAACGAAATCATTTAATCATATTCTATCTTGTACAGCAACGCAAGTGATGATTGAAAAGCAAAAGCATTTTATAGATTTTGCTTCAGAGTAATGACAGAGATTGATCTTTCAAGATTGCACATGAGACTATTGCCTCCGTTGTAATAATTGTAGTAGAGGCTAAGCTTTAGCAGCAAATGCTACTAACGCTTAGCCTCTACGACATTCACTAATGCTGCCACTTGCACCATTCACTAACCCGGGGTTTACCGATTAAACCGGGAGTTACCATGGATATCAGTACAATTTAACACTGGGTTAACGGTTTAACCGGTTAACACCGGGTTAGTGGGATGGTGCAAGTTGCACGTAAAAATTTCACCCCCTTTTCTTCTTCTTTATTCTGTCCTACATGACACCCATATTTTTTGTTTAAAAGATTGTTCCAAGCGTTAAAACTTATAAGGTAGTTCCTTTTCTAGTCGTTGTCTACAAATACACTCATTGGATTACCCCGTAGGATTGAAAACGTCAATGGGACTGATGGGAATGGGATGATATATTTTACGA
This sequence comes from Cydia fagiglandana, assembly GCF_963556715.1. Lineage (NCBI taxonomy): Eukaryota > Metazoa > Arthropoda > Insecta > Lepidoptera > Tortricidae > Cydia > Cydia fagiglandana. Next base: position 26,237,882 of record NC_085932.1, on the reverse strand, counting down.
TATTTAGTGTATTCAGTGTATTCAAGATTAAAATAAGCAAGCAACTTAACTCAATATCTCGCAAAACGTAATAAGCGAGGTAATGTATATGCAAATACTTTAGCTACGCGAGAGCCTATAATGGATAAAACCTCTCACTCACCATAAAATACACTTGGTTGCTATGCCAGCAATATAAAAATAGTTGCGCGATGACTGCTGCCAGGTATTCTGCTACCCAAATCCGCTGCATAGTTGTCGTCCCCTCCTGCAAACACCGGGGTGGGTTGAGAATTTTATTACAGGTGTGATATTTAAGGCATTTTTAAAATACCATAAAATGTGTCTACATGGCTCTAAAATTTAATTTCAATTTATCATATTGTGCTAGTTAAATGATAAAAATATGCTGATTTAAAGTAGGCCTACTATTATGTTCTAATTGAACACTTAAATGAGGTTGTGATAGTTTTCACAAATATAAAACTCTTGGAACACAGTTACACAGTGAGCAGCAAAGTAAAAATATTTACGGTATTTGTTTTCCAGCATATACAATTTACCTACCTACACAGTTTGAAAGTGACCAACAAAAAAATCAGAAACTGTAAAGTTATTCATTTTCCCGTTAAGGAGACATTTAGAGAATTATACCTATGCTAGTATAATATGTAATAAAATTATATATTATAATGTACACTTATAAACAACGGTGATAGCAATTTGAGGAGGGTAAATTAATTATGGTCACTTTTGAAATTGCTCCAAAATAGTTATTATAATTTAAAAACGTTTGTTCGCTCTCTGTGAGTGAATGAAAAATCGTGATACCGTGTGAAAACTAGTTCGTGGCTTTTTTTATAAGTCCTTAGAATGTAAAATGTAATACCATCTATACCCCGTTTTTTTAAAGATTAGTATTTTTCTAACCTCAAAAGTAGAGATAATTAACTTTTTCTTCCGAAATGTTGGGATTCATATCACGTTCCCTGTGTACCTAGGAACCAGAAATTGAGTCCTCGCGTGCAACGTGTTTTTTGTCAAAATAAAAAAGACCTAGCTCACACGTGTAAATGGCAATAGTCATATGCCTTATGGGAATATAGTTCAGAGCCGGAAACCGCTACCAACTTTTAGTATGTTGTTGGGCAATGGCATTGGGTCTCCAAAACTGCCGGGAGACGGCGGCGCCGGCCATCTACTTCAGCGGAATGACGTCATCAAAATGACTCCCGCTTCGTTGCGATTATTGCATACTGCACCCAAACTATGCACAGCACATACACGTGTGGGGTATTAAATGAAAGCCAATTAAATAAACTATATTTTATTTATACAAAGTGTACCAAAATATGCAACAGTTTAAGAGAAATTTACAAATAAATAAAAATTACGTAAAAAAATATTTGATTATTTGGGTTTTACAACCAAACCAAAAGTCGGACGATAAAGCAATGTACTACAACATTAAAGATGACGTCTCAAGCCATACACTGATATCAATAAAATTAAAATTGGACCAAATATGTGGAAATTATGCATCAAAATGTAGATATTTGCCCATACAAATGTAAACAGTTAAAAAAATCCAAATTGGTCATTTTCAGGATAATCCGCATAAGCTTCTAGTATGTTGTTAGCCATATGACCTGGATTCTAAAACTGCCGGGAGACCATCTTTGTTGTTCCTCAGTTACAAATAATGACGTCATATAAATAATCACTGCCGAATTTCGCAAAATGTAAATTATAGCTATACCACGAGTCTCACATACACGTGAGTTACATGTAATGAAAGGTTATTAAATGTATTATGTTTCACCTAAACACTGTTTGTAAAAAAAATGTACGGTTTAAGAGCTAGAAACAAAGAAATACCACTTTTTATGGAAAAAGTAGATGTATATCAATTTTATAGCTAAACTAAAATCGTCAATAAAATGTTGCGTATAATATTTAAAAAACCAGTTATTCAACTATATATCACAATTTAAATTTTACATTTCCGACAAAAACTGTGGAAGTTCTGGAAAAAAAACTAAAGCGCCCCAACAATTCTACCTTAATGCGCTCATATTATGCAAAGAATAGTTCTAATCATCGAGTATTAAATGAATGAACATTACATAAAATACATGAAAACGACATTTTCGAATGGAACCATTATATAAAAAAAAAAATACTTGATAAGTAAGCAAAATACTGTTTCTTTAAGTACCTAATCTCCTCCTTTCAAAGTCGGTTAAAATGTGGCTTTTGTGACCTGGGCTACAAAGACAAATAAATTGACACCTCATTTATCAAAATCAGTTCAGTACTTTCATGTAAAAAATACATAATTACATACGTAGATAGCAGTTCCTGCTGTAGTCGCGGTAAATATTAATATCAAATAGACTCATGTCTAACGCTAATGTCATGGTCTAACGCTACATTATTAGAGAAATGTAAAGTTACATGCCAGTAAGTAGGTACATGCCTAATACAAAATGCCTTATCTCGGTAAATGCCATATCAGTTCACTTAATGCGATACATAATTATATATTTAAGCCTCGATTAGCCTTATACATATATACATACATACATCACTGGCTCAGTGACCCAAAGAGGATCTTGACCTCTGACACAAAAGAGCGTCACTCTGCCCTATTCTGCGCCACTTCGCGCCAGTTGGGTATTCTTATAAGAGTGGAATCTTGAGTGGTGCAAGGGTTTCAAGGCTGAGTTGAGAAGGCTGGCAGAATTTTCCCTCTGATCCTCCGAAATACAGGTCACCCCTCTGGTCTGCTAACATCTACGGCCTGAGGGTTTCAACGTCAGATGCCAAGCCACGCCAGGCCATAATATAGTAAAGGTCTAATTATAGAATTTTAATATTTTGTCCGACTACGGCAGAATTTGCTATCTATGCGTGCATGTGTAGGTACCGTTTGCATGAAAGTACTGAACTGATTTTGATAAATTAGGTGTCAATTTATTTGTCTTTGTAGCCCAGGTCACAAAAGCCACATTTTAACCGACTTTGAAAGGAGGAGATTAGGTACTTAAAGAAACAGTATTTTGCTTACTTATCAAGTAAATTATTATTTTTTTAATTATGGTTCCATTCGAAAATGTCGTTTTCATGTATTTTATGTAATGTTCATCCATTTAATACTCGATAATTAGAACTATTCTTTGCATAATATGAGCGCATTAAGGTAGAATTGTTGAGGCGCTTTAGTTTTTTTTCCAGAACTTCCACAGTTTTTGTCGGAAATGTAAAATTTAAATTGTGATATATAGTTGAATAACTGGTTTTTCAAATATTTGAAAAACCAGTTATTCAACTACTTTATGCGCAATTTTTTTTGACGATTTTAGTTTAGCTATAAAATTGATACCTATCTACTTTTTCCATATAAAGTGGTATTTCGTTGTTTCTAGCTCTGAAACCGTACATTTTTTTTACAAACAATGTTTAGGTGAATCATAATACATTTAATAACCTTTCATTACATGTAGCACATGTGTATGTGAGACTCGTGGTATAGCTATAATTTACATTTTGCGAAATTCGGCAGTGATTATTTATATGACGTCATTATTTGTAACTGAGGAACAACAGAGATGGTCTCCCGGCAGTTTTAGAATCCAGGTCATATTGCTTATAACATACTAGAAGCTTATGCGGATTATCCTGAAAATGACCAATTTGGATTTTTTTAACTTTTATGCATTTGTATAGGCAAATATCTACATTTTGATGCATAATTTCCACATATTTGGTCCTGTTTTGATTTTATTGATATCAGTGTATGGCTTGAGACGTCATCTTTAATGTTGTAGTACATTGCTTTATCGTCCAACTTTTGGTTTGGTTGTAAAACCCAAATAATCGAATATTTTTTTATGTAATTTTTATTTATTTGTAAATTTCTCTTAAACTGTTGCATATTTTGGTACACTTTGTAAATAAAATATAGTTTATTTAATTGGCTTTCATTTAATACCCCACACGTGTATGTCCTATGCATAGTTTGGGTGCAGTATGCAATATTCGCAACGAAGCGGGAGTCATTTTGATGACGTCATTCCGCTGAAGTAGATGGCCGGCGCCGCCGTCTCCCGGCAGTTTTGGAGACCCAATGCCATTCCCAACAACATACTAAAAGTTGGTAGCGGTTTCCGGCTCTGAACTATCTCTGCGACCGTTTCCCATAAGGCATGGCACTACAATGCTTTAAGTTTATATGGGGTCGTGCATCAATTTAGTGGTGCATGCAAGTATCATATTATGTACCCTAAAATGCTACACATATGATGCACGTGATATGATATTAACTATTGCGATACAATAAATACAAATATGTAAACGACACTATACTTCAGAGTGCGTTAGTTACTCAGAAAAAAGTTACCACTACATTGATGGATGTAAATTTTTTAATCGGTATAAGAAAAAACGGACTATAAGTATATCAGGTGTTAAATTAATATTTAACGATGTTTTATTTAATACTGTTCCAGTTAAAAATCTTGTTAAAGGAAATGTGTCGCTTTACGATAATAATAATAAATAGTTTTAGTTTATAGGTATAAATATAAATGATACAAAAATAAGCGTTTTTTGATAGTATCATTATTATATTCGATTAAATAATTTAACCATACTTTACAACAGTAAATATTATTTAATTACTTGAGGTAGGTACTTACTTTTGTCAACAGAATCGCACTGGCGCAAATCATTAGTGAACAAATGACGACGTATAAAAACATCACAGGCGATAGCAGAGAGTTTAAGATTTTTGAGTACCTGCAAAACTGACAATATATTAATTTTTTAAAACTAACTTAAGGACTAAAAGTATAATCTAATAATATTATTAAAAGAAAATGCAAAACGTTACCTAATCAATGATAGATGATGCTGATGACATTGTTTTATTCTTTCCATCGCTTCTGAATAACTGACAAGTTTACCATCTTCACTGAACAATCTCTTACTGTTTGCTACCAAAATCTCAAGCTGTCCACAGAAAAATGACATTAGAGCCACCGTGTTGGCGTCGTAATTCGCAACGATCCCACCTCCGTAGAAACAAATGACAGAATGTTCCACTATCTGAAACCAGTAGCCAAAACCCTTTGTTTTATCAAAAGGTACCCAAGAGCTCATTATTTCCGGGAAAGGAATAGTTCCATTCAACATTAGTTCGCGTTGCTCCGAAGATGACAAAAAAACTCCTAAAGGCGCCAATATCACCGTAAACACCGTAGCTGTCACGAGACCCCAATAAAAACAAGTTACTTTCCTGGAGTACTTCATATAACCTTCAATAATTGTGCAAGTCGTCTTGTCTTTTTTCTCCAGTTGGCTTTTTTCCAGTGTTGACGCAAACTGAATAATATCTTGCCAATATGACTGCCAAACAACAAATGTGCCTGCTTTCACGACGCAAACCGAGCTGAGCATTGTGACAGAGAGATTCCTCAAGGCTAATTCCAGGTCTGCTCTGATAAACCAAAGTTCGACGTATTGACTCACTACAAATAGTATAGCGGCAAGATGAATCAAATTGTAAATGATACGATTCAGGCCACTGTTTGGTTGCCACATGCCCCAGCTCTGAAGACCCCAGAGCGTGGGTCCGAGCAACGGATGATTTGGGTCTTCCAATCTGGCCACATATTTTTTTAACATTTCCCCCACGTCTTGCCGTGTGATTAAGTTGAACGTTTTTTTCAGATTGACTTCAATTTACAAAGGGAATATAAATAATTCGTATTCATTAAATATTCTTTACGATTTCTTAACACTTCAAACATCATACGACTTTGCTTGGAAAAATATTAAACGTATGTTCTTTCGGCATCATGAAATTTGACACGAATATAAATTTAAATGTACTTTCCTCGAGCTATTATTAAACTTTTTATAAATAGGCCAATGTTGACAAAATATGGACATACCTAAGTTCTATAAAAGTAATGCCAAAAATTTACAAACAGCGAAATCTATTTACATGTTTTTTGTAGCGATTTCAACCTATCATTTACTTAACTTGGAATGGACTTATCCCATTTTAAATGATACATTGCGTCACCTTTGGAAAACAAATACAAAACATGTATTTTATTCAAGCGTGCAATTTTTCATGTGTCGATATATCAATTTATCGCAAATATTTTTTCCAATGATTGATATCAAATATACCTAGCAATGTACAAATTGCAGAACATTCCCAAAAAGCGGAAACGTTCTCGAGAATGTTCTCAGAACATTCCTGCAACATGGAAATTATTGTTTAAACAAGAGAATATACTTGAAATAAAGTTTAAATAGGCATAACTTAAAACTAAATGTTATTATGCATATATTATTGTCTATTACAGTTAGCTATTTTGTTGATGTGATAAATTTACCAATAAGTTGCTTAAATTCTCACTGTATATCAGAGAACATTTCGACATTCGACAAATTTTCCAATTTTTTTTTTGTTTCATTAGTAGATACCTAGAGGCCTCTATCTCCCGCCATGCCAAATCTCAGCGCGCTCGGACCAACTTGAAAAAAATTAAAAATAAATGTCGGCCATTTTGATTTTATTTAATGCAGATTGTTTTGTCTCGGGGCCCTCTATGACATTTGGTCGAGCACCCCCCACCTATCACGCACCGTTTAAAAGTTGCCATATAAAATAAAAGTGGCCAGTTTTCCCGCAATCGTAGCATTTTTCAAAAAAAAATTTTTTCATAAGTATCTAGGGGACCCCGAGATTCGGTGACCAAAATTTTAGCGCGCTAGGACAAAATTAAAAAAGTAAAAAAAAAGTCGGCCATATTGAAAAAAAATGGCGGCGTCAAAAACTGCCAGGGTCCCTCTATGACATTTGGTCGAGCACCCCCCACCTAAGTCTGACCGTTTGGTCGGGCCGTCATACATTATTCTGACCGGAAGCGGACGACCAAAAGTCGGAATTTTCTGGGGGTAAGGACTACACCTAAACTATCGTGAATATTCATGATATAAACTACGATAAATAAATAAATTCTCGTTCTCGAGAACATTCTCAGAAGTTACCGAGAATTTCTCATGTGGAAAGTTTCGCAACTTTGGAAAGTTCTCGTGCGTGCATTGCTAAATATACCTATATGTAATTACCAAAGAGCCTTATTTCACTGTTACGAGGTATTAAAAGGAAAGGAAAAATCTTTTTCATATCTCATGCTCTGAAAGTGGGTCGTTGTTGTGCAGAAATGTGGTGTACTCCTCTACGTCCCCGTCCCACGAACAACTGGGTCGAAACAAAATGGAAAAATAGTGTCTTTATTACCTCGCCTGGAACAATTGGTAATTGTTTAATTTTACTAATCCCACGTTGATCCTTTTTTTATAAAAAAATATGTAAGTGAATTGTTAAAAACAAATTATTCTTGATTTCTTTCGTTGAATTCTATTTACTCGATTTCATAAAGCGTGAACCAAAAGGAATACACCAAAAATATTTTTTAAACCTTACACTTGCGTAAATGAGCGAAGGCAGAATCTTATACAGCCACAGTTAAACGTTTGTACGATATTCAATTGATTTTTAATGTTATTTAGCACTATATTCATGAAAATAAAATAAAATACAAGATAAAAATTACTTATATTATTAATTAAATTGTTATTTAATATTTAAAATACTTTTATTATGTTATTACGTGGTGCGAACTAGAACTCACAGAAGCTTTAAAAAATATAAACTTTGATATAATAGGACTATCAGAAACGGCGCATGGGCACAAAAATAGAAGAGTATGAAAACTGTATTCTCTGTCACATAGGACTCAAACAGGAGAAATATGGAGTTAGAGCCCTTATTTCAACCAACTCAGCTGGGGTTCGGCTCAAAAGGAGGCTGCGAAGCCGCTGTTCACGCCTGCCGAACTTATTTAGAAAGTTGTAAAGAACAGGTGCTTGTCAAAGTGGATATAAAGAATGCATTTAATTCAGTAAACCGCAACGCCTTATATTCATATATTCATATTCCTTTATTCAGTAATGATTATACATTGCCAAACAGATAATAACATTAACAATAATATGTACAGATAGCAATAATATAAATTAAGGTTACTGACTGAAATACAGAAGAATATCCCTGGGCTCTACCCTTATCTTTGGCAATGCTACAGACATCCTTCCAACCTCATGTACACACACCACCAAATCCCCTCTTCGGTCGGCTGTCAACAAGGTGATCCACTCGGGCCAGCCATCTTTAGCTTAGCAATACACCCAATTATTTCGGCTCTAAATTCTAAATTCAACATCTGGTATCTCGATGACGGTACCATAGGCGGTGATGCGAACTCTGTCCTCGCTGATCTTCGCTTTTTAGTTACCAAATTCAGCGAAATCGGCCTGGAGCTCAATATGAGCAAATGTGAACTTTTTATAAGCCCAGATGTCCCAAATGATACACAAATTATAAACGACTTTAGAAATAACTGCCCTGGCATAAAATTACTCACCAAGAGCTCGCTTCATCTCCTCGGAGCCCCAGTGTTTGAAGAATCAATTCCAGAATACATTGATACCCAAATCCATCGTTGTTCTGAAATTTCGGACCGCCTTCTCCAAATTAATTCACACATGGCTTTTTTTATCATTCGGTTTTGTCTTTTCGTTCCTAAATTTACGTACGTAATGCGATGCAGCCCTCTTTTCAAATATCCACAATTATGTCAAAAGGTCGATGAAATTATACACATCGAAATACAAAAAATTATCAATATTAATATAGACAATAGGCAGTTTATCCACGCCACTTTGCCTATACGGTTTGGTGGCCTAGGTATAAGGCGGATATCTAGTGTCGCACTGCCCGCTTTTCTGTCTTCCGTGCATGGTACACTATCCCTCGTAGGTAAAATACTCACACCGTCACTGCGTGACTTCGAGGTAGTGTACCTGTCGGAAGCAGAAAATGCGTGGCGCCTAGCTTGCCCGAACATAGACATGCCGGCCGAAAAATCAACCCAACGATTTTGGGACGAATCGCTCTGCCATCAAATACAAAACTGGCTCTTAAATTCAGCACAATCCAAGACAGAAAAAGCCCGCCTTCTTGCCTCATCCCAACATGAATCCGGCTTTTGGCTACACGCCTTCCCCTCCATTAATTGCGCAACTTTACTGGACAATAATTCTTTCAGACTGGCTGTCGGCCTCCGCCTAGGCGCCGAAATAGTTGTCCCCCACAGCTGTCCCTGCGGAACAGAAGTTGACAGTCTGGGCTCCCACGGCCTCTCCTGCCGAAGGAGTGCCGGCCGCCTGTCCCGCCACGCCAGCCTCAACGATGTCATCCGTCGGGCCTTTGTCAGCGTGGGCGTGCCGGCCGCGTTGGAACCAGCCGGTCTGGCGCGCGACGATGGCAAGAGGCCCGATGGAATAACCCTCATCCCCTGGCAGATGGGACGGCCGCTCATCTGGGATGCCACATGTGTAGACACCCTAGCGCCGTCCCATCTAGTCGCCACGTCTCAGAGAGCTGGCGGCGCGGCAGCAGCGGCTGAAACCCTAAAACGCCGGTCTGGTCTTACAAACAACCACATATTTGCGGCGTTCGCGGTAGAGACCCTGGGGCCGTGGTGTCCTGACGCCCACAACCTTTTTAAAAACCTAAAAAAAAGACTGTTGGAAACGACGGGTGACCCTGCGGCGACGACGGCTGGCTCATTCCTAGGGCAAAGAATAGGCATAGCTATTCAGCGTGGGAATGTAGCCAGCCTTATGGGCACACTTCCGCAGGGGACAGATCTGGGGGATCTAGGGTAGGTGGGTAAGTTTTATTTATTTATTTTATTAGTTTTAGTTTTAATTTATTTAGTCTATACTTAATTTTAATAATAGTTTATATGGAGTTGGCTTTTTAATAAACATACGTCATAAAAGTAACATTGAAAGCTTCATTGGCATCTCTGATAGAGTCGCTTTATTAAACCTAAATATACATGACCACAAAATGTCACTTATACAAGTCTACGCTCCCACAGAAGCAGCAAGCGAAGAAGATATCGAGCTTTTTTATGAAAACTTGCATAAAGCCATAGAACTAGCACACAACGAGTATATAATCATGGGAGACTTTATCGCAAACATAGGCCAACCCAAACCTGATGAATTTTTGATATCGAAATCAAACGGATATGGTGAAAGAAATCAAAGAGGACAGCGGCTTATCGACTTCGCTATGGAAAACAAAATATCAATTTTAAATACATATTTTAAAAGGAAACCAAACCGAAGATGGACGTGGCGTTCACCTAGTGGCGAATATAAGAACGAAATAGATTACATTTTGTCAAACAGACCTGCTACGGCACAAAACGTGGAAGTATTGAATCTCAATTTTTCTTCAGACCATAGACCTGTTAGAGCAACAATCACACTGTCAAGTATAAAAAAGAACCGAACTGGATTTAAAAATAACCAAAAATCAACATTGGAAAATGAAGAAGAAAAAGTCAGATACAAAGAATGCATCAGGTCACACTTGCCAAACCTAATGGACCCTCAAAAAAACGTTCCAGTGCAAACCTATCACGATAAAATACTTAACGCTATCACTCAAAGCCTTCACGGCGCTCGAATACCAAATAAAGATACAAATAATAAACACAAAATCTTGTCCGAGAGCACTCTAGCGCTAATGAAGAGGAGAAAGATACTGCAAAATACTAAAAACAAAAACAGGACTATGAAGAATTAACTCTCAGCGTTATACAAATTAATAAGCAAGCGCATAAAATACGACTATACAAGGTACAGATCGGATACCATCGAGAAACATCTCGTACAGGCTGGCAGCTCAAAAAAGGCTTACAAGGAGCTACGAACAAACAAAATATGGATCGATGGACTGAACAAGGACGGGAAAACCTTAAATAGTCGCAATGATGTAATAGAAATAGCAACCGCATTCTACAAAACTCTGTACAGCGCCCAGGAGCACAGATCAAAACGACACTCAGAGTAAGGACCTAACTACAATGAGATGTGCACCATTCGTCATCACCGAGGTTGCGGACGCAATAAATAGACTAAAGACAAATAAAAGCCCTGGTTCAGACAACATCACCAACGAAGCGATTAAATCGGTCTGCACATTACTGGCTCAACCGTTAACGCACCTTTTCAACCGTATTATAGAAACGCATGAAACACCGTCACAATGGTCTGAGTCAGATATGATACTAATTTATAAAAAGGGAGACCCATGTGACGTTGCAAATTATAGACCAATAAGCTTATTGCCATGTATATACAAATTGTTCTCCTCTCTCATAAACCAAAGAATAGTTACCACACTAGAAACAGAGCAACCGGTGGAACAGGCAGGATTTAGGAAGCAATACTCGACTATAGACCATATTCACACTCTGGAATTATTGATAGAAAAATATCAAGAGAGAAAGAGCGCTCTATATGTCGCCTACATAGACTATAAAAAAGCCTTCGATTCCGTATCACATGCAAGTATCTGGACTGCGCTAAAAGAACAGGGAGTGGAGGACGGGTATATACAGGTAATAAAAAGCATTTACAGTAACAACACGGGTAGAGTTAAATTGGAAAGACACGGCCCAATCTTCCCTATTAGAAGAGGGGTAAGACAAGGCGATCCGACCTCCCCAAAGCTTTTCATTGCCATTCTAGAGTCGATTATAAGAAAGCTAAATTGGAAAAACTGCGGCCTAAATATTGACGGAAATTACCTGAGCCACCTGCGATTTGCAGACGACTTGGTGCTTCTATCAGAATCAAGCGAACAAATAAAATTCATGATCCATTCTCTAAACACAGCTAGCAAAGAAGTAGGCTTAGAGATGAACCTCACTAAAACAATGCTAATGACAAACAGCACGCCAAAGACCATATCTGTAGACGACGAAAAACTGATATATACGGGTAAATACACATACTTGGGCAAACAAATCAGCTTCGATAAAGAAAGCAACGATGAGGAAATAGAGAGGCGTATTCAACATACTTGGAATAAATATTGGAGTTTGAAGGAGATTTTTAAAAGCAATATGCCAATTAAAATTAAAACACAAGTAATGTCGTCCTGTCTTTTACCGTGCTTAACATATGCTTGCCAGACCTGGAAGTACACAGCAAAAATAAAGAAAAAAATCGTCACATGTCAACGAGGCCTCGAGAGAAGCATGCTAAATATTAAAAAAATCCAAAAAATACGGCACACTGAAATAAGAAGCATATCAAAAGCTATTGATGCTCTAAAATATGCCCAAAAACAGAAATGGAAATGGGCAGGGCATGTAGCACGACTGACAGACCACCGATGGACCCTAAGAGTGACATCGTGGAAAGGCCCATGTGGGAAACGCGGTATAGGAAGACCGCGAATGAGATGGGCGGACGAGATAATCAAAATAGCTGGTACTAACTGGATGCAAATAGCCCAGGATAGAACAAACTGGGCATCTTTGGAGGAGGCCTTCACCTGCGGAGGGGTTCTTGCAGATTAAACAACTATTTCCTATAGTCTCACAAAAAGTAAACAAAATTTGTTAATCTAAATAAAATAAAAAATTAGTATTTAAGTAAAATTGTATTATGTTACGGTTGCAAGAAATAAAAGGCTTTTTTATTTTTATTTATTTATTTATTACGTGGTGCGGCAAGGGTGCGGCGCACCAAGGTCGCGGTGCGGTCTGGTAGTTTGTTAAGGCTTTTAGAACGAAAAAGTATACAATTAAAAAGTTAGAGGCAATCCCGCTGATTTTCATACTATAATGAACAAATCATTTTAAAATTACTGCAGTTTGTTAAAAAATGTGTGTTTTCGTAAATATTGCAATCTAAATTATTTTCGCTAGGGGTTATTAATCTTCACACATGTAAAGCCTCCGATTGCAAGTAAGTCCTAAGGAGAATAAATCATGGCCGTAGATCTATTAGGTACTTCCATTACTGATTTTGCGAAATTGCCTTGTCTTGTTTGGTTTCCTCGCATTTGATATGAAAAGTAGAGTGTTTAACTCGGGTGAAACGCACCATTTCTGTCTCGGACTATTGGCGCTCTCACTGCGTTCGAGTGCCAAACTACCTCGACGGAAATGGGTGCCTTTTAACCCTTGGTTAACAATCTACTATTATCATTTTAGGGTCTTCGACGAACGATAATGGAAGATGAAAAGAAATTACAAGAAGAGGGTGGTAAGATTGTGTTTTTTATTTTCTTTTCACAAATAGAAGTAAGTAATGTGAGTAGGTACACAAAGATTAATGAAATATAGCACCACAGTTATTCTTGCATTTGCGTAAGAAGCGTGAGAAAACTGTAAGAGACTTTAAATTAGTTACCTGAAATAAAAAAATGTAAGATTTTTTTGTCTTTAACTAACAGTTTTTTTGAGTAATTATTATTAATATATTTTTTTAATAATAATACTAAGCCATTTATTTCAGTGCTGAAAAAAATTGTAGGTAGGGGAGGGAACAAAGATAATAAAATTTACCTAATTGGTAAATATTTACCTACATGAGCGAATAAAATATTTTGTGTGCATATGTTGACTTCATATTCATTGTAATCTATTTATAGAAAAAAAGTCATTGTAACTTATTAGTATTTACTCGAATGACATATCATCAAGAATAATAAAAAGATAAGCAAAGTTTGTGACTAGTTGTATGCCTATTGCCAAAGACATATGTAACTTCGTATAAGAAGAATAAAGTCTAAGGAAAAAACGTGCCCCGGAAATCAGGAAAAAGTCATTCTCGGATTGATGGCGCACACACCTTTGGCCCTTTGGCCTATGCTCGGCTAGATGGCGTGACGACACCGTTTCATATTTAACAATTTTAACACATAGATATCAGTGAATGAACATGGGTCAAAATGATATGAAAATAATAAAATCATTTATCCATATATATACATTTTTTTGATAAATTAATACGTTTTCATTTTGAGTTTTAGTCGTGTGTCGATAGATGGCAGTAAATTTACTGTGACTACAAAATTTACTATGAGAGGACCCCTCTAAACTATCTATTCTCTTTGCTATTGGCTAGTATTAGCCTCATTTTTCATTACAGAACACAGAAAATAGAAAGAAATAACTTGTAATACTAAAGTCCCCTTCAGTCGCATATTTCATTCATGATTCCATCGAATATTCTAACAATTGAAACTTGAAGCACTTAAATCCATGAATTATTACTTATCACATGCGTCCTTGTTTGATTAATATTTATTTTAACTTAGAAATAAACAAAATAAACCTTCAGGAAATAATCAACAACAATTGTTATTGACGTTGACAGTGAAACTGACATTGACAGCTTGTCATTCCGTTACGCTGATGCCCTAGTACAATTTTGAATCATAAAATCTAAAAATCGTAATAAGATAAATAAAAATATTATAATGATTAATACTCTAAATTCCGGATGTCTAAATATATTTGTTACTAACAAACGTAAAATACTTCAATACGGGTGTGTTTTTCAAAAAGAAACTAAAAATATTTCAAATTTATAACTTCATTTACATTACACTAATAAATTCTGAAGAATTTTCTATGGGCCCGATTCGGATTTTGAAATAGACATCTATTAGACATCTTTTAGACATCACCAAGATACGATAACGATATTATTATGTTTAAACGGAATGTGTGCCTATTTGTTCTGAGCCCAAACAAACCGTACTGATTTACATAATCAGGTATCAGTACTGATCTTGGGGCTTTTCTCACGACGCTGGCAGATTGAATAAAGATAAAGTGGCATTTAAAGATAAGTTTCGTATATTTTTGACTTTTTAAATCTCTATTTTTAAACTAGGAAAGTCTCTCAGTGTCAAACAAATTAAACACCCTTTTAAATAAACTAAGGCAAGCTTTGATGCCTGCTTGCGTCAGACATCTAATATTATCTTTATGTATTTCTAATATTTTTATATGCTTGTTAAAGGGAAAAGGAACTCTAGTCACTTATTGGTTGTTGGGAGAGATAGTCGATCCGAACGCGCCCCCTAGAGAAAAACCGTCGCTGCCAAAGCTTCAAACTCAATCCACTGAAAGTGGAGGATCTATTTCACATCTAACTCCATTCCGGCAAAGACTTGATGGATCCAGGTCATCCAGCAAGCGTGGTTCCGGCATATTCCAGCAAAGAAACAACGATTTCATTAAACTAGAAAAAGATGCGCAGCCACTATTACAAAATCTCAAAATACAAAGACAGCAGTCAGACCCTACCGAACCGGTCGCTAATGGTGTGACATCCGTCGAGGATACTGATAAACTCTGCGTTTCTAATTCAATATCACCTAACGGCAACTCTTTAAATCACAATTCGGTCAGTCAAAGCGGCCAACCCAAAGTCAAACTGAAGGACTGCCAAACGTACTCCATAGGAAATCATAATTCGAATAAAATAGGTAATAATAACTGGATACCCAAGTTACCACAAGCAAGTTCTTTCGACAATGGCTCCAGGAAGAGTAATCATTGCTTAAAAGATTATAGCAGTGTTCCTTTACTGTCTAAAGCAGATACACCAAATGATTCGAACGTTTAAAGTTACCATGAATATATTATGTACTTAATTAAATATGGCAATTTCTAAGAGAGATTTTGAAAATGTAAGCAGTAAGTGTGACTATTCAATGTTTTAAATGTCGGTAGTCATAGTATCTCTATTGTTGAAGTGTGCTCAGTTATCGTCGTCTCTTACATTCCTTTACATGCTTTGGAGCATTCCATGAAATTGTCTACTGATTGTCCCGTACAAACGCGTATTTTCTAAAAATTTGCAGGTATAAGAGTTTCCTTTTCTATGAAAAATGGACGAAAATATGCACAGAAAAATAATCGCCTATTTAATTTTATGTAAATGTCGAAAAAAAAGTCGCAACACAGGAAATGAAATGCGTTTATACGGAACAGCCCGTGGAATGCGCCTCTGTAAGACTATCCTGCCAATGGGTGTGATACTTTTTAATACTATCTTGAAAATGAACATCGAAATGTCATTCATGTACATTCTTACATTGGCTTATGAAATGTCGAGCCATCGTAGCAGTACTTAAAAATGTATATATTTTCACAGTGTTGACATTAGGCTGTAAATATACTTAAGAATTTATTTATTGTAAATATTATAGTATTAAATGTAACGTCGTTGTGATCTTAGCAAAAGGTATTCTGAAAACAAGTAATTATTAATAGTAAATGTAGACAAAGTAAAAATTACCCTCAATGTTTTAAAAACGTTATAGCAAATATAAAGAGTGAGAAAGATTTTTTGTTTTATTTTATCAGATTTTTTATCAGATTGGAAATAACTACATTAAATGCCAAATATAATTATGTATATATACTCCGTTATCACATAGCGGCATTTAATAACGTACGTAAACATGATGTTATTTTCTCGAATGCCTCAGTGAAATTTACATTATTTGAATGGAGAAATTAATACAGCAGACACCCCAACAACAACTAAATTGCTTACAGCAACCCTCCAATTTAAAATTATGAGTTTCATGGGCTTTCATAAAGTTACCAATTAAATATTACCAAACAACCCGCAGAACAAAATACAAGTGATGAAATATCATACGACTCATTAAATTAACATTGGTATGGGGTAAGACTTGGAAATAATTAAAAGGCAACTGATTTATATAGGTACTTGATTGTTCTGCTAGTCAAATTCATCATGTCAGGTTTACATTATCTGATGTCTATCTGTTACCTCTTCCCGCTTAAACCGCTGAACCGTTTAAAATGAAATTTAGTATGGAGCTATCTCTTTTTGAAGCACGAAAGGACACAATAGTTTTTTATCAATTATCTTCATTACGCCATGCAGAAGTCGCAGCCAGAACCTTCATACAATCATTTGATGACCGGTCTGATCTAGTGGGTAGTGACCCTGCCTGTGAAGCCGATATGGTCGGGGGTTCGAATTTCGGTAAGAGCATTTATTTGCGTGATGTACATAAAATATTTGTTGCTGAGTCATGGGTGTTTTCTATGTATGTACCTATTTATTTATAGGTACATATAAGTATAGTCTGTGCGGAAAGAGAAGAGTCGTGGAATATATGGGGCCCAATACATTCCATGGCTCTTCTCTTTTCGAACATGTATATGTATGTCGTCATCGTCGCCTAGCACCCATTACTATAAGCTTTGCCTAGTTTAGGGCTAGGTTGATCTTTGTAAGGTGTCCCCTAATATTTATTTCTCATTCTTATTTTATTATTTATGTATGATGTGAATATATAAGAAAACGCTAAAATACCTAGGTAATTTTAAGTTTCTCACTCATTAAATCAATATTTGGTTCATTTTATACGAAACTTTACTTAAGTTCTAAGTAAAACAAAGTTAACGAAGTGTAAATAACAAAAGTAAATTGAGCAGAATCAAAACAAATGCCCAACTTTATACCAGGTTGAACTTCTTTGATCATGATCATCTCTAAGAAATTGCGTTGCGAAGACCAAATATTAATTAATAAAACAAACACTAAAACACAGAGCAATTGCTAGCCAGTGCTGTATTTCCATATTACTTAATTTCGTCTATATTGTTAGTATATACAGGTTGATCAATCCAAATGGGTCAGTAGGGAGAAGTCAGAAACTATGAGAGATAGCGAAATCTGTTCTTAGGAACCATGGCTTTGATTTTAGATTTAATAATAATGACATTCATTTTTTTTAATCTCTCATACATAACCGGGAATTGAACCTGGTCGAAGTCTCTGTAAACAATGTTAGGTATAAATTCTGCAAGTTTCGTATTACGCATTTTACACAGCACATATCACAATAACTACGCGATTACATAAAGAATATTGACCAGGTTGGATTTCCGGTATTGTATGATATCAAAAAAGCTCTAAACAGTAGGTAAGTACGCCATTAGCAAAAAACTCATGTTTCATCATTTTTCTCTCGTTCCTTAAATTTCAGGGAACCCCGTATTCAACCTATAAGTACCTACTTACAAGGATTAACACAAAAAGAAGTAGGTAACAAAGAAGGACACGTATACAAAATCTCATCCCCGCATCAATTCGTGCACAAAAACCAGTCACCTTTTTCTGTGAACTTTATCGTTTTACTACCAACACGAGTAGGTATATTCAGTTTTGGCGTACGGACGTGTCAATTGGGGGTTCCACGAGGAATTCAAATGCAAATTGAACTCGATCTCGACCAAATATACGTGTAGCCCTAATGGGGTGTGGAGCAAACGTTTTAAAGTGACATTCCATTTCCAACTGCAGCTGCAATACTGTTCATTTTCTATGGCAATTGACAATGACAGCGACGCGTTTCCATAGTAAAATGAACAGTATTGCAGCTGCAGTTGGAAATTGGAATGTCACTCTTACCTGCAATATGTATCTTGACATAATTATTATTAACCTTCTTTCAATTCAGGTAAGTACATACTTCATTTACAATTTGAACTTAGTCATTTTAAATATCTTGCTCCGATTGCTAATTGGTCAAACGCATTAAGTAGGTAGTCAAAATGCAAATCGTGGAGATACTCAAATAATCTGGAAGATTAAGACAAAGTTGATTGAATGTTTAATTTACTAAGCGAAATGTTAATTGTGCAAAATTATTCAAATTAGAATTTATAATTCGTTCGTTACAGTTTGTGACCTGGCGATAAACTTTGCGACACCGTAAAGTAGGATTATGCCAAGAATCCTGCCATTTCAGCAAAAATATTAAATTTTATTTACTTATTCTGAGTTTGAAAAATTTATTTCAAAGCGTTACTGCAAAAAACGAAAACATCGCAGAATCACCTACTAAAATGTATGAAATAGTTAAAAAAGCACCAATGTTAATCGTAAAGAAAAGAAAACTAAACTATATTTTAGTAAATCTGTTATTATATATCCCGTTGAGGGTTTGATAAAATAGACCTAATGTTCTATAAAAAAAAGAAGAAGAAGAGAAGAGAAAGAAAGAAATAATTATAAGAGTATTTTACCTCTACTTTGTATGATAAGATAAGATAAGAAGAACTTACACGAATTATTTCGAAGATATCGAAGATTACACTTAGTTAGATGTTCTTTTATCCAAAACAGTAGATTAACTACATGCAAAAAGCTTAAGGTCGACATTCCATTAAAGTAATCGCATTTTGTTCGGAGATTTATAGAGGTATTACTCTTTATAGTGACATCCTAAATTATTCCGTTCGTTCGTGAACTTTAATCAATTTGAAAGAGTTAAAGGAACATTCGGTACCTAATTAAAAAAATGGTAATACGAAGGAGCATATATAAAATTATGTGTAAAATATTTTCCTTAGTCTCAATATGTATATGGAGGAGAAAAAAAGTTCTCCAATTTTTTGGTCCATTTCTTTACGTTTTCAATATAGGTTCAGTCAGCAGCAGATGTAGCTACGCGGGCCAGGTGTTTAAAATTACCTTGACACGATCTTATTCTCTTAACTATACAGTCGCGTCAAGATCATTTTGAACAGCTGACCCATTTAGCAGGTTCTGCTGCTGACTGTACACACAACCTTCTAAGACCGTACCAAAATGGAAAAACAAAAAATTTAAGACATTTTTGGTAAACTTTTTTTCTCCACGATTCTGGGTGGATATAATATGAAAATTCCATAATCTAAAGTTCAAGTTGAGCGTACAACTTTAAATAGAAATAGAATATGTAAAAGAAATCCCACTTTTATAGTAAATTCCACCTACTCGTACATTTTCACCAAGGGATAAAAACGTTGATAAAAGCTATTCTATGTAAGTTTCGGGACCCACTATCTCCGTACTAAATTATTTCTAATACGATTTAGTAGTTTAAGCGTGAAGAAGTATTAGACAAATTTAATATCGCATTTATAGCATTAGTAGGAAAGTAGAGATTCGCCTAACAGACATACACAAATTTAAAAAATAATTTTATTGCTGCTTTAAAGTTAAATTCTACCTCCTACCTACTTCAATTTTGAGTATATAGGTACCAATACACGTACACTTATAATAATTATCTCATATAATTTGATATCAAAGGACGGTGAAAACTTCTGAGGTGTCTGGTCTAAAACATCTCAAATCTTATTGATTAGGGGAGTTAGGTCGGGAAAGGGTAACATTCCACAAGGGCGGAAGTAAATTAACGCTTCCACGTGTGACAAGCTGATGAAAATATTTATATTTATGGCTTTCCATGCATTAGAAATAGGATTTTTCATGAATACCCTGATGAAAGCGGCGAGTGTTTGCTTATCATTTTGGCCGCGGCTGGAAAAACCTCGTTAAGTATAAATTACGTGTTTAAAATTATGTATTTTTCATCAAGATTTTGGATATTAACGCTCAGAATTTTTAAATCCTGGCAAAAAATTTTTTTCGATAAAAGCAAAGTTCACGAGCGCTTAATCCGGAGAACCGTTCCTAGCTAAGTAGATATTAAATTTTAATAATTATAGTTGGCTTAGTAACTAGGTAATCATTAAATTAGCATTTTTTTATTTTGCTAGTCTTTCTGGTATCGTACAGTGAGCATTAAAAGTACCTATTTACAATTAGTAACAGATTAACAAAAATAGATAAAATATGTATGTATCTATGATTTTTTAACTTTTACGAGTATAATAATATAATTAAAACCTAATGCAAAGCAAAGTAGGCACATTTTACGGTAATGTAAAAAGTATTTTACTTTGACTTGAAGTAAAATTATGGGTTGTATTGGGTAATGTGAATTATAATCATAAAGCCGGTTATAATTCACCCCAATAAATATGTGGTTTAAAAGGTTTTTTTTCAATCCCAAGTATTGTTATTATAGAACCCCAAAAACGTCTGCTCTCATAACAGCATCTTAACAGCCAATTATCCGGACCATATGAGAGTATATCGAGCATGCATGCAGTGTAATGTAACAATAACATTCAGTGCGTATTATGGGAGTTATAATCGATATATTTTTTTAACAAGAAGCAAATGACTCAAGCTATCTGCCGTTTTAATTTGGCAAACGATGTACCAAACACCCTATATACAGAATTTATTACCCACCTACACTTGTAGTACTTAGAATTTATGACATTAAAATAATAACAATATGTAGTGAGGACGAATATCGGCGCAGAGGCTTTATGAAGGGGTTACATAAAATCCTGATACATATCTTCAGAGACTCGTCATGATATTTTTGAATCGACAATTCCACTCTGCATTAAATTTTGATGGTCCGCGATATATGTACTTTCTCGTACCTGTTCCAATAAAGCAAGAAATTTATGTTTACCTACTCCACACGTGCATGTAAGTATTCTGCCGCTTTGTACTCGTATACCTACCTAATATAGGTATGTAAATATTTGTGACGTTCCACCGAAAATAGTACCATAATATGGTGACTGGCGCTTGCATAAGCCTATGAAGCCGATGGTCCCGGGTTCAAATCCTGGTAAGGGCATTTATTTGTATGATGATACAGATATTTGTTCCCGAGTCGTGGTTGTTTTCTATATACATATATAATTATATATATCGTTGTCTGAGTACCCACAACACAAGCCTTCTTGAGCTTACCGTGGGGCTTAGGGCAATTTGTGTAAAAATGTCCTATAATATTTATTTATTTATTGTTTAGTTTATTTATTTATCGTCTTAGGTTAGGTATTTTTATAATATGAATATAAAAGTAAAATATAAAAACACTTACAAAACAATAAAAATACATATAAACACATTATAAAAAACCTAACCTATGGTGCCGCCAGCAGCGGGGCGAGGCCCAAGCTACCGGTGGTCAGGGCTACAGAGAGAGGAACCGACGTACTATCCGCGCTGTGTCCAAGATCACCGCCTTCTGCATCTGTCCCTTGATCCAACCACCTAGCGAGAGTCTCTCGAGATGTTGGTCGAGACTCTTCGCTATTAAACCGTTCACTGAAACGACTATCGGGACAATGATCGTCGAATCAACATCCCACATGGCGGTTATCTCGTGAGCCAAGTCTAGGTACTTACTGGACTTGTCCTTCTCGGCCTTCACGAGATTCTCATCATGGGGGATGGTGATGTCAACGAGCACGGCCCGACGTTGCGATCGATCTATTATCACAATATCAGGCTTATTGGCTACAATAGTCCTGTCAGTGATGATAGATCGATCCCAATAGAGCGTGGCACGACCATTCTCGAGAACAGGCGCAGGTGAGTACTTGTAGTACGGTACTTCGCGGTCCACAAGGCCATATAGAAGAGCAAGTTGCTGGTGAATAATCCTGGCTACGAGATTATGTCTGTGCAAGTACTCGCCGTTAGCAAGATGAGAACAACCGGAAATGATATGCCTGAGTGACTCTCCGGGACGGCGGCATGCCCGACAAATGTCGACCGTACCGTCCTTCAGGATATATTTCCGATAGTTGTTCGTCATCATCACTTCGTCTGCAATTGCACAGGCAAAACCCTCGGTTTCTCCGAAGAGGTCCCCGAATCGTAACCAGTTCACCGACGCGAGCAGGTCCACATCGGGTCCCGTGAGGGCCTTGTAGAACCGCCCGTGTAGCACCTTACTCTCCCATGCCGCCTTGCGATCCGCAGTACTTAGTACCACAGGTTTGCGCCAGTTCTCGTTTGCCAAGGAAAGCGGCGTGAGGTTCCTATCTACTGCCACCACATCACGATGCATCCCACACTCGTTGTTAAGGAAATAATTCCTGAGATTGTACACCTCGCGGTTGTGGAGATCCTTGGCGTTTAGGAAGCCTCGGCCTCCACACTTCCTTGGGATGTACAATCTCATAACTGACGAGCGTGGGTGTAGCATGCGATGTGTGGTGAGCAGTGATCGGACCCTCCGATCCAGGGCGTCCAGCTCGGTCTGAGTCCACCTTAGTATGCCAAAGGAGTATGTGAGTAGGGGCATTACCCAGGCGTTGAAGGCGCGCACTTTGTTGCCTCCTGACAAAAGACTGTTAAGGACTTTTGTGAGCCGACTGAAAAAGCGCTCCTTCACCGACCGTCTAATACCCTCGTCCTCAATACCCAACGACTGTGACATACCAAGGTATTTATAGGTTTCTGATTCAGAGATAGATCTGAAAGACATTGTCTCAGACAGTTGTAAATTTGTTGAATTTACAACCCTCCCCCGCTGTACATGCATAACCGCACATTTATCGACACCAAACTCCATGTTGATGGCACTACTGAAGACTTCCGTGGTTTTCAGTAGCTCCGACAGGTCTTGGTTGTTTGGTGCAAATAATTTGAGGTCATCCATGTACAGAAGGTGAGAAATGACTTCACCCTCTCTCCGAAGCCGGCAACCTAGTCCCAAATCCTTCAGCAGGGTGCTGAGGGGGTTTAAAGCTAGGCAGAACCACAGGGGACTCAGACTGTCGCCCTGAAAAATTCCTCGCTCAATCCTTATAAAATCCTGCGGGCCAGGACGGTCGTCCCTGCCTCCTGGTTGACGAAGGACTGTGGTCCACTGTCCCATACACGCGCTTAGGAAGGCTCTCAAAGCTGCATCAACTTTATACAACTCTAAGACCCTCCCCAACCATGAATGAGGCACCGAATCATAGGCCTTCTTGTAGTCAATCCAAGCGGCCGAGAGGGCACCCCTGTTCCGCCGGATTTGTTGGCAGATGGTCATGTCTATGAGGAGGAGCTCTTTAGTACCACGGGACCCAACCCTACATCCATTTTGAGCGGAAGCCAGAATATTGTTTGCGACAATGTGCGCGTTGATTTTTGCTCTCAAAATGGATGTAAGGAGCTTGTAGAGTGTAGGCAAGCATGTGATGGGTCTGTAATTCTTCGCTTCCGTGGTACTACCGGACTTATAGAGCAGGAAGGTGACACCAGTTGTTAAGGAAGGTGGGAGGGAACCAAGCTCGAGGGCTTGTTGAAATTGTGCTGCCAAGCGCGAGTGCGAGCATCGGAACCACTTTAGCCAGAAGTTGTGCAATCCATCCGGCCCAGGACTTTTCCAGTTCTGGGCCGACCGGATGGCACAACTGACGTCATCAGGGCTGATGGTGACTGCCCCCATAGATTCGATGGACTCGCACTCACGCTCGACAACACTCATCCAACCCCCCTCGGTGTGTCCGACAGGCACCGACCAGATGCTACGCCAGAAGTCGGTCATGGCAGTAGCATCCGGCGGCTGCGTGTCGGGCGTACGAAGGTTGGTTTCCTCCCACTTCCGGTACACCTTCTTTTGGTCACTTTGAAAAAGGCGATTCTGCTGGAATCGATCCACACGCTCTCTGTAGCGGCGAATACGGTTTGCCCACGCATAGACTTTCTGCTTTAGAAAGTCGATGCGCTCTGTGACATTGGCCATGTAGTCGCAGGGCCTGATATCCGTCCCCGCGAACGCCTGGTTCACAAAGCGCATTACTCG
This sequence comes from Cydia fagiglandana, assembly GCF_963556715.1. Lineage (NCBI taxonomy): Eukaryota > Metazoa > Arthropoda > Insecta > Lepidoptera > Tortricidae > Cydia > Cydia fagiglandana. The sequence goes on along the minus strand of NC_085932.1, from coordinate 26,213,440 downwards.
GGGGCGATTGTTGCCCCCCCTGAAGCAGATCAGCTTTGCGATGAGAGTCCTAAACGAGCTGATACGTCGCTCGATCCGCGCTTGCCATGCAGGGACACCTCCGACGGTCCTAGGTGCACGTTCAGCGTCCGGGAACTTGATGCGAGCAGCACGGCACGCCGCGATGGCTCCGCAGTACATGATCGAGTGCGTATCATCTAAATCTTTACTAGTCCGTAAATATGGCTCTAGTAAAGCGTTTAGGGCTCCCATTAGCGCTAGATTGCGTCTATTCATAGGCAAACGTGGTAATCGGGGCCTAGAGTTGGTTGTGGCGCGATACTGCGTAATCGCCTCTTCCAAAGTCCTCCTCAGTTCCTCATTAGCAGTTGTACTCACATTCTGACTCGCGAAGTCCCCCTCGTCGGTACAAAAATCAACCCGTGGCGCCCCCGATGCCAGGTCGGGTGCGGGCACCGGATCCGGCGACGTGGCGGGCAGATCTCGCACCGAGGTGAGGTCCGCGCGAGCAGAAAGAGCCTCCTGGCGAAGCCGATCAAGTGTCGCGTCATCCAATCGCTTTAGCCGCTGAATGACGCGCACCTGGTCCGATAATCGCTGCTCCGACACGGTGATGGTAGGTTCAAGAGCCTGAAACAGAGGCAGTATTCTCGAACGATAGGCGGACAGCTGTGTTCCCCCCTCTGTAGCCCCATAATAGGCGCGCATGACATTCTCGTTCATGTCTCGAGTCCATCTCATGCGTCGCACTATACCACCGGTAGCGGGAGCCGTGGGCGGGGCAGGATGTCCCGCAGGCCCCAAGCGTGCCGGCAGCGGTGGCCGCCCTCGTCGCGCAGGTGGTCGTGGCGGCGGCGGCGGCGGCCCGCTCTCGTCACTGGAACCGTCTGTGTCAGGCGCCGTTGCGAAGTCGTCGCCTGACGACGATGTGGACGAGGCGGGCGGGGGTGGTGGGCGTGCGCTTGTTGTCACCGCTTTAGCTTGACTCCTCGTAATCATTTCTTTCAATTTCGTAGTGGTGCATGACAAATGTCAACACGGTAATGCGACTGCGATCCATTTATTTATTATTATTATTATAAGCACCAACGGTACCTTTACCCCTTGGGACGTCACTTTTAATAGTTTTGCTATTATTTTGGAATAAGTAATAGTACCTCTGATAAGTTTAATAGCTACTTGCTTGATAATCACTGTTAGAGATTTATGGCCTCAAGGCTTAAGGGTGCGACTGTAGCGCTGGCCTTGTACTTCGTTGTTCAAATACTTGTTATAATCGGCTCCTTAATTGTTTAACTCAAACGAACAGTTCCTAGAAACATCATCAAACAAGCTTCCTAAGCTAATACGTAGTCAAGTCCGGGTTTTACTTTCGTACTTTATAAGGCTAGGTAGGTAATTTGTTTATTTTCCACTGATTTAAAGTTAAACGGATTAATTTGGTGTGTACAGGCTACTTTAAAAATTAAACTCATTTTTAAAATAAATTTGAAAAAATTATTCATGCACAACTGTAGATCATTATGAGAGCATTATAATTTTGAAAACGCAAAGGTTGGGAAGTATCGCGGTCTCGGCGCCGAATACATTTTCGTTCCTTTCGGCGTCGAGACCCTGGGTCCGTGGGGTCCTGGCGCCCTGAGTCTCTTTGGAAACCTTTCAAAGAGACTCAGGGACGCAACTGGGGACCCGAGAGCTGGCAGTTACCTCGCTCAACGCTTTAGTCTGGCAGTTCAGCGGGGTAACGCAGCCAGCATCTTGGGGACCTTGCCACAGGGGCCTTTTTTAGATTTAGTTTAGATTAGTTTTATTTTATTTTAGAATAGTATTTGTTTGTGTATTTAGTTTAATTTTAAGTTATTTTTATTTATTGTTTTTTGACTTGTTTTTGTACCATATATATGAATAAAATTTTTACATAATATAAGTTGAGTAGAATATATACTTATAATACGTGTCTAAAAAATAACTCTGGAATTCAAAAGGGCCCGCGTCTTATGTTATAAGTAGTATAGAGTGTAATGAGAAATTTAATTAATCTAGCAGGCAGACACCGTCAGAGGAAATTGCTCGTTAAAAGTTTGCCTAGAGATTGTTATGACGAAGAATTGTGTATACAAAGCCACACTTATATGTATGTCAGTTATAAGTGTGCACTTCGGGCCCGATTCGGATTTTGAAATAAACATCTATTAGATATCTTTGAGACATCACCAAGATACGATATCGATATGTTTAAGATCTAACCTGTCAAATTTGACATTTGCGAGATTCTGGAGATACTCTTGAACGATTTCCACAGGATATGACTTAGAGATCCAATTCACATCTAATAGATATCTTACTCTATCTAAGGTAAAACCAATGTCACGGTTGCCCGAATTGCGCTGCAAAAGAGAACTACTTGATATCTAAACTATAACGTAGCTAGAATGGATGTGGTGTCGTCTTTTGTGAATATCTTGAAGTTCGAATACGGCAGTTCGTGTTGATACGTAGATGGTAGAATTTCCTTATTTTCGTTCCCTACTCGTATTGCAGGTTTCTGCAACTCGACGGATTTCAAATGTATAACATTCTTTTTTAAGAGTATTTTATGCTAACTACATATTGTCAACCCAATTTCTTGATTATTATTGTAACAAATAATAAATATAATGCAAATAAAATACTCAAAATTCGGTAAGCAAGAATTGCGGTTTCTTTATTTTAAAGTTGGCATTTACTTTAATGAAAGTAAATGCCAACTTTAAAATGACAATAATGGTAATGTAATGACATTACTCATGACTAAGTAACAGACTCTTCGAGTTCTTTAGTACATTGTGCAACATGGGGCGTAAGTTGAATATTGCAAACGAGAGTAAGTTAAATCGCGACAGCTTGCCGGAGCGATTTATATAGTCGAGTTTGCAATATTATTACGCCCCGAGTTACACACAATGTTTTTCATCACACTTGCGATACAAAAATTAAGTATAAAGACAAAAAACTGTTAATGATAGCACTAGAAACTTCATAATTCCCTAGGGAGAACGCTTCTTCTATAACTCCCGCTAAACCTGCGTGCAATTCCACATTTACTGAGCGAGTGTGATGAAAAAAATTGACGGAAATTGTACCGTCTCAATTCTAGCAAGCGACAACAGGTTACGATGGCCGCTTGCCATAAGATATATTGCATTTTTTATTAAGTATATTATAAAAAAAAATTAATAAAAAAATCCTTTGTTCTTTTACTAATTTAACAACTTTAATGATATACCACTTCTATCTAAATACATACGTAATGTTCAAACCACGGGAGTATGGTATTCGAGCGACTATTAATAAAATAAGGAAATCGTATCTTAAGCAAAACAAAAGTCTTAACATTTTTGCGCTGCGATGTCAAGGGTGTGATCGTTTTCCGTTTAATTAAATATGTCAGCGGGATAAGGGTCGGGGAGCTAAAATGTACAGAACATTGGTATCTTTTCCGACTAAAACGATGGTCGATGGTGATAATTGGAATATATCCCTTTAGAGATAACATTTACTAGCAGTGAGAATAAAAGGCCTGGAAATCTTAATTTTATTTACGGGCCAATCTTTCCACAAACAAACAAAATGGGTTCTGTTATTATAATTATGAACTATGCCTGTATTCGATGTTAGCAAGTAAAGATAACCTGAGGTAATATTTATGCCTAAGTGACGTAAGTTTTTTACACGGTTTGATCCATAGGTACATGTCACACAGGATCCTTCACATTGCCTGTTCTGAAGTTTTTCTCACAAACGCAGACCATTGAATCAGGAATTGTCCTTTGAAAACCATGTGTGAGTGTGATTTAAATAACAAAAACTACTTATAATTCTATAAATAAAAAACCGCTTCCAAATATATATAAAAAATAATATCTGGAAGTAAATTGGATAGTTTAAAAAAATAAAATTTTACACTACGAGTAAAAAAACAAAGAATAATAATAGAAGAATAAGATTCTGTATTGAGTATCCGTTTTAGCGCCCACTCATTGTCGGTTCTGTGCGAACAAATAAGCGGCTTATTCGCATATTTAGCCCGGTAATTAAAGGTCTGAAGTGGGTGTCGGGTGTCGACATAATTTGCTTTCAAGTGAACATTCTGTCGTATGTTTGGAACGTGATTTGAATCGTATTTATCACCAGCTTGTTAATTATATAGGTTCTTATGTTACAATTATTTTGTACTGCTTTGATCGAGAATTATCCATTAATCTATGTTTTGAATCAATTTTTTCCTTATTTACAATTAGTACTACAAAAATATTTTGTTCTAGATCGTCCGTTTGTCAGAACGTGTGTGTACATTGTTAAATTTCGGAGATGAGGTACGAAGTATGCGTCCCTTGGAGTGGCCGGCGTTGGCCCATCGTGTAGAGAAGCCATTACGTTGGTCACCTATGAAACCTCCCATTTTCGGGTTACAGACCTCCAGCGTTACGGACAAACAAACCGCAATTAGCCCGACAAGTGATTCATCTCCTCAGAGATGTCGAATCATCGCTCGACACCCGTCGGGGTTTCTAATTGAGCGGAGCACTCTACGTTCCATCTCCATCTATTGAAAGGAACTTACGTACTACCGTGAAATATAATATACTCTGTCAAGCAATTTCCGTCAGTAGAAAAGAGCGGCATAAAAAAAATGTAGGTTCGAAGGGTTATCGTCCCATGGAAATTAGAAATTTGCGCTTTTTAGGGTTCCGTACCCATAGGATAAAAACGAGACCCTATTACTACGGCTCCTCCGTCCCTCTGTCTGTTTGTCTGACCATCTGTCTGTTTGTTACCAGGCTGTATCTCAAAAAAGCTAGCTAGACAGATGATATTTTCACAGATGATGTATTTCTATTGCTGCTATTACAACGAATACTAAAAAAAACAACGGGTTGCACTCCGGGAGTGCCGACAGAAGTGAAAACTCAATGACTAGTCAAAAATGTCTGCAGCACTATGTATAACTGACTCATCCTCCATTCTATTGAAAAAATTTAGTTCCGAAATTGCTGGCCAGTGAGCTTAAATTTGTAGCGTTAATTGTTTAAAATTCGAATGGAAATTGTAAAGTTACCTTGCAGACCTCGCATCTAAATATATTTAGTCATGATATTTTGAGTTTTATTCACAAGTACTACTAGAGTTCACTTTCATTAGCGATTTCATCAAGATGTAGCTTTATTGAATTATATTGGAGTGATAAAAAGTAGAATGTAACTGTGAGATCCTCGTATTTCAGCCCGTACAAGATTAGCATACTATTGAGCTTTATTGCTTAATATAAAAGTCCAGTTTTAAATAATTGACCTGATTATGATACGTTATGACTAAAGTTCTTTGGTGAATAACATTGTTCGTCGCACATGACGTCAGCCCGTTACTCGTTACGCATTACGCTGTCTCGAGTTTATCATTTTTTCCCCACCTCAAAAAGTACTCAGCGCCGCTAAAGAAGTTTTCACTTCAAAAAAACAGAAAAAATAATATTTAAGTGGGGCTCCCATACAACAAACCCTTCGCGCGCAATTCCTACTTGCACTTGGCCGGTTTTTTCTACTTACAAACTTGCTCGACCCGCTATATAATAATATGATTTTTATTTAGATAAAACAAAATTTGATTTGGGTAAATTGAGGCATTTCGAGGCTGTCACGGTACATGTCGTCTATTGTCAATAGAGGTGAGAGCAGAGAGTTAAGTATCCATTGGGAATTAGCATGTCGAGCACTTAAAGGACATTTATCATAAAAGTTTTTTGATGTAGTTGATAAGAATGGAAACTTCTAGACTACCTGCCTTATTCAAACTTCAAGATATTCACAAGAGACGACACGTACTAGATCCATTCTAGATACGTTATAGTTTAGATATCAACTAGTTCTCTTTTGCAGCGCAATTCGGGCAACCAATGTCACTTTTACGTTAAAGATAAAGATAAGATAAAAAATAGTTTATTCAAGTAGGCATATTACAATGCGCTTATGAACGTCAAATAAACCTTTACCGGCTCCAACCGTACACCTCTGCCCCGAGAAGATTTAAATCCCCCCTCAATTGGAGGAGGGTATCCCAATATGGGACCGGCAACAAACTCGGCGGGACACATCTTTTCAAAACATTATTACATCTTATAATTAACATGCATTACGAGTAATTAAGAAAAATACAATTTAAATTACTATAGAATTCATGCAATTATACTCAGTGAGTACATAACTTTATAGAATTTGATATAAAAAATAAACATATATGTACATGAAATCACAAATACGTAGCTCTTTCAGAAAACATATCAAATCTTACAAAAGGAAAATAAATTAAAATCAATAAAAGAAATGAGAATACATATTATATGAATCTGACTGATTGTTATGAGATGCTTTCATACAATTTAATGTGCTTTCTTACCTGAGCGGAGTCACCTTTAACTCTACACATAATACAATATTTTTAATTGCTACTTGTCGTTATTACAGTTTCTGGTTTGGACCATGCATGTTTGTCTGTCAAGTAGTCCTCGACTCGACTCTGTAATAAGCCTTCAACATCAATGACTTTTTTAAGTAATTCTTAAGAGCTGGAAAGGGTAATCTTAAAGCATCCTCAGGTAACTTGTTATAAAAATGAATGCATTGCCCAACGAATGACTTCTGTACTTTACGAACACGAAACTTTCTGATAGCAAGCTTATTTTTATTTCTAGTATTATAGTTATGGACATCAGAATTCTTAGTGAAGGAGTCTAGATTCTTAACAACATAAATAATACTATCATATATGTATTGGGAAGCTACAGTTAAAATATTAATTTCTTTGAAAAGTTCTCTTAATGATTCACGCACCCTTAAATTATATATAGAACGAATGGCTCTCTTTTGTAAGACAAATATAGTCTGTATGTCAGCTGCTTTGCCCCAAACCAGAATACCATATGACATTACACTATGAAAATAACTATAATAAACAAGGCGAGCTGTCTCAACATTAGTCAATTGTCTAATTCTCCTCACAGCGTAAGCGGCCGAACTTAATTTGTTGCTAGTGTTCTTATATGAGGACTCCATTGTAGATTTTTGTCCAATGTTAAACCAAGAAACAGTGCTTTATCTACCATCTCTAAGCATTCATTATTCAAAAGTATCTTAGTATCGACTGGTTTAACATTCGGCAAACAAAATCGAATGCATTTAGTTTTCTTAGCATTAAGAAGCAAATTGTTCACAGTAAACCAGTTTAGTACATTAACGAGGGTGCTGTTAATTACACTGTAATCGGTAGATTTACGATCAACCTTAAAAAGTAATGATGTGTCATCAGCAAAAAGAACAATTTCACAAAGATTTTCTACTACACATGGCAAATCATTTATATAAACCAAAAACAGGAATGGACCCAAAATAGAACCTTGTGGCATTCCTAATTGGACTACAGTACCGCTAGATCGGGTTTTGTTTACAACAACTGTTTGTGTTCTGTTGCTAAGGTAAGAAGACATAAAGTTTAGGGCATAAAGTTAGATAGAGTAAGATAATCTATTAGATGTGAATTAGATCTCTAAGTCATATCCTGTGGAAATCGTTCAAGAGTATCCCACCAAAAACACTGCCGTACCAAATGGTGCAATGGTGTCATGGAGCACCTGGTTTTGTACCCTTGTGTACCCTTCAACGGCCAAGTCACACAACATTAACTATAATAATAAAGAAATCGCAGTAAGGAACCTTAGACTTGGCACGACTTTGTCTAGATTTCATTACTTTTTAGAGATAAACAAGCAGCTCCATCGAGACTTGGCTAGTTTTTTACAGAATGTTTTTGGTGGGATTTCACTTCTTTTTGTAGAAACGTGGGCATATTGATTTATTTTATTAGATTTTCTTATTTAACACATTTTTTTTCTTTTTAAGAGTAGTTTTTTTATTATTACAAATCTTTCTTTTCTTTTTTTCCGGTTCTGATTCTTGTACAGTAGCAACAGTTTTTCGTATTGCCCATTCATTAAATCTAATAATTAAATAATAATCAGTAATCCGTCACTAATCATCATATAATGACTTGGCAATCGCACATAATGCTTTACTCGTACCGTACTCGTAAATATGTGTAATGCTCAAACTGCAATTAGCGCTAGCGTTATGTTCAATTAGAATTATTTTTAATAGGTGACGATGATCCTTTTGTCATTATGCAGCCGTGCGATGGCCAAGTCATTATACGTATTACAAATTAAAGATATCTTATTGATACGGTTTTAACACCCCCTGGCACTGATTAAAATAACCGACTTGGTTTCACATTACATCTCAAAACTTTTTTGTAGTAAAAGCGTTGCGAGACTTGCACCTTTTTACATGTAATATTTTTGATGGGATCTCATCTCTTTTTGTAGGCAGTCCTTCTTTTCGGGTACTCATACCCATACTATGTATACACATATCATAACTAAACATATCTTCATTCATACTCACATCGTACATCGTAGTGTACCTTTACTTCACTTTACCTACTATTTGTAGGAACTGCAACAGTAACTTTGTAATATCATATATTTATATGGAATTACAAACTTACTTATGCAGTTCTTAGATCTTTAAAACGTGACTGATATTGCAATATTTTTAGGTTTTCCCTTTATGTGGCCATTAAACCCTAACTCTGTACCAAATTTCAGCTCTCTGAGTTTATGGGAAGTACTAGTTCTATTCTGATGATCATGAGTGAGTTTCATAAATGCGAAACTTTGCTTTCGCTTAACTTCGGAACTAAATGACCTACAGACTTGAAATTTTGGATTTTAAGTATGTGATTATAGCTTACTAGATGCCCAAAATTTCTGTGTTCTGCTCTTATCCAGAGGTTCTCAAATAGGGGCCTGAAAATGCGGCGAAATGGTTCCAGAAAAGGATGGTACGGCAGTGTTTGCTTCGCGCTCGACTTGGCGGGGGCACTGCCGTGCCCCCCGATCTCCAGAATCGCGCAAATGTCAAATTTGACAGGTTAGATTTTAAACATATCGTTATCGTATCTTGGTATCCAATAGATGTCTATTTCATAATCCGAATCGGGCCCTACCTATGATGTAATCTTAGTAAACATACATAGAGATAGGTAAACAAAATTATTATTATTTTATACATCGATAATCTGTCCGTGATCTGGGTGCTGGCAGAATCATCAGTGCTTCACCCGAAAGAGTGGAGCGTATTGCTGAGCCAGAACCCTTTTGTTTTGCTGCAACGCACACAGCACCTATTGATACATCTTGTTCCTGATTTTAGTCTTAGTTTGATATTGTTATTGTTTCTGTTTTTTCTATCAATGTGTGTATTGTGGCAAGCTAATAAATGGTTATCTGTCTATCTATCTATCAAAATAATTATTTTTACATGGATTATGGACCTGTCTAGCATATGTATATTATGTAAGATTTTATTTTTTACATGTGTTTGTCTTGTACATTTAGATACTCTTTTCTATTAAAATTTGTACACTCGAGCTTACAAAACGAAATATATTTAAAACTCGTTAATAACATCAAACGATCTCAAAGGGAAGGGTAGTAAGGGGCTTGGTAGTAGTTTTAAATTAAATGGGTATTGGATTCTGGCATGGTTGCCAATTGGGATCGTTTTAGGACAGTCACGAGTATTTAATCATCGGGCAGGTGGACTAACCACTAAATATGTACTGTACACCTGTTTTAATATATGTATTTTAATGTTTTTAATATTTAGGCGTATTTATTTTATATTTCTGCTCTTAACGTAAGTAAAATAATCTAAAATTAGACATTTTATTTTACAATAGGGTACGAAATGTCTATAAAAAGTAAGTAAACATTAAAAAAAATGTAAATGTTTCAATATCTTGCATTGTTGGACATTATCGTTGGAGTTGTAACGAAAATCTTCATAAAATAAATATTTTATCAAACCATAGTTAAATAGCCAAAAACAGCTTAATCACGTTTGAGGTCCAAAAAATTTGGGCAGCAATTTTTCAAATTTTTTTACATATTTGATGAATAAGGGCAAAACCAATTACAACAAAAAGCTAAGAGTTAACTCTATCGTAACTCCATACCTTTTGCCATTGGTGGAAAATTGCCCTAATTCAATCAATTCATCGATTAATTTTCACGTCTGTTTGAATGAATTAATTAATTTCGCTGCAACGAGATCCCTCTGATAAGGTCGTGTTTGTTTTCAAGGAAGATTGGTTACCTACTATTTAATGTTGTGAAGCTTTAGAAGATAGAATTATCATTTTAATTACGAATACAAATTCTTCGGTACGGTGGTGGTTGGGTTCGGTTCGGTGGTTTGGTTTTCATGCAACATAAAGTTATTTGTAATTGTACAGTCGCCATCAGATATATCGGAGCGGCGAAGGTGCTCACAAATATCTGAACACGCCTCTATTGTCAGGGCTTTAGAGTGCGTGTTCAGATATTGCGAACACCTTGACTGATGGCTGATGAATGATGGCTGCCGTTGTTCGATTTTTTGCAGGATCCCGTTTTACTAGTATAGGTGCTAATATAGTAACTTTCACACGATGATTCTGTTTGCGGGATCCTGCATGCATACTACAGAAAATGGGATCCTGCAAAAAACTGGACGTTAGTGGGAAACAGCTCTAAAAGTGCTAAAACCATAGATAGGCAATCCTTCATATCCCGGATCGGGAAAAAGTTAAAAAGCCACAACGACTGAAGTAAAACTATCCGGCCATTTGTTCCAAAAGTTTTCCAATATCATTCAAAGGAAACCCTTTTCACGATAAAGTCTACTGAAAAAGGAAAGTGTAAGATTTAAAATTGCTTTCATGGGGAATATCTATGTTTGAAATTCGAAGATATTAAAAAAGTTTTAATGCATACCGCCATGTCACCACCACCCTCGAGCATGTCGGGTAATAAATTTTTGATGGTGTATATCGGGAAACGAAAAAGACATAGCCAAACTATACCTATAAAGTTTCTTGTTGACTATTGGCCTGATTCGAATTTTAAGATACGTCAAAAAATTGCTAATCAGTCAGTGTAAAAGTGACGTTTATGTTTGAAGAAACGTCCTTTTAGCAATTTTTTGACGAAGGTATCTTATAGTTCGAATCAGGGAGTTTGACCCTAGAAAGGACTAATAGCCTAATAACATAGATACCTAGATAAAAGCTTTGGAGAACAGAACTATAAGAAGAATAGTTATACTATGTACCTATTGTATTGTATTGTAGTACGGGCGATTTTCCGCAACTCGACGTCTTGCGCCTATTTTGCGTGATATGGGGTGGGCTAGTCTTGCCAGCCCAGCTCCTCGAGGAATCCTATCAGACCTTTGATGTTGAGTAGGACCTCGGGGAGGTCTCTCGGGGATCCGAGATGTTTTGCCCTGTATGGGGCCAATCCGCTGCACTCCAGCACCACGTGAGAGGCTGTTTCTTCTTTCTCCATGCACCCACGGCATAGGGGACTGTCTGTGACACCTGTTATAAAAAGATGTTTGTTAAAAAGTCCATGACCTGTTATGACACTGGTTACCATACTCAGTCGAACCTTTCCTAGTTGAAGGAGCGTCCTTGTGAGCTTACCGTTCATGCTAGGCATGGCTTGCTTGGCCTGTCTGCATCCAGCTTGGTTCAGCCAGTGTTCTGTGTGTAGTTTCCCTGTACGTGCCAGCAGCATTGAGCGTACCTTACTAAACGGTATCGGGAGGATCGGTTCCGGGCCAATAGGCCCCGCACCCGATCCTTGTCTGGCGAGCTCGTCCGCGGCGTCGTTGCCTCGGGATCCACTGTGTCCTTTGATCCATTGTAAGGTGATCTTATTGTTCTGACATACCTCCATTAGTCGTTCGTGGCATTCGTGTATAAGTTTGGATGTGATTATATGGCTTTTTAGGGCCATTAAGACTGCTCTACTGTCGGAGAGTATGCGGATGGAGGATCCTACTACCTTCCTTGCAGTGATGGCAGCCGCCGCGTTAATAATGCCCATGCACTCAGCCTGGAATACCGAGTTATGGGCTCCTAGCGGAGTGGTGATTGACATGTTCAGGTCTTCTGAGAAGGTTCCAGAGCCTGATCCGCTGTCTGTTTTGGACCCATCAGTGAAGATTCTCAGCTCCCGGGGATTGAGTCCTTCGCAGTTGTCGTCCTCAAATAATTGTATTTTGTACCTTTTGTCAAAAATGGCTTGTTTGTGAGTTCGATCCGTACCCGCCATGAGCACCGGAAACTCGCTGTATAACTTTTCCAGGCATGTTGTGTGAATAGCTCCTGTGGTGTTAGACCATATATTGAGGGTTCGTAACCTTACCGCTGAGAGACTGGCCTCTTGTTGTATGTGTAAGTGCAGCGGTGAAAGGTTTAGCATGACCTCCATGGCTGCAGTCGGAGTGGACCTCGTGCAGCCAGTGGTGGCCGCGCATGCGAGCCTCTGGAGTCTTTGTAGCTTGTCTCGTACGTTGCCTAGGTTTGTTCTTGGCCACCAAACCAGAGCACCGTAACAGAGTAGGGGGCGGATTATGGTCTTATAGAGCCAGAGGGTAATTTTCGGGTTAAGTCCCCACCTCTTACCAATCATCCTTCTGCACTGCCAGAAGATTACTCCCGCCTTGTCTATGCGTTTGTTGATGTGATTGTTCCAGTTGAGTTTACTGTCGAGAGTCAGCTACTATGTACCTATATATATACAATCGATAAGAACAACCATAATATCTGTACTGATCACCGATAAAATTTCGTCGTGTATATACTATGTACCTATATATACACGACGAAATTTTATCGGTGATCAGTACAGATATTATGGTTGTTCTTATCGACGTGACAGCGTGATAAAACGGTGTCCGTCACTTTCAATCCTGTGGTGTAAAAAGTGACAGTTATAAACAACGTGGATAAAGCCATCCATAATACGCCTGCTGGAGTTGAAAAACAGTAATTACCAACCTAAATAGAATTAAATATGCGAGATCTTATGCAATTTACTCCCCCGTCTAATTAATTACAGTTAATGATATCGTTAAAATTAAGAACCACGGAAGTAGGTGTACGTCAAGTGCACACTCGCTTTGGTGAGGAATTTGACAATGATAAATTGACAGCATATTGCTTTATTATTATAAGGCTTTTATTTATTTTTTATGGCTATATTACTTAGGAAAGAGGTTTTTAAACTCTTTAGCTAGACTAAAATATTCTAGGGAGCTAGGGAGACAATAAATTTCAATTAAAATTTAATATCAACTTAAAAATTCGGTATAATAAATATTTCTTAAAATTGTGTTAAAGCCACATAATATATGTGATTGCCATTTATGACTGAATTAGAAAAAATCTCGTTACCAATGTTCATAGGATGTTAATGCATATTTTTACATTTTCCTTATTTTTGTGAAATGTAATAAGATACTGTAATTCCAAATGGAATGTGTTAGCAATGAAAGGAAACCGTTTTGAAAATTGATTGAATACATTGAGGCTGTACCTCCCATTATGGCTCTTTCATCTTCCGTTCCGATACAGATTGAAAATAAATTCATTGCGTTTATTTTTCACAATAATGAATGAATTCTTAAGAGCCCTTCAACGTGCACACTAGCGCCACTACTATATTATCGTGATTATTTAAATTTCACGAAAGATATTTAAAAAGGGAGGCCGCTACGGACTGTATTGTGTATTTAAGTACCTTTTGAATACATCAAACTAGTTTTTATGTTGCTGGATTTGTCAACCCCTATATAGCCCCTATATAGTGGCCATTAGGGTAGAAAGAAACAAGTTAAAAGAAGTGTCTTAAATATGTCTCCTTGGATATCACGGGCCTATAATCCCGGTTTTTTGATAGGCTTGCGTGGGGACACAGATCCAACACGTAAAGGCCCCTTGGAGAGCTTTAATGTCATGTAGAACGCCTGCTGGAACCCGTTCATAGGTGCAACAATAGACACCCATGAACCGGTCTCAGCAGGCATTGGGACTATTGTAGCAAAAGTGAATAGTATACCGGTGTATGGATTGAAGTTTGGGTGGAAAATGAGACTGGGCTATTGTACAGAGTTCGGACACCTGCCATAACAATGCTAACACACGTTATCGAGGCAGGTGGTGACTTGCCGCTGACTAGATGGGCCCCTGAAACTGCCGTTGTGAAGACGACCAGGGGCAACATCGGTGTGAGCGGCTCAGGGGTGTCGAGAGGTGTGCGCCGCTTTCTACCCAGTGGCTGTTACCAGCCACTGTGCCAACTCGCGTCTTATGCATCTTTCACTTCCACCCCTGGAGCATATAGCTCTAGCGACTCCTCTCTGGACGGCCAATGAAGGCAAGCCAGAGCTGAGAGTCCTGCGGGTCTCCTTGGGGTCCACTCCGACCGACGAAGACACGCCGGAGACGGAGACCCTGACCGACTCTCGGGAGCACTCGGGTCCGTGGGGTCGTTACTCCCCAACAGCTCGCCACAAGCTGCCCTGCGGGCAAATATATGTCTTATTGTTATGAGTGGCGAATGACTATGGCACTCTCCCTAGGTACTTTTAATATCTTCGTATATCTAAAAGTATATTTGTGTTAATAGTTTTTTATCTATGTGCATAAATGTATTGTATTAAAATACTCAAGCCAGTCCCAACCGAAAAAATATGTATTTAGGAACAGTTTCGCATTTATGACATAAATACCTGCGGAAGTGTACAGATGTAAAAGATCCTTCTCCTTGTTATTATCACAACCACTGACTATAACGTAACTAACGTAACGTTAGCTTCAACTATGAGTCTTCCATTTACCCTTGCTACTATCTCATTAACGAAACGCTGTTTAGTTAACGACTCGAGGGATAATGACTCGACGAGTGAATTATCGCGGCATTAATCGTATTACTTGATACGGAGACCTATAAGACGAGGGTATGATTGGAGAGCTTACTCACGCTATAATAGATAAAATTATTCTTGATAATTATGTCTTGTGAAGAAGAAAAATAGCGAACTATGTGAGATGCCGATTTATTTTCATAACTATTACATAGTACCTACCTTCCTTCATCATCATCATCATCTCAGCCATAAGACGTCCACTGCTGTACATAGGCCTCCCCCTTGGATCTCCATACGTGCCGGTTGGAAGCGACCCGCATCCAGCGTCTTCCGGCGACCTTAACAAGGTCGTACCTTCCTTATGTATTGGGAAAAGTAATAAGTAAGTAGGTACCTAGTATTCTTAGTGAAGATGCTTAAAGGAAAACACTGAAGCACCCGGTAAAGTACTCATGTTATACCCCTGGGGCCTTACCTACATACAAATTTTAAATTTAATTTAAATTTTATTTTACATGTATACAAAATCACTAAGGGCCACTTACACCATCCTATTAACCCGGTGTTAAACATTTTAACCGTTAACACAGTGTCAAATTGTACTGGTAACTATGGTAACCCGTGGTTAGTGGAATGGTGCAAGTGGCGCTAATATAGTATTAGCTTGTATTTTATGACTCCACCAAGGGACGCATTTATGCGTTAGAGGGAGCAAGTGATATTGCTATCTCATTCTACCGCATGGCTGGGTCCCTTGGAGTGGCCGGCGCTGGCCCATCGTGTAGAGGAGCCATTATTATGCAATCCGGCCCTGACCTTATTCATTATTCTTCCGCATTTTATTCATTATTTGTATAGTCAAAAATTTTGACTACCAAACCCACATATACCTAAATTATATTCGCATTTAGTCCTAGACAATTTAACAGTGTAGTTCTCCCTTTTCCGCTGCTACATACGCAAGTTTAGAGATACCATAAAAAAAAATAAAAACGTCATCGTCTGGCAACACTCACTTTTCCTTTTGCGCTCAACGCGACGGATACAATTTATAAGATTTTAATATTGAAAATACGAAAATTATTGGTTTAAGTTGTTTTTTCTGAAAAACAAACCATGCCGAAGAGAAAGAATGAAAATCTGCAACATAAAATAGAAAGGTTAGAGAAAAGACTGGCGAAATACCGCGAGTCTAATGGTAAGTACTTGGGTGAAATCAATCAACCCTCCTTATAAATTCTAGTGTTTTAGAGTGATTTACAACAATTTAAATAATGTACAAAGGTCCCGTGGGGATTTTGTAAGTGGTTATATATGTATACATTACAATTAAATTAAATATTTTCATAACCTCACTTATTCACATGTCGTGTGACGCCATGTGCTTTATCGGTGCGATAAAGATTTTTAAGAGGTGAATATTTGCATTCCCGTGTGACGGGACTGCCTTTATCCGTGGGATAAAGCTTTAAGTTGTAAATAAATTTTATATTGCACTCCCGTGTGACGGGACTGCGTCTATCCGTGGGATAAAGTTAGTTCTAAAGAAATTTTATATTTTTTAGCTCAACACCAGGAGCTAGACCCAGAAGTAATAGAGGAGTTGGACAATGATAACGAAGATACGGGCGTGGCCCAAGATGAAAATGTGAACACAGATTTAGGAGAGGCCCAAGAGCCCGATACAGACATGGGCGAGGCCCAAGCGACTGATTCTGATATGGGCGTTGCCCAGGATCTGAACTCAGAACTAGACAATGAGTTCTTGTCGGCATTAGGAGAGTCGGCTGGTGGAATCAGACAATATGGTGATGAAATTCACAAGGAGATCTTCAATACCATTAGCAAGATCCTGCTAGAAGGAATAGCCAAACAGAATAAGGAGAAGCTTTTAGAAAACCTGCTTATTCCAAGCAATTGCAAGCTCCTGGATGCCCCTAAGCTTAATACGGAGCTCATTGGAGTTCTGAATAACCCATCAAGAGTACGGGATAAGTTGATGGAAGATAGACAACAGGAATTGGGCTTGGCTATTGGAAGCATTTGTTCCGTTATTAACACAATGTCAAAGCAGGATTTTAACAAATACAATGTTATCAAGAAGCTGACTGATATCTCACGCATTCTGTGTCACTTACATTTTCAATACACTGAAATAAGAAAGAAGTTGGTCAATCCATTTTTGGATAAGAACTTAGTAGAATCCCTGAAAGATAATAAGAGAGAAGAGTTCCTGTACTCAAATCTGGACACCTCAGTAAAGTCTTACTCTGCTATGAAGCGGGCTTCAAATATAATTAAGCCCAAGCCAGCCCATACTGCGAAGAACCCGCACACTCCAAAAAACTTTCATCAAACCCCTCGGCGTCTGCTCCCAACCAATCAAGCCCACCCAATGAGAGGGTCATATCGAGGGGCTCATCGGTACAACGGCCCCCGCCACCCCTTCAAACCCCTGGACAACAAACCAATGGGACCGTCAGTCAGGGGCCGTGCCAGATATCCTTAAAGGTACCTTTTGCAGGCAGACTATTTTATTTTTATGAATGTTGGTGTAATGTAACCCAAGATCCTATTATTTTGGGCTGGATAAGGGGATATAAAATTCCATTTTTGAGTCAGCCTTTCCAAAATAATATACCTCAAAATAATAACTTCAATCAGGTTGACAAAGAAATTATTTTAAAGGAAATTGAGGATCTTTTAAATCTTGGGGCAATATCAGTGTGTGAAAATGATCCTATCCAATTTTTGTCTAGTGTTTTCACTATTCCTAAGAAAGATGGCACGCATAGATTCATTTTAAATTTAAAGAAGCTAAATAAGTTTGTAGGTGATCATCATTTCAAGTTGGAAGACATTAGAACGGTATGCAAATTATTGACAAAGGGTGATTTTATGTGCACAATTGACCTTAAACATGCTTACTATATGTGCCCCATTGACTCTGACCACAAGAGATTTCTTAGGTTTAAATTTAATGACACACTATATGAATACAACTGTTTAGCCTTTGGATTAAGTTCGGCCCCATATGTCTTCACCAAACTTTTAAAACCTATTATAGGGTATTTAAGAGAGAGAAGCATAAGAGTAGTGATATATTTAGATGACCTGATATGTTTTGGATCCTCATATAATGAGTGCAATAATAATGTTCATATTATAAAGAATCTTTTAGTTTGCCTAGGGTTTGTAATAAATGAAGAAAAGAGTAACTTTATTCCTTCCAATGTCGTAGAGTTTTTAGGTTTTAAAGTAAATTCCCTTAACATGACTTTAAGTCCCACAGACAAGAAACGTGAAAAAATATTATCCATTACAAACAAATTTCTAAATATACATCAGTGCACAATTAGGGAATTTGCAAAGATGTTAGGCAATTTAGTCTCTGTATGCATGGCTATCTCCTATGGTTTTATGTATACAAAAAACCTAGAGAGGGATAAATTTATAGCTTTGGAACGTTCGGGGGGAAACTATGAGGGTAATATGGCTGTAAGTGCGGAAGCAAAACTGGATCTGAGGTGGTGGAAACAAAACATAATGCATAGATGCTGTTTTATTAAGCAATATAATTTTTTATTGGAAATTTATAGTGATGCTTCATTATCTGGATGGGGTTCGGTTTGTAATGGCAAAAGTGCAAAGGGGATTTGGTCTGTGCGGGAAAAAGAGAATCATATAAACTATCTGGAGTTGTTAGCAGCATTTTTTGCATTGAGATGCTTTGCTAACAACTCCAGAAACTGCGAAATTTTACTGAGAATTGACAACACCACTGCAATTTCATATATAAATAGGATGGGTTCAGTACAGTTTCCTCAATTAAATAACCTGGCAAAACAGATATGGCAATGGTGTGAAGCAAGGGAATTGTGGATATATGCCTCCTACATAAAATCAAAGGACAACTTTGAGGCAGATTATCAATCTCGTTGTTCGTCTAATGAGGACATAGAATGGGAATTATCACCATCGGTGTTCCGCAGTATAACTGATTCTCTTGGTGTTCCAGTAATCGACCTGTTTGCTTCACGTTTCAATAATAAATGTACTAAATATGTCTCTTGGCACCGTGACCCCTTTGCATGGAATATTGACGCCTTTACAATAAAATGGTCCGATTACTTTTATGCATTCCCTCCATTCTCTTTGTTATTAAAGGTGTTACGAAAAATAATTACTGACAAGGCCACAGGTATAGTGGTGTTCCCTATGTGGCCTACACAGTCCTGGTACCCCTTACTCAGGTCACTAGCTATATCTGAAATTCTCACATTTGGCCCAGATAAAAATCTTTTAACATCTCCTTCCAGATCAACGCACCCCTTACACCAGCACCTTACCCTGGGGGCTTGCATATTGTCAGGGAGGCAATGAAAAGAAGAATGTTACCTAACAAGGCAATTGATATAATGATTGCCTCTTTATCTAAAAACAGTATTAAGCAATATGATTCTTGCCTGCGCCAGTGGTGGCATTTTTGTATCACCTCTAATGAGGACGTTTTAAGCGCCTCAATACCAAAGATAGAGTCTGGCTACTGAAATTTTACACAAATGTTTGGCGGGAAATTCAAAAAATCTTGGGCTGGTCACACTTGGTGTAGTAGGAATTATAGTTTTGATACTAGAAAATATTTTTGATTTTCTGTGCACACGTAAGGTACCTAACGATATAAGTTAAATATATGTTGACGTGCACTCAAAGTCAGCTCACATAATTTCTACCAGTATGTAATGTACAGTCAACGATAAACACATATGTGATTAGCACTGTCTGACCATATAACATTGTAACAAGACGAAAAATGAAATATAGTGTAAATAAGACCTAGCTCGATAATACCGTAATATTAATCCATCACCAAAAAAAATTACATAAGTACTATGCCAAATATGCTAATTGCTAAATGCTAAGTATCAAAATATTTATAGAGCACCAACCTTCTGATTTGTTTACATTTGTTTAGGAGTTGTAAACATTGCAGTTTTTCATTATACAACGCTACACGTCGACTTCGCACATGGTCGTAAATTATTTACGAGCTTAAATAATAGTTTGCGAACCTCACTCAGTATGGACATTATTAATATTATTCAAAATAAACCCCTTATAAACCGCAAACAATTTGAATGAATGACATAAATTGACAACTGACTTTTAGCTTTTTTTTAAATCATAGACAATTGGTGATGCAACAACGAAATATTTGTCAACAATTTTTGGCTAGCCAGACTCTATTAGAATACTTAACAACTATTTTTGATAAAGGTGTTTCATATCAAACGTTAAATTGCCACCGGTCAGCATTGTCTTTAGTCATAGGTAGTCACATAGGCACAGATGATAGGATAAAACGCTGGTTTAAAGGAGTTTTTAAATTAAGACCAAGTATACCCAAATACTCTAGTACCTGGGACCCAGCTATAGTACTATCTCATATAAGATGCTGGTATCCTCTAGAAAACTTAGATTTAAGACAAATCACTTTGAAGACTGTTATGCTCTTAGCGCTGACCACTGGGCAACGTGTTCAAACTTTATTTTTAATAAGATCTAACAATATAAAAATAAATGATACTGGTGTAGAAATTACTCTTACAGATCTGCAAAAGACTTCAGCTCCTAATAGATTTATGTCAAAATTATCCTTACCGTCTTTAAATAATGATTTAGAAATTTGTCCGGTTAATACTCTCTTACATTACTTAGAAGTGACACGAGAACATAGGAAAGATGACTCTCATTTATTTCTTACTTTTAAGAGGCCTTATAAAACAGCTTCCACACAAACTATTAGTAGGTGGCTCAAGTCAGTTATGAAAGAGAGTGGTATCAATGTTTCTGTATTTTCATCTCATTCAACACGCCACGCAGCTTCTTCAAGAGCATATAGGGCAGGACTTACTATGGACAGTATTTTAAAGGCTGTTGGGTGGTCTAGCAGATCTCTTACTTTCGCTAGATATTATAATAGGCCCCTTATAAATAATGAACAAAGTGCATTTGCACGAGCCGTATGTGATTCTGAAGCTAGGCAGAAGAGTTAGTTTTGGTAAGAATGAAAAAGTCTGATTAGAATATAATAAGATTTATAATACCTAATTATGTTATAGTGAGAACCACATTGTCATGTCAATATCTTAGTATATCGACTTACAGTAAGCTAGAATCAGTGTTTTTCACTAGAGAAGATGTATCTTTGTTTTGTTTAACATGTTAAATTTTTATATGAGACCATGACTTAAATAATATTAAGTCTTAGAAAGAGTTATGTTGTGTTCTTGAAAAATATAGTTTTTATCTCTTTTATGCATATAATCTTTTAATTTTGCCTCTAAACATCTACACTGTTAAATTGTCTAGGACTAAATGCGATAATAATGACAGGATTAAACGAACTTACCTGAAGTGAAGTTCAATCCTTATTATATGAAGCATTTAGTCCTAGACAAGGGAGGCTCCCACCCTCCTCAAGTAAATCATGATTTACTTCCCATATATTTATTGTTTTAACGCTCTAAACGAAGTGAGTGTTGCCAGACGATGACGTTTTTATTTTTTTTTATGGTATCTCTAAACTTGCGTATGTAGCAGCGGAAAAGGGAGAACTACACTGTTAAATTGTCTAGGACTAAATGCTTCATATAATAAGGATTGAACTTCACTTCAGGTAAGTTCGTTTAATCCTGTCATTAAAAACTTCTCAAAGGCATGTTTTGAATAGAGCTGATTTTATAGCACCCCTGCCGTTAGAATGCCCATAACTTTATTTTCTATTCTTAAAAGGAGTAATAAAACCGTTCTCTTTGGTAGCTGTTAATTAAATTTCGACCTTTAATAGTGAGCTATTAAGACTGTATTTTGTTTGTCGACGATAAAGGGTTAAGCGTAGCAGTTAGGAGCTTCTTGGCCTTCAAACGAGCGGCTCTAGAGAGTGCCGCGCCAGCTAGAACAAAGTCTAAAGAAATGCTTGGATGTAAATGTGAAACACTCCTTTTACTAGGCGCCGTGCCAGACTGAAGATTTATCTTGATTTTACATTCAATTTTCTTGGCTCTTGGCGGAGTTCAGGGGCGATGTTACTTTAACATGCTAATAAATATGTCATGTGTTTTATTATATTTGTTTTTTAATTGTTTGGCTGTACTCAATTTTCCATCACGAAGAACAAGATAACAACAACGACAACAAAATATAAGTATTCCTAACAACATATATAACATAACATAATATATGCAACATGTAAGTAGTTGTCTTGCATTGAGTGAGTTATAATTATATTAAAACTATTGCAGCTAATGAATAATTCTACAAAGAAAAAAAAAGGAGAGAGACATTACAACATTCGAAATAATTTGCTACACAATGATTTTTTGATCTGATTCTTATATCTCAATTGGTCGTACTTTAACGTTGCTACTAAAGTCAATTTTTTATTCGGTAGACTAAATTGAAATTTCATAGTATGAACATAAATTAACATTTCATACTATATAATGTCATTTTAGTCTTCCGAATAAAAAAATAGAATTTAAGCGAGATGCGCGTAGAGCATTATCATGTGACATGTAACTCAAAAGTAAATACATATATTTTTTTTATAGTAGGAATGTCGTAGACATTATGATATGATATGATATTTATTTATTTCATAATATTACATTGCATTATAAATTAATATGTTAATATATAAGAATTAATATTATGATCGTCAAAAGTACATTATTAAATACGGGATATTCTAACAAACAATACATAGTTTAAGGTCTCATGGATTCGTCCATATAATATATTGTATTTCCTAGCAGTATTTGCTTTAGTTGGGACTGAAATTCCGACACACTGGCTATGTCTTTCACACGTTTAGGTAACTTTTAATAAAGGGATGGTCCCATCACCCTTGGATCTTTTGTACATAGCGCCATTAAAACTATAAAACCCTTTCTTATTTTTATGCCCCAGGGCTTAGACAAAAATTAAGGCATATGGGGTTGAAATTTAACCAACTTTGGTTAATAACCAAACATTGCGGTAACTATCATTACTATAGCTTTTGTTTTTGGCTATAGCTCACATACTCATACACCTGAAATGTTTTCCCTTGAAACCAGTTCTAAATAGTTTAGCCCAATCACTGTAACAATAATCCTCTTACTTTAAACAAAGAGAATAGATTGTATGGAGGGGTCCTGTCATAGTACATTTTGTAGTCACTGTAAATTTACTGCCATCTATCGACACACGACTAAAACTCAAAATAAAGACGTATAAAATTATCAAAAAAATGTAAATATGTATATGGTTAAATGATTTTATTATTTTTATATAATTTTATGTACATATGTTAAATATGAAACGGTGTTGTCACGCCATTTAGCCGAGCATAGGACAAAGGTGTGTGAGCCATCTATCCGAGAATGACTTTTTCTTGATTTCCAAGGCACGTTTTTTCTTAGACTTTATTCATCTTATTTATATGAAGTTACATAAATAAATAAATGAGCGTATACGGCTTGCCGGGGTCTGCTCTTTCCACCCGAGTGCGTCGCGATGCATTATTCATGTGGGCTATTTATGGAGCCTTAAAATAATCCCTTCATCTGGATATTTACTAATAATGAGGACCTATTTAAACTACTTACATATGACCTAGGACCTATTTAGAAACGTGGACATATTGAGCCTCTTAAAACGGGCGAATTTAAATAAGTTAAGGCTTAAAAATGGATATAAATACTGAAATCAGTTACCTATACGAAAAGTGGGGATGATTTTTTTTATTTATATTTAAGTAATACGAGTAAGTATAAGTATATTGCAATGAGATTGCGAAATAGTATTGTAACGAAAACAACAACCACATTTTATGAGCCAATTGAAATTTTTATAAATTTTAGAGAGGCTTAAACTCTCCAGTCTGACGTTGAAATGATCGTTCCATCCGCGCTCAGGTGAAAAAGTTAGTAAAAATTCTATAGCGTGAAATTTTTACAAAGCAATTCGTTCTGCTTAAAGCATATTTTTGACAGCGCTGCCGCTTTCCAGTTTCAGAAAGATTTTGTTGAAACATAGTTGTTTATTTTTTAACAAGGGTCGATGTCAAGTCAGCATTAATTAATTGCAACATGAATTTCGTCTTGTTCACGGGGAAAACACGCTTTCGTTTGTCGCGCTTAACATAAGAGCAGTAACTCATTGTGAAATCTCTTTCAATGAGGGTTTCCGCGATCGAGATTTTCACTAGATGGCAGCACCGTGACGAGAGGTCTTTTTGACAGCTGCTGTCAAAATCCACCAATAAAAAAAACATCGTTAAACATGATTGGTGGATTATGACAGCTAGACCTCTCGCCACGGTGCTGTCATCTAGTGAAAAACTCGATCGCGGAAACCCTCATTGTAGAACATACCGTACAAGTACAAAGTATACAATTGAATGACATTTCAAAATGAGTTCTGCTCTTATGCTAAGCGCGGCAGACTGTTTGGACCATTGCGACTATTATATTTTTTGTAATTTTGTTGAAACTTTCGTCTTTGATTTTACCTAAGGATTTATAGTTCTTTATCCTAAACAAACTGAAACAGCTCTAGTTTTTTTCCTTTTCTCTAATATTTTTGATAAAAGGGTGCTCTTCGCTATCAGGGAGCAAATTAAATTCTTTGTGAAGTAAAAACCAAATCAAACTTTTTTTATTAAAACAGTGATATTGAAAAAGTTATGAGGTTTTTTCAAACATTTGATTTATATCCAAGTTTGCGGATTACTTTTGAAATTTGTGGGTCGTATTCATACTTTTGCCTTGTTTCAAAAGCTATTATCTATACTGGGGGCCGATTTTTGAATTTCGGCCACTCGATTTCGTGTAAGTATTTCGTTAAATAATATCTCCACTACTAGGCATTTAAATTCTACTAATAGAATTGAAATTGAGTGGTCAATACTACGAGATTCCAAATTTCGATCGCTCGTATTTCAAAAATTAGCACTTCGCCGTTTTCCACCGATTTTCGAGTGACGAAATCGAGCGATCGAAATTCAAAAATCGGCCGCCTGGTCTCAGGCAGTCATATTTTTTTTCACCACAATTTTATTTTTATTAAATTATTTTTTATGTAATTATTTTTTTAGATTTTTGTGATTGAATAAGGTGTAAAATGCTCCACATGAGCCACGAGCCCTTACTGTTCCAAATAACTAAAGCAAATATGTACTATTTTTGATATAGTTACATAAGGGAAGAAGGAATAATAAGGAAGTGTGTTCTATAAATGTTGTTAGGTACCTACTATACTCGGATCTAAGTGAATATCTTTCCAAGGCGGCTTGTTTTAAAGATTTAATGAACGAGGAACAGAACTTGTCACTTAGTTCACTTCCTGGTATTTTCTTTACTCGGTCACTTACATAAATGTATTTAAATAAACACTGCATATTAAAATGTGTAATTAAATCAGTGTAAAGCCAAAAAAACTTAAAAAATAAACCGTACGCCTGGAGCACTTAACCGCTAAAAGCGCAATTTTGTGTTTTTCCGCCAATTTTAGCCGTAACTCTACATTTTTTTAAATTTATTCTTATTCAGTCATAACTTCTATTGGCCAAGTTCTATTTAAAAGAAATGAGAGTATATTAATTTAAATACCTTAACTGAAATTTTCCAGCGTAATTAAATTATTTACTTTACAAAGAAAACTATACAATATGAACGACGCTTGGCTACCTATTTATAGTTTAGGTATTTTTTTAACTGGCATTGGCGAAGTTGCTTATACACATTAGCACTTATTTTATGTTTTTGTCGTACTACAAGGTTAAATAAGGCCATTGGCAATATCTCGTGTAAATAATTAGAAAATAACTAATTCGAGGAAAGTGCTAAATTCCTATGTTGGAATTTCTCAGTCCGGTAACATTCTTCTTTCTTTAAAAGCTAAGGTTAACAAATTTACTTTAAATAGCACAGATTTCTGGGCCTTTGCAGTAATTATGTCGCGCCTACATCCCTTAATTAATTCTTGTCGGACAGCCTAGCGGCACTGTATGTCAACACCAGCCTTCCATTTCAGTTGTTGTGTTTATACATGCAGAGGCTGAAATTTGTATACATGTATTAGGCATTATTATATCATTTTTAACTAAATTGAAAAACTTTATGTACATCCTAATTAGGCAAACCTATTGTAAGCAGACAGACTTGCCTTCACTTTTTTCCAGTTTACGGACTAATGCGCAGCGAGCTATATTGTTTACAAAATCACGCTTTCACAAGTTCTCAACAGAATGATAATAGTATCAGGAAAGTCGAAGCAGCCATTCCATTATCTCTTAACAAAGTTTTAACAGGCAATTTGCCGAACCCATGTCAAGTTCGCGAAATCACCAATAAAGGCACCTTCGACTGGCTTTTCTCGCCCTTGTGAGGCAAATAAATGTTAATTTACTTAAAGACAAACTTCTTTTTCTTTACTCTTTAGCTAAATTGCATTGCATAGGTAATTCAGGAAAACATACCAAGCATAACTGATTAATTAACACGAAAACGAATTTACTCACTTAGCATGCATTGGTCTGCATGGATAGTTACGAAAAAAAGCCAGGACACAGAATAAATAATAGTACTAGGTACAGAAGACTCACTCTCTAACAAAACGCGTATTTATCATGGCTGAGGGTCGTTACCTCCACAAATTGCTAAAACTCAAGACAAATACATGTCCGGTTTGAAAAAAAAAAATTTCGATATAAAGTGCTTAAGTCTATTTTACATAATTTTGTATGCAAAATCTACGAGATTATGTGCGCGGTCATAAATATCTAAAAATATCTGTCTATTAAGCATCATTCGAGCTCATCATTCAATTCTTGTATATTTATTTATTTATTTACATATATCATATTTCGGGGATCTCGGAAACGGCTCTAACGATTCGATGAATTTGTAATGTGGGGGTTTTTAAGAGCGATAAATCCATCTAGCTAGGTCTTATCTCTGGGAAAATGCGCATTTTTGAATTTTTATATGTCGTTTCAGCTAGTTAAGATGAAAAGAAATAGTACAATTGTTCGTAAATAGGTACATGACAAGCAACTTCCACTAAAACTAAAATAAAACAAGAAACTGAAAAGGCCCCTTAAATAGCTGGTAGGACATAAATTGAGTTTTATGAGGAGTTAATAACCTTGTTAGGAACTTTTCTATCGGCACTGTGTATCTTTCAGATTAAGGCTATTCAATATACCTGAACGGCGTTTCGTTATTTCATTAAGATTATGTACAATCATCGGCCAGAATATAAAAATATACTTAAGTTTACGCGATTAAATCCCGTATTCGTTTTAAATTATACAATGATTGGGTAATTAACTAATTATACCTATATAATGTAGTCTCTCTGTTCTAGACTAAAAGAAATAATTTGTTATAAATTACATAAGTATATTTAATCTCTTTTTTTTAAATCTTTACATATGTAAAGTTAAATAAAGATCCTAGAGATAGTTATGACTGAAGTATTAAGAGTATAAGTGTTTTGGCGTATCTAGAGCTGTAAACTTATACTTGTGTTTATTTAAAGAATAAAGAATACACTTTTACTAGATACCTGTGGCGTACGCAATTCCCACTTCCTAAAGTCTCTCAATAAAAAAGTAATTCCCACTTTTCCAACTTTCCTTAAACGTCCCAGCCGGACCTTGTATCATGCATTCCTAATGACTCATTAAACCCTCAACAACTCCCCTTAAGTGCTTTTCATGTGAAATGCAAGGCGGTTAATTTGCAAGGCAGTTAGGGTTTCACACAACACAATTCAACTTCAATTAAGGAATTCGTAAATGCGATGCCAATGCCGCCATAAGGTACCTTTTTCCGTGGAACGTCACATATCTTCACTATTATTTTCATATCTAGTGAATCTCTAATTCATTTCACTAATCGCGGCGCCAGCCGCCATAAGGTACATAAGGTTCCGCTACCCAAAGATTGTCTGGAAGAGATCGCTCTTTAGCGATAAGACCGCCTGTTGTCTGCCTCTACATTTAATCAGTTGTTCTTTTCTTTTGTATCTTTTTACTAAGGTGTGCCAATAAAGAGTATTCCATCTATCTTTCTACCTATAACGTAACTACAAAATATTTTTATTTGTTTCATGGGACCTACTTAATACAGAACCTATCTCTTTGTGTGTAAGATATTTCTGTTGTCGACCAACCGAATACGCTAGTATTGAACCACAGTAGCTTGAAGTTCGAGTCCGTCTTAACTATTTTATGCATTTTAAATTATTCAACATTTCTATTAACATTACACTCCTCATAATAGCTCATAATGGTATGAAACATAATTTCTCTCAACCTTACTTCGCATTTGCGTCAAAGTATTATTCTGTAAAGGACATTGGTAATGGTGTCTGTCCAGAAAATAATTTCATTAGCTAAAAGACTTGAGGATCCGAAACACCCTTTATTAGGTCCAAATTTGAAAGGGCTTTATGTTTACGGCCTGTGGCAATGTGGAAGCAAATTTCGCAATACATGTTACAATGTCATACACTTTTGCGCTTTTCTGTTTGTAATTAGTCAAATAATGGAACTTTGGATCATAAGGCATGATTATTTGGAAGCATTACATAATCTTTCATTAACTGCATTGGGAATGGTTTGTATTTTTAAAGCCGTGTCTTACGTTATATGGCAATCCGACTGGAAGATGTTGGTAGAAGGTATTTCAGCGGAAGAAATATCTCAATCGGAAAGCTTGAATGATGCGTGTATAGATTTGAAGCAAAACTATACAAACTACGCGAGAATTGTGACATATTTCTATTGGAATGTTGTAGTTTCTACTAACATTACTATGGTTTCGGCGCCGTTTCTAAAATATGCTACAAGTTCAGAATACCGTGAACAGATAAGTAACGGAACGGAGCCATTGCCGCAAATTTTCAGCTCGTGGTTTCCATTTGATAAAACAACAATGCCTGGCTATTCTCTAGCAATCTTCATTCACATTCTAATTAATATCCATGGAGGGGGAGTTATTGCGCTTTATGATTCAAATGCAGTGGCTGTTATGGTATTCATCAGAGGCCAACTGGCAATGTTAAGGGAAAAATGCAAACACATCTTTGATGACTATGATTTGGTTAATGAAGAAATAATATTGGGCAGAATTAAGGAATGCCATAGACATCATAATTTTATCTTGAGGTAGGTACTATAGGTACTTATAATACCAGTAATAATGTATATTTACAGTACAAGGCGCTTATTTACTGTCCTAGTGACCGCACTAGCTACCGAACTAGTTACCGAACTAGCACTATACGTGCGCATGTCGAATATTTAAAGGGCCATATATGTACTGTACAATATACGTGCGAAAAGGTAATTCGCAACTCTCGTGTCGATTTAAAACACTCCCTTCGGTAGTGTTTGAATTTTTCACCACTCTTGGCGAATTTCCTAATTTTCACACTTGAATTGTAATGTACTATTAAACACATTCTTCCTTAACTTATAAAAAAATACGTTACAAAATTATTACATTTGACAAAGAAATGAAAAGAAAAAGTCTTACTTCGCTGCTGCGATTGTGGCCCACAAAAATGGACTCCGACTCTCGGGTCAACATTATGGCTTATCATGTTAGGGGAGACCGAGGTGAGTTGTGACAGAGGAGACTTGTGACATTGTCGATTTTTTGAAATCTAATAACTGTTAGTGATCTCGCAACAGTGTGCGTTTGTTAGCTCGCAACTTGAACTAACAAACGCGCGCTATTGCGACCTACTTTTTATTTAATAGATTCCAAAAAATCGACAATGTCACAACTCTCCTCTGTCACAACTCACCTCGGTCTCCCCTACTTTTGATGTAAAACAAGTTTATCACGAAAAATAAGTGATTTATGATTTAAAATATTTAAATGATTTACTTTTCGGATACTGGAAGCTAATTTTCTTGAAAAACCAAAGACAGGCTATATAAAATCAAAGTGTGTGCTGCTTTTCAGACAGAGCTCGTTGTTTAACTCTTTGTTATCGCCGGTGATGTTCCTGTACGTTCTCGTTTGCTCTGGCATGATTTGTTGCAGCGTCATCCAGTTTACTTCGGTAAGTAAAAACAAAAAAAAACAAAAGGTACCATATGGTGGCTGGCGCTTACGCTATTATTAACGCTGCTCCAATATTCAGCCGGGGCAATGGTATATTTTGCCGTGGAACGTAACATATCTTTACTATTTCATATCTAGTGAATCTCTAATCAATTTCCCGAATCGAGCCGTAAATCTCTTAAATTTAATAAACGGTCCTTTTGACATTAAAATAAATAAATAAATAAATAATTAATTTCAGACCAAGTTGATCCATAGTTTGTTACAGATTGTTAGTTACATTAGTGTTTGCTTTGTTGGTAAATTTAATAGAGGTTTGCTAAGGTTTAAGAATAAGGGGATATTCAAACAGACTGCGTGGTGGTGTGCAATACCTGACTTTTGGCAACTTAGGATAGGTATCCTAAGTATGTACTTACATTTGTGACGTTCCACGGAAAAAGGTACCTTATGGCGGCCAGCGCTTACGTCGCATAGCGCCGCAATAATATTGGAGCCGCGTTAATAATAGCGTAAGCGCCAACCGCCATAAGGTACCTTTGCCCGTGGGACGTCACATTTATTTGTAATTACTTATGACGAAACCTTGATCTTTTTTTTACAATAATATATATAACTTTTAATAAATTCGCCTATATAAAACTAGTATCTAGTATGATTTGTATTTAGGAAGAAGCTACAGCTGCGCAAAAAATCTGGGTGCTTCAATACACCACGGCACTCGTGTCCCAGCTTTTCTTGTACTGCTGGCATAGCAATGAAGTGGTTGTTGAGGTGAGAAGTATAATTATTTTTGAGCTATCGTTTTTTTAAGTTTCTACCTCAAAAATAAATAACGGAACCCTTATCTATATAATTATTTCTATTTTACAGAACCCTTATAGGATCACTTTGTCCTATAAGGGCTCTGTAAAATGTATACTCAGACCGAGCTGCCAAAAAATATAAAAAACGTAAAATAAAATACTGGATGAATAATGGAAAACCCAGGCGGCAGAGTGTTATGGTTCCGAGCTTATCTGCGCGGAACCCTCTTGTTGCGGCGAGGAAAGACAAATAAAAATGTATTTTAGGTGGCCGACATTAAGCACTTTACCCACTCCCTATTATTCAAATTGTAATGGAATCTACTATAAGTAGTTCGTTTTTTTAGTATTAGAAAGAACTTGAAAGATGTTGAGCGATCATATATATACAGGATGTTTGGTACATCGTTTGCCAAATTACTAGTAAAACGGCAGATAGCTTGAGTCATTTGCTATCTTCTCATGCCTAGAAAAACAAAATTGTTCGTGGTTTTTTTACTACTACGCAAGTAAAAATTAGAAATTTACGAAAAACTGTCATAGAAGTGAAAATTTTTTTTTGCACCGAATTAAAAATTTATTGGCCTGAGAAGATAGCAAATGACTCAACCTATTTGCCGTTTTAATTTGGTAAACGATGTACCAAACACCCTGTATATATAATATATTATAGGTATATTTTCTTGCATTAAACAGTGTCAGAATGTGGATGGCGGCGTGTACGAAAGCGAGTGGTGGAAGGGGGATGCGCGCGTGCGCAGGCAGCTGGCAATGCTCGGCGGGAAACTCACGCACACTGTCGTTTTTAGCGCCGGTCCCTTTGCCACACTTTGCGTGCCTACCTTCATTGATGTACGTTTAAAATACTTAAATGTAATGATTTATTTCCTTTATTGAATTAGGGTCTTAGGTTAGGATTTTACAATGTGAGTATAAAAGTAAAATATAAAAACACTTACAAAACATTACAAAAATATATAAACACATTGTAAAAAACCTAACCTAGGGTGCCGCCGGCAGCGGGGCAGGGTCCAAGCTGCCGGTGGTCAGGGCCGCAGAGTGAGGAATCGACGTACTATACGCGCCGTGTCCAAAATTACCGCCTTCTGCATCTGACCCTTGATCCAACCACCCAGCGAGAGTCTCTCTAGGTGTTGGTCGAGACTCTTCGCTGACACGACTATAGGAACAATGATCGTCGAGTCAACATCCCACATGGCGGTTATCTCGTGAGCTAAGTCTAGGTACTTGCTGGACATGTCCTTCTCCTTTTATTATTATTAAAAAATACAATCCAAAATAATTCTTCAAGATTTCTACTAATATTTAATACTTAAAGAAACTATTAAGCACTTACAGAAAATAATACCTTACATTGCTTAACCATTTTTTTTTCAGGTAATTAAGGGCTCTTACAGTTTTTTCACGCTTCTTACGCAAATGCAAGAATAACTGCGGCGCTACATTTACGTTTATGTACAGTCGACGTCAAAAATATACATATTTACACTATTGCACCCTTACTTCTGTGTTAATAATAATTATGTAAACATTACTTAATAATTATGTAAACATTACTTTGACGACGACTGAACTCACATTACTTTCATTTGTGAAAAGATAATAAAGACTTAACACAATCTCACCACCCTATTCTTGAAATTTCTTCCATTATCCATACCTATCATTCGTCGAAGACCCTAAAAATTATCTTCGTTCCGAGAAATAAAGTACTTTGATAATTACACATTTGATATCAATCAAATAGGTACAAATTGATATGATATATCGAGACAAGAAAAATTACACGTTCGAATGAAACAAATGTTTCGTAAATATTTCCAAAGGTGACGCAATGTACCTAGGTACCATTTAAAATAACATGTGTCCGTCCCTCTACGTTAAGAAAATGATAGGTTGAACTCGCTACAAAAAACGCATAAAAAAATTGACTGTTTGTAAAAAAATTCGCTTTACTTATACCTATGTATGTATCTTATCAATGTTGGCGTTAAATTTTAATACCTAATGTTAAATAATAACATAAAGAAAGATTATTTTAAATTCGGGTCACGTTTGTGCTGACTATATTCATACATTTTTTATTATTTTTCCAAGCAAAGTCGTATGATTTGTGAAGTGTTCAGAAATTGTAAAGAAAATTTGATGATTAACAATTATTTCCATTCCCTAAGTAAATTGAAGTCAATCCGAAAAAAACTTTCAACTACATCACACGGCGAGACGTGAGAGAAATGTTAAAAAAATATGTGGCCAGATTGGAAGACCCAAATCATCCGTTGCTCGGACCTACGCTCTGGGGTCTTCAGAGCTGGGGCATGTGGCAACCAAACAGTGGGCAGAGTCGTATCATTTACAATTTGATTCATTTTGCCGCTTTACTATTTTTAGTGAGCCTGTACGCCGAACTTTGGTTTATCAGGGCAGACCCGGAATTAGCCTTGAAGAATCTTTCTTACACAATGCTCACCACGGTTTGCGTCGCGAAAGCAGGCACATTTGTTCTTTGGCAGACATATTGGCAAGATGTTATTCAGTTTGTGTCAACACTGGAACGAAGCCAACTAGAGAAAAAAGACAAGACGACTTGCACAATCATTGAAGGTTATACGAAGTACTCCAGAAACGTAACTTGTTTTTATTGGATTCTTGTTACAGCTACGGTGTTTACGGTGGTATTTGCGCCTTTAGGAGAATTTTTATCATCTTCGGAGCAACGCGAGCTAATGTTGAATGGAACTATTCCTTTCCCGGAAATAATGAGCTCTTGGGTACCTTTTGATAAAACAAAGAGATTTGGCTACTGGTTTCAGATAGTGGAACATTCTGTCATTTGTTTATACGGAGGTGGGATCGTCGCGAATTACGACGCTAACACGGTGGCTCTGATGTCATTTTTCTGTGGACAGCTTGAGCTTTTGGTAGCAAACAGTAAGAGATTGTTCAGTGAAGATGGTAAACTTGTCAGTTATTCAGAAGCGATGGAAAGGATAAAACAATGTCATATGCATCATCTATCATTGATTAAGTAACGTTTTGCTTTTCTTTCATTTTATATTATTTAATAAGTTCTAGATGGTGGGTAATTGATGAATGTGTTCTGTCTTAGTATCTCTCCAAATTACAAAAGAAAAATTTGATCTGTTTCATATAACAGATTATCATAAGTTTTATTACAGAAAATATATAAGTAATCACACATCTTAACCAATTTGAATATTTATTTAATAATAAAATTATTATATGCAAGAACACCCATTAAGAACATAATCCTTAACAGCTACTTATCACATCACTTCAAAGTTACCTGCATTCAAAATAGGAAACTATAAAATGGAAATAGGATGACAATAAAATATAATTAACTATGCTTTAACCATGTCAAAACTTAAGCATGTCATTTTTTTAGATACTCAAAAATCTTCAATTCTGTGCTATCGCCTGTGATGTTTTTATACGTCGTCATCTGTTCACTTATGATTTGCGCCAGTGCGATTCTCTTGACAAAAGTAAGTACCTCAAACAATTAAAATAAACAGTGTGTGTATTCCATACGGGCGTATATTATAGTATCTGATCATACAAATTGTATAAGGTTATCATTTTATTAAATAGTGTTATTAATTAGGTGTAATTAATTTTTTAATCCTACCGAGCAGCAATGTACGCCGAATTTGCAATTAGTTATAATAATTACACATTAACACCACTGTGGTTTATTTTGTTACTTAACCCTTATCTTGGCATCGTAACACCCGTGATACATGGAACTTAAAAAAATCTAGCAAGTTCACTTTATTACCTAACAAAATAATTCTACCATCAATATGTCGAGCTACCCTCCTTACTTATAGAAAAAAATAATGGGCACGAGTGTCATTGTAAATTAATTAGTAATAATCAACATGGCGCCGCGGAAACAATAGATTTCGGTTCGTACAGGAAGTTTTGCATTTATTTCTTATGTTAGTATATATTTTTCCATAATCTACATTTTGATGTCTTTACTGGCTCTTAATGCATACATATTTACAATGCCTTTGAATTTAAAAACATTTAATACATAGAACCTTACATGAAACTGTTATGTATTATATTTGATACAGTGCCAAGAACTCAGAAATGTACATATCGAAAGGATTGTATTACATTTAATACATTGCCAAGTTATCGTCAAAATAGATTTACATGATTTTTTTATTTTTTTATTTTTGTGGGGTTACAAAACATGCTTCAATTATAGAATATTAGTTGTCGTATTATTTAGTTATTTAACTTTGATTTTTTTAAGGACTAGATGTTATTTAACTATATATTCGTACGCTGTAGCACTATTGCTACGCCGTAGCCCGTAGCACGGAAAAATATGTGTATGGCAAAAAATGGCCCCAAAGTAAAAAAAAAAATATT
Organism: Cydia fagiglandana; assembly: GCF_963556715.1. Classification (NCBI taxonomy): domain Eukaryota; kingdom Metazoa; phylum Arthropoda; class Insecta; order Lepidoptera; family Tortricidae; genus Cydia; species Cydia fagiglandana. Next base: position 26,178,226 of record NC_085932.1, on the reverse strand, counting down.
TTTTTTACTTTTAATTATTTGTTTACTTTTCATATTTTACTCAACTTTTTGCTGACGACTTTTTTGAAACTTTACGGGATTAAATTTTCCGCCCATGTGATCAGGTATTCGTAGATATATTTTATATTTACAGGTTTAATAGTCATCTGATGCTTTAGATTGCGTTTAATTAGCAGTAAATGCTAATTTCTGTTGCATTACATGTTTTATTTTTATTAAAATCTACATTTTTCTTTTAAAAAGTAGGTAACTATTTTGTCGAGTTATTGGCACTGTATCAAATATGATACATATGATTTTCCGAAACTGGAAAATCCTGGATTTTTTTTCTTATTTTTTAATAGTCTAGTATGCTCAATAGGTGACAAAAAACTAAAAAAATGTTTATATTTAAGATATTTTGAGCCTTGCCAAGATAAGGGTTAAATTAATGAACACTGATGTGATAAACGTCATATCGTATAACAATAAACTAGGTACGTTAATTGATGTGGACGCAATACATAGCGTGCTCAATTATTATGTATCAAAAAAAAAATCTTATCTCCTAAAAAAAACAATGTAATTAAGCTCCTTAGGTCCTATACTAGTCGTTATTAAAATATACGCCCCTATAAAATACACACGCTGTATGTATATTATTGCTATATTGTGTGGTTCAATTATTAATTATATTAGATTGTATAGCATTTTAAGCAAAGAAATAGTATTATTTTCCATGAAATGCATTTGGATATTCAATGAGCAGGATCTGTTACAACGTAGGAGTAGCGGAATATAGATAATTTTATTATAGAATGAAAACCGCGGTGATATTTCAGATTAGGAATAGTTTTATAATATGTTCAATTAATAGTAGGCAGGTACCTACCTAATATCTAGTAAAATTGGAAGTGTAAAAGGTGGTTTATTGTGTGTTAATATTTCGTTAAAATATTTGTATAAGTTTAGTTCTCTCAAGGTGAAATAATGTGAAAATGACTATAAAGTTTCTGATTTTTTGTTGGTCGTCTTTCAAAATGTGCGGGTTTGTATAATATGCTTGAAATACAAATATTTTTCAAAATACTTTATACAGGGTGCCCAGTAATTAATGGACAACCTTCTAACCATCGACAGGGCACCTTAGGTTGGTCTAGAAAATGCACTTATAGGTCTAGTAAAAGTTTCGTGGTTTTCGAGATTAATCGAACTTTTCTGTCTATTTTACTAGTTAGCACCATACTTCACTTTAATCACCATCTAGGCCATACCCTTGTTTGTAAAAAAGTAAATAGCATGTGTGATACCATTTTAGAATCAGTATTAAATAAACTATTTTTAAGAAAGTTGGGCACTCTGTTCTCCATACATTTTTTTTTTCACCATAAGCGATCAGACTTCTTGAAAATGTTAGAGTACAATGTAATTTTTTGGATTAAGATCTTCTAAAAATACACCTTGGCTATGGAAAAACTGTATCGCCTATCGGTTAGCAGGCCTATCTGAGAATATTTTTTCAAAAAACAGTAGGTAAAAATCTTTTATTTTGTGGCCTAAATGATCATTACAGTGAGACAAGGAACCAAAAATAGAAAAGTGCGATTATCTCGAAAACCACGAAACTACAACTTACTAGACCTATAAAAGCATTTTCTGGACGAGCCTAAGGTGCCCTGTCAATGGTTAGGAGGTTGACCATTAATTACTGGGCAACCTGTTTATTACGCTTGTAATGAAATTATTTATATCGCCCTGGTGTTTGCAGGGGACGACGACAACTATGCAGCGGATGTGGGTAGCAGAATACCTGGTAGCACTAATCTCGCAACTATTTTTATATTGCTGGCATAGCAACCAAGTATATTTTATGGTAAGCCATCACGCATTATAGGCGCTTGCCTAGCTAAAATATTTATGTATTTGTATAGGTATAAATATCTCGCTTATTATGTTTTGCGAGATAATTAAGTTGCGTGCTTATTTTTAGGGCCCGAGATTTTGCGTATTATCAATATATCGATTATATAATTCTATTACTCTAACAATCCGGTTAATATACTTAAATAAAATAACACTTGCGAGCAAATACCTACTTAGCTTGTCAACTCGTTATAAAATATAAAGGTTTTCTAAACTGTACTGATTTCAATAAAACACATGAAACGGATAACACTCCGATATTTGGAACTTTTTCCATCATCGACCGTTTGAAACCACCATAAGTAATAATAATCACCATAAGTAATAGATGATAAGTAAGTGATGATATCACCAGAAAGTTTGAGATAATAAAGTCACAAATAAAAAAAATCTCGATTTAGTGATACCATCGATAAACAGTAGTGCTCTTTCCCTAAGAATTGTCAAAATCCGCACCCAAAATTCTGGGCCCTATTTTTTATCTCGAATACCTATACACGAAATATCTAAAAACATACATTGGTGATCATTCCCATTTACGTTTTGAATCTTAAGTAGGAGATAATCCAAAAGTAGGCACTGTTGGATTATCTCGTCCGTGTTGTCTTGTACCTACACAATTACATGAATATGAACTTCCTTATTAAGTACAGTCGCCTGCAATATGTTACTCTTCGAAGGCCGCAAAGATATGTGACATGCTCTTATGGCTCTACAAATAAGATCGTGTCACATATTTTTGCGGCCTTCGTTGTGTAACATATTATTGCAGGTGACTGTAGAAGATGAAAAGTCAGTTAGAAAATGTATGATATCGGTGTACTTAAATAAATGTTATCCCGTTTTTGTTTTCAGAGCGAAAGGGTAGATAGAGGTATATATGAGAGCGAATGGTGGCAATGTGGGGTGCGCTTGCGTCGGTGCGTAGTGCTGCTGGGCGGCCAGCTGCGGAAGACCATCATATTCCAAGCTGGTCCTTTCACAAATCTTACTATTGCTACTTTTATTGCGGTATGAGATTTACTATACTCTGGTATCTTGTATCTGGTATTGTATCTGGTATCTTGGTTTATCTTTAGGTATTTAAATAAAAGTAAACAACATCTATTACCCTCAAATGGCTCAGGCCAGTTGAGGGTAGATTAAACATTACATGATCAAATAATGTAGGTTAATGTCAGGACTGATCCGTTCAGTGACTGATCCAGGCGGTTTTGTATTTGGTTGGCTAACCAATAAATATTGTAACTACCCGAAACTGTACAAATTGTTTGTTTACTTTTATTTAAATACCTAAAGATACATACTATTTTAGTTCAGAAAATTTTATAACAGTTTTATGATGTGCGAGCCATGAATGACTTAATTAGTATTTTAGAGGTAGATGTGGTTTAAGAAAATGTCGGTAGGGTCATTATTATTCCGGAGTATTTTTTACGAGCAAGTGTGATCAATATATTTTAGATTATATCAAAATATACGTAAATAGTTATCAGGACATTGTTTACACCGGATATCTTCCAAAACTGACTGGTTGTAAGTCCCCCCTGAATTCGTAACTTTTGATTCTAGAATACTCATAAAAAAAATTGCTAACATTCTACATTTATAATATACGAATATTCTATTGATTTTAGATTCTCAAAGGATCGTACAGCTACTACACATTGTTGAGTAAAAATGAAGGTTAGATTCCTAAAGCACCGTTAATTAACAAAGCAAAATAGAAGAAATAGAGATTAGAAGAAATATAATAAGAGAGAATAAACAGAAGAAATTATAATAGAGAGAGAAATATAAAAGTACTATAAATATTTTATTTACTTCATTTACCTGCCTTTATGTAAACACTTGGAAGCTGTTGCAATTATTTTCCAATGTTTTTGTTCAAGGACTTCTGTGCAAAAGTTCATATATTTTTGAAGATTCAAATGTGTGTCGAAAAACAAATTGTAGCCTAATCTAGCTAGGCGCAGTGTAATTTATTGCCATAGCAGTTCACAACAGGTAAGATAGACGTACAGGTGCTCGACATGCTACTGCCCAATAGATGACACCTTGCTGTCACCTCTATTAACAATGAGATTCTTCTTAACTTCAGTTTCAAGATGACATGTACCTACTGGTGCTCGACGCGGTGATATTTCATGAACATGACTTGAAATGAACCGTTTAAGTAGGTAACTAAAAGAAGAATAATCAAATAAATATTATGTAAAAATAGTCCGCTATATCAATAATATCTTAATCAATCCCACGCTACAGTCTAAGAGCTTTCCGGATATATAAATATCTCATAAGAATAAGCATGCTGGTCATCTGAATTATAAAATTGTATAACGTGTTATGTATGATTTTCTCATCATAATTAAGTTGTTGGCACATATATATTATGTACCTTAAGAATTTCGCCAAATGTGTCTTGTAATTCTACCCAAAAATACATTAATTTACATTGTACTTACTTCTTTGGAAATGGTCGTCACCAATGTTTGATGAATGCTTTTAAATTCATTTATGGTTATTTTCTAAAATTTCCAATCTACCTTATCCTATGGAGACTATTTGTAATAAACGTGTCTTCTGTTATTTAAACTATCCATCTGAAGTGCTACTAATTTTTCTGCGGTATTGATTAAGTAATCACAACAAACATGAATACCGCAGAAAAATTAGTAGCACTTCAGATGGATAGTTTAAATAACAGAAGACACGTTTATTACAAATAGTCTCCATAAGTAGGATAAGGTAGATTGGAAATTTTAGCAAATAACCATAAATGAATTTAAAAGCATTCATCAAACATTGGTGACGACCATTTCCAAAGAAGTAAGTACAATGTAAATTAATATATTTTTCGGAAGAATTACACGATACATTTGGCGAAATTCTTAAAATACATAATATATATGTGCCAACAACTTAATTATGATGAGAATATCACACATAACACGTTATACAATTTTATAATTCAGATGACCAGCATGCTTATTCTTCTGAGATATTTATATATCCGGAAAGCTCTTAGACTGTAGCGTGGGATTGATTCTGAAAGCTTCCTTGAATCGTTAAGGAAAGCTCTCGGCTCTTATGGATGATTTATTTATTTATTTAAACTTTATTGCACAGTAAAAATTGTACAAAAGGCGAACTTAATGCCAGAAGGCATTCTCTACCAGTTAACCTTTGGGCCAAACAGAGAACAAGTAGTAATAGGTGCAAGAAAAATTAAAAGTACGAAAAATTTACTATTAAGTATACATTTTTATGTTGAACAATATACATTTTTATGTTGAACAATTATGTGATGATGTGATGAAGTTATCGGTTGTATTGCAAATACCGGCGTAATAGATGCGGTCTTTTGCGCCGTTATTTACAATATTTCTTGTTCGATTAAATATTTATTTTGATTGACTGAAGCATTATCGAAAATCTCCGTTTTAACTTGGGCATTTTGTCCGGATGTGCTCCTCTATAGTCCGTTTATTTTAGCATTAGAAAGAACTTCGCAGAAGTTCGCTTGTGGTTCTAAATCTGACACTTTTAGCGGTAACAATTTGAAGTAAATTATATGTATTGACCATGCTACATTAGATAATTCAATAATTATTAATAATTAACGAGCCTGATAAAAACTGCACGCTTGCTTCTGCGGAGTTCTTTCTAATGCTAAAAAAAACGAACTATACAGGTGAACCAATTCTCATGAAAATTCGTGACTAGATTCTATGATTAAATTGATTTTTTTAATCCGGAAATTGGCATAAAGAAACGGCTTAATCGCCAATAGCAGTTATGGTGTAAGTATATAGCAGTAACGGGCAAAGGCTTTTATTAATTTCGTTTAGTTGTGAAAATAATTAACCCTGTTCGCTCGCTACCAACCTAATTAATATCAAAGTGAAACTTAAGTGTATACATATTTTCAGGCGAGTTGAAAGAGCTCTTATATAACTCGAACTGTGTCAACAAGCTCACAATGCAAACAATTTTTGAAAACGTAGGTTAATAAATATAAAAGTTTTCCATTAAATCAAATTGTTAATCAACCCTACTGAAAATAAAAAAAATATATACAGGCTGATTCATGAGACGTGAGCAGGACTAATCCTGCATACTCAGTAACTGATAATTAATCGATCACCGTCGTATTTAGGTGAAACAACCACACTTTTTCCTATTTTTTTAACTTTTTGGTGAGGGCAAATTTAATTCTCTACAATAATGGTCACCCTACAAGACCTAATTAATAAACATAAAACCTCTTTAACCGTAATGACAGCATTTTGATTACGAAGAAAATAAACTGTCAACTTGAGTGAGATACGAGTTTTCAAAAGTAACCAGACCGTGATGACAGTGTTGACATTCAATTTGACACAGAATATCGGTAGTTTAGTATTCTAATTTTAGGGTGACCATGCATGTGGTACATAAATTAATTACCTTTTTTTTTCAACACGACTAAAAAATTAACGTTAACCTCACTAATACTGATACGAAACAGTTGCTTTTAATTTACGAAATGCGCAGTGTTAGTCCTGCTCACGTCTCCTGAATCACCCTGTATATACCTAGATCTACTAAATTTTTTCGTTTTAAATTATAATACATATTTATATAAAGTATTATTTATTTCAAAATTAGGAATCCACATTTTCTGTTCAGCAACGCAGGCTTCATCGAGTGCTACAATGTAGGCACATTGTAGTACTCGGCGAAGATTGAAAGACACAAAAAAGTAATCTAAGATCCAAGGAGTCCCTAAAAATCTGACCTTATCACGTAAACGGCCATCTTAATTGCATCAGAGATAAGTCGCAAAATCACAATCTTATCCGGAATTTTCGCTTGATCCCGCCCTAACTGGATTGAGCTGGATTTATCCTATTCTCGACGTCATGATTCAATAGTAAAATGACTTATATCATAATAATGACGAGTACTGAATAGGCCACGCTCTAGTTTGACATATGCTGTTAATTTTACGATTTATTATTTAAAACTGAATTCATTTTCGGTCGCTTATGACATTGTGTATTTGAAGCGTCTCAATGTTAAATCGGACCGCAAATACGTGACGTGGAATACATGTGAGTTGGCGTTTTGTTTGTGTCAATTTAACATTGTTTTACCCTTCGTAATCTCAGACTGCTAAATTTAACCGTTTAACCGCTTAGAATTTTTCATGGAGCTTACTTGTGTCACCGTCGGTACGAAGTTATACGAAGTTTTGTCTTGTTTATCAAACAGCGGCGAAATGAGCTGGATATTATATGTCATAACTGTCATAAACAGGATGAAATTGTTATTTCTGACCAAACTATGAAGGGTGAATATGTAGTTCATACTTAACAACTTTAACTATAGAGCCAACCTCGAAATCGCGAAATAAATCTGCCGCCTTTTCGGTGAATCAGAATCAATATTATTATATATAGAACAGCTGATTTTTATTTGCGATTTCGGGGCCGACCCCATAGTAGATAAAAGTTGTTCAGCATGACCTGCATATCCATATCACAATAAATAAAAAAAATCACAAAAACTAACAGATATATAATTATGTTGTAATATCTGTTATATATTTATTGTGATACTTATAGCACATAGCACCCTCAACACAAACCTTTATGGACACTGTGGGACTAGGCCGATTTGTGTAAGATTGTCCCAAACTATTTACTTTATTTAGGTATTTATATTTATTTATACTTTTCTACTCATAAAATAATCCATACAAATTAGATCTAAATCTAAGAGCAAAACCATTACTGTTTCTAAGAGCAAAACCATTACTTAATGGACACCCATCTCGTTTTATACTAAGGTGTAAGGCCATCATCCTCAATTTATGCGTCTTACCTCCAATAAATATGTATCAAATAGGTTATAATTTTTTTTATGAGATACTTAAGTGAATTTCTACCTTTGGATGGTTATCCAAATTCTGAGTTGAATATCAAAAATGTAGTATTCTAATAACTAAGATTAAACTTTCATCCTAAGGCACTGCATGGTGCTCGACGCGGTCCCAGTACATGTCACCTTGAAACTTAAGTCATTGTTATTTGTTGTTGTTGTTGTAGAGGTGACAGCAGGGTGTCATCTATTGGGCATTACTCGTAGCATGTCGAGCACTAGTACCACTACCTTATTGGTGAATGTAAAACAATTATTCTTAGACCAAAGTGATTTATAAAGCGAGATCTGCATAGGATACTTGTTTAGGTGAATAAAGGGTAGTAGACATATAAAATCTTAAATGGTAAAAATTCATAAATAAAAGCACTATCACTACGTATTATAAAACAAAGTCCCCCTCCAAGTTTGTCTATCTATATGTCTCTCAAAAATTCTGTAAGAATTTTCATGCGGTTTTTACCTATCGATGTAAAATAAGTATATACGATAAAATTCTTCTACACCAACCTTGTACACCCACCTATAATCACTACCTGAAATACAAATTACAATTGAATCCTACCCCACAAGAAATTGTAAAGAGTTATATTTTGATAACCCATATATATGCCTGTACTAACCCATTTTGACTTTTCTAACAACTTTCAGAGTACATTATAAAATGCTTAATTAAAACATAAATCAACATCTCATTGAGACCAAAGGCTCAACAACTCACTAACGGGCACAATATAGGTTTGATTAACGCCTCCCTGAATATACGAGAAGATTTAAAGAGGGTCTCATCCCATATTAAACTATTCAAATATGGGATTGGGCGAAGTTTGATAGCAATCAGCGTAGTCAATATCAACATAGTTGAATTAGACTTGTGAGAGTGAAAATAACAAACTTGTTTGAGTGACAACTGATGACACGAAAATGGCTTAGCCGCGAATTTACAAGCCTTTTGTATATAGTTTGTCACGAAAACAAACTTTAAGATTATTAATCTTATTTCATCATAATTTATAAGCAAGTTTAAGTATCTACACTCAGGGGCTGCTTAGCAAAGTCATTTATTAAGTCAGAATACAAGTTAATCGTATTTGGAAACCAAAAATGACAATAACATAAAAAAATACAATGAGCAATGAGAAGCTGAAGTGTAGTTCTTGAATAATACCTAGGTATACAAAATTTGACATTTAAAATCATCTGACTTCACGTTAATTCTGGCACTGAATCTTAAAAAGATTAAGCTTAAAAATAACTCCCATTTTTGGTACACGATGCCGATGTGCTTTGCTAAGATAACGGAGAATTGGTTTTTTACTTTATTGTTCAAATTTGGCACCGTAGGAAACATTAAGAAAGCAGATGCCAAGTTTTGAATTTAGGTCATCGAGCAAAATTACTTTTTTAAATACCTAATAAAGTTATAAGTACAAAATATGAACTTAATGATAATCGTGGACAACATAATAATTATTTAGTATCAATTTATGCAAATTTATATCGTATCTTTAACTTTCCTTAGACCGCAATTGAACTTTTCCTAGATCCTTTTTAAATAATGTTACAAAATGGAGAACACGTACGAAATGAACAATAATTTTGCTTGTTTCCAACCTTTGATGCAGAAACCCGGCGTTTGGTTGACAAAGTTTAAATACGATTGCGATTAACATATCAAGCCAAATTTTGTGTAAAACAAACGCCAAAGTAATAAATAACACGGTAATTGCTGAGAAATTTCAGTGTTATTAAGAGTTAATTGAAACTTAATTTTATTCCGTTTATAACTTTGCTTCTCTTTTTATTATTCCTGATGATATGTCATTCGAGTAAATACTAATAAGTTGCAATGTTGTTTATTTCTATGAATATGAAGTCAACATATGCAAAGGAAATATTTTATTCGCTCATGTAGGAAAATATTTACCAATTAGGTAGATTTCACTATATTTGTTCCCTCCCTTATCTACATTGTTCATAACACTGGATATAGTATTTTTTATATTAATAAATTACTCAAAAAACTGGTACTTAATGATAAAAAAATCTTTCATTTTTTATTTCAGGTAGGTAATTAATTAAGGTCTCTTACAGTTTTCTCACGCTTCTTACGCAAATGCAAGAATAACTGCGGCGCTATATTTCATTGATCTTTGTGTACCTACTCACATTACTTAGGTATTCCCATTTGTGAAAAGAAAATAAAAAACACAATCTCACCACCCTCTTGTAATTTCTTTTCATCTTCCATTATCGTTCGTCGAAGACCCTAAAGTGATAAAAGACTTTTCCTTTCGTTTTAATACCTCGTAAGAGTGAAATAAGGCTCTTTGATAATTACGTATATTAGATATCAATCATTTGAAAAAATATTTGCGACAAATTGATATATCGAGACTTGAAAAATTGCAGGTTGGAATAAAATACATGTTTCGTATTTGTTTTCCAAAGATGACACAATGTATCATTTAAAATGACATGTGTCCAATGCCCATCCCTCCAAGTTAAGTAAATGATAGGTTGAAATCGCTACATAAACGTAAAGGTAAATAGATTTTGTTGTTTGTAAATTTTTGGCATTACTTTCATATAAATTATGTCCATATTTTGTCAACATTAGCTCATTTCAAAAAAGTTTAATAATAGCTAGAAAAAAGTACATTCAAATTTATATTCGCGTCAAATTTCATGATGCCGAAAGAACATACGTTTAATATTTTTCTAAGCAAAGTCGTATGATCTTTGAAGTGCTAAGAAATCGCAAAGAAAATTTGATGAATACAAATTATTTCAATTCCCTAAGTAAATTGAAGTCAATTCGCAAAAAACGTTCAACTACATCACACGGCAAGACGTGAGAAAAATGTTAAGAAAATATGTGGCCAGATTGGAAGACCCAAATCATCCGTTACTCGGGCCCACGCTCTGGGGTCTTCAGAGCTGGGGCATGTGGCAACCAAACAGTGGGCCGAGTCGTATCATTTACAATTTGATTCACCTTGCCGCTATACTATTTGTAGTGAGTCAATACGTCGAACTTTGGATCATCAGAGCAGACCTGGAATTAGCCTTGAGGAATCTCTCTGTCACAATGCTCAGCTCGGTTTGCGTCGTGAAAGCAGGCACATTTGTTGTTTGGCAGACATATTGGCAAGATATTATTCAGTTTGTCTCAACACTGGAAAGAAGCCAACTAGAGAAAAAAGACAAGACGACTTGCACAATTATTGAAGGTTATACGAAGTACTCCAGAAACGTAACTTGTTTTTATTGGGGTCTCGTTACAGCTACGGTGTTTACAGTGATATTGGCGCCTTTAGGAGTTTTTTTGTCATCTTCGGAGCAGCGCGAACTGATGTTTAATGGAACTATTCCTTTCCCGGAAATAATGAGTTCTTGGGTACCTTTTGACAAAACAAAGGGTTTTGGCTACTGGTTTCAGATAGTGGAACATTCTGTCATTTGTTTCTACGGAGGTGGGATCGTTGCGAATTACGACGCTAACACGGTGGCTCTAATGTCATTTTTCTGTGGACAGCTTGAGATTTTGGTAGCAAACAGTAAGAGGTTGTTCAGTGAAGACAATAAACTTGTTAGTTATTCCGAAGCGATGGACAGAATAAAACAATGTCATCAGCATCATCTATCATTGATTAAGTAACGTTTTGCATTTTCTTATAATATTATACTTTTTGTCGTTATCCGAGTTTTTAGAAATAAATGTGTCAAATTTTTAGGTACTCAAAAATCTTAAACTCTCTTCTATCGCCTGTTATGTTTTTATACGTCGTCATTTGTTCACTAATGATTTGTGCCAGTGCGGTTCTGTTGACAAAAGTAAGTACATACCTCAAGTAATTAAATTACATTTATTGTTGTAAAGTATGTTTAAAAATATTTAAACGAATGTAATAATGATAATATCGAAAAACATTAATTGTTGTATCATGTATATAAACTTAAAACTATTATTATACATAACAAGCAGAAAATTATAAAATTAATTTAATTTAAATTTTGGAGCAATGTAGGTATTTAAAATGCCTACCTAAAATATCACACCTGTAATAAAATTCTCAACTCGCCCCGGTGTTTGCAGGAGGGGACGACAACTATGCAGCGGATGTGGGTAGCAGAATACCTGGCAGCACTCATCGCGCAACTATTTTTATATTGCTGGCATAGCAACCAAGTGTATTTTATGGTGAGCCTACATGCATTGTAGGCGCTCGCGTAGCTCAAATATTTGCATATATTTACATTACCTCGCTTATTACGTTTTGCGAGATATCGAGTTGAGTTGCATGCTTATTTTAATCTTGAATACACCGAATACACGAAATATCGAAGAACATAATTATCATAGGTATTCCCATTGTCGTATTCAATCCTAAGTGGTAATCCAATGACTGTGATTTATAATGTAGTACACAACTACTAGAAAATTAACTTCCTTATAAGTTTTAACGCTTGGAACAATCTTTTAAACGAAATATATGGGTGTATTGGGTGTCATATAGGATATAATAAAAAGGGGGTCTAATCTTTATGTGCCTAAGACGGATTGAACCAGCGTCATCAGCATTGGCTGCTAAGTTGCTAACGGTTTAGCCTCTACGACGAATACTACAACAGAGGCAAGTGCCCCATGTCCATTCTTGAAAGATTAACCACCTCTGTCATTACTCTAAAGCAGTCTAAAACAACATCTATAATGCCAATGCAATTAAGTTGCTAGTACCAGATAATATATGATTCAATGATTTAATTGTAAGAAAATGTATGATATTGTTTTAAGTAAATACTATGTCGATTTTATTTCAGAGCGAAAGCGTAGATAGAGGCATATATGAGAGCGAATGGTGGCGATGTGGGGTGCGCTTGCGTCGGTGCGTAGTGCTGCTGGGCGGCCAGCTGCGGAAGACCATCATATTCCAAGCTGGTCCTTTCACAGATCTCACTGTTGCTACTTTTGTTGCGGTATGAGGTTTTACTAATTTAATTTGGCGATTTCGGGGTTGGTCCCACAGTAAAAATTGCTCAGTATAATCCCAAAATCTCCCTGGCAACGGGAATGCAGTTACTACTTATTTTTTTCTACATTTGATATGCTAAATTATGTATACTGATTTCAGATTCTCAAAGGATCATACAGTTACTACACTTTGTTGAGCAGCAATGAAAGTTAGCTTCATAAAGCACCGTAGATGAACAAAGCAAAATAGAAAAAATAAAATGGGAAATAGAATACATAGAAGAAATTAATAATAAAGTTCAATATTTTTTATTTTATTATCTACTTCACTTACGTACCCTTTAAATTTAACTTTCTATAAAAATAATAATGATAATTTTCTTTCATGTAAATAGATCAGTTTACTTACCGTTTGATAAGTTTTTTGTAATTTTTTATTGTTAATTTTTGCTAAACAAATCTTCATTTATTTTCAATTCTTAATTTGACATTAAAATAAGTCATTTTATTCTTACTTATATCTAAATACGCTACGGTTCGATTCCTCAATATAATATAATAATGGTAGTTTAGGAAAATCAAAGCGTTCTTATTGGCTGCTTGTCCAATTTAGTAGGGAAATAGTATTTGGGGCAGAAGAATCTGGTTAACATTTTGTTTGTTACGGAATGGGTACTTTCTGTTTTGAAATTTAAAAAAATGTGAACAGTGTAACTTTAACCCCCCGAGCAAAATTTTTCAACAAAAACAATATTTAAGAAAAAAATTAGAAGTCTGTTATTAAATAGTTACGCTAATGCAAGTTAGTCATATTTAGTTTAGTAATTAGCATAGTATTAAGCATGAAGGTATAAACATTTAGGTATAATTGGGTGTATTTCATTCGCCAACAAACTGTTTCGCAGTTTGGCGAAGTTTTGTAATAGTTTTAAGTGTTTTTTGTTTATTAGCAATAAATTAAAAAAAAAAAACAGTCCTTAAAAGAAGGAGAGCAAATGGATAATTTATTTTAGCCAGATATACAAGTTTCACTGTAAAAATAAGGCATATTTTCACAACACATGCACCAGTTCTGCAGACATACAACTATCTCTATTTTATTTTATAATAACTTCCAGACTTTGATTTAACGTTTGGTTCTAAAAATATTTTTTTCGGGTTTCAAGCTAATTTGCTAATTTTTCTTATTTAAAATAAATTTTATCAATCGCGTCTTATTTAGTTATTTGTTTTTAAGAGAATATACAAGATATCTTACAGACAGAAGAAAATACAATATTCATTACAATATTCGTACCTAGCGGAAAAGCAAATAAGTCAAGCATGACTTTCAATGAAAATCACCGGACGGAAGACGAAACCGCGAACGTCATTTCACTAATGTCGTCTCACCATTGTCATCGAGTTGCAAGCCGTTGGAGTGTGCTGAGGCGACGCTAAAGTGCTGCTGGAGTATGTGTGGCCTGGGCACACGAGTCTTCATTTCTGCATTTCTAAGGTGCCTTGGACCGGTAACAGGAATGTGCAAGTTGTGTGCAACGGGGTATGGCCGCGCTTACCTCAAACGCAGGTGACAGTAACGAAATACTTTCATTGGTGTTCAAATGAAATAACTATTCTTAGTTAAAATATATGGTTGTCTGTAAAGTCGGTTTACGGCCGATAATTTTGCGTGATAACGTCATAAGTCATAAGAAAACTAGGCCGTAACGTTACCATGGATGTCTGTCCACAACGCGACACTTTTACGTGCATGCCACCGGTGTTCATCGATTTGTAAGACGTTATCACGTCAAATAGTAAATTAACTATGTTGCAACAATCGAATCACCTATGAACTAGTGGCTCTGTGAGCTGTAGACCTCGCGAGCAGAGCTTAAAACTGAGTAAATTAAATAAAAAATAAAATAAAAACAACAATTGATATGAAATTTAAGTGTAAAAAAATACAAAAAGTTATATCCCAGCATATAATTACTGGGGATCGAACCCAGACCTTCCGTGCAAACAAAAAAGCGAACGTTTGCAAAATACACCATGACAGTTCTTACATGAGGTGACGAAATTTAGCTACTCATTCTCAAGTAAAAACTAAATATCTTAATACCTCCAAAACCAGCGAAATAAAATTTCTGAATTTTTTGCCATTTAATCTGTAAACATGTCTTAAAAAGAATAGACTCTTATGATACCGATACGACTATTTGTTTAAGCGCGAGCTATCACAACTCTTCCATTTTAAAAAATTTCCAAAAACCGTTTCGACAAAAAAAAAATATTGAGTCATAGAATTTGGTTACAAAATTTCACGAGAATCGGTCAAGAATTGCGACCTGTAGAGGAGAACATCCGGACATACAAAATTTAATATCTTAATACCTCCAAAACCAGCGAAATAAATTTTCTGAATTTTTTGACATTTAATCTGTAAACATGTTTCAAAAAGAATACTTTCTTATGATACCGATACGACTATTTGTATAAGCGAGAGCTATCACAACTTTTCCATTTTGAAAAATTTTCAAAAAATGGCTCGACAAAAAAAAATTATCGGTTTATAGAATTCGGTTACAAAATTTCACGAGAATCCGTTAAGAATTGCGACCTGTAGAGGAGAACATCCGGACATACAAAAGCAAAACGCCCGAGTCAAAACGTAGACCTTCGGTCAATAATATTGTCTTAGCAAGACGCTGAAGAGGCAATATTTCTTTTATTTATGGGAGATCGTATTATGATCGCCAAGTTAAAGTATACTTTATCTCTGGACTTCCGATAAAATAAAGAAAGAATCTCATAATTCTGTGTAATCCAATAAACATTCTTTACCTATCCCTACCTACCTGTTTTATTGCGGTCGTGTTTTTCTTGCGAGGTTATAGGGCTGGCCATCTTATACTAAAAATGAATTCTATAATTTTAGTATAAGGTGGCTAGTTATTGAATAGCGGCCAGTTACTAAAACCTCATACTAAAACTTACTTACCCTAGGCCAGTTACTAACCAGAGTGGCCAGTAATGAACGATTTACCCTACATAATAATAGTATGGAATACAATCCTCCTTACACATAGCTGCACCCTCATCAAATCCCACCACAACCGAATACAGAACTGCTTAGAATTGAAGTCGGTTAAAAGTGACGACCATCCCTTATATAAAATACATATTATAAGAGTTAAGAGCGAAAAACGAATACCATTTTTTTTTTCAACAGTTCCTTACTCTTAGAATAATCAACAAAAAAACGAAAGGGCATACTGCATTGCTGTGGTGATTAATACATCAAATAGCGTGAAAATATTCGTTAGCGTGAATAAGATTCATTAAAATTTTCCTGTTCCTATGTAAAACCCGTTTCCGATTTAAGCAAGCAGGGTTAGTAGCTGGTGTAATAATATGTCAGGCAGTAAAATTGCTCTATTATGTAATTAAATGGCTCCTACCCCAACTGTAATTAGAAACCAGCCTAGTTTGAGCAAAACCAAGCAAAACGTTAGTCACACGAAAAAATATAGTTTATTATCGCCATCTATTGGCGAGTAGGGTAAACTAATCAATGCAAACGCGACCTCTTTTGGTGAGTGGCATTTTGTGAAAAGCTGCGTTTCAAATTCCTACACAACTCGATAGATGGCAGGATTCCATGAACTTCCTTCAAAATGCTTACAGTTAGTTGAGTTTGTTACATTTTTACACAGAGGGCAACACTGCTACAGTAATGTAGTAGGTATGAACGTATGAATATGGAGGATGACAGAAGTAGACAACGAGCTGTAAAGTCCTTTTCAGAGATGGCGTTCAGAGAACGTGGTAGGTACATATGAGTTCATTTTATATGGTAAGTTTTTTAAAATACTGTGCAATCATAAATAATATGTAAACTTTTAACCTATCACATACTCTGCAGATAAAATAATAATTACAAATAGAATATAGTTATTTGATGTACGTATGTACTTCTTTTAATGCCGATACAGCATTTATGAACAAAATAATGTAGATCAGCATCCAAATATTTCTAGAGAAACTTTTATGAGCTCGATCAAGCTAAGCCATAAATCTGGCAAAAAGGACCTAGCCACATGCAATTATATATTAGAGTGCTCAGCCGAAGTAAGACGGACACTCATTCAACAACAGCGCGTATTCATCAACTGGACTTCCTGCCCTGCACGAGATTACACTCTCTTGACTAGATGTTACAAATGCCAGCTCTACGGACACTCTGCCAAGTACTGCAGGGAAGCTGAATCCACATGCAGTCACTGTGGATTATCAGGACACACCATCAAAGAATGCACCAAACTGTCTGAACATCCGAATTGCGCTACGTGTATGCGTTTCAAAAAACCATCAGACCACAAAACCGGAGATGAGCAGTGCCCAGCGAAAAAAAGTGCCCAAATTAGACATTTAAATAACATAGACTATGAGGGCCCCTAAAACGCCTCACTACGTATCTCTAAAAAACTACCTATTTTGTTATTTATATTGTCAAAGTTGAAACGTTTTAATTCACTATTATTTACCTATGTTTCTTGTACTAATATCATATTTATTGTTTTAGCACAATAAGCACCTAACTTACACTACATTGACCTAATAACACGAAATACCTAAGATACAAGTATTAAGTAACTTAGTTTAGGTATTGATGTTAAATAATGTTAGAGCCAGTTACAATTTTTGCTTACAAGATCTTTTATTTTATGTTTACTTTTCTAAACCACTGTGATTGTACATTTATAATATGTAAGTAACTATTTAAGCGTATTATGATTGTTTTAATTTTTGGATATTTTTCAATTAAATAAATTTTATCTTATCTTTATCTTATCTTATCTTATACTCTTTCCCTTTATCCTTCAAGTCACAAATTTTTAGTGTTCCGTACAATACTTTGTTCACGGAACACTTATGGGATCACTTCAGTCTTGCAAATCAGTTATATAAATGCGTTTTTTTAATTGTCAACTTGAATTTCATTACAGTCGGGTTACTTCTTATGTAAAACTGTACCTATCTCACCAAAGTGTAACAATTATTTTTTCATAATGAAAGGGCTTTAAAACAGTTAAAAAGGTTTAATCGTTATTAATTAGGCGTTGTAGGATAACCACGATTGTAGAGAATGAAACCTTTACATAAGAAATAGAAAAAAAAAAGTTGTTGTTGTTTCACTACTGAATTAACGGCATTCTATTTTTAAACTGTAATTTCCTTAGTTTCTTCTTCGTTTTAATAATTTACGATTTTTTTACGAAACATCTAACTTCTAAAAGCTCCTTATTGAAATACCTGTAGCAATTAAAATTATGATTTAAATTAGGGATGTACCGACTAGTCGCCGACTAGACGGGAAAGCCGACTATCCGGCCTCATTTGTAGTCGGCGATTAGTCGGCGACTAGTCGGCAAAAATTGCCGATTAGTCGGCACTTTATAAATGACAAAAACAGGGCAAAAAGAAATATACAGCAAATATTTACCATAAGTTTTTCACCTATTTTATCCACATTTTTATTTAGGGTGCTTACGAAAACTTTTGTTTGAATTATTGACCGCTTGGTCGCTTTCTTGTCTGCTTGTCCGGTTGTCGTATGACATATAGCCTTAGGATTTTTTTTATTCAGTTCATTTTCAGCGTTCCTATATGTATATTTATAATATGACGAATAGAAAGGGGTAAAACGGTTGTTTTTAAGTTCATCTGAACCGAACTTAGACGAAACTAATGATCCGGCCGACTAGCCGACTAGTCGGCCGACTAATCGGCCATCCGAGCGCCGATTAGTCGGCTAGTCGGCTAGTCGGTACATCACTAATTTAATTTTTTAGTAAAGAGCAATCGCTGCATAGTTTAATATTAGATCTAATTAGAATAATTAAGTACGTCTAGACTAAAGAGACAAAGGTCAAGTATTAGCGTAAAATGAACTTCGTTAAAGGAATTAATTAATTTTAATTTAAAAAGGGCATTTTTTCTAATAAAATTCACATTTCAATTAATACCACAACTACAAATAAAACACTATTAGTGACACCATAGAGAAATAAGTAAGGAGAGAGTGGTAACTCCATCCATATATCAGTTTTCTTACCAAAACGCGAGTTATTTCGTAGTCGACATCTGGCGTCAAGTAGTGAATTTATCAATACCGGTACCACCGGTACTATCCTGGGTGTGTAGTGGCATTATATTTTTGAATAGTATGATTTGCTACCTGTGACTAAGATAAACTTTTCAGAATCAGAATCAGAATCAGAATCATTTATTTTGCTAGAACATTACACAGATGGTACAATTTGTCATGTCAGTAGATGGGTTACATGAATGCATGTTCTGCCACACTTGGCATGCAAAACTTACACTAAGTAATACAGTGAGTAAATCTAATACGGGCGATAAATTAAATCGGACATAGTATTCATTAGTGTAATCATGAAGTAAAAGGTTTTTTTGAGTTGCAGTTCATTACGACCCCATAATTAATTTTTTTTAAATTTCTCAGCAGCAATGTACTGTAAACATGGTTGCGGTACCGAAATGTCAAATGTTCATTAGCAATACAACAATAGCATTTACAAACTTACCTATCTGGAGGAACATTCACAATACATGTTAGCATTACACTGCTTTTAATTTTTTGTAGTTATTTTGGTAGATAAAAGTACTACTAGGCGTGTTAAAAGATATTAAATCTTATTTAAAATTTATCATGTTTATCAACAAGAAACTGACTTCATTTTAATCAGTCACGATGACAGCACTTGACGTGATTATTTCTAATCTGAGCAATAGACAAGCACCTTTGATAGCATACCCTTTTTGAAAATTCATCTAATATCAGTATCTCATAAGTGATTATTGTGTATTCATTTCGTATTTAATTTGCCTGTTTTTTTATACCAGGATGGCGGAAAATAAGCATACGGCCCGCCTAATAGTTGTACAGTTATTACCAAAATTATTTCGAGAATTAACTCTAAACCGTCTAAACACCACACAACTTGGTTGGTACATTGTGTGAAAACGTGGCAAACTCTTTGGTGGAATTGCAAGTTTCTTATTTTATTTCAACTCTGATTTGACAATGTCAGTCGTTCGATTCAAAAGTAATCGCATGTTACAAAAATGCCTCGTTTAACATCTTTTACTGCTCCTGAATTAATGGACATAATTTTAATTTACGGTGAAACACTACAAAATGGTCATCGAGCACTAGCTGTGTACAGAGAGCGATTCCCTCATCGGGTTGTACCAAGAAACGCTCGAGTAATTGTAAACGCGATACAGCGAGCTCGCGAAGGATTGCCCGTAACTGGAAGGGTGGAGGGGGCAAAACTAAACTCAGGTTTCTCAGAATTTGTATTGTTGTAAATTGTGTTTTTTAGTTTTCTTTTTTAGTTGGTTTTCTTTAGGTAAGTATTTCAGCAACTTCAGTACATTTCAGTTGTAATTTCAATGGGTCGTTATTAAAATAAATGATTGCTTTATTAAGATTTTTTGATGTAATTTGATTTTAAACTAGGTAGTAATTTCGTCCGATAAAAAACATCATACTTATTTATTATTTACCCACTCATGACAGTTAATGACATTACATACGCAATAGGAGTTTTTGAAAGTAACTGTCAACGAGCGTTTAACGTGAGTGTGTTTGCATTACATTGCGGGCTGAATTATTTTGTATGGACAAAATTATTGTTGCAACTTTAAGTAAATGTTCTCTAATTACCTTTACTTTGTCCTATACTAACCACCATTAAGAGATTCGCCCGTATTAGATTTACTCACTGTATATTTAGCCTAAGTTTACGATAACATTACATTTCTATAACTAATAATTCGATAATTAGGAAGCTAAGAAAATTATTATTATACAAATTTAAATAAAATATTATTATTAGTCATACAATTTCTCAAAATATTCCTGCAAGGAGTAATAAGTCCTGTTTCAATCATAATAATATTGACTAGTTTTGAAATAAGTACCTATAGATATTGACGATACTGTTTTATGCCTTTCAATGGTTTTATGTTGCCAAAACCTTGCTTCCCAATAAAATGAATACTTCGTCACACTATCAATTTAAACCGGAATAATCCAATAAAAAACTTTATTTTATTTCTGCTTGCTCCTGATATTTCCGTCCATAAAAGGTATTCGGTTTCAGTTCAAGCCATTGGCCACTATACTATATCAGATTAAAAGTAAAATTTATTACTTTTGAGCGCGAGCCTCGGCCGAAACTGGATTAACTCGTTTTTGATGAAAGTTATAAACGGCCACCAATTTTAAAGTGCTTTCTGATAAAAAAGGTTAAAAAACAATAGGTTTATAAATCAAAAATTGCCATAAATACCGGAGGATTTGAAGTGAAATAATATAGTAATGTAGTAATGTTGTTAGGAATCGTAAACTGGGCATCACGATAATTTACTCCCGAATTTATAAAACTCAGCAACTTCTTTCAACCACACGCAGTGCAAGTGTTATTTTAAACGTCAATCTTCTATGTAGGTATGTAATTATGACGTAGGAATAAATAACACTCACTGCGTACCTATGTTAAATTCACTCTCTAATATATAGAAATTTCAAAATGACGGATAGGGACCAACGATTATCAACAATTTGTTAGATTAGTCAAACGTTTATGAATAACGCCATTTATTGAAACAAAAACTCTTATTTTATTGGCGATTATTATAAGCATTAATTACATGATTATTCAATAGAATCCCATGATAAAACGCAGCAGTATATTTCCAGCCCAACAATTAGCGTTGAGTTAAAAAAGCTAATAGTTTCCAACAACGAACGACTCAGTTGCTCGTGACATAACTAATTACTCTAGCACTCAGAGTTTTGGAGTTTTGAGTTTTCCAATTCTAGATTTCAAAGACAATTAAGGTCCCAGTGAAAATGGGGAAAGAGAAATAAAACCAGTAATTAACTAGGACAATAATTAGTGTCCGACCGAAACATGTTTTTTTGCCGAAACCGAAACCGAAACCGAATGTTCGGCTTTGGCTCTAGTTTCGGCCGAAACCGAAACCGAAACCGAAACTTTTGTAGACTTGTTAAAATGTTTGAAAAAATGTCATAAAACCCCTTTTATACACATATTATGAGACTGTCAACATCCACTATCCTTGAAATTGATGTTACTTAAGCAGTTTTTTAAGAAAATTATTAGAGTTAGACCAAGATAATTCTGCAACGGTTTTGATAACACACGCAGGGCAAGTGTTATTCTAAACGTCAAAACTTCTATGAAATTATGACGTATAAATAACATTTGCACTAGTTGCACTGCGTATGCTATCAAAATCATTGCAGAATTAAATTCTGAGAATTTTCTTGGTCTAACTCTATTCATTCACCAGTCAAGTTGACATGTAGATACCAATCTTCACCTGGGCCTATAAGTCCGAAGTGCCCCAGTGAGGCGAACTTTCATGCGAAGTCAAAGCCGTGCTTCAGGCTTCAGGATAAGTAGTTGAGCACAGACTCCAACCAATGTCCATTATATTAAAAAGCGAGACCGCAGGCCGAGCATGGCGCAGCGAGGCCAAAGGCTAAGCTGGAGTAGAGGACATGTGGAACACAAACCAATAGTTTGAACACAAACCAATAAATTGAGGTAAAATCACTCATTCACTCCGAAACAATTAGACAGTGTGAGCGTTATAGGTATTGACAGCCTCTTAAGACTGCGTCGACCATCCAGTAGCGCCCTGATTAGTGGAATAAAATTGTGTTTTATGTTATAAACCAATTAATTTCTGTACCTATACATCATGAATCAGTATAGGTAATATGTAGATATTAATATTGTTGTCCTACTTATTCCCCAACTTTTGGTCTTATTCTGAAGTACCATTTCGTAAGTTTCGGCCCGGCCGAAAGGTTCGGCCGTTTTTTGGCCGAAACCGAAACTACAGCCGAAACTTGATTTTTTGGCCGAAACTGGCCGAAACCGAAACCGAAACCGAACCTTCGGTCGGACACTAACAATAATTTATACAGCTTCTATGCTGATGTCAATAATAAAATGTCTAGATTCTCGAAATTGACCGTGACAAATTAAAACCGGGCTAGGGCAAGTCTATGGCGCTTAGCACACTGGATTGGGATTCAAACGAAGCTCCGATGTGCGAGCGGGATGCCGCTATAATAGGCGCATAGCGTTGTCTCGCTATAATATTGGAGCGACATGGGGATCGGATCCATTGTTACGATTACGATATCGATACGATATTTATATTTCATAGAAGTTTGACGTTTAAAATAACACTTACACTGCGTGGGCTATCAAATCGCTGCAGATTTTTTTTGGTCTTACTATATCTTGCATGCTATAATTGCAAGTTTGTACTGAGCGCTGGTGCGCATCACAATGGATCCGATTTATCGACGTTTCATTTTCTCAAACACCCATTTTTACAATAAAATATTCTACATATATCTGCCCATGACAATGCGAAATTCTATATCGATCTCACTTAATACCGATATACCTATTTATTTATTTTTAATTCTAGAACAGGCATCAACATTTAATTATTCAAGTAAGCGGCAATGCATCACCCGGCATACCTAAAAGTGTTACATATTTGTTTTCTTCGACACCTGCCCATAAGGCTAATGGAGAATTGTATAATGCATGTGATATGCGGCCGCTATGAAACTGACCTTGCGTTAGAACTGTCAATAATAGTATGTGTAACTATGACCACACCAAATCGAAAGCACAAGAGCGACTTTACAGCATGGATGGATAAGGTATCACTACATAAGGTGTATTCGGGTAATACTGAATGTCAAATAATTCCGAAATTCAGATGGGAATCACCCTTAATTCCATTATAATAAAAGTCTCTTTTCGGAATTATCCGACAGTTTTCGACATTCGGAATTACCCGAGTAAACCTTACTCGACTTAATTTAAGTACCCTGCCATATATTATAATAATATATGTCCATTACTTTAACAAAAAAGTTTGAAGATGTAGCTTTTAAAATGAAACAATTTATTTGATTAACCCGACGTACGCGTCCCAAAGCCGGGCGCCGGGCGGCTATCCAAAGCCGAAGGCGCCCTCATACTAAAAGAGTCGGGCGGAGCCCGACGTACGCGCTCCAAAGCCGGGCGCCTTAGGCGCGCTCATACTAAAAGAGTCGGGCGTAGCCCGACGTACGCGTTCCAAAGCCGGGCGCCTTCGGCGCCCTCATACCAAAAGAGTCGGGCGTAGCCCGACGTACGCATTCCAAAGCCGG
This sequence comes from Cydia fagiglandana, assembly GCF_963556715.1. NCBI lineage: Eukaryota > Metazoa > Arthropoda > Insecta > Lepidoptera > Tortricidae > Cydia > Cydia fagiglandana. Next base: position 26,154,134 of record NC_085932.1, on the reverse strand, counting down.
GCGCCTTCGGAGCCCTCATACTAAAAGAGTCGGGCGTAGCCCGACGTACGCGTTCCAAAGCCGGGCGCCTTCTGCGCCCTCATACCAAAAGAGTCGGGCGTAGCCCGACGTACGCATTCCAAAGCCGGGCGCCTTCGGAGCCCTCATACTAAAAGAGTCGGGCGTAGCCCGACGTACGCGTTCCAAAGCCGGGCGCCTTCTGCGCCCTCATACTAAAAGAGTCGGGCGTAGCCCGACGTACGCGTTCCAAAGCCGGGCGCCTTCTGCGCCCTCATACTAAAAGAGTCGGGCGTAACCCGACGTACGCGTTCCAAAGCCGGGCGCCTTCGGCGCCTTCATACTAAAAAAGTCGGGCGTAGCCCGACGTACGCGTTCCAAAGTCGGGCGCCTTCGGCGCCCTCATACTAAAAGTGACGGGCGTAATAGCCCGACGTACGCGTTCCAAAGACGGCTGCCACATATGTATATTTCCAGATAGGTATTCAGAGGATCGCCGTGGTCGTATGCCACTACGATTATAAACTTAAAGGTAAAGTGGCATACGACCACGGCTATCCTCTGAATATCTGTAAATATATAAAAAACTTAGTAAATAATATTAACATTTTTAATAAAAAAATATTTTTTTTTATTAAAAAAAATGGTAACATTTATAATATTTCCTGCTTGATAATTTCAGATAAGAATTCTATCTTGTTTCATACATTTTAGAGCGCGATTTGCAGTAGTCGGGTTTTAGTTTTTGAACTTATTTTTTAGTTATTAGGTGCCTAATATTATTTTTTTCCAAAAACGCGGCGTAAGTTATCTCTGTAATCTGTAACATTGAAATGATTATGTGATAATAATATTTTACATAATAATATAATGCCACATCCATTGTTATTTTATCAGTTATGGGAAATTATAACTGGCCAAACAAGATATACTAGTTCATACAACAAATCGACTTAGTGCAAGACGCTCGTCTGCAAGAGCGTAGAGCTAATACTAACTTAAATACATGTAAGTACATATACAATTTCTTTTGTATACATATTATCACTTGCTGTTCTAATATGTATTAAATATATTTTTAACTAGCGACCCGCCTCAGCAAATTATACAACCAAACTTTTCTCAAAAATCACTCTATTGATATGTAAAAACCTTATTAAAATCTGTTCAGTAGTTTTTGAGTTTATCGCGAACATACATAATATAGGTACACAAACAGGATAGTGATCATTAAGTACTTATCCAAATTAATTTAAATATGTAATGTTGTTCGTTTAAATATATACAGCTACACTTCTGTTTATAAGCGTTAGTTATTTAATTAACTAACATTACTGTAAAACCCTGAAATGAATAGAATAGTCGGTACCACTAAGTCATAACAAATAATTTATGAGACAGGAGATATTTAAATCACAACGGTTACACTCACTTGTATTTTTAGTCGCTATTGGCGACATATTTCGGGCCCGTCGGGGGTTCTTTCGCAAGCAAATTACGATCCTAATAAAAAACCTAATCATTTAAATGTAACGTGTTTTGTTTAGTTACACCCATACAAGAAAATTAAATGTATCTACTTACTAATGTTTACAAATTAGTGTATTTTATGAAAATACGACGAAGGAATAAGACCTAATAGTTGCCAAATAATCCGGTCAAATAGGTACATACTCAACTCATATCTACGCAAATACAAGCAACCGATAGCAGCAACATTAATCGCCAATGCATCAATGATAATAGTTATAATGGGTGAACACTGAACATTATCCTCATTTGCTTTGTTACTCAACACATTACAAGGTAATCATAGCAGTCAAATAAGATAATACATTAGCTTAGCAATACAGCAGGGAAATGCTGCCAGCGTCCTTGGCACCATGCCAAAGGGGCCCAATTTCTTGGACATATTTTAATTTAATCTTATTTTATTTAGTATTCGTTTTTAGTTTTATTTTATAGATAAGTTAGTTTATTCTTATTTTTAATATTTGTATCTAATTCTTTGTATATAAATAATCTGTATCAGATAATACATTGTCAAGAATTTATTTGTTTAAGCGTTATTACACGATACAAGAATGGAAATTGACGTATTTAAAGCCTTAAGGGCGAGATCGAATTTGAGAATCGGGGCCATTGTTACATGAAAATACAATTATTAAAACAGAACTTATTAATAACATCATGTTCTAAACAAGTGAAATATTTGTATTGAATAGATAATGCCATTAGCTCCTCAGTTTTCAGTGTAATCAAGAAACTCAAAGTTATAATGGACTCTAGTTGTGTCGACAAAGTTAAAATGGTACCAATTTGTACGCAACGTGCCCTCAAGATCCTAAAACTCCACAAAGCACTAAACTACACTAACAACGCAACGATGCGAAACGTGCAAATTATAGCCTTCTGAATTGTGTTTAGGAAATATTTGAAGTTGTATTCTTAATGTTGTAGCAATAATCGTTACTATAATTTGTAATTTGTGTAAATTTAAAGGGTAGGTATCAAAATACCGCAGACAATTACAATTCGTATTAAAGGAATGTAAATTGAGAAGATTTTTAATCAGAATTATTCTTTAATATACTTACATATAAAAAAGTTAATATATAATAAAAATAATAATGTTGCTTTGCTTTGTTTTTTTATTTTTTTATTTATTTTATTTTAATCTAAACAATATACATTGTGTCGATCTTATCTATCAAATTACCTTTACCGTTACCTTATCAAATTCGATTTATTTCGTAATATTATAGTAATATATAATTATGATCATTGTCCAAGAGGGCGTTGTTCTCATGTAGGTATAGGGTGACAGTTCAACAGCAAACGTAAAAAATAAATACATAAACAATGCCTTATGATACGTACCTAATTTAAGGTGTACATAGTCTATAAAACGGTATGATTTCATAATGCACAGAAAATTTTGTTAAAGATCAGGCATATTAAAAACATCAAATAATAAATTAAGCAAGCTTATCTATCGGCCACGATAATATAAACTAACTTCCTACTTTTGTAAAGTTATTTTACAGTTGCGGCCAAGATGGTGCTCACTCTGTACAAGTTAGACGCCAGTCCGCCGGTACGAGCAGTGAAGATGGTGATAGCAGCCATCAATCTACCTGATGTGGAATATGTTGACGTCAATTTGCTACAAGGCGATCATCTCAAAGAAGATTATATCAAGGTATTAAGCTTGCCTGTTTATATATATTCTCTTTAAAATTAAACCTTCGAGCACTCAAATCGTCAAATTCATCGTTTAAATGTCTACGTTGCTATTTATATACTTTTAAATTGTTGTAATATTTTTATATTTGCAGTTAAATCCGCAACACACGATACCAACATTGGTGGATGATGACTTCGTTATTTGGGATAGGTAACTATTTAATCAGAAAAGTCAATGGAATAAGTACCCTGCCCAAAATCAATTTGACTAGAAAATTGTGCATTGAAAAATATTTTAGTAAGTTAGTTGTAGTTGTAGTGTAAAAAAAAAAAACATTTATTTTTCTATTCAGCCATGCGATTGCAACCTATCTCATAAACATGTACGCTGACAACGACTCTCTGTACCCATCGGATCCTCAGAAACGTGCTCTGATCGACCAAAGAATGCACTTTGATAGTAGCATTCTGTTCCCACCAGTACGTGAAGCAGTAGTGAGTAGTAAAATCCAGATATTATTTTGATTTCCATAATTAAAGTCAATGTGGAGAAGACCGGCATATAAAACGTATTGGTGGGAAGACCGTCATAGGGCAAGAACTCTCGTATTTGCATACTTACGTTCGTCGCTCAGACACAGTCACAACGGAAGAGCTTCACTTCACTCTTTCTCCTCTACCGACCTTCTATAAGTGGAGTATGTTTGTAATCGCAAGAGTTAAAAGCGTCGAAAGATCTTGTAGACGGTCTTCCACACATTGACCTTAGTGTATGTAGCTACTACACAGTTTAAGTATCCATTCGTAAAGCTCATTGTAATGTAACGAGTTTGCCAATGTTTTGCCAAAATTTTGTCAATAGTTAGGCCAGAGTGTTGCTTTATACATAGTACTGACAGTTGTATTTTTTTAAATTAAGTATATTAATGAAAATATTCATGCAGTTTTACATTAAATCTTCACATTTACGACAGATAATTTTTAATTAAAAAATACATAACAAGCCAACGGTTGTGCGTCGAACCATTGATTATTTTTAGATATTTAACTTGTACAGTGATTCATTTTTGCTACACCAGCCCAAACCGAAAAGTTCACCTGATACTAGTAATTATTCTGTTATTTTTAGGGCCCAGTTATTTTCGGAAACGAAAAAGTATTCCCACCTGAAGTGCTACAAAAAATCCAAAACGGCTATGAGTTCACCGAAAAGTTCATCACGGGGGAGTGGTTAGCCGGTGACGACTTGTCAGTAGCAGACATCTGCTGTGTCGCCACTATCAGCACCGCGAACGAAATTTTACCTATAGACGAAAATTTGTAAGTATTTCAAATTTAGTTCTCCGTTTCACTAAGTTGCTAAATAACCGGCATGCTGATAAGCCTGGTGCGAATACTATCATTTTGTTATTATATTGACAAGAATATTTTGCTTTTGAGCCATGTAACAACATCCAATTCACGTTTCATTAAAACATTACATTTGTTTTTCTCTAATATTTATCGGTAGGAAAAATAAGTGCATTAAAGTAACTGTTTATAAAATAAAACAAGTTTCAATTTAAAATTAGGCCCCTTTCACGTGGTGCCAAGAACGCAGAGAGCTTTTCCCCGTGGTGTTGTTAATTCCATTTTTTGACACCTTTAATTTTATGGAAATGTATTATGAAATCTGTTTTAGAAACAAAAAGCAACACAGTAATTTCAAGTAACAGGCTCTTTATATATATTTTAGATCAGTACCTAGTCAAGCACATAAATACATTTTGACCTTACTCTTTTATAAAATTTCAGATTTCCAAAACTGGCCGAATGGATTAAGCGTTGCTCGGAACTGGAAATCTATAAAAACGAAAACGAACCCGGATTGAATCTTTTCAGTCAAATACTGAAGAGCAAATTGGCTTAAATTTTAATTATTGCAATTTAAATCTGAGACAAGTATTTATTTATAGGTATTGTGTACAAGTAGGTACAATTATAATGAAGGAAAACCAATATGTTTGGTTCAGTTGTTTCAAGAGCATATTTAACGTATTTTTATAAAATATCAGTCGCTGCAGGATATCATCAACAATAGTCAGTATCCAATCTAGGTATCTAAGAATTTACGACACGCTTTGTTACTTATTTTAAAATAACTTAATAATATACTAGGTAAGTATCTTTATTTGCACTATACACGTGTGAGAATTCATAGTAATTTATATAACTGTTTAAGTAAGTTATTCACATGTACGTAATGTTGCATGAAAGATAAACAATACATTGTACATTGGTACAAGCAATAAAGTTAAGTTATAGTAATATCTATGTTGTCTTATTGAATTAACGAAGATCGTCTGAATCATCTGCATTATAGGTATTTCAGTAGTTGAAAATTCTTTGATGGGCCTTTTTCATAATTACAGAATCAAATCCTATTAACTACTCAAATATTCTCTTACTACACTACAGAAGTAAGAACCATTAATTTTTTTTCAAAGAAACATCTACTTAATCTACTAACATATATATCGAGCAGGTTCGTTCGTACGGTAGTTCTTAGATGAGGTGACCATCATTAAAGCTATACAAAATTTAATTCATAGACTCATCATTAAAATTATTTGTTTACATGACTGTCATTTACCATATACATCCAAAGACAACTGACTTTCCAAATTAGTCTATCCACCATCGCATGTCAAGTTGTACATTAACAAATACGAAGATCCTCAACTTGACATACGTTACTGACAAGACCCTTTAAGATAAAGCGTGTTCCGCTTGAATGAATAAGATATGAGAGTCGGCGACGGAGTTAATATTAATGAGGCTGTTACAGGCTGTTTACAATTGTTCCAGCGCTGCCAACAGAAACTTGAAGTATCAGGGTACGGCGGATTGGTTAACGTTTTGCTAACTTCAAATGAATAAATTGCTCACAAATGAGTAGTAAAGCAAAATATAGATATTCGAGATGAAATCATCAATGCTGATTTAAACTTTCACGATTATTAAACATTATCAAACTGCACAACGGGACTTAATCGCGTATTTAAGTTTTAAGATTTACCTCCGACGTTTCGAGGATGGCGTTGTCCCCGTGGTCTCGGAGAAGACTGGCTCAAGTTGACATCAACATCTTCTAGCCGCCAACTTGAGCCAGTCTTCTCCGAGACCACGGGGACAACGCCGTCCTCGAAACGTCGGGGGTAAATCTTTAAACTTAAATACGCGATTAAGTCCCGTTGTGCAGTTTGATAAAATCATCAATGGTTTTTAAATCTTCCATTAAACGATGACTCACGTTAGCCCGTTTACGTTAGCCCCTGTCCGGGCCGAAGCTTCTGGAGCTTACTTTTCTATGGCATGACAGGTGATCACGTCATGCTTTCGATAGAAAAAGATGCGCTGGAAGCTCCGGCCCGAACACGGCCCGGTTTAACGTAAGTCATCCTTAAAATAACACTGACTAAAACGTCTTTCAAAATATGTTTTTCTTGTGAAGCATATTTATCAACGTCTTTACACAAACATTTCACAAGATGAGCGCAACCTAAAAATATGGGAGTATATTATGGTCTTTCTAGTCCCAAAGAAATTATTACCGTAAAATGGGGTGAGTTGGGTGAAATTTGACTTTCAAACCTCGATAAAATTTTATTTTTAGATGTGAAAACTGAATGGTGTATATAATAAGTGGTTCGGACTATTGTATTTTAGTTTGTATTTTATTTCGGGTAGTTCCATTTCATAACTTTGACGATAAAGAGGAAAACCCACCTCACCCCGTAGTGCCTCGTATTTGGGGTGAAAGGGTTTTTCATACAAAGGTGATTTTGGAAGATTGTTGGATCGATTTTTTTTATTATGCGTATTACTATAGCCCCATTTTAAATTGGAATACATTATTTTTGTAGCAGTAGCCTTAAAATCCCTTCTCACCCCCCTCTCAAACCTTCTCTCCCCATTCATAACCCAACTCTCCCCGCGAAACCTACTCACCCCGTTTTACGGTACCGTTTGCTTTGTTTCATTTTATAAATACAAACAATCCACTCTGTATTCTTCGACTCGTACAGAACCCGTGTACGTTTTTACGATTAGCATAATTTAGGGAGATTTTTTTTTCTTTTAACTAAGTATACTTGAACAGGAGTAAGTAGTTATATCTTATGAATAACAAAGATTACGCGGAATTAACCTACAAAAATAACTTTGGGAAGAAGATACTTAGGACGTATAATCCTTCTGACTTTAGAAATGATCAACAGATAACCAAGAGCTGAAAAGGATAGTACTTCTTTAGTTTTTGAATAAATTATGTATATACACAAGTTAAATGTATGTATACTTGTCTCATAATTCTTGTAAGTTAATACCTACTTTATTAATTTTATAATGTACATAATATATACGAGTATGCTCCCATGATTTTACAATCCTTCTGACTTTGAAAATGATCAACAAATAACTAAGACCTGAAAGTGATACTAAGTATTACTTCAGTTTTTAATCATATTTCCTACAATTAGATTCCTAGGTACAGTAGGTGAATACATTTGAATGAGAGATGTATTTATGAACTACACACCTAACTTTATTTAAGGCTAACGTTCCCTAAATTCGTAAGAAGGCTTTAACGAAACCTGCTCTGAAAGAAACGCCCGGACTTCGTTAAAGGCATATAAATCAACAGCCCAATTGCATTCAAGCCAAAATTCCTCAACGCTTACCAGCGTCCCTAAACACGACAAAAATTCGCCATAAAAAGTTTATTTGAATACGAGTGAATGTGAGACTCGTTAGCGGGCCAAGTGTGGCTCGCCCGAAACCGGGTAACTAGGGGTGCGACTTTGACAAGTTTATTACTTCAGCCATATTCGAACTTTAAGATACGTCAAATAATAGATATGGAAACGATATGGATCGGATATGTCAGTGTAAAACAAGTGTCAAAAGTGAGGTTTCAACAAACAGAAACGTCACTTTTGACAGTGACATATCCGATCTATATCTTTTCCATATATATTATTTGACGTATCTTAAAGTTCGAATATGGCTACTTGTACACGTAGGCAAGATATTATAAGGAAAAATATTTGGTTAAGCAACCGAGCAAAACTAGACTAGGCACAATAAAAGCTCTGTTGTATTTGTTTACATATACATAACTATACAAAAGAGGATTTTTTGGGAATCCCTCCCTATAGAAGAGGAATAGTAGATTGTTAACCAAGGGTGGAAAGGCACCCATTTCTGTCGAGGTAGTTTGGCGCTCGAACGCAGTGAGAGCGCCAATAGTCCGAGACAGAAATGGTGCCTTTCACCCGAGTTAAACACTCTACTTTTCATATCGAATGCGAGGAAACCAAACAAGACAAGGCAATTTCGCAAAATCAGTAATGGAAGTACCTAATAGATCTACGGCCATGATTTATTTTCCTTAGGACTTACTTGCAATCGGAGACTTTACAGGTGTGATTAATAACCCCTAGCGAAAATCATTTAGATTGCAATATTTACGAAATCACACATTTTTAACAAATTGCAGTAATTTTTAAATGATTTGTTCATCATAGTATGAAAATCAGCGGGATTGCTTCTTACTTTTTAATTTTATACTTTTTCGTTCTAAAAGCCGCAACAGACTACCGGACCGCACCGCGACCTTGGTGCGCCGCACCACGTAATAACATAATAAAAGTATTTTAAATATGAAATAACAATTTAATTAATAATATAAGTAATTTTTTTCTTGTATTTTATTTTATTTTTATGAATATAGTGCTAAATATCTTTAAAAATCAATTTAATATCGTACAAACGTTTAACTGTGGCTGTATAAGATTCTGCTTTTGCCCATTTACGCAAGTGTAAGGTTTAAAAAAAATTTTTTGGTGTATTCCTTTTGGTTCCCGCCTTATGAAATAGAGTAAATAGAATTCAACGAAATAAATCAAGAATAATTTGTTTTTAACAATTCACTTATATCATTTTTTATAAAAAAAGGATCAACGTGGGATTAATAAAATTAAACAATTACCAATTGTTCCAGGCGAGGAAATAAAGACACTATTTTTCCATTTTGTTTCCACCCAGTTGTTCGTGGGACGGGGACGCAGAGGAGTACACCACTTTTCTGCACTAGAGCATAAACGTATCACTTTCTGCGCACCTTTTAGAACAACAACGACCCACTTTCAGAGCATGAGATATGAAAAAGACAAATCATTACACGTGGAAGGTCCACTGAAATAAAAGTATAATTTATTACTACTTATACAAAAATTGGAACTGCGAACTTATGTGTTACATGTTACGGAACTGGTTTTAGGATACCTATTATACCTAAGCAAAATCTATGTCTTTATTACTTTAGTTCAGTTATGTTTTGAATTACTCAATTAGTTCAGGTAATTTTCTCTTCGGTGTCACTACGACTGAGAGCACAGGTAGAAAATATAATAATGCGGTTTTAAAGTACTTAAAAGACTGTTTATTAAAAATAGATTCATATACTTTGTAACACTAATATTTAAAACCTCATAATTATTACAAACTGTTTTTAAAACTAGTTTCATTATTTGTGATCACCAATCTTGTGAGAAGCATTGTTAAACAACATAAACCGCTTCTAAATTGCAAATTCTAAATTGTGTGTGCACGAGTTGCAGCCGCCGCGAGCACTCGAGCCTGAGGAAGGACCCCCGACGGGCCCGAAACATGTCGCCAATAGCGACTAAAAATTCAAGTGAGTGAAACCGTTGTCGTATAAACAATTTAAAATATGTCTCACGAAAGTTTAATATCGATAAACCGCTTCTGTTAAAAATGGCTTAAATATGAATTATTTAACTTAACTGTCGATAAGAAAATTAAGGTCATAAAATGCGAAATGCAATTCCTTCTGTTAACTAGCTTGTCTACGAATGGCAATACATTTAGTTCCCGACAAGCGTTGGACGTGAAAGAATTTGTTGCCCACCAATGTTTATTCGATTTGTTCGTTCAAATCCGTTCGTATAAAAGTTTTTATTTTACTAGTATTGGTAGCCAAGCTGTAGGTAAGGCCTGTTGCCAAACCGGAATATTTAGCTTTAAACACGGCTCGCAACAAGTCGTTACTCGAAGAGAAAAAAACAATAGAATAGCTGAATATATATTCAAAAATCTAAATTTAATGTCTCCAATTCACCTTAGCATAGGTACAGTCGCCATCAGATATATCGGCACGGCCAAAGTGCTCACAAATATCTGAACACGCCTCTAATGTCAAATCGTTAGAGCGCGTGTTCAGATATTGTGAACACCTTGGCCGTTCCGATATATCTGACGGCGACTGTACCTTGGGCTTGATAGGCCTGTTCTAACAGTAGGGACGTCTATAGATTTGACTCAACCCCTATAAACACATTTAGAGATAAGTATTAACTATCGCAGAATCATAGACACGAACTAAAACAAACTATGTTACTCGTAGCGTATCTGTATTCTGTAAAGAGATGAAGGAACAGTTTCGAAATTAGCGGCATCCCTAGGTTTAAGTAAATTCACTGTACGTGTTTCCTTAATGAAATTAACGAAATGAAATTATGTCTTTACATCCCGAAGTTGAACACGCCCAAGTAATACCGTATAATAAGACCATACACTGAGACATTTGATATAACACTTACCAAGTTTTATGTTACCATTATTGTTTGTGTTCGTTTTTAGCACATATTGTTGGCAATATTTTAGAAGATAATCTTTATTATATTTCTGGGTATTTTAATGACACGAAATGTTTGCCTTTTTAAACGTTACCTTCTAATTGTTGATGCCAGTCGTGTTATGGGTAATTTTCTATACATTATCATATCATAGCCAACTTACTTTTGGCTAGGGGCCTATGAGAAATATGACGGGCAGTTAAAATTGAAACTTAGGTGTAGGAAATAAGGATTTATCCTTTAAGGTTCATAAACTTTCTAACTTAGAAAAAAAACGCGTTTACTGTAGGGCTAAGATGGTCAGCTCTTTACCATTTGTCACCATGCCTCTCACGTTCTAACAAGTATATGTGACGTTCCACGGCAAAAGGTACCTTATGGCAGCTGGCGCTTACGTCGCATAGCGCCGCAATAATATTGGATCGGCGTTAATAATAGCGTAAGCGCCAACCGCCATAAGGTACCTTTACCCGTGTGACGTCACATATAAGTACTTGTATGTAATTGCGAAAGTGACGGACATGATAGTGACAGGCGATGAAAATAGAACCATGCTACCACCGCTGGAGTAAATATCTCTTATATCTTAAACTGTGATAAAATATAGAACTCCGTTAATGGAGACATAATCTAAGAGATTTCGTCAGAACAAATCCAAAATTAGGGTCTCCCCTGATATATCGACGCGCATTCGGCAAAAGCCGATAGGAAAAAGCTTTATGTCCACGCAATAAGAGCGAAAAAGCCGTCGACGCGTCGGCAGGCGCCGGCCGATGCGAGCCGAGCCGAACGACGACTTTTTCGCTCTTATTGCGTGGACATAAAGCTTTCGAATGCGCGTCGATATATCAGGGGAGACCCTTATGGAATAACTTTAACAAATAAGTTACGTTCCATTTTACCTTTGAACCGATTTTGCACTTGCCTCGGTATACTTAGGAGTATCGTAATAACCATTTCAATCCTAATACAATGACACTGTGAATTATTTAGTATTTTCGGTCTCGACTTACCCCTCGTACTTACTCGCGCGTATCAGCTTAACGTCTTACTAGCGTTTACCATCCCGTGTCGGGGTAAGAGCGGATTAAGTCATAAGACTTAAAAGCTAAAACTTACTACTACCTCGGCTTACTAAATAAGCTGTGATGTAGTAACTTTAATAGATAAAATATTCCTTTATAACACTTTAAACTCTCGCGTTTTGTACACATATTTGTCAGGGAAAGACTTTTGCTCGGACGTCAGTCTTTTCGTGACCACAGCTGGTGCAACTCAGCTGAAACGTCGGAATTTAAAGTAAAAACAATGAAATTATATCGCGGTAAAGCCATTTATGTAAGTAAATAAATATTCCTTAATTATTATAAACGCAAATGAGTATACAGTGCTAAAATATTAAATTGGAATAAAGCTAGATTAGCACTGGAATCCAGTATAGTTCATCATTAAAATCACAAAAGTTGGCTGAATAATATGACGAAGTGCACTTCTCAGATAATCTAAAAACGTCAATTTTAATTGTTCTAACAAGCTTGAACCACGTACTTACAGTACAGGTTGCGAAAAAAAGGAGATAGATTAAGAAACCATAACGTGAAACAAAAAAGCGAAATAAACTATAATATATGTTAGAATTCGAATAAGTCCTTAATAAGATATTTTAATTTTAATTCAGGCTTTTAAGGGCTGAATAACACCTCAAAATATAAAGAACCGTAACAACAAAGTGAACACGCTCTTAATCACGACCGTTGCAAAACAAACTTGTCTAATAAAACAAAACATGGCTAAAGCCATTACAAAGTTTTCTTCGACACTGTGCTCTTACACAGACATCTTAGGCTTCTGAGGAAATAGTACTTTGTTTGGCTTACCTACTTATCATGCGGTTTATCCATTCTCGAGACTAAAATTCAAAGGTATTTTTCTTTTACCTAATTACGAACAAGGAGTGGCGCAAGTTAGTTGCCTTTCGGTGAATAAAACGCACAAACTTTACACACAGTTACAAACAATACCTAATTAAACATACGGAAACATTTATTGTACAATGATTTAACTATTTACATAACTCAATTTAAAATTATCAATAGTATATTCATTACCAATTGACAGCACTAGAGTGAAAAATATTAGTCATAAACAAAAGACGCGCGCTAACCGCGGCGATCGCGTTGGCCAAAAAAGTCTGCAGCGATTTTGATAGCCCTCGCATTACAAGTGTTATTTTAAACGTCAAACTTCTATGAAATTATGACCAAGCAAATCGAATAATTATGATAGAACTTCACTTATGGTAAGTTCGTTTAATCATTAATGATGTATAGATGACACTTTTCTTGGTCTGATTCTATGACCTTTTTAAGAAAACAAGAAGACCACACTACAACTTGGGCCACACTATCAAAGTTGGAGTGAAATAATGAAGTTGATTGCAGCAGAGCTTGATTAAAGGCGAGATTAATAACACCTGACTAGGCTTGTTTATCCGGTAGCTGCAGACTTCAGGCCCTGATGCAACGTTCACTTTGTGCGTTAATTATGATGCCCACATGAGACTAAATTCGCTGGAATTTCTAAATAAAACACGTATTGGATTATAGATTAGATTTTCTAGTATACAATTCGTTTTGTACACAAAGTGATAGATGCCCACCCGTGTATCTATACATTTATAAATATTAAACATTTTGACGTTTTTCTATGATCGAGATTGTTACCTTATGACATAAACCCAGTTATGCTCAGGAACAATTCTGACTAAAGATTTTTATGACTTACAATTTTATACATAAAGTGTTATGACAATTAAAAATATGACAAAAGTTGTTATGCGACCAGAGGGAGTCCCTAGTCATAGACTACGGCATGTCCCTGATTCCGTGGAGTTTGGGAAGGGTGCTAGTGTTACATGTTACATGCAACGGCTCCTTCGAATCTCACTGGAACCAGTAGTCAAGTAGGTGTGGCGGTTAAAGCGGCCACAAAGATTTAGCTTCAATAATAATACAGGGTTCTCAATCCTAAGAGATCACAGCTGGGTAAACTATTGAGCATTAATATATCGAGCATTTAGGACGTTTATTTTATGACCTTTTTAAGGTAAAAAGAAAAAAAAGAAGACCTATAACTTGGGCCACACTATCAAAGTTGGAGTGAAATAATGAAGTTGATTGCAGCAGAGCTTGATTAAAGGCGAGATTAATAACACCTGACTAGACTTGTTTATCCGGTAGCTGCAGACTTCAGGCCCTGATGCAACGTTCACTTTGTGCGTTAATTATGATGCCCACATGAGACTAAATTCGCTGGAATTTCTAAATAAAACACGTATTGGATTATAGATTAGATTTTCTAGTATACAATTCGTTTTGTACACAAAGTGATAGATGCCCACCCGTGTATACATTTATAAACCAATATTAAACATTCTGACGTTTTTCTATGACCGACTATATTATAAGGTAACAACCTTATTTATCATTTAAATTGGAAGAAAATGTACCTCATCTTCCTCGCGTTATCCCGGCATTCTGCCACGGATCATGGGAGCCTGGGGTCCGCTTGGCAACTAATGCCGAGATTGGCATTTTTAGGCAGTAGTGGAAGAAAATGTACCTGATAGGTATATTTTTTGGACAAATTTAATGAGGCAGTAGTGGAAGAAAATGTACCTGATATGTATAATTTTTAGGAAAAAAATAATGAAAAATGAACCCATCATATTATTTTTATTTGAATTTTTCTGAACCACGAAACCCAAGAGGCATAATACATTCATGCAAAAGTATAATATAGTAAAACTTCAATATCTAATATTTTGAACGGCCTTGACATTATGAAAATAGTAGCAATCCTTAATTACAACTTCAATATCTTGAATTAGACGAGCAAATATTTAATTCCGTGGTTTGGCTTCATTTCTGATGACAAACATTTTGATTAAGGCCTTCAGTTTAACGTTAATTTCCGTTAATTACCAAGCAGGTAGTAGCAGTCACATTACACGAATGGCAATTTGCTTAACACACGTTGTTATGTGAGGTAAGCCACTTTTGGATTGGTAATATTTTCCGAAGTCTTAATAAGGTAGGTAACGATGAGTATAACTTACACCTTTCTAATTCGTTTCAAAAATAAAAATTTCATATTTGACGAAATAAAGATTTAATCCTCTACCCTAACCTCTAACCCTCTCATCTCAGCCATAAGACGTCCACTGCTGAACATAGGCCTCCCCCTTGGACCTCCATACGTGCCGGTTGGAAGCGACCCGCATCCAGCGTCTTCCGGCGACCTTAACAAGATCGTCTGTCCATCTTGTGGGTGGACGTCCTACGCTGCGCTTGCTAGTCCGTGGTCTCCACTCGAGCACTTTTCGACCCCATCGGCCATCTTCTCTGCGTGCAATGTGGCCTGCCCATTGCCACTACAGCTTGCTAATCCGGTGGGCTATGTCGGTGACTTTAGTTCGTCTACGGATCTCCTCATTTCTGATTCGATCACGTAGAGAAACTCCGAGCATAGCCCTCTCCATAGCTCGTTGAGCGACTTTGAGTTTTGAGATGAGGCCGATAGTGAAAGACCACGTTTCGGAGCCGTAAGTCATCACTGGTAACACACATTGATTAAAGACTTTCGTCTTGAGGCACTGAGGTATGTCGGACGAAAAGACATTACGTAGTTTCCCGAACGCTGCCCAACCGAGTTGGATTCGGCGGTTGACCTCTTTCTCGAAGTTGGACCTACCCAATTGGACTACTTGTCCTAGGTAGAGTCTGTGCGGAAAGAGAAGAGTTGTGGAATGTATGGGGCCCCATACATTCCACAACTCTTCTCTTTCCGCACAGACTCTAGATGTACGAGTCAACAACTTCGAGTACCGAGTTCCCAACAGAGACTGGGATGGGCACAACATTGGCATTTGACATAAGTTTCGTCTTGTCCATGTTCATTTTCAAGCCCACCCGTTGTGAAACTCGGTTGAGGTCATCGAGCATCATGCTGAGTTCCTCCATCGACTTTGCCATGACAACGATATCGTCGGCAAACCGAAGGTGAGTGATGTATTCGCCGTTGATGTTGATGCCAAGTCCTTCCCATTCCAGGAGCTTGAAGGCGTCTTCCATTACGGCAGTAAACAGTTTCGGAGAGATAACGTCTCCCTGCCTTACGCCTCTTCGCAATGGAATCGCCCTCGTGCTCTGCTCCTGTACTCGGACCGACATGGTGGCGTTACTATACAAACACTTCAACACTTCGATGTACCGATAGTCAATATGGCATCGCTGAAGAGAGCCCTCTAATTTACCCTAATTCGCCTCTTTGTTGCTTAAAATCGAATGCATGGACAATATTTCGAGTCATACAGATTAAAAAAAAAGTTATTTCTCCAGCGTTAATTAATTCACAGCTTGTGACCATAATATATGATAAACAAAAATCATTCTCTTTATATGGATTTGTTCAATCGGAAAATAAGCCTTCATCGTCCCCAATGTTAGGTATGCCCTGAGACATTTGAGAGAAATGAGACATTTGATATAACACTTACCAAGTTTTATGTTACCATTATTGTTTGTGTTCGTTTTTAGCACATATTGTTGGCAACACTTTAGAAGATAATCTTTATTATATTTCTGGGTATTTTAATATAGACACGAAATGTTTGCCTTTTTAAACGTTACCTTCTAATTGTTGATGCCAGTCGTGTTATGGGTAATTTTCTATACATTATCATATCATAGCCAACTTACTTTTGGCTAGGGGCCTATGAGAAATATGACGGGCAGTTAAAATTGAAACTTAGGTGTAGGAAATAAGGATTTATCCTTTAAGGTTCATAAACTTTCTAACTTAGAAAAAAAACGCGTTTACTGTAGGGCTAAGATGGTCAGCTCTTTACCATTTGTCACCATGCCTCTCACGTTCTAACAAGTATATGTGACGTTCCACGGCAAAAGGTACCTTATGGCAGCTGGCGCTTACGTCGCATAGCGCCGCAATAATATTGGATCGGCGTTAATAATAGCGTAAGCGCCAACCGCCATAAGGTACCTTTACCCGTGTGACGTCACATATAAGTACTTGTATGTAAGTGCGAAAGTGACGGACATGATAGTGACAGGCGATGAAAATAGAACCATGCTACCACCGCTGGAGTAAATATCTCTTATATCTTAAACTGTGATAAAATATAGAACTCCGTTAATGGAGACATAATCTAAGAGATTTCGTCAGAACAAATCCAAAATTAGGGTCTCCCCTGATATATCGACGCGCATTCGGCAAAAGCCGATAGGAAAAAGCTTTATGTCCACGCAATAAGAGCGAAAAAGCCGTCGACGCGTCGGCAGGCGCCGGCCGATGCGAGCCGAGCCGAACGACGACTTTTTCGCTCTTATTGCGTGGACATAAAGCTTTCGAATGCGCGTCGATATATCAGGGGAGACCCTTATGGAATAACTTTAACAAATAAGTTACGTTCCATTTTACCTTTGAACCGATTTTGCACTTGCCTCGGTATACTTAGGAGTATCGTAATAACCATTTCAATCCTAATACAATGACACTGTGAATTATTTAGTATTTTCGGTCTCGACTTACCCCTCGTACTTACTCGCGCGTATCAGCTTAACGTCTTACTAGCGTTTACCATCCCGTGTCGGGGTAAGAGCGGATTAAGTCATAAGACTTAAAAGCTAAAACTTACTACTACCTCGGCTTACTAAATAAGCTGTGATGTAGTAACTTTAATAGATAAAATATTCCTTTATAACACTTTAAACTCTCGCGTTTTGTACACATATTTGTCAGGGAAAGACTTTTGCTCGGACGTCAGTCTTTTCGTGACCACAGCTGGTGCAACTCAGCTGAAACGTCGGAATTTAAAGTAAAAACAATGAAATTATATCGCGGTAAAGCCATTTATGTAAGTAAATAAATATTCCTTAATTATTATAAACGCAAATGAGTATACAGTGCTAAAATATTAAATTGGAATAAAGCTAGATTAGCACTGGAATCCAGTATAGTTCATCATTAAAATCACAAAAGTTGGCTGAATAATATGACGAAGTGCACTTCTCAGATAATCTAAAAACGTCAATTTTAATTGTTCTAACAAGCTTGAACCACGTACTTACAGTACAGGTTGCGAAAAAAAGGAGATAGATTAAGAAACCATAACGTGAAACAAAAAAGCGAAATAAACTATAATATATGTTAGAATTCGAATAAGTCCTTAATAAGATATTTTAATTTTAATTCAGGCTTTTAAGGGCTGAATAACACCTCAAAATATAAAGAACCGTAACAACAAAGTGAACACGCTCTTAATCACGACCGTTGCAAAACAAACTTGTCTAATAAAACAAAACATGGCTAAAGCCATTACAAAGTTTTCTTCGACACTGTGCTCTTACACAGACATCTTAGGCTTCTGAGGAAATAGTACTTTGTTTGGCTTACCTACTTATCATGCGGTTTATCCATCCTCGAGACTAAAATTCAAAGGTATTTTTCTTTTACCTAATTACGAACAAGGAGTGGCGCAAGTTAGTTGCCTTTCGGTGAATAAAACGCACAAACTTTACACACAGTTACAAACAATACCTAATTAAACATACGGAAACATTTATTGTACAATGATTTAACTATTTACATAACTCAATTTAAAATTATCAATAGTATATTCATTACCAATTGACAGCACTAGAGTGAAAAATATTAGTCATAAACAAAAGACGCGCGCTAACCGCAGCGATCGCGTTGGCTACCAAAAAAGTCTGCAGCGATTTTGATAGCCCTCGCATTACAAGTGTTATTTTAAAAGTCAAACTTCTAATGAAATTATGACGAAGCAACTCGGATAATTATGATAGAAATTCACTTATAGTAAGTTCGTTTAATCATTAATTGTGATGTATAAATGATACTTGCAATGCGTGGGCTATCAAAATCGCTGCACACTTTTCTTGGTCTGAATCTATGACCTTTTCAAGAAAAAAAGAAGACCTATAACTTGGGCCACACTATCAAAGTTGGAGTGAAATAATGAAGTTGATTGCAGCAGAGCTTGATTAAAGGCGAGATTAATAACACCTGACTAGGCTTGTTTATCCCGTAGCTGCAGACTTCAGGCCCTGATGCAACGTTCACTCTGTGCGTTAATTATGATGCCCACATGAGACTAAATTCGCTGGAATTTCTAAATAAAACACGTATTGGATTATAGATTAGATTTTCTAGTATACAATTCGTTTTGTACACAAAGTGATAGATGCCCACCCGTGTATCTATACATTTATAAATATTAAACATTCTGACGTTTTTCTATGACCGACTACATTATAAGGTAACAACCTTATTTATCATTTAAATTGGAAGAAAATTCATTTAAATTGGAAAACTTCATCTTCCTCGCGTTATCTCGGCATTCTGCCACGGATCATGGGAGCCTGGGGTCCGCGTGGCAACTAATCCCGAGAATTGGCATAGGCACTATAGTGGAAGAAAATGTACCTGATAGGTATATTTTTTTGGACAAATTTAATGAAAAATGAACCCATCATATTATTTTTATTTGATTTTTTCTGAACCACGAAACCCAAGAGGCATAATACATTCATGCAAAAGTATAATATAGTAAAACTTCAATATCTAATATTTTGAACGGCCTTGACATTATGAAAATAATAGCAATCCTTAATTACAACTTCAATATCTTGAATTAGACGAGCAAATATTTAATTCCGTGGTTTGGCTTCATTTCTGACGACAAACATTTTGATTATGGCCTTCAGTAACGTTAATTTCCGTTAATTACCGAGCAGGTAGTAGCAGTCACATTACACGAATGGCAATTTGCTTAACACACTTTGTTATGTGAGGTAAGCCACTTTTGGATTGGTAATATTTTCCGAAGTCTTAATAAGGTAACGATGAGTATAACTTACACCTTTCTAATTCGTTTTAAAAATAATATTTTCATATTTGACGAAATAAAGATTTAATCCTCTACCTTAACCTCTAACCCTCTAATTTACCCTAATTCGCCCTTGTTGTTAAAAATCGAGTGCATGGACAATATTTCGAGTCATACAGATTAAAAAAAAGTTATTTCTCCAGCGTTAATTAATTCACAGCTTGTGACCATAATATATGATAAACAAAAATCATTCTCTTTATATGGATTTGTTCAATCAGAAAATAAGCCTTTATCGTCCCCAATGTTAGGTATGCCCAGGAGAATAGATATATCATGATGATCTAAAATATCTAAAACCCTTTTAAATTTTGCTTTTTACTATACTAAGGTTTTAACTTTTCTATGATGTTCTTTGGAATGACCATTTATTACAAATCTATTCATCATTTAAATTATATCTAAAAGTTAGTACTAACTAATTATTTACTTGTGCTATACATACATATACTGGAGTCAGTTACGGATCGCTGCCATATATGACCCAAAATTTTTTTATTAAGCTATGAGCTTCATCACATATAATCTCTGAGTAATTCTAAGCATTTCTAGCCTCGGAGGCGATAAGAAGCGTGCGTCTAGTCGAGGAGGGCGGAGTACAAAGATGGCCGCCACCCGTCATCATACAAAAACATCTGTTCTGGTCTTGGTGGCTACTAGGGCAAGTTTGGTATCATTTTCGTATAAACCGAAGACGTGGAATTCATTGCTGATATTTGTTTTTTTCAGTTTCATAGTAATTTTGCAAGAAAAACGTAAAAAGATAAAAATTTGGGATGGAGGTTTTTGCTTTGAGAGCTAATAACTTTTGTATAGTGGCCAAAAGTATCATACAAAAAATACTATAATAAAGCGCAATTCATGCAGCTTCTAAACATATACATGTTTAGTAATATCCTACTGCAGAAAGATGGTGAAAAAATAATTAAATGACCGCAGCGCGGGTAGTTGGACTCTCGCTAGGCGGCGTTTATCTTACAAAATGGTCGAGTACGAGTATCTACGTAGGTAACTATGCTTACTTTGCTAGATTTTATGATGACGAATAAAATGCTTTCTGTATATTTAATGTCCGCAGTTTCCAGTATGTACACAGACATAATTCTGGTATAGGTTAAAAAAATACACACAGGTATCCCCATGTCTAAAGAGGAGGGCGGCTCGCTTAACAAATAAGATCATGTACAACCGCAATTTCAGGTTGGGTTAGGTTAGGTTCGTTAGTTACCTTTTATCCCTCAGAGCAGAAAATAGAAGCCCCGCGAGGCGGGGCTTCGTTGGTTTGTCACCAAGTCATACTTGCATAATCTATATTAGTATGACAAATATACATAGCTGTTATGATTTCTAAATGTAAGCTCTCCGCATAATAGTTATTTGTTTTACAAGGGGGCAAAGTTGTTGTTTAACCGCTCGTGCTAATATTGATACCCGATCAAGCGAAAGATTTCAAAATTGAACCACGAGCGTAGTGAGTGGTTCGAAAAATGGAATCTTGAACGTTGTAAGGGTTTCATAGAACGAGGGTTAAACAAAATTTGCCGCCGAGTGAAACACAGAATTTTTCACCACACCAACCTGAAGCAAATATTAAATGTAAAATATCAAACAAAATCAAACCAAATCAAATCCAAATGAATGTTATGTGCAGGTTGAAGTTATTTATTAAAAACAACAAGTAAGTACCTATAAAATTACTTAAAGTGAGTTATAGCATGAAAATTATCGTGAAAATAAATATTTTGCCTCTTCCTAAGTAGTACAATTTCTCTCATAAATAGTGTTTTAATATTATCAGCAAAAATAAGAGCGCTATTTTATTAGAATAATTTCATTTATAATAGTTATTTCTCGGACCCAATTTTGGACCCGGGTATATCCTTAAACTACGTTCAAAAGAGGGGAATGGGCACTGTTGGAAAGTGTCTTTATAAACTAACAGAATCTTGTTTAAAGGATACTGCGTGAACGCGCGTAGAACTAGTTTAAATGTTTAAATAAATATACGGCTTTTGTTCGCGTGCGTCAAGCAGACACATTCGTTTAGACCCTAATGCTGTAAACACAAAATTTGTATCAGTGCCTATTTCTTTCGACAATATACTTCTTTATCCAGATCATCATAGTTTCCTTTACGCTCCAGATTCAATGTCATTCCAGATCTATCCGAGCAGAGCCCAACTGGGGAACTACGTACTTACCTCCACCTTACAGAAAACACCGGTCAAAATAACACTAGGCCCCACTCAAATCGTTGCAAGTGCATTAAAATTAAAGTGCATAAAATTATGTCTGTATGATGAATTATGTATGGATGAAAGTATTTTATTCGTCATCATAAAATCTAGCAAAGTAAGCATACCTACGTAGATACTCGTACTCGATCATTTTGTAAGATAAACGACGGTCCGCAAGATAAACGAAAGTCCAACTATCCGCGCTGCGGTCATTTAATAATTTTTTCACCATCTTTTTGCAGTAGGATATTACTCAACGTGTATATGTTTAGAATCTGCATGAATTACGCTTTATTATAGTATTTTTTATATGATATTTTTGGCCACTATACAAAAGTTATTAGCTCTCAAAGCAAATATCTCCATCCTAAATTTTCATCTTTTTACGTTTTTCATGTAAAATTACTATGAAGCTGAAAAAAACAAATATCAGCAATGAATTCTACGTCTCCGGTTTATACGAAAATGATACCAAACTTGCCCTAGTAGCCACCAGGACCAGAACAGATTTTTTTGTATGATGACGGGTGGCGGCCATCTTTGTACCCCCCCTCCCCTTATTGCCTCCCAGGCTTGAAATGCTTAGAATTACTCAAAAATCATATGTGATGAAGCTCATAGCTTAATAAATTTTTTTTGGGTCAACTTCATAACTGACTCCGCTAATACAGAAACGTGTGTTAAACGTTAAAGTTATAACAAGTTTACGTCGAACCAACTAGAGTTAAGATAACAAGACATGCGACCACGGTGGACGTGATTCAAATTTAAACTATCGCCGTGGTTTAGAACAGGGATTGCAAATTGCGGATCTTTCTCTTTTACTCCAATGAAGGTGTAATTAGAGTGACAGAGAAAGATGCCCGCAACAGGCGAACTTCGATTTTCGCGGTTATAGCCCAGAGACAGGAACTAAATTGAGTTTTTGCCGTCCTGTAATAACTAACTGGACGTTTGATTTCAAAGTACGCAATAGACTTTTTTATTTATAAGAATAAATAAAATTACAATTTCATTTGACGAAGTATCTTTAGTAATTCTGTTAATAGTAGGAAGTACCTACTAAGTAGGTATACATAAATCAAGAATAATACAAGTAGGTACTTACCTGCTTAAGTACTCATATTACTTTTACCTACATATAACTTTTCAACACATTCTGAGTATTATGATTTGTATGTGACCATACGGTAAAGCAAGAGCCAGTCTGTTTTCTCACTCCTTATTTTTAAATTACGAGTTGGTATCGGGTCAAACAGATCACTGTGTTACGTTCTTTCCTGTAGACATACACAAGAGTTAAGGGCTCTTAAGGTTAATTTTCTTATTTAACCCTTACCCACGTAAAAAGGTCCTCCTTTTATTTACAGAACTATGATAAAATCATTACTTACATGCCCACAAGCTGTTAACTATTGCTCACAGGAGAGAAAAATGTACAGTTCGCCCGAACACGCTAGTTTTCTCTCCTAGGGTTAAATAAGAAAATTAACCTTTATAGCCCTTAACTCTTGTGTATGTCTACAGGAAAGAACGTAACACAGTGATCTGTTTGACCCAAAACTAATATATCATAGAATCTAACACCGACATCGTCAAAACCTATTATTAATCATAGTACAATCACTACATCATCAGTCTATACATCTTTATGAAAAATGATAGTACAGCCGAACAAAAAAAAAACGGGCGTTGAACCCTGGAACCCTTATTATGCTAACAACCACCAATATTAGCGATTGAATAGGTATACACGTCAGCTATCCTTGTCGTACCTACTCACACATAGGTACCTGAAATAAATAGTGTGTAAACACACATACAAGTATCTAATAAGCAGACATCGTAACTTTTACAGCATTTTTGGTGCAGTGGAGTGTTGTTAACGGAATTGGTATAGATAATTCCAACTGAAATGGTAAATAAGGGTAACATTCCATTTCTAACCGCAGCTGCATTACTGTCAATTTTAGTATGGAAATTGACAATGACAGCGACGCGTTCAGTACCGGTAGTGCAGCTGCGGTTAGAAATGGAATGTTACCAATAGGCACTGGTCCCACCGCGAGCTAGTAAGCTATGAGCTATCGGCTATAAACACGAACAAAAGATAAGCACTCCCATGTAAATAAAAGAGACACGGCGATATTTATAGCTTACCGCTGGGCGAGTAACTATAAATATCGCCGTGTCTCTTTTATTTACATCTTTTGTTCGTGTTTATAGCCGATAGCTCATAGCTTACTAGCTCGCGGTGGGACCAGTGCCTTAAGGTTAATATTAACGCAATTAATGCTAATTAATCATTAGGGTTGAAATTGTTTATACCGATTCCGTTAACACCACTCGGTGACCACTCCGCTGCACCAAAAATGCTGTAAAAGTTACGATGTCTGCTAATAAGAGTACGTACCTAGCCGTTTTGTCCAATAAATAGTGTTTAGTTGTTTTTTTTTGTTAGTCTGGTTGAGTGTCCCACTGCTGAGCAAAGGCCTCCCCTCGTTTCCTCCACTCGACCCTGTTTTTTGTAGTTTCCCGCCAATCCGGATAAAATGCGTCCAAGTCGTCCCGCCATCTCCTTTTCGGTCTGCCTGCACTCCGGCCAGCACCATTTATGGTGTTCCGTGGGTCCCACTCCGTAACCATTTTGGCCCACCTTTCAGGGTGCATGCGGCAGACATGTCCAGCCCAGTCCCACTTAAGCTTAGCGGTCTTCTACATCTACAACTCGAGTTCTAGAGCGCAGTTCAGTGTTTCTGATTCTATCAGTCCTGCGAACACCCAGTATACTGCGCTCCAGTGTACTGGGTGCGCTCCAGTGTTTAGTTTTAAGTTTATAAAATACATAGGTAATTGTTAGTCTGTAAGGTATTTGTAATATGGGCCTTGTTGCTTGATTTAAATTTCTAAGTAAATAAATAAATAATGCTGTAACTATACAATTTGAGAATGAAGGCTTAAATGCACTTCACTTCAAAATGTATATTATCAATGAAATAAAGTTCATTGATACTCACAATAGTATTTGCTTGATAAAACAAGACATCAATATCGTTCGACTATCCCATAGATCAGCGTTCGGCAACCTGCGGCCCGCGGGCCACATGCGGCTCGTGAACCGGTCACTTGCGGCCCGAGTGCCGCCTTGGCTATTTTGTATGTAATAGTGACAAACGACAATGTCTCATAAAGTCATAAATATTAACAAAGTACGGCCCGCGTCACCTCCGTTAACTACTATTTGGCCCTTGGCTGCTAAAAGGTTGCCGACCGCTGCGGCATAGATCATTGGTGGCCCGGCAGTGATGTGCGATTGCCTTTGATGCCTTGTCAAAAACAATCGGTTGGCTGGCGATCCATTAAAGCAATTTTACTTAATATTTCGCAAAGTCCACTGATGTGGACTGATCATGTTCACGACAGTATTTTGTAGTACTGTCTTTGATAAATAGATGAAAGCAAGTCAATTGAATTATTCTGTTTGAGTAAAATTCAAATATTTTCTATAAGTACTTAATCTTTGAATTCTATTCATTAACTCTCAATAATTATAATTCTTAATAATTATCTTTGACTGTATTAAAAAAATGATTTTCCATTTTGTGTGGCGAGCTCAGTGATTTGCATGTTCTAAAATGATTACGTGCTTAAACAAAATTAAGCGGTTAACCACTTTTTAGTTCAATAAAGTAATTAATCCTCGCAGTAAATCATACAATGGCTTTTTTGATTAAATACAAATTACAACATGTAAATGTAAAACACTCCCGTATTTATTTTAACCGTATTAAAAATTAAAATAGAAATTTAATTTTCAGACTAAAAATGAATGTTAAAATAAAGAAACTCACATATATACATACAAACATGAACGCTGAAAACAATACACTCTTTTTTCCGGGCAGTCGTGTACATAAAATGTTACCAAAATGTGTTGCATATTCCTTTCTATAATTTCCCGTTGTTAACCTCTACAAAAACCAAAAAAACCAATAAATCCCAACAACGGCGTTCGAGGATTTCCTAGACCAGTTCCACTAGATTAAAAGTAAATAAAATCATGAAACGGGCGCTGTCATTCGTACATGTACAGATTCACACACTGCCCGTCGAGTCCGTGCTGTGGACGACTATGCCCGGATTTACGGCTATCAGTTGTTTTCATAAAACCAACCGGACAAGCAACCGGGGGATTAACACTAGCGCAATTAAACACGATTAAAATGAATGAAATGATGTATTTTTACAAATATACACACGTGTTTTTGTGACAGTATGATTTTTCTAAACTAAAATAATGTCAACGCAACGTTCGTCAAACTTTTTATCGAATTTAAAGTTTTAACAATATTGTACTAACCGATTTGATATTTGTCGGGATATTAGGTAGAGAAAACTGTCTATTGAGGCATATGATTTTGAGACATATTTATATCGACTTGTCGACAAATGCTCTTTGTATTTTTTTCCTGCCTGTGTTTGGCAAAAAGGACAAGAAACCAAACAACTTTATACCTATCGTCGGTGCGAATAAAAAAATCGCCATGTATTTTTAAGCTACTCAGGAGACAAAAATAACTGTTTATTTTCCTGTTTGTAATATATTTGTTGCGCCTGGTTTTTTTTTCTGATAGATCAATGATTTTTACATGATACTCATGAAGAAAATAAACAGATTTATATGTAATTTTTTACAATATTATTATTTTAACCAAATTTTGCTACATAGCGATTTAAATTTGGTTCATTAAAATCGTCATGTGTGAAATTTGTAGACATAGCGATTTGTTGCCAAAGTAACATAGTACGAGAGATGATACATAGCGGATTTTAAGGTCTATGTCGGGTAATCCATTCTACAATAGATGATACATAGCGGATTTTAGGGTCTATGTCGGGTAATCCACTCTACAATAAATCGCCATGTGCAACATTATCGCCATCACCCTCGACGGAAAACAAGGCATTTAATATCGTTATGTGCTAAAAAATCACATAGCTATTTCTTGTTTCTGTTCTGTTATTTTTTTGGACAAATATTGTTCTGTGTTCACATAGCGGAATTTTTATTTTCAAAACTAATAAAGATATAACAAAAATATTTATGTGGGTCGATGGGAAATTTAAAAAAGAATTCAAATATGCCAAAATCAAAAAATCGTAAAAAAACACATAGCGATTTTTTTATTCGCACCGACGCTATGTTTGTTAGATACCCTATCGTGTTAATTAAAAGCGTACTCCCATCTTATTAACCAGAGACGCACTTACAACCCCTCTGGTGTTGCGGGTGTCCATAGGCGGCGGTAATCGCTTACCATCAGGCGGTCCGTCTGCTCGCCTTCTATAACATAAAAAACTTCTTTGATAAATTTTACCTACACTATATTGCGCAAATTAGGATCCCCAAGTCTTCATAATAGTAATGAATGTAATGATATCCCTTTCGTTCGCTACGAATCTCTATAACAAAGCGCGAGATTCTCCATAAGGTTTCTTGAAAGTGATACGGAGCTGTATTAGAAACGTTAGCTACATACAGTGTATAATCACAGCGGGATTTCGCGCTATGAACAAGCGGTAGTTTAGCGTGCAGGTAAATACTATGAGGTAATTGGAACTTGATAGATTTTACGTTCGCGTCGTGTTTATAAATAGGTTAATAAACCACTCTCTGTTCTTTAGCTAAGGAAAACGGCTCAAGTAATTTACCTGTTTCATACAATGTTGCAATTTTTCAAAAGCACATTAAACACAGGGAATATCTCAAGAGTAGTTTGAGCCTATAAGCCAGTAGAAATGTTGTACTTAGCAGGCTAATCAGCGGCGGTAGCACGGTCACATTTTTATCAACATGCCTGTCACGTTCTAACAAGTATATGAGTGCGAAAGTGACGGGCATAGCGACAGGCGATAAAAATGGAACCATGCTGCGCTCGCTGTACCTATTCAGGGTGGCATTCCACTTATCCAATTTCTTTGTCCAATGTGTATTGCGTCAAACATTTTTGTTTTAATAAGAGAGTGAGACGCACTGACATTGGATTGGACGAAGAAATTGGACAAGTGAAAAACCACCCTCAGAAATGTCGTATATACATCGACATTCTATCAATAAATATATTTAGACTACGGCCCATAGCAGCAACATCACCATCAAAAAGGCCTTTTTTTAAATTAATAATATCTCTGAAACTAGGCGAACTTCAAAAAAGTTTATAGGACATTTTTGTCTCTAAATATGATCAGGAAAATGCTGTTAAAATTATTCGGTTTCCTCATGTTACACCGTCTATATTATGGGTTATAGCTAAACTAAGAGAAACAGCTGTCACTCACCACAAACCTTGATAAAGATGAATATTTGAACCCTTAAACCTGATCAGTGTGATCCAGTAGGATATATCGGGTCTTCAAATTCAAAGGGAATTACGATGGACTATTTATGCAAAGTAGGGTAGAGGCGCCTTTTTCCCATATCGGCGTCTTTACTTTTACGATTTCTTATATAACATAGGTTCCGTATTAGAATTTGAACTCTATGGTGTATGTGAATAAAGTCATGTTTGCGTTAAAACCATTAAAAGATAAGAGATTTTAAAAGTTAAACTTCGATATTGGTCCGATGTGGCTCGTAAATTCTCATTCGCTCGGGAACTATTTTCTTTGGTATATCGATATTTTTTTAGGCATCCCTTTATGATCTTGAGTATTTTTATTTCGGGGCTAATATTGAAGTTATTAATAGAGTACATATAGGTGTGTAAAAGTTCCTTAACACTATATGTAAGCTATAGATCATATAATTACTTTTGGAACTCGATATTATACCGGGTGTGGCCAGTAATATGAGCATAAAATTTAACTGTAGGCTGTACTCCTCATACTGACCAACATTTGTTCAACAACTTTTAAAAATTATGAAGTAATTAGGCTCCCTATTTTTCATACATAATAAATATAATCTTCAATGGACGCCATCGCCACGCCATAATCATTGTGATTGACGTTGCCTGTCACGCCTTAAACATAACAGAATTCGCAATACATTGCGTCTTAGAATAAACTTTAAAGTGTGTTAAAAATCAAACCACAAGTTATTTTTAAAAGTCGCTGAACAAATGTTGGTCAG
Source organism: Cydia fagiglandana (assembly GCF_963556715.1). Lineage (NCBI taxonomy): Eukaryota > Metazoa > Arthropoda > Insecta > Lepidoptera > Tortricidae > Cydia > Cydia fagiglandana. The sequence continues at coordinate 26,124,893 of NC_085932.1, read as the reverse complement.
TATGAGGAGTACAACCTACAGTTTAATTTTTTGCTCATATTACAGGCCACACCCGGTATAGGTACTCATATTTAATACCAATCACGTGAGATCAGCTGATATTCAAATTCGGATTAAAATAATTAAAAATTAAGATATATGTACGTAAACTGATATTTTTTGGATATATGAAGTACCGATTACTTATAATAGAACGAGGTTTGTTTCACGATGACCGAAACTCGACCTTAATAATTTATGTTGTACAGGAATGTTATATTTCATCCGGCCAAAAGATGTTTACTCAAACAAATAGGCTGATAACTCCACGGGCCGCAGGCGATTGACGCGGACGGAATATTGATATGACATCTCCCTTCATATTCTCAACCTTGAGGCCGATTCAGAATTTAAGAATATTAAGTTTTTGATCTTGTTTTGATACGACATTGAAAATCGCTCACACTGGTTACCGCGCGCGCGTTATAGTCATTTCGCTCCCACTTTTTGATGCGCTTGGCTTGATGCACTTCGGGCCTTATCAAGGTTATTAGATACCTAATAATATCAAACTTTGATACTTATATCAAATTAATAAATTAGAATCAGCTGACATACATTCTCTTCGGCGTCAGTTGAATTTCGACTGGCATTACATTAAGTTACACCCTATTTTGACATTGTAATTGAACTTGCACATAACTATTTTTATTAACAATCTTATATTTACTACCACGTATTTCTAAGCCTCCTGGCCATGTTGTTTTTAGAGTTCCGTACCCAAAGGGTAAAAACGGGATCCTATTACTAAGACTCCAATGTCCTTCTGTAGGTCCGACTGTCTATCACTAGGCTTCGGGCCCGATTCGGATTTTAAAATAGACGTCTATTAGATATCTTTTAGACATCACCAAGATACGATACCGATATGTTTAAGATCTAACCTATGAAATTTGACATTTGCGTGATTCTGGAGATACTCCTGAACGATTTCCACAGGATAGAGATCTAATTCACATCTAATAGATATCTTACTCTATCTAACGTAAAAGTGACATTGGTTGCCCGAATTGCGCTGCAAAAGAGAACTAGTTGATATCTAAACTATAACGTATCTAGAATGGATCTAGTACGTGTCGTCTCTTGTGAATATCTTGAAGTTTGAATACGGCAGTTTATCCCATGAGCCGTGATAGGTAGAAAATTTCAAGTATTGAAATTTTCTGTTGTCGCTATAACAACAAATACCTATTAAAAACAGAATAATCGTAAATAAAATGTTTAGGTGGAGCTCCCATACAACAAACGTGATTTATATTGCCATTTTTTGCATAAAGGTACGAAACCCTTCGTGCGCGAGTCCGACTCGCAATTGGCCCGTTTTTAGGTTATTTCAGTTCGCTCTTCATATTACATTTATCTCATGATTCTATTCATAAGACGCATCAACTATACTATATAGCAGCTTAATTATTCGCACTAATGATAATTGACGGCTATCCGTACATGTATAGGCGAAACAATATTCATTACCACTGACGGAATTAAGATTAAGCTGGCTTTTGAAATGATGATTAACACGAAGCTTGTATAGTGTTAAATTACGTACATAGTGATTACTTGAAGTAATCAAAATAAGTTCTCTCGTTAGCCCGGGCAGTGTCCGAGCCGGAGCTTCCGGCGCTTACTTTTCTATGACATGACAGGTGATCACGTGATACTTTCCATCGAAAACGATGCGCCGGAAGTTCCGGTCCGGATACGACCCGGTATATCGTGATGAGTCATACTTTACAGGCCTATTCGGATTTCGAGATAATCACAAGATCTAGAGACGATTAGAGATCAACTAGATCTACATTAGATATCGACTAGATGTGACTCGGATATCTAAGTCATAACTTGTCGAAATCGTTCAAGAGGACCTCCAGAATCGCGGAAACGTCAAATTTGACATATCTATCTTACAAATATCTTTAAATTATCTATATCGTAACTTGTTGAAGTCTAGTAAATCTAATTCATTTTCCAAATCGAGCCGTTACACTCCAATGTATGCCTATTTCTAGTTTATAATACATATCACACTACAGATATTCATTATGTACCAACAATCCTTAAAAATAAATCATGCGTGTAATCCATTCCTGGTTATTTTCATCCTAAACCTTTCCATTACAAATAAAACCAGCAATGTACACATCTTCAGCTTTAAGGAGGAGGTGTGTTACGAACTCGTACAGGATGGGACGTGCCAACTTCAGTAGCGCTTCAGCCCTCGAGCTGAGCGGATGACTGGGGTGCAGAGGCGATTTTTTTCCAGAAACTTTCAGATATGAAATACGCGTCGGTCCCTACAGACTAGCGAAGGTGTTCTAATAAAGTTGAGTGTAGTGAAGTTTTTGACTGGTGACAAAATCATAATATTATTATAAACATATTTTACAAGTGGTGAATATGGATGACAGTTTTGTTCAAATTTCCGTGGGGACCGCGAGGAGGCGTTTCCTGGTATAGGTGAATATATAATTAGTTCAGTATTAAGTAATGTTTATTTTATTCCATAGTAAAATTATAATTTGTAATTCAGAACTGAAATAAATTCGGCTATTCCTTTAAACGTTGTAATAACATTCTTTGTAACTTTTTCGATACCAAATTCATTTAAACATGTGTTCATTCTTTTAAGGGTTCCGTACACAAAGGGTAAAATCCGCTGTCCGTCCGTCTGTCACCAGACTGTATCTCACGAACCGTGATAGCTAGACAGTTGAAATTTTCACAGATGATGTATTTCTGTTGCCGCTATAACAACAAATACTAAAAAGTACGGAACCCTCTGTGGGCGAATCCGACTCGCACTTGTCCGGTTTTTTTACCAATACTGAAAATATATCGCTTATTTCTAGTTATTTGTGCCGATGTAGCTTTCTCAAAGCTTAAGTACAGAAATCATAACAAGTAAAACCAGGGACAGTTTTTATTTGGTATGTAAAACCTTCTCCTTTCGGACCACAGGACGAATCAATTGCCTACCCGTTTATCGAAATCAATTTGGTAGTTTCAACGCTACGGGGCACGGCGGCACATACCTGCAACTCAATCAGACCCAGCAACCCATATATGGTGTTCTCATTTGAATACCATAGCATATTAGTCTATAGTACTTACCTATCACATATTATTATACTTGTAGTGTCGGTAAACAATATTCAGAATTTTATTTCAAAAATACATTTCATTAAAATGAAACTATGTTTTATCTTGACGAGAGAGGTTTCAGACTTTAAAGTCTGTATAAAAAATAATTACCGGGTCATAACTCATTGTAACTTCAAAAAACTTCTTGATTCATAATTACACGGGTAAATTCAATGGTTTGATTTATTGCTCGTATTGGATTTACACACTGTATAAAACGAATATGTATTAAAAACAAGATGTCATATAACTTAAATATTAATAGAAAAATAATAGATATTGTTAGCCATTTAGAACTCCAATTGTGCACAAAAATAAAGCAAGTCCATCATTTTACATTGGACTAGCTTTTTGATCATTACGTAAAACCTTGCGACAATATACTATAAATTATATAATACATATGTAAAATATGTAATATAAATATACCGAGTAAAAGAAGAGCTAAAAATGACCTACGATACCACACATTGTAGACTATGCGAGCACTGTACGGACTAAGCACTACATGTGCAGATACTTTTGAGCCCTAAGTCCGCTTAGCAACTCCAGCCGACTGTCTTAACTTAGTAATAAGGGGCTTCCACTAAACTGCTATCATTGCCAAGCGGCCCGGCGAGGATCGCGCGTTCAATCCCGCTGGAACCAACTTCGTCTGCCTTATTACACTATTTGGGTGGGCTCCAATTTGGCAGTCGGCTAAACGATTATATTAACCAGAGGTTTTCATAATATTAAGTTTCATTTATCTACACACATATTATAAACACTCGATCGTTAAACGAGGCGTTCAAAACTGCAAATACTGGCAAGCAAAGATAAACGGTTTTGTTACAAGTTAGTTACAACAAAATATTTCTTATCTATAAATATTTTAATATTGCGTAATAATGACGTCAATGGCGATTTAATAATAACATTAAAATTTCGAATAACTCTCAAAATCAAAGGAATTTGATTTGACCTCATTTCTAGTATCGGTTGAAACGACGTTTTATTCGAAATGAAATGTCAATTGCAAGAACGTCGTCATGGCTAAAATGTTTGTAGACATTTCTATGGCTACTTTGACCATACAAATGTCGAATGTGGCATATAAATGTCGACATTGTGCCATAAAGTTTCGATACTGTCACACAACGACTGAAAGATGCCGTACAATCATCGTCAGGGTCTTACAAATATCTGTATAGTGCAATAAAAATTTCGATACTACCACAAAATATCGAAAAGTTTAGTTAGGGCCACTTGCACCATCCCACTAACCCAAGGTTAAATTGTTAACTTAGTCAAATTATACTGGTAACCATGGTAACTCCAGGTTTAACCGATTAACCCGGGGTCAGTGGAATGGTTCAAGTGACGCTTAGGTGTTAGTTTAATTTGGGTTAGTAGGTATAAAAAATAGCTGCGTTACTGCGAAACACATTTATAGGTGATGGCCTGAATAGTTTTAATTATGCAAAATTGTCCATTACTCGTACGTACCCCTAACGTTCCAATTTTTGATTGCTGATAAACTTTGTATTGCTGGTAAAATTTCAATATTAATCTGATATTACTTACTGTATTTACCACATTTTTCACATTGCAAATAAGTACTATGTATTTTTAATTGAGTAAGTACATTTAGGTAATTTTCTTTTGTTAAAGTTACTTAATAATTCTTTAAAGATTTAAGTACCTACATGTTTGCCTTCCCGCATTTATAAAAGTGTCCTTAATGTCTTTCATACAATTTATTTATAAACGGCCATAATTCGCTCCTTTATCGCGAACTTCGAACCGAAACAACTTCTATGATGGATGGTCCATTGACATGGAAAAACATCTTTTGAGGGGCTTTGAAAAGTATCCCTGTATTCATTATATTGACGCGGATAATACTTGATTTTGGGTACCTACCTATAGAAAGGAAATAATTCAGGTATTATCCTCCTAAATATACTTATAGCTTCACGGTTTGATTTAACAGTGCCTATTGTAAAGATTATTCGGGGCTCGGGTAGTGTTTTTTTTTACCTAAAAGTATAAAGAAAGCTTCAACTGTGTTTATCAAATATACAAAAAGGTAGTTAAAAAAGTTTAATTAAAAAGAGAAGCATAATGATAAAAAAACTTCATACAGACAACGTTTTTGTTATTATTATTACCTTTTAAATAGAAAACGGGTTTTTAATAGCCAGAGTCTTTTATAAAGCTTGAATAGTTTTATGAATTAAATTATGTAGATTTGTCAAAAACTCTTTAAAATATGAAAAGAAGAAACTTCTATTTGAAACAGGAATAAATAATAATTAAAACTTAGACGAAAGGTTATGGTGGCATTATTTTTCCCTGCTTGTATCCACGAGATTGCACCGAATTGACTAGGTATTTGTTTTCTTCATTTTTAATTACTGCACCAAAACCCTTAAATGTAAAATTCAGTCCAATCCACAACTTAAAAAGTAAGTGCACAAGATTTTGGTATTTATTGCAATTTTATGATTCGGTGTCTGAATTACTAAAAGTACTAATAAGTCATTTATCAATTTTATACGTATGTGATTGAACAACGTAGGCCAGCTAGTTCTATAAAACCAATATCTAAAATAACTTTATGTAATTAAAATCGATAATTATGAAATTGACATCAAAGATCTGAAGCCACGTCAGCGCCAGACCGGCAACAACGAACAATTAAAACGGTAGTTATAAAGTATAACCGGCAATATTTAACTTTAAAAGGCTGTTTGGAATAATAATTAAGACTGGTTATTTAAGTTTACATAGCTTAGTGCTTGGTATTATTAAAAACTGGTAGTTTGAAGTTGGAAGTTTATTTTAATGAACCTATTTATTTGTTGACTGTCGACACTTTTTTAGCATAGACATAAAAAGGGATTTTATGTGTTTACTATTAGTATATATGTGTCTGTCTGTGGCATCGTAGCTCTCAAATGTATAAAACAAGGGCTCTTTAACCAAACGACTTATAGTCTGTCGTGATAGTTTTCGCTTTGTTAAATGGAAGTGCATCGGGTTTATTATTTATAAATACATTTATAGTTATATAATTTACTACATCGCGAGGAAACCGGACTAATCCCAATAAGGCCTAGTTTACTCTCTGGGTTGGAAGGTAAGATGGCAGTCGCTTTCGTAAAAACTAGTGCCTATGACAATTCTTGGGATTAGTTGCAAAGCGGACCCCAGGCTCCCATGAGCCGTGGCAATATGCCAGGACAACGCGAGGAAGAAGAAGAGAAGAAGTTATATAATTTATTAAAGTTGACGGAAGAAGAAATCCACATCACTTAAACTTTAAGGATTTATCCAAAAGGATAGCAGACGCCACTGGTGATCGTAGAGCTGGCAGCTTCCTCGCACAAAGAATAAGTATTGCGATACAGCGGGGAAATGCTGCCAGCATCTACGGCACCATTCCGCAGGATAGTTTGTAATTATTTATTTTTAGATTAGTTTTATTTATTTTTAGATTTAGTTTTTAAGTTTTGTAGGTTAGTTATTTAATTATGTTTTAAGTATCATTTTTGTTTGTAGGTATTAAGTTTGTATACACTAATAACTTTGGAAAATGTAATTGAATTGCAAAATGATACTAATTACATTACTCGTAGACCTGTAAATGAAATTGATGTTATTACTTGAAAAGTAAATAACTTTATATACTTACTTAATAAGCGGCAGCCCAGAATAATACCGATCCGAACCTTCAACAAGCTAAATGAACTTTGTTATTATGCAGTTTACTTCGTGATCGCCGATGTTGAGTAACAATGTTACACAGTTTGAAAACGGGCGAACTTTGGTACTTAAATTTTAGCATAGATGAAGATGGTACCTATACCTGCATAAAATAAGTAAATGTTTAAAAGATGGTGAAAAATAATGATAACGACTAAAAAAGTGAAAGAAATATTAAATATGGTAACATTAATGTTATGAAAATATTTATTTCCAGGCAACTATTGGCCCATAGATGACCTTAAAACTTTGAGCATGCTAAGCGTCATATCCGCAAGACGCGACCTAAGCCCTTCTACACATACACCCGCAACTCGACTGAACAACTCCATTGCACATCGTGTGACCGCATCTTCAAGACAAAGTTTGGTTTTGCGAGCCACATAAGGGCATTTCATAATCCGGATAAGAATTGATGATGGAGTCGCCAATGCCGGATACGGCAAGGAAGAAGAGAATTATCATAAAACTAAAAACACACAATTACAGGTACGATGCTGTTTGCAACACCGCAGTGTCAGGGAGCCGGCCGCGGAACCGTCGGAACTTGACACTCTTCGGCCAAAACCCCTCCTTGGCTTTTTTATGTATCCATAAAAAAATAAACAAATGAGGTCAGAATGCTGTCCTACTTTGGCTGGGAACATTTATTTCTCTCACTTAGTTGCAACCAGCAAACCTGTTTAAGTTACGAAACCGTAAACTTACGGGACCATTGTAAACTTACAATGAGCGCACACCTGGGCCGTACGAACGAGATTAGATGGAAAAGTGCCAGCGCATTTTTATCCTACTTGTGCTAGAAGACACAGTTTTAAACTGATCAACTTAAGACGAGTGGAGGACCCACGCGAAATAGCCTTTTCATACAAACGTAGTCCTCGTTTTCACCTCTGGATATTAACATAATTGAAAATATTTTGACACTATTTGTTGTATATCAACTACAGCTATGCCCCTACGTTTTTTTTTTTTTATTATTATAAGGGTAAGGTGTACCTACTCGTCCCTATTTAAAAAAAATGATACCTGTTTATGCATAATTTTTACAATAATAAAAAAAATCAAACGTAGTGCATAGCTATGGTTAAAATACATAAAATTATGTAAAAATATTTTCCATAATATCAATATCCAGAGAGGAAAATGGTGACTACAGTTGTATGGACAAACGGATGTCCCGTTTCCTCTCAGTGCCCCAAACGCGTTAGTTCCGCGTAGCATTATTCCCGATCGCGTTTTTCCCCACTCGCGTTAGTTCCGCGTAGCATTATTCCCGGTCGCATTTTTCCCCACTTTTCATGGACGTCACACTAAATTAATAGGTTAGGTAGGTTAGGTTCGTTAGGTAGCTTCAGATGCCCGAAGGGCAAACCGCCCAGAAATAGCTACTCTTTCCTCTTAATATTCTATATTAATGTGAAGCCCCATTTAGACAGTGCGAATACTTGCATGCGTTTTTAATTACGTTGCGGCGTATGATTGATCGTCTGAATTCATTGTGGACCGGGAGAATGATTAAGACGTTTTGGTCAGAAATATCACTGTTGACAGCTGACAGATTATTTCTTTACCTACTGTTTTATAGCAAGAAATTAAAATCTGAATCCAGCCCCGGGCCTCGTGGACAGTAAAGGTGACAGTCCATTTCCAACGACAGCTGCATTACTGTTCATTTTACTATGGAAATTGACAATGACAGCGACGCGTTCAGTACCGTTAGTGCAGCTGCGGTTAGAAATGGAATGTTACCATAATGGTAACTACCGGTACTGAACGCGTCGCTGTCATTGTCGATTTCCATAGTAAAATGAACAGTAGTGCAGCTGTCGTTGGAAATGGACTGTCACCTTTACTGTCCACGAGGCCCGGAGCTGGATTCAGATTTTAATTTCTTGCTATGAAACGGTAAAAAGAAATGATCTGTCAGCTGTCAACAGTGATATTTCTGGCCAAAACGTCTTAATCATTCTCCTTAATAAGGAAAGGGGGGATTTAGGAAAATTGCCATTATTCACATCCATATTGGGGATGTTATTCGTCGTTGCGTCTGCTTACATAGGTATTGGGTTTCAGAAATAAGTGTCTTGTTTTTAACTAACAATTCTTGGGTTATTAAGGTAACCCAAGAATTCTAAATTTTAGACTCAGAATAATGAGGACTATTGATTACATTGAGTGTAATAATTAGAAAATCGAAAAAAAAGTCCAACGAAGGGACAGGTAAGGTTAATGTACATCAAATTGTGCAAAAGTAGATATTCTTTAAAATGTTAATATCTAGAGAGGACTACGTTTGTATGGAGAAACGGTGGTCCCCTTTCCTTTCAAGAGCAGTCATATAAAGTTACAAGTAAAACTATTAAATTACCGGGTAACATTCTAAACACGTTCTCAACTTTGCACTTAAAAGTAACCCGGAGCAAAGTTGCATTATTCGACTTGAATTAATAACGACCCTGTTCCGGAGTGTTCCGATTTGATTATGAAAATATTATGGGGATCACGTTAAAAATCCGAGTTTCATTGTTAAACTTAGTTTCTTTATAATGTGTTTGGCATCATTGGCATTATATTAAACTTTTAATTAGGAAAAAAGCGCTTTTGATATTTGTTAGTAAAGACTTTTGTACTTAAGTCACGTTTAGATATGACTTTTAATGGTAAAAACATAGTAAGGTACAAAAGGTACATAGTAAGGTAATTATACTTTGTGTTTTAATTTTTTTTCTAGGTTTCACTTTAGTTTTTACATTGTAATATTATAATTATATCATTGTACAAAAAATATATATATGTAAAAAAAGTAGGCAAGGTACTTTATGTGGAACATTTTACAATAGCAATAAAGGAACAATGTGATGGTATTTTGTTTACATAAAACTTGAATCAAGTATTTATTTTGTAGCTCCTAACATTTCCCTGCCGTCTAGCAAATTTGTATTCCGTTTATAACATTAAATAGCATTTACTTTACACAAACCTATCTCAGATTAATTATTTCCAGGAATAAAAGATTTAACACAGCCTGTTTACGTTTAAATATCTTTCAGAGAAACAATATCACATCATACATTTATTTAATCTTTCATATGTGTGCAATGGTAAAAGATCATAAGTTTAAATCCTGGGTTGTGCTGGAATAAAAAAAACTCAAAAAGATTACTGTTACATTCAGTCGGGATACAATACACACACAATACACACACACAACATTACACAGGCAATAGGTTTATATTGATTTAAAATTATATGCCACTCATTAAATACCTAGTCAAATGGCTCTTTAAAGTAAGGTAATTATTTCGATATTTCAAATAACGCCCAAGCTATTGGTACCGATATCTGATACTCGTACCGGCACTGAATCAGTGCAGCGCTGTCAGTTCCGAGTTCCGAGGAAACTTATTGGACTTAAATAAGATTTGATATCTTACAATTCTCTCCTAAGTTTATCTGTAGTTGTGGACAGCAAAGATAACGGACATTTCTATTTAAACAGTCATTAGTAAACAAAGACTTTTGTCAACTATTTTTTAGAGATGGCCAGTAACTTCATTAGTATATTTGTTGAACAATGTTTAAACCTAAAGTGTAAGTACCTACCATATGAGTTTCATATTCATATTGATTGTGCCAGCTATTTTCATTTCAAATAGTTTTAAAAGTTTTTAAAGCTTTCTTGCATATCAATTGCTTTTTAAGTTTTTTATTTTATCCTGATTTATTCGTATTTAAGTATTTTAAAAGGCAACAAAAATTTAATAACATTTAAGCGGAATACCACAGCTATAAGCTCAGCTCTACATATTTATATTCAGACGTGAGGTTAAATTCCAGTAAAAGGGCGAGGTAAAGGGTGTGTATGGCTTCATATCACACTTTGCCACGCACTCAGGTGTCACTGACATATTACTGCTAGTTTCGAGGTAGAATACAAATTGGTCATAATGTAGCTGACAACTTGCAAAGAGATCGTAAGGGACCAGATAAGAAAGACAATTATTTACTCATTTACATGCATAATTAGTACATATAGCAGGGATTTTAACACATGCAGAGCAAAGGCATGTTAATTTGAGCGAAAACATATATTAATTTAGAAATCACTATAAAAAATACTATTAATCAAAATAAGTAGAAATTAAAATACCTACCTTCACTAAGCAGGTCATTAAAATATAATTAGTATCTACATGACAGTGAACATTGCCTTTGCCACTATTATAAACTCGTAATATCCATAAAATTGGAATGAATAAAATCAGAGTTTCAATATAGTTTATTTTATGAATAGAGTACCAAATTAATAAATAGCGACCCGCCCTGGTTAATAAATAATACACCTACCTAAACCTTAATCAAGAATCACTCTATTTATAGGTGAAAACCGCATGACAATCCGTTCAGTAGTTTTTGAGTTCATTGCGAACAAACATACAAACACACAAACAGACACGGCGGAGGACTTTGTTTTATAAGGTGTACTGATAGTGATGTACAGGTTTATTAATACGTAAATAAAAAACAATCAACTAATAATTAAGTGTTGTGCCGCCATAATTGCCTGTCATTTAAATTGGTTTGTCTATAACGATGTCGAAAATTGTTGGTTGTTACGGTATTTATTAATTAATTTAGTTAGGAACTCGATACGAAACATAATGACGGCCGTCTGCTTTATTCTTACAAACCAATTGAAGTTTCAGTTAATAGATCTGTATCTAATGTGATATTGATCTGTAAGTCGAAAATAAACTTTTGTGAGACATATTTTAAACCGGTTTCACTCACTTGAATATGAACATGTCGCCAATAGCGACTAAAAATTCAAGTGAGTAAAACCGTTGTCGTCTAAATAGTTTGATCTGTCATTGCCAAAAGTATTAAATTAAATATTATTCTACGTACTAAATTTTAAATCGAGGTTTTATATCATTAGGCTGACAAGTAATATAACAAGTATTTATATAGGTAATATAATTGTTACTATTAGAGGTCAACTCTAAGCCATCCTGACCCCTAGTGGAGGCTTTGATAGAAGGGAGGGTTTCTGGGAACTCGTCCAAGGTTCCTTCATAACTTGGCTACGGACTTCGAATACAAAGTAGCATATTCGTAATTACTTTGACATTATTTTCATCTAGAAGATCATACATTTTTTATGTGCCGAGTTCAATAGAAATCCGTTATTTTCCGCCGTTTTTGAGTGAAACAGGTACGAACTTTCAAATATTCAAATACGTATACAAATTTTAACATTTTATATTTCTGCTCATTACTTATTTTTTTTATTTATTTCATCACACTGTTAGAACATAAGGAAATAAAAATTTGTTAATTGTATGCGATTTCTACTCGGTCTCTATGAGAATGTACAGTCGCCATCGGATATATCGGAGCGGCCGAGGTGCTCAAAAATATCTGAACACGCACCTAGCGCCATGACAACAGAGTCGTGTTCAGATACCTATTTGTGAGCACCTTGGCCGCTCCTACCCTCCGGCCGTTTTGGCAACCAAGTTTCGCAACCAGTTGTTGAAAAATAAGAAATAATCTTGTTACGCAACTAGTTGCCCAAAAAGAAATTCTATTCCTGATCCACAACTACCGTAGATGACAGTGGAGTTTCGCAACCAGTTGTCGGAAAGGAATTAAATGTCTTTGTTTACAACTGGTTACCAAATAAGACTTTCATATCTCATTTCACAGCTAGACATTACGTGACATCTAGAATATCCTAAAATCACCTGGAACGAGCGTTTGCAGTCAACATTGCGGAGTAGGGGAAAATGGGTGGACACAAGTATTTATATGCCCCAACAACCGCACCGATTTCGACGCCCGCCACGCACAGGATATTGCTGATCTGCTTAGGTTCTCGTTAGAGATGGTGAATTCCGTGGTGTCAAATATGTTAAGCAATGTTGTGGACTAAAATATTTTTTTATAAAATATTAACCTGTACGCGTTATTTTGTATTTTTTGTGAAATTTAGTAAATCGCAGCCATGGTATTTGTACTACCACTTAACTAGGGGGCTGTCCATAAATTACGTCATCGATTTTTGACGATTTTTGAAATCCCCCCCCCCCCTAAAATCATCCAAAAATCATGCTTCGAATGGCCCCGTTTCCTCCTACGTCATGCTACCATCCTACCATCATCCGATGTCCAGACCCCACCGCCCTAATTTGAAATGACGTAATTTATGAATAGCCCCTAGGTAAGCTTTATAGCTTATTTATCTGGCTTTAATTATTAAAGTCAGATATATAGCTATTTTTAGCTAAATAAGCTAAAAAATCATGATTATTTTTATTTGACTAAGAATAACTTATTCCCATTAAATTTTCTCATCTACGAATTATTCCAGACAAAATTATTCCGGACGAATTATTTCAGAATGAAATCACCGTGATTTTATTCTTGCAAATTCTTATTCAAATAATGATTTTATTCTTGAATGCCCAACACTGTATGTAAGTACTTTTATATACATTTGTTTTTGAAGCCTTGGAAACTAGCCACATTTTCTCTAAGTGTCTGAGCTCTATTCTTCGTTGGCAACTGGATGTCAAACAGGAATAGAATTTCTTTTTAGGCAACTAGTTGCCTAACACGATGATATATTCTTTTTTGACAACTGGTTACGAAACTTGGATGCCAAAACGGCCGGAGGGGCTCCTATACAGTGTGGAAAGATAAGTCGGGCCCTGGAGGGAAACTTTAAATCCTTAAGCTGGCTCATCTTACTTAAAGGAGACATTCCTTTATTTTTAAAAAGAAACAAAACTGCATTCAAAGTATTTTTCTTTTTTTTTCAATTTCGCTTGTCTAAAAAAATATTGAGTATTAAATATTAGATTTTATGGATATTTTGTACGACACACGAGTGTACGGCCTAATGTTTCTTGGAGAAATGTTATCATTAAGATTAACTGTATCGACTGGTAGAATAAAATCGCGAGTTTTTATTTTTTGGAATTTTTAGTCGGTTCGAGTCCCGGGCGAGACAAGCAAGTTTTAGAAAATCTTTGAATGCAGTTTTGTTTCTTTTTAAAAATAAAGGAACATCTCCTTTCGGTAAAATGAGCCAGCTTAAGGATTTAAAGTACCTAGTTTCCCTCCAGGACCCGACTTATCTTTCCACACTGTATATCTGACGACGACTGCATTCGAACTTAAAAATACATTTCGCTTCGTCAGTTTCATTGTTATTGCACAGGCTAAAAAACAATAGGAAGCGGCAAACGTCAACATTCCTCTTGAATTGTTGGAAGCCGTCATGCAAAGCAAACTCGCCCCAAAGGGTTCGTTCCATTTCTGATAAATAAAGTTAAAAGGGTTGGGTAGTACCCAAAGGAGTAAACTCGGTTACAAGTACCGAACAGGCCAATAACCCGTGAGCAGATTAAATGTCAACTACATTTAAATTAAGTGCAAACTTGAGCCGTCGCTTGTCTGTTTCTGGTAAAAGAAAACTTTATGCGGCGCATCAATTATTATGGTACTACAAGGGCCATAAGGGTTCACGTCTTTCCTGTAGGTATCGCAAAGTTAAGGAATTTTTAGACTAATTTTACGCTGCACCCTTCACGGGCTGGATATATTATTTACACCTCAATAAGGAAAAGAGACCAACCAGAATCGTCGTTGTATTATCCACAGATATGACCTTTTTCTAAAATATGTTTGACCCATAAGTAGGTATATTTTGTATATCAACTACATATATGGTTTTCATGCCCAAAAATCTAGCTCTAACCCTTTGAACTCAAATATTACATTTCTTTTTTGTGTTGAATTTTGGTTTTTTGGCTAAAATAAATAAATTTAAAAATATTCATAATATCGAATCTCTTTATTAATTCAGCATGAAATTGCAAACTGTGCCAATAGGCATACATTTAAGTTAAGTTAGAAATATCAAAATATTCAAACAAAAACTTATAACACCATTGCCTACAACTAATGAACAAAGTGAATTCTCTGTTGTGTGTTACGTCTTGCAGTAAAGCCATTAGCTAACATGTCGGTTTTCATTGCACCCCGCAGACTTTGGCGGCACGTTCCCTACCGTAGCATTGACAGGCAAACTTGCCGCGTTAAGGACACGTTTATACTTTGAATACCACACGGCGCCGGAAATTAACGTGAAATATCGATTTAAGCCATTAATACGTATTAATTAAACTGTAAAATCTACACGTCGTACCTAAACCTAAACTTTACCTACAGATCGAAACAACACACACAACTACCGGTTTCTATTTATTTGTTGAGGCTCGCATTTACCAATTTTTCTATGAGGTTGAAATCTTAATTAGTACCAATAAAAATAGAGCTGCTAGGCATTTTCATCGCGTAGTTGTCCAGTAAATGTAGCAACGACGGCAGACTTGTTCACCTGAAGATTTACGACAGCTGCGGAATTTATTTATATAGGTGTACAATCGGCAACTATAGAGGTACCTCTATAGTTCGTTTTTTAGCATTAGAAGAAAGGTAAACAATCTTGATGTGTCTTTTAATTGAAAAATACGATAATTTATATTCTTCTGCTTTCATAAGTAATAGTTACTGATTTCATGAAAGCGTTTTTCAATTAAAAGATATGTCAAGATTGTCAAGATCGCTTACCTTCTTTCAAGTTCTTTCTAATGCTAAAAAAAACGAACTATAAATTACAATAGTTATTTACGATACAAGTTCGCGTATCGTATAACTTTAAAATAATCGACGTAGTCACGTAATGTGCTTATAATAGCACCTGGAGTCGTAGTGTAGCACCAGATGTCCCTACTGTAAATGTTATACATTTAAATACCAATACTGATTACATTACACCAATTGTTTTTGAAAACTTTATTGTGTACTTACTTACTTACTTCGCTGGCTCAGCGACCCGAAGTGGATCTTGGCCTCCGACACTAGATTGCGCCATTCGTTCCTTTCCTGTGCGATCTGACGCCATTCAGCCGCTTGCATGCCATAAAGGTCTTTCTGGACCTCGTCGACCCATCTGTACCTAGGCCTTCCGACCAGACGTCTCCCAGTTGGTCGCCCCAGATAAGCTCTTTTGGCCGCACGATCCTCTCCCATCCTCTCCACATGGCCGAGCCAGCGAAGTCAAGCAGCCTTGCTCTCGCCGCACGCTGGACCTCACGGCGTAGAGGAGCGTCCCCCGGTTGGCGGATGGGGGAAAGGTCGGAAGTACAGCCTAGCTACGCTTCCCGGCTAAGTCCGATGGACTCGCTGACCAAAGTAGGATGTGGGTCCTCCAGCATTTCGGGGGTTGTGCGGCGCGCTAACACCTCGTCCACGGAAAAAACTTATTGTTACGAGACCGACACAAGAAAATATTATTGTGTAATATATTAAAATATATCTTCGAAAGGAATATTTAAGTCTCGAGCGGAACATACCACGTTGATGGCTCCGTCCTCTAGGGAGTTATTCGTCAGACGAGTTGAAGTTTACGCTATGCCGTCGTGCCCTATTATTTATCATCTCAAATTCGAAAGTTCTATACGAAGGAATAAATTATAAAACTAAAGTGTAAAGATTTAAATGGAACGTTAGAATATCAAATAAGGTTAAAAAAAATCTTTGCTTAAGGTACTTTTGTTTTCACAAACTCAAGCAATAATATAACACGGCAACACTTACATTTGAATTCTAAACACGAACTATATTTTTAATTACTGAAAATAATTAAATGTAAACCATTTACGTACAACTAAGGTTGGGTAATGGTATTAACTCAAATACAATTAAATATCAACATAACACAATTAAGCAAATTGTCGACGGAATATGATAAGGTGACAATGAATTGAATAAAACGTGGAATTCACGAACTTGATACCAACCTTCTAATTAAATACGAATTACAGACACATTTAGCTAATCACCACAGGGAGCCGCACCTATGGCGATGACGCGACTATGACCACGCATCACCTCCGAAATTGGGGCAAATGAACTTAATGGCAACCTTTTTTAATTATTCACGTTAATTTTTATGTAGTTTTGTGAATTGCCAATGCCAAACTGGCTACTTTGTTCATAGATACAAAGTTATCTGATTTAAATTAAAAACAACCTGACTGTATAAAATAAAATACTGACTGTAGAAACTAAATGCATGTTTCAGGTCGCAGTATTTTTTTTTACTATTGATTTGAAACGATATTATATTCTTTTTGTAACGATATTTTTTGCTATGGTTGGTACATATATGTATCGGTGTAGTTTGAAAGAGGTTTTACTACAAAAATATTCTTAGATATATCTAATCCAGATTTTTATGTATGTATGTTCGAGTCAAATCTGAATGAAGCGGTAAAGCTGAAATTTCATGTACCTAACTACTTAGGGGTCATCCATTAATTACATCACACGTTTAGGGGGAGGGAGGGGGTCAAGAAAATGTGACATATTGTGACATGGGGGAGGGGGGAGACACAAACTTTGTGACGTCACTTTAACTTCATCAGTAACCGAAAATTTATTTAAATTATTTTATTCGCTGTACATTTAAATAACAAGTTTTTAAAACGATAATCGTTTTTATTCGTTTAATTTTCTTTCCTAAGCAGTTTTGGGTTATAAAATTACTAATATTTATATCGTAGAAAATATTTTGATAAAAAATTAATAATACTTAGGTACTTAATTCGATTTGGCAATTTCGTAGAAAAAATGTGACGTCACACTAGGGGGGAGGAGTTTGCCAAATGTGACCAAGTGTGACAAGGAGGGGGGAGGGGTCAAAAAACCTAGAAATTCGTGTGACTTAATTAATGGATGACCCCTTATATAAGTAACTTGGGTGACAATACAATATTATGGTACCATCAAGCTGTTCTGATGATGGACAAAGGAGATGGCCATAGGATTTCCGTGATAAAACAACGCAACCTAATTATGTTTGTTACATCTGTCGCTATGAGGTGCCATGAGTATTACTTAGTTGCCTGTTGAAAGGTACAGTCTACAGCTATTTAAGTTTGAAGGTATAAACAATATTTTTTGACAAAAAGCTTATTTATATATATGGCTAAAATGTATCGAAATTAAGCTAAAGATTTCGTTACTTAAGGATATTATAATTTTATAACAGAGCTGAGCTCAACCTTATAGCAATAGTGGTATGTAATAGCGTAAACGAAAAAAAAAGTTGGTGCTAAAAACTAAGAAGGTCGTAATACGTATTTCTGTAAAAAATACTGCCTTCTTTTCTCTTAAGGAAAAAATGACAAATTATATAATAAAATATGGCTTTTCGAGGTTAGACCAAGCTTTTTGTTTACCTTTAATAATAAATTTAAAAAGTTGCCTACGAGGGTGAGAGACTCTTGCTTCCGTTGTAATTACAGTAAAAGTCTTCTATTTTTCTTAGGGCCTTATTCCGTAGACAAATATCAATATCATATACGACAGAGAGTGACCGGGCCTTCAGTGCCCGAGGTTGGAATCGAACCGTCTACAGCAGAATTAGTGCCTGACGCCATATGTCAGTTGTTAGTGTATATTTATATTTCAAGAGTTTTAAGTACTTATTAATCAATTTAATCATCTTAGCAATCGTTTTAATCATCGTAAAAGGACTATGAATAAGGGTCGGTTGTACCAAACCATCTGTCACCGTTAAAGAGAGCGCTAAATTGTATTATATGAAAAGTTTCATACTTGACTGCTGAGAGTGAGTGTGGCCGATTCGAACTTTAAGGTACGTCAATTAATACATTTAGAAACAATATGGATTAGATATATCAGTGTCAAATGTGACGTTTTTGTTTGAAGAAACGTCATATTTGACACTGACATATCTAATCCATATTGTTTCTAGATATCTTTATCGTATTGACGTAAATCGGGCCGTGTGGTTGGTGCAACTGGCCCTAAAGAGAGTTAAAATATAACTTAAAATTACAACTTATTATTAATATTGTGCACGTTTTCCCATTTTGCTACTGAGACTATCACTAACTTTAAAATTAGTTTCAAGCAGCTGTATTTTAATTAGCTCATAAAATAGAGCATTTCTGGAGCATCGCACTCGCTAATTTGCATATTTTTAAGTTTGCAACTAAAACACAGTCATTTAAGTATCTGAATCTGTGTAATTATTGCAAGTTTGCTCACTAATGAGGAAAATTTTGCCAGACAAATATCTCTACTCCGCATCAAGGATCAAATTTATCTAGAGACTATGTTTAGCAGAACAATATTCTCAGTCTTATAGTTTGGTCTAGTATACGACCTATAAATTGGAACATTTTTTATATTTAGATTTTTGTTATTAAAGTAGAAATACTATAAATAGTTAACTGATGAAATATCTCCAGTGCCCATGGCTTGGGTCGAACAGCGTCTTCTGCATTTAAGGCGCCTTAGATTACAAAAAGCTGACTAATGGAATTTAGTCTATTTAATAAAAGGGCCTCTTCAAAACTCCTGAGTAAAAAAATCTTTACATTATGTAAAAAGTATTAATTAAAAGATAAATTTACCTAAATTCTTAAATCGTCCATATTATCATTCGAAAAATACTCAATTAATTTTATTTTTGTCACATAGAATATGACATCAATAATTAAAATTATATTTTACATCTTTTTTTTGTAACTTTAGTCGGAAATATGCACAACTAACTTACAAAAAAATGTAAATAACATCTAATGGCAGTTTTCTTTCCCTTTTGACGAAAACTTACAGGGTATCAATGATATAAACAGGCCGCAGCAGATTTTTATGAACAAAGAACATAATTATATGAGTGAGAGATTTTCTATGAATCTATCCTTTTTGGGAATGAAATCCTAAAAAAAGTTACTAAACTAACAATAAACTATAGCAGATAGCCAATAAATAGTCTCAACGCCAACAAGCAGTCTTAGCTAGATAACCTTTGTGTAGCATAACGATCCAAAAGTGCCAACTGAGGAGTGTCGTTTCAAAAGGACTTATTTTTATATGGTGGTTATAGATAAATAAGCCCTTTTGAAAGATTCTCCTTAACTTTTTACGTTGCATTTGTAGTTGTACGTCAGAATTCAAACGCAGAAATGTAACAAGTAGTCCTTTTGTTTCTTCGCATATCCAGTCCCGTCCTAACAGCTGTGTTCATGGTTCGCTGAACGACGCGAGCCTGCTAGTTCCATTACATGTTGCTTCCACTCCAACAAATGTCCCATTTTTCACGGAGTTTTTGAGTCACCCCTTTCATTGTCCACTGAAAAAATAAGATGATGGCATTCGCGCATTTTTAAAACACAACTGGGTACAAGAATATATACTTCAAATTGGTCGGGTTATTCGGTTCCTTCGTAACTATTGAAACAATTTTCGAATGCAAAGTCCCATGGCCAAAAGTGTGCCATAGAAAAACGATTAATGTTCCTAGAAAATTACTATCGAGTTGTAAAATCTCATAAATTTTCTTAGGTAGCTACTGTTTGGAACCAAATCGAACTCTGCACTATCAGCAACTTTGAAACTATTGCCTGATTTGTGTTCCTAGCTATAATTTCGCATGACTTGCAGCAAACTGACGGTACTAAATTTATCATGCTAATTTTCTATGAAACACGATATGAGCAAAGTTCTTAACTCATTGTACAACATAGGTTTGACGCGAACGGTAGGTACCTATCACACTAACTTTGCTAACTTGCTCTAACTTTACAGAAATCTGCTAAATAAGTTAGTCTTGCCATGATTTATAGTTTATGGGAAGAGGCGATTACGAGATTGCTGGTTTACAGTGCATGCATTATTTTGGTATCAGATTAAACGATAATTCATCATCATCATCATCATATATTAAAGAGTATGACTCCTGTTGGTGGAGCAATTTCCATGTTTGGCGGTCCTCTGCCTTCTCTTTGACAGCCTGACACGACGTTGATCTTTTCCTTTATTTGATTCATGTACGCTTTCCTTGGTATTTCCTTCTTTCTCTTTGCTTCAACTCTTTCTTCTATGATGTTTTTGATAAATTCATCGTGTCGTATCGTATAGGTCAGGTTAAATGTTAATTAGGCTGCATTTTCTCATCAATTATTTACAACGGTTGTGTTGTTACAGGGCGCCTGCTCTGCGGGTAGGATGCGGCGGCATGCACCGCATCTTGCTGCTAATGGCGGCGGTACTCACCAGGGCCATCGCACCACCTAACGCCACAGGTATTTTGCTTTAGGTAGTCTGCGAACTGAGTAGGACGCTGGGAAATATTAGGACGCCGTACCGGCCTGTGACCAGCCGTGCGTCGGTCACGGCGTCCGCAAACATAAATGCTTGGAGCCTCAGTGACGCTCGATGCTACACCAAACGCGCCGCTGCTCGCTTTCCACTGTCTTATTTTTGTATAAAATTGGTTCAAAATCAGGGTGTTTGAGTAAATTGGCCAATTGAACTTTAGTGTCTAGAATATAAAGAACAATTTAAAATTCCATGTACAATAAGTGCTCCATCTTAATGACAGTCGTCATACTACGTCGTCATACTAGCTGTATTTCTATACAGCTCAGTAGATATTTATTCATGTTAGGTTACCGACTTTACCTCTTGCAGAACGTTTATGTACTCAGTTGTAGTGACACAAAGACCTCTCCTATACTATCTCGGGTCTATAATAGGCCCACTGCTGCCCTTTGTTTTATTTTAGAATAATTATGTAGGTAAGTACTTACATATTTTCATGCCATCAGTAATTTAATAATGGATTAAAATTAAAATAGCTTTCCGGGGTCGAAAATTCATCGAACAATGAAGTGAATTTTAATGGAGATTTGATTTAACCATCGATATAATTTCATTAATTAAATAAATTGCATTCATAACCACAAATCTTTATAGAACGCGCTTGGATTTTGATTATTAAACCTTTTCATCATCTCAGCCTATATACGTCCCACTGCTGGGCACAGGCCTCCTCTCGAGCGCGAGAGGGCTTGGGCTATAGTCCCCACGCTAGCCCAATGCGGATTGGGGACTTCACATACACCTTAGAATTTCTTCGCAGATGTATGCAGGTTTCCTCACGATGTTTTCCTTCACCGAAAAGCGACTGGTAAATATCAAATGATATTTCGTACATAAGTTCCGAAAAACTCATTGGTACGAGCCGGGGTTTGAACCCGCGACCTCCGGATTGCAAGTCGCACGCTCTTACCGCTAGGCCACCAGCGCTCTTAAACCTTTAAACCTTTTAGGGTTCAATATAATTTGGTAGCTCAATTAAACTTTACGTTGGCATGGTATATACGTCAGCAATCAATCTTACTCGGTTTTTGTTCTAGAATCTGACACGGATCCCACAACTACTGCAACAAAAGCCACCATGACTCCTCCGACTATGTTCCGGAGTGGCGTGAGACTGCCCACGTCGAAGCCTAGGCGTCAGCAAATGAAGCAAGGGAAAGCGGACTCGCCCATGCTAAACTACATCTTTGACTCGTATGCGACGAACAACAAGCACTTTCATGACAAGTGAGTATAATTATTATCTCGGTAAGATATAAAAGTGGTTTACGGATTGCATTGATAAGTAGTAAGAACTGTAACTCGTTCTTTTTTTTGTTCTTTATTTTTTTAGACTTTTCTGTACACTCGTCAATCGTTAATGCCAGCTTCATATGACACACACGTGTGTGTAACTAATAAAACTCAGAAGTAAGTGCAACATGTTTTTTTGTAAATATTAATATTACATTTTATCATCTTCGTCTGTGATAGGATAGGTAGTGTTTGGAATAGCAAGATAATAATGGATTAGGTTTTCTTAGGTTATATTTTTTTTATCAAAACAGTTGCGTGCCAAAATTTTCTTTAATTAAATCAAACACTCCGTCACATAATGTAAATTCTATCATTTCGCATCGTTTTATTGTCGTCATCAACTTTACAGACCAGGCTTCCAAATGGCGTTTAACTTTATTGTGAATCTTTATAGGCCTGTAAACGGTTTTATGAAACTCTTCTATGAAATAAATTGTGTTTAAAAGATAACGATATTGTTAAAATATGCATCGAATCGCAGTATTCGGAAATGAAGTAGGTACTTAAGTAACAATTTCGACTTATTGTTAATGATTTAACCTCGTAAGTCCCCGCGTACTTGTACAAGTACAAGTTAAATTCGGGTTATAAACTCTTAGTGCCACTTGCACCATCCCACTAATCCGGGGTTAACCGGTTAAACCGTTAACCTAATGTCAAATTGTACTGGTAACCATGGTAACTCCAGGTTCAACCGGTTACCCCCGGGTTAGTGAATGGTGCAAGTGGCCCTTAAAGAAATAAAAGAAGTTCCAAATTCAAAAGCGCAAAAATTGGCCTGGGTCTAACGAGAATTGAGTCCGCAGCAAACTAGGCCGAATATCACCTACCCAAGCAAACGACCCATCCCCATTATTTTAGACTTTCGAAGCGGTTATTTTTAAACGTACTTATTATTGTCTTCGTTTAAAAACGTCAAAACGTCAAACTTCTATGAAATTACATATGATGTTTAAATAACTCTTGCACGTCTGTGCTATAAAAATCGCTGCAGAGTTTCGCAAATTGTTTCACAATGCACCATAACACATCAACTTTAGATATTTGACAAATAGAAAACAAAGTTGCACAAAGCCATTTCGCACTTACAATTAAAACTTAGCAACTATTTCTATCCCCTGCTTAATATTTGCTACCAAACTATGAGAGCTGTACGAAAACAGTCAAAAACTATTCCAAAGTTCGCAGTAAAGTTGATAGCAGCTGCTCATCCCAAATTAATGATGAGAAAGCAGAAAGTTTGTCGACCTGTTTCGAACCCAAGAAATGAGTATAAAATATTTTTATTTGTTGGGTAAATAAATTATTAGTATTTAATATGCTTCTTTATTATTTGATATTTGGTGCACATTAACAACAACACGTATTATTTGGTAGCTACGTATATTCCATAATATGATACATAATTAACAATGTGTTTTACATAGGGACACTAGAAGAATTGGATGAGTCGCCCTGGAACGGTCCGTGTCAGGGCCGGGGTGTCCATTTCTATAGAAAGTACCACGTGATTACTGTTCACCAAGAGTCAGTTAGCCTCGGCCCGGGCCTGGACCGTTCTAACGTGAGGCATCCTTAATTGAGAAATATAAAATAATCAGTTTCACTTTTTCGTGTGCTCGTGTGCTAATAAATCAAACTTCTGCCTACATTTTTTAAATATTTTCCGTAGCAGTTTAAGTATTTTTTCCTCGCCTCGACTACCACAAAATACCAATAATGTTACATCTAATACAAACACAGCAAACGTATCTTATTTGGTCTGGCCTATTTTTATTATAAATACAAGAAATCCTACATTTCTAACAGACGATCGGTTATATTATGAAAACAAACCTTGGCAAATGAAGCCTTCAGGCTGGCGTAGTTTAAACACAGAACTAATTTCGGTTAATTAACTAGCGGTCTACGTTATCCCATTTTCAGGTCGAATGAACATCTTTTTCAAGGCAAGCACCAGGCTTCAGTTACACCGTAACGTAATTGGGTGTTTTCTATGTATATAAGTATGTATTTATCTATATAAGTATGTATATTCGTCGCCTAGTACCCATAGTACAAGCTTTGCTTAGTTTGGGGCTAGGTTGATCTGTGTAAAGATGTCCCCAATGTCCCCCAATTCTATCGGCCTGATTCGAAGAATGCTTCTAAGAAGTCATAGCGATACGATACCGATCTGTCAGTGTCAAAACTGTCAAATTTTTCAAGCAAAAAACTTCACACTGACAGATCGGTATCGTATCGCTGTGACTTCTTAGAAGCATTGTTTGAGTCGGGCCATATGACATGAAGCATTACCAAATTAATTTCGTTACGAGTTTTATTATTTCAAGCTAGTTACTTTTTTGTTTCTTTCAATGTTCTGATTGTGCGGTCCTAGGTGTAAAACCACAAAGCATTAAAGAAAACAAATAAACTATGTTTAATCAATTAAAATCGTTTGTTGTTTGTGTACTAAAAGTTTGTTTGCAACTATCTCTACTAATACATAGGTCACTAGATAAGTTTTGCAATATACATATATGAAACAAAGATTTGGCCTATCCTATCACATATATTTAGAGTTAGACCAAGAAAAGTTTGCAGCGATTTTGATAGCCCACGCAGTGTAACTGTTATTTTGAACGTCAAACTTCTATGAAATTATGACGTATAAATGTCGTGTCTAACTCTAAACACTATATTTCCATGGACAGTGATTGGCCGGAAAACATATACTTTCATTTTAAAATTACTTTCTTTTTACAAGCTTTTATTTAGTTTCACCTGACCGTTGTCTGCAGAGTGTAATCAAATCTTGCAAGTTAAATTTGATCCACTTCCCGGTTTCCGATAGAGCTGAAATTTTGCATACATACGTAAGTCGGGTGACAATGCAATATTATGGTATCATCGAGCTGATCTGATAATGGAGACCGGAGGTGGCCATAGGAACAATGTGATAAAACAACGAAACCTAATTGTGTTTGGGGTTTTTAGAATTGTCTCGATGAGCATTAGTTGCCTGTGGAAAGAAAAGTACAGTCAGCGATAAAAGCTTGTTCCAAAAATGAAATTTTTGCCAAAAACTTATTACAACCATGGTATCTTAAACGGTGGCGGTGTAATAACCTCCGTTGATTCGTACGCGGCGCACGTCTACAAGTTACCAGTTTGAATGAAACGGCTCTCGTTTCAGTCACACTTTTTCCCTTTGTGAAAAACAAGCCTTTTGTATTACACGTGCGTGTTAGTCTTCTGACTTTTGTGTTTACCAAAAGGAAAGCAATAAGCATTTTCAGGGGTTTCCATTTTCAAATTCATTGAGATACCTACATATTTGTCGATGTTGGTATCCAGATGATTTATTGACGCACACTATGCTAATAATAGCTTTTTCACCACACCAGCTCGGAAAGGCTTACTTTGCACTTCAAAAACTGATAGCAAACTTGCATTTTATTCACATGTGAGGCAAAGTAATCAAATGCAAATTTTGTGTTGTTTTCGTATGTTTGCTGGTAGAATCGACTTTTAAATGATGATTTTGGATGCTAAATATTTAATAACATTTGGATTTTATTTGGATTGATTTTGTTTGATATATTACATTTAATATTTGCTTCGGGTTGGTGTGGTGAAAAATTTTGTGTTTCACTCGGGGGCAAATTTTGTTTAACTCTCGTACTTTGAAACCCTCGCAACGCTCAAGATTACATTTTTCGAATCACTCGCTACGCTCGTGGTTCAATTTTGGAATCTTTCGGTTGTTCGGATATCAATATTAGCACGAGCGGTTAAACAACAACTTTGCCCCCTTGTAAAACAAATAACTATTATATATATGTCGCAGTAAGATAGATATAGCCGTTATATAGTTATAACCCTAGGGTTATAATTATATGACGTAACATAGTTATACGAAAGCGATTCATTACTATCTTACTAGGTATATAACTATAATACGGCTTTAGTTTAGTGATATAGTTATATTACTGGATTAAGTTTAGTGATATAGTTATATTACTGGATTAAGTTTAGTGAAATACTTGTAGGTAGGAGTGCAGCGGTGCGGCGGAGGTATAGTTATATCCCTAGGGATATAGTTATATGCCGTATAATACTTTTTAGCAATATTATGTAAAAGTACAGGTCGATTCACGAAAGCTGGCACGAGATTTCTACTGAGTGACAGCTATTTTCATTGACAAGAGCAGCCGATGCAACGGAGCCACGCCGTTTTATCGTCTAAATAGTGTTTAGTTTTAAGTTTATAAAATACATATGTATGTTAGTCTGTAAGGTATTTGTAATATGGGCCTTGTTGCCTGAATTAAATTTCTAAATAAATAAATAAATAAATAAATAAATAAATTGAAATTCTGTCAAATCTCGCGCCAGCTTTCGTGAATCGATCGCAATGCCTCATAAGCCCTTAAAAATAGCAGTATGAAAATATATATAATAGTTATCTTACTAGGAATATGATTATAATACGGCATATAACTATATCCCTAGGGATATAACTAAACCTCCGCCACACTGCCGCACTCCTAATACCTACAATTACTATCTTACTAGGAATATGATTATAATACGTAGTTACGTACTATACGGCATATAACTATATCCCTAGGGATATAACTATACCTCCGCCGCACCACTGCACTCCTACTTACAATTATTTCACTAAACTTAATCCAGTAATATAACTATATGACTAAACTAAAGCCGTATTATAGTTATATACCTAGTAAGATAGTAATGAATCACTTTCGTATAACTATGTTACGTCATATAATTATATCCCTAGGGTTATAACTATATAACGGCTATATCTATCTTACTGCGACATATATACCTACTACAAATGCAGAGATATGTAAAGTAAAATGGGGTGAGTTGGGACAAATCCGAAGTTCAAACCTCAATAAAAGTTTATTTTTATATGTGGCACGTTGATTTATTTATTATATATACTTGAAAAGTGTTCCGGTAGTATGAACTTTAGTTTTTCAGTGATAATTTGTCGTTTCATTTCCTAGACTCTACGATGAACACAAAATAGTCGGAAATCACAGCTCACCCCGTAGTCGGAGTTAGGAGGAAGAGGGATTGAATGAGATTACAATTGCTAGAATTGACACAATATTACAGTAGCTTGACTTTTAAGAGAATAAACTATTTACGTAACAATGTGATAACTCTGGTCTAAAAATACCATCCCACCCCCTACCATCCCTCCTTATCCCATTTAAATCCCAACTGCTCTCGCAATCCCTACTCACCCCATTTTACGGTACACACAGAGACGTTTAGAAAAAACTTTTCTAAAAGTGTTCGCTTTCTACATCCTTATTAAGCAAACAACATCCCCGTAACGGATTCCTTTCTCAACAAGTGAGTCATCAAAATGAAGTTGAAATTTCTGGCATAAGACAAGTACACAATATCATGCTTCTCCATTAAATAGGAGAGGGTTTCCTTTCAACAGGAAAACACACTTGCTGATATTGCTATGTTTCCCTCTTGACAATAGAATAAAATACACGTCATAAGCAATTTAACGGACTCTCAACCTTAGCTTATGATGAAAAAAATATCTAGTACCTACTAAAAGAAAAGAAATAGTTACTGTCAATAATGGTATAAAAATAACACGAGTAATTGAGGGAATTGCTTTTGATTAGGGGTTTCCTACTGTTAGAAGCAGAATAAGACTTTTATTTTTTTGTATTCTCAACATTTATTTTGTTTGCGTCATCCAAATACATTGGACCTCATTTATTTCTAGTGCCTTAGCGAAATAGACTTAATATATTTTTATAGGGTTTTTCGTCTTAAAAACTTTTAGGCTAAATAAGAAAAACGGCTACGAGATAAGGATTCGAGCGGAAAATGAACACGACAAAAGCGGGACTAAGTATGTTTTAATTTTCAGTAAAGATTTACTTTCATCCCTGGGATGTCTTAAATAATGAGGCTTGCTGATATCGCTTAAAAGCTCTTTTTTTAAGTGGAGTATTTAACTGCGTTCGAGCGCCTAACTACATATCTCAATTGAAATTGGTGCCTTAAACCCTTGGTTAACAATCTACTACTTTTTAATGATCTTTGCACAAAAATAATGTTCACAATAAAACGTCTGACGGTAGATTTTTTAAAAGTAAATAGACAAATCGCCTGATGAGATGTCATCGCTGTCATTTTCTTTGCGGGGGAGGGGACCTCAAATGTATTGCTATTTCCATGAATAGCCATGTCGTTACATACAAAAGTTTGCACAATTGTGCAAGTTTTTCGGCAGAGGGGTGATCTCTTAATGGCCACTCCAGTTATTAAATGCTCTAAGCTAGTAACATATATTTTAATTAATGATAAATGTAGTTTATTTAGGTATAGTACCTAACTTAACAATCCTTCTTGTCATATGTGGTGACAGCGGCGCCGGCGTCTACTACTTTTTCTGATGAGCATTCATTTTGCATTTCGCAACTCGCAAATTAAGTAATAACCGACAGTTTATTAAGTATGATTAAATTGAAAGACGACACCGGATAGCCCTCCGCCCGTATTCGAACTTCAAGATATTCACAAGAGACGACACGTACTAGATCCATTCTAGATACGTTATAGTTTAGATATCAACTAGTTCTCTTTTGCAGCGCAATTCGGGCAATCAATGTCACTTTTACGTAAGATAAAGTAAGATATCTATTAGATGTGAATTGGATCTCTAAGTCATATCCTGTGGAAATCGTTCAAGAGTATCTCCAGAATCGAGCAAATGTCAAATTTGACAGGTTAGTTCTTAAACATATCGTTATCGTATCTTGGTGATGTCTAAAAGATATCTAATAGATATCTATTTCAAAATCCGAATCGGGCCCAGCGTTAGTTTCGGCTTCAAGGCTACGTCGGGATATTGATGAACAATCTAGTAAATAAAGTTTTACAAAGACTTTACATCTTACATGTATAAATATATAGACACCGAGAACGCTTTCATCATAAGCAAAATGATTCGGTATAAAGCGTTATTCGCTTTCTGTCATATTCACTAGAGTTTGTTGCCTTCATTTGTCCTTGGCGGGTACAATATCTAGAATTCGACATCTAAATACTAAATATCTAATGGTCAGGCAAAGCATCGTTTACCTACTAAACACATAATGAATATGGGCGTGGACGGTGTGGTGGAGGGATACAAATCCAACATGTAATTCACTCGTTTCAACACTAGCAGACTTATAAATGGCTACTTTCTTGGGTTTTTCAACACAATTTCTGTATTTGATCCAATACCTGAAAATTTAACGAAAGTTCCGTAGATATTCTTTATAAAAAACGGTGCCACCCGTTTTCAGTTTACACAAATTCGGCAGATAAATATCAAAAGCGAGCTCTCGTAAATTGTCTTGTTAAGAACGAAAATGAGTTTTATACATCTGCCGCTGTTCAGAATTCACGGTAGGTAGGTAATTTTTCTTTGTCAAGTAACATTTTTCATACATATTTTTTTAGTCTAAGGCCGCCTAAATAAATAATATGTGGCGAGCTGACGGTGAGTGGCGACACCGCGGACCCCTATTCCAGAGGGCCCTGTCATCTGGCCCTCGCCTCTGTGCTTGCCTTGATTGGCCGGCCAGAGTGGAGTCGCAAGAGCGGGACCTATGCTCCAGGTTGGAAGTGTAAAATGTCATAACGCCGGCGGCCCTTGAACGGATTACCGGGATCTGGCTACCGCAGACTCACCTCTCGACAACCTCACAGCCGCTCCAAAGTGTTGCCCTGTTGTCGCACTGTGCGTGCGGCCATTGCGGGGCCCACTCAATGAGTTGGCGAGTCACCACCTGTCTTATACAATTTTGAGACTGATTGTCACGGCAGGTGTCCGCTAGTCTCTCCCATAGCCCATTATCCAGTCCATCCAACTTTCAAATCTATAGCCCATGACCTTAGTTCCCATCGCAGCACAAAAGTGCTGCACTGCAATAGTCTTTGCACCTGGCGGGGACCATCTCTTGATGTATCACATTGTGCGTTCGGGGATGGTATCCGCCACGTGTATCCCTTGCTTTTAGATTAAAGTGTCTTAAAGGGCCTCTGCGCTGTTGGCTTCGGCCCCACGTACGCCTCCCAAAGGTCCGGGACCCCATGGTCCCGAGATATGGAAAAGACACAAAAAAAAGCATAATAATAATAATAAATTGCTTTCCTTGGCAAACGAGAACTGGCGCAAACCTGTGGTACTAAGTACTGCGGATCGCAAGGCGGCATGGGAGAGTAAGGTGCTACACGGGCGGTTCTACAAGGCCCTCACGGGACCCGATGTGGACCTGCTCGCGTCGGTGAACTGGTTACGATTCGGGGACCTCTTCGGAGAAACCGAGGGTTTTGCCTGTGCAATTGCAGACGAAGTGATGATGACGAACAACTATCGGAAATATATCCTGAAGGACGGTACGGTCGACATTTGTCGGGCATGCCGCCGTCCCGGAGAGTCACTCAGGCATATCATTTCCGGTTGTTCTCATCTTGCTAACGGCGAGTACTTGCACAGACATAATCTCGTAGCCAGGATTATTCACCAGCAACTTGCCCTTCTATATGGCCTTGTGGACCGCGAAGTACCGTACTACAAGTACTCACCTGCGCCTGTTCTCGAGAATGGTCGTGCCACGCTCTATTGGGATCGATCTATCATCACTGACAGGACTATTGTAGCCAATAAGCCTGATATTGTGATAATAGATCGACCGCAACGTCGGGCCGTGCTCGTTGACATCACCATCCCCCATGATGAGAATCTCGTGAAGGCCGAGAAGGACAAGTCCAGTAAGTACCTAGACTTGGCTCACAAGATAACCGCCATGTGGGATGTTGATTCGACGATCATTGTCCCGATAGTCGTTTCAGTGAACGGTTTAATAGCGAAGAGTCTCGACCAACATCTCGAGAGACTCTCGCTAGGTGGTTGGATCAAGGGACAGATGCAGAAGGCGGTGATCTTGGACACGGCGCGGATAGTACGTCGGTTCCTCTCTCTGCAGCCCTGACCACCGGTAGCTTGGGCCTTGCCCCGCTGCTGGCGGCACCCTAGGTTAGGTTTTTTATAATGTGTTTATATGTATTTTTTATTGTTTTGTAAGTGTTTTTATATTTTACTTTTATATTCATATTATAAAAACCCTAGCCTAAGAGAAATGATGAATAAAGAAGGAATAATAATAACCCCGCGGGGGCAGCTTGTGGCGAGCTGACGGTGAGTGGCGACACCGCGGACCCCTATTCCAGAGGGCCCTGTCATCTGGCCCTCGCCTCTGTGCTTGCCTTCACCGGCCGGCCAGAGTGGAGTCGCAAGAGCGGGACCTATGCTCCAGGTTGGAAGTGTAAAATGTCATAACGCCGGCGGCCCTTGAACGGATTACCGGGATCTGGCTACCGCAGACTCACCTCTCGACAACCTCACAGCCGCTCCAAAGTGTTGCCCTGTTGTCGCACTGTGCGTGCGGCCATTGCGGGGCCCACTCAATGAGTTGGCGAGTCACCACCTGTCTTATACAATTTTGAGACTGATTGTCACGGCAGGTGTCCGCTAGTCTCTCCCATAGCCAATTATCCAGTCCATCCAACTTTCAAATCTATAGCCCATGACCTTAGTTCCCATCGCAGCACAAAAGTGCTGCACTGCAATAGTCTTTGCACCTGGCGGGGACCATCTCTTGATGTATCACATTGTGCGTTCGGGGATAGTATCCGCCACGTGTATCCCTTGCTTTTAGATTAAAGTGTCTTAAAGGGCCTCTGCGCTGTTGGCTTCGGCCCCACGTACGCCTCCCAAAGGTCCGGGACCCCATGGTCCCGAGATATGGAAAAGACATACAAATAATAATAATAATGGCCGGCTGGAGTGAACACTGAGCAGGGGCCGCAGGACTCTCACCTCTGGCTTGCCTTAACCGGCCGTCCAGAGTGGGGTGTCAGAGCTATATGCTCGCAGGGTGGAAGTGAAACATGCCTAAGACGCGAGTTGGCACAGTGGCTGCTTACAGCCACTGGGTAGAAAGCGGTGCACACCTCTCCACACCCTGAGCCGCTCACGCGATGTTGTCCCCTTGTCGCTCCGTGCGAGCGGCCGTTTTCGGGGACCCATATTGTGAGTTGGCGAGTCACCACCTGCCTATTTTTCGTGTTTTTATAACATATGATCAAGGCAGGTGCCATAGTTTCTTCCATAGTCAGTTACCAGTCCATTAGCATCTCAACCCAATAGCCCAGTTCTTTTTGTTCCTTTTTCTTGCAATAGTCCTACACTAACCGGGGCTTGTCCTTGGGTGCACTACTATAGCGCAAACAGGGGTAATCGTCGGTTAGTGTCACATCACACTTAGAGTTAATTGTCAATTTACAAGGGGCCTCTACGTGTTGGCTTCGGCCCCACGCACGCCTACCAAACGTCCGGGACCCCATGGTCCCGAGATTATGTAAATGACACACATAATAATAATAATAACTCCTCGGCCGATTCGGCCACGGCGACTGCTGTCAACTCCGTTGCTGTCTCTGGTGTGCTCGCAGGTGGCTGACGTAGCCTATCTTATTACTTAAGGTTCGCGAACATTGCGGGCATGTGAGCACACCATTTGTGTAATTATAATCTATTGCCGCAGGTGGTCTGGCCTTTACTTGGTCGCGCTTGGCATCCAGCTCCAAGCGCCGTCGCGATTCAAAATCGGTAACGTTGGCATTTATTGCTGCCCGCCATTCAGTTCTTATGGCTGCCTATTGCTCCCATCGCGAGGGCTCTATACGACACTTTTTCATGTGACGCTTAAGCACATCTTTGTACCTGAGGAATTGGCCGCCCTGTTTCCGCTTGCCCTCCTCAAGTTCGGAATAAAAGATGCGCTTAGCCACACGCTGGTCGTTCATCCGTGAAACGTGGCCGCACCACCGGAGCTGACGTCGCATGAGGTATACCTCGATTCCACCCACATTTGCTCTACGCAGCACTTCGGTGTTCCGAACACGATCAGACCATCGGATCTTCAGTATCTTGCGTAGGCATCTGAGGTGGAATCGATCCAGCATGCGAATATGGCGGCGATAAACGGTCCACGTTTCAGCGGAGTATAGAAGGTTGGGCAGCACGACTGCCATATACACGGATATTTTAGTGGCCAGTTTTAAGTCGTGTGAGCTGAGGACCTTGTGGTCTAACTTGCCAAAAGCTGCAGCCGCAGCCCCGATCCTGTTGTTAATTTCGGCATCAAGGTCGCACTTGGATGTTAAAGTGCTCCCCAGGTAGCGGAACTTGTCTACCTGCTTCAGCTGGTCCTCGCCGAGTCTAACGACCAGTGTCTGTTGACTGAGCACGTCCAGCGACATCACCTCAGTCTTTTTGACACTGATCTTGAGCCCAAATCTGTGACAGGACTCGTCGAAGCTGGACATGAGCTGTTGCATGCCTTCCGGGGACTCAGTCACAAAGCACAAATCGTCTGCATACATGATCTCTGTGATCACTGCGTATGAGACTTTTGTGCGTGCTTTAAACCTAGCCAGATTGAAAATGTTGCCGTCAGTGCGATAGCGGACGCGAACACCTTCAGAGCATGTGTGTAAGACTTCTTTGACTACGACCGAAAAATACAACGCGAACAGAGTGGGTGCTAGGACGCAACCTTGCTTCACCCCGCACGTAACGGGGAAGAAGTTCGATTGTTCGTCGTCGGTAGCAACGCAGCACTCCATGTCGTCGTGTAGGAGTCTCACTAGCCTTACAAACTTCTCCGTGCATCCAAGCTTGCTCAGAACTATCCAGAGGGCTTCACGAGGCACGCTGTCAAATGCCTTCTCGAGGTCAACAAAGCAGAGAAACAGTTGACGACCTTGCTCTCTGCTTTTCTCTTCTAGTTGACGCACAGAGAATATAGCTTCACAGGTGCCTCGGTCAGGCCGGAAGCCAAACTGGGTCTCCGGAAGCAATTTTTCGGATATATTCATTAGGCGGTTCAGCAAGACTCTGGCTAAGACTTTCCCTGGGACCGATAACAACGAAATACCACGGTAGGAATTGCAGTCAGAACGGTCACCTTTGTTCTTATACAACGCCCTTATGCGAGAGACCTTGAAGTCATGAGGGACTTGTTCCTTTTCCCATATAAGAACAAAAAGTTTCCACATAGCTGATTGCAACTGGGCGTTTTCGGAAAAAAATATTTGGGTAAAATATCACTGTCCTACGACTTTGGTATACTTTTTTAGTGTCAAATACTGTTTTAAAGTGTACTACATGTATACAAAAATTGTAAAGTGATTTATTATCTGAGTATTTATGGTAAAAAAACTGATTAAATGGTACTTTAAAGTAAAGAAAATGTACAAAAACTGAAGAAAGGGAGATGATTTTTGAGTGTCCCATGCACACTTTGCATACTTTGGATCCAAATATTATATATCTGCCTCCTTCTAGGCCCGAACCTGGTTGTTGTGTGATAAGAACGTACCAGCCAAAATCTATTAAAAACCTTATTTTTTAGCACCTAAAGTAAAAATATGCATTAAAGTTTAATTTATTGTTGTCCTTCAATATCGACGTAGTGGAAATTTCCACCAACGTCACGGAGTTTTTACCAACTTAGTAGCAAAAATCTACTAATATCATACGGATTTTTAGATGATCGTAACATTATGATCCTATAATTACCCGGTGTTTAGGTTTTACAAGGCAATTGGGCTCGAAAAAAGCTAGTGTAGGTTGTGCGTCACGATGTGCAGAAATTTGTTTTCCACAACGAACTCAATTAAACTGAAGATAAGGAGCCAATTATTGACTAAATATTTATGAATTACGTTAGATTATTATGTGTAGTATGATATCAAATAATTATAATTAAGAAAATTCAAACGATCAGACCGCTATTTCGATTTATTAACCAACCGGCATGCCTACGTCACATCCAAAACGTTACGTGATGTATTAGTGGAACAAAAAAACGTGACGTATGGAATGAAA
The DNA here is from genome assembly GCF_963556715.1 of Cydia fagiglandana. Lineage (NCBI taxonomy): Eukaryota > Metazoa > Arthropoda > Insecta > Lepidoptera > Tortricidae > Cydia > Cydia fagiglandana. The sequence goes on along the minus strand of NC_085932.1, from coordinate 26,089,393 downwards.
ATGCACGGTTTACATGCCGTCATTTTAAGTTGCCAAACTATAGTAGGTAGAGTGATATTAAAAAGACAAATAATTTTATTCTAGCTATATTCTTCTAACTACTCGACCTACTAGTAATTACTTAGCACCAGTGGCGGCTGGACCTAAGAAACGCTGGCAGGCGCAGGTTATGCTTTCGACTGCAGCAGTATTGCAGTACGACAATACTGCTGACTGTAAATGTCAAAAAACTGGGCAGCAACATCTATTTTGATTTTGTAGCAGTATTGCAGTCGGCAGTATTTTCGTGCTGCAATACTGCTGCAGTCGAAAGCATAATTACTCCAGGAAATTTTAAAATCTGTTAAGTTAAACTATAATAATAGGTATTAATTACTAAATTATTTAATTTAGTACAACATTAAGTAGGTATTAAAAAAGTAGCTATTTATCCGCACATGTAAACCCGTCATGTAGTTCCTAAACGCGATATTATGGTCCATAACGTCACTTTGTCCTACTGTGGCTGTGATTGATTTTATTAGAATTTATATTAATTATTAGGATAATTGATACTGATTTCGATCTCATTTGCAAGAATAATATATGATAATGATTAAAAACAACTTTTTATAATACCTTTACCTTACGTTTTTTATAAAAAAATGATTGCAAAGCAACAATTAAAACGAAAAATGTGACGTATTGGAAAGACTTCTTTAAATAACTTTATTGTAATACTTAGTATTGCAGTTGTTATTCGTTTTTAGAAAATTAATATTGTTTTGTATTTCAATAAATAAAAACTGGTTCACTTAAAACACTCCGATCTTCACTTAAAACCTGCCTAAAATTTGTAACGTAATGGATCGTCACATTGGCTGTCATTCAGTTTAAAGTGATTTATTAAGAATATAAATAATGTATATAGAAAGAAAGTAACATTTTCATAAAATATATTAATAGTAGATTTAATTCAACCCATTTTTAGTAAAAAAAAATTTTTTTTTGGTGTGTGGAATTCCATTACGTGACGGACTCTAATTCTAAAAACGCCCAACTCCTCGCCGCCATATTTAATCAGTTCTCCTGGTATAAAGTCGATGCCGGCCACACGCTTATTTTGCTGTTGTTTAATAGCAAGGGCAACCTCGTCACCTGACAGTAGCTCATCCAGTTCAGTATAATAAGCATACAACATGCAAATAAATCTAATAGACTACCGTAAACTCAGGTAACTATTTATTTTCATTATTGAGACAATTCTTAGAGATTTCTTAACAAAAAAGAGCAGTAATTTTGTAACCCTGCTAGGCGATATTTAAAGTTATACATGGTGTGTCTGACCATGGGGCTTTAACTAAATCCAGGGCTTGATTTTACTCGCTAAACTGAGCTACTTTTACTGAGGGACCAACCATAAAATCGGGGAAATTTTTTTGGCTTTTCCATAGAAAACGTCGACATCTGATCAGCCAAAATGTATGAAAATGTAAAAAAAAAATTCGGGATTTCGGGGTTGGTGCCATAATAAAAGTAGCTTAGTTTAGCGAGTAGAATCGAGCCCTGGATTTAAAGCCCCATGGTCAGACACACCCTGTATAATTATGTATTCTCATTAGAAATTAAGTCGCTAACTGTCTCTTACTTAGATACCTATGTCCTGCTGTGTTGGAGTCAGAAATCAGCCGCTTTCTAACAACGACATACCTAGTTCGATCCCCGGGCACATATGCTGAAATGTACTTTATGCATTTTACTAGTAACAGTATATAAATATTTGTATGTACGGTTGTTCCAGATTCCGCGCCCCGTCGTTTGAAGGCGACGTGACGTCAGATGATACACTAGATGCCGATACGGGTGCGACTGTCGTATTCGATTGTCGCGTAACCGCTCTAAGAGATAAAAGGGTATGTTTGATTGTTCATACAACACACGTAGTAGCACAAAGTATAATACCTACATAACTAAATACAACTGGAGAATTTTAACTAAAATCCACTGTAGTACAAGTATTATTCAGTAATAGGGTCATTTAACCACTATCTTATAAGTACCTATGTCTTTCCCATCACGGAACAATGGTGTTCCGGATTTTTGGGGGCGTGCGCGGAGCCGAAGGCAACATTTTAACACTTTAATGAAATGTAAGGGGTACACTGAGCAGAGGCAGCACCCGCCAGGGTGTAAGGACTATTCAGAGTCGATGGGATCTAAAATGAACTAGGTTATGGGGTAAAAGCGATGGACTAGTACCCTAGAGGGGGAGGCCTATGTTCAGCAGTGGACGTCTTATGGCCAGGGACCGTATAACCGGTTTTATTAAATACCTGTATATAAACTGTCAAACGAATACCGGTTAAAATGTTATACCTATATTCGAATTAGAGGTATTGCTGTCATTCCGTTTTTGTCTTTATCGCTAAACTACACTAATTGACATAATGAAATACCGGTATTCATTAATACCTCAATAATAACAGGTATTCAGTATACCGGTAATGGTTATCGTATTTAATACCGGTATTCATTGCACTTGATCAAAGAGTAACCAAAAACTTTGCGACAAGAGGTTAAAGTTGTTGTTAAGTCCTCATGCTAATATTGATCGCAGTACAAGCGAAATATTTCATAATTTAACCACGAGCGTAGCAAGTGGTTCGAAATTGCGACCGTTTCAAAGCACGAGGTTAATGAATGAATTAATGAAAAGAATTAACCCCAGAAAACATTTCCATATGAAATATGAGCGCCGCGCCGGCGCGCCGCCGCCGCCATCAAAATTTTCGCGCCGCCGCCGCCGCCAAAATTTTCGCGTCGCCGCTGCCGACACTGCGCTATCGCCGTGGCATCGGCGTGACCTTGTTAGATACTAGAGTCTGTCTAAGTTAACTTTGCACCGATTTGAACAGAACAAAGTGAGGGAGTGTTATTATAATATAAACGTCATATTTTCATAGAAATTTGACATTAACGATGATATTTACACACGTTGTCGTTGCAAATGCTATGCAGATTAGTTTGATCGGGAATTTATTGCTTTTATATAAGGTGCTAACAAATTACAGCTTGGCAAAAAAGAGTAGAAATTAAAAAGTGGCAACACTGTAGTGTCGTCCCGTTTTCTTATATAAATTGGTTTGAAAGGGACGACACTACAATGTTGCCACTTTTTAATTTCTACTCTTTTTTGCCAAGCTGTAGGTATCGATATTTTAAGAGATGGTACTTTATATAAAAACAGTTAACTTTAAATAGAAATCAAGAAAACTTTTCATATCATATTTTTGTTTTATTTACCGAACAAAAAAATAAATTAAAATTATATTAATAAAATTAATTAAAAATAATCATTACGTGCATTTAACCACATAAAGAAAAAATACATAGAGTGCTCATGCTCACTCCATACATCAGTTTTGGTACCAAAAATACTATTCTTTTCGTAGTCAACATTAGTATCGAGTAACGGAATTATCAGTACTGCTACTTGACAATAGATGTTGCACCGACCGAAAAGTCTAATGCTCAACAACTTTCAGCTAATATTAAACAAGGATTAACTGGAACTTATTTTCAACTCCTTCTGCTTTAATATTAGTTGTAAATAGTTGTTCAATACAATTTTCGTGAGTCGCGACATTTGAGACATCTAGTATCAAGTAGCGGTACTGATAATTCCGCTACTCGATGCTAAATGTCAATTACGAAAATAATAGTCTTTTTGGTACCAAAACTGATGTATGGAGTGAGCACTCTATGCTTACTATATTTGTCTATGATTTAACTGACAAGATGTTTAACACTTTCTGTTTTGCCAACAATTGTTTGTGTTAAATGTCATTATCATCAACGTGTCATTTCATTTATCAACGTGAAGTGGCCAGTTAAAAAGAGGTCTCATTTAATTATCTCATTAACAGGGTGTTTTTACGTAGCAAATTTGTTTTCCAATTTTCTCAAAGAACATAATAAAACCTAAATGTTTCATACTTAAATATACTCCAGGAGTCGAGTATTATCAGCTGTAAAAATATTGGTAGCTAATTTGTTAGCACCTTATATTAAGTTCGGATATATAACTTTTTTGGCTAATATATATTAGACTGCATGCTTTCTCTTGTCTATGCTTAAGCTAAACATGTGGCAGTAGTTAGCGATTCGGTGGCCAGGCAATGTCAATGAATAAGAAATAGGTGATATGGAGTCTAACCTAATACGTCTATTCCAGAACATATCCTCAACAATTGAATGTAAAGGTATGAGCACGATAGTTGAAGTCACGCACACAACAACAAAATCATGTAATGACAGTGAGATTTTGAAATTAATATTCTTTTTAGGCTTCCGTATTTCGTACCAATATCAAGTTGATATCAACTGTAAAAAAGTTTCTTGAAGGTTTTTTTTATAGGCTTTTAATATCGTACGTTTAAGTCGCATTCACTCATTGATTCATTCATACTATTTTTGCGATTAGTAGGTACTCTGTGCGAGCAGTGTGTGTAATCATTCACCTCTCCTGGCGATACGTACATATAATAACTATTATATTTGACTATAGTTACCCGCACTGACTTCGCACGGATAACACAAAACCTTAACAAATTGTACACCTAAACTAAAGCTTCCTCAAAAATCTTTCTATTGATAGCTGAAATCCGCATGAAAATCAGTTGAGTAGGTTTTGAGTTCATCGTGAACATACATTCATATAGTTACAGACAGACGCGGCGGGAGACTTTGTTTTATAAGGTGTAGTGAATTAGTGATAAATTCAATTAACAGTAACCTCACAATATAAAGATGTTCATTGTGCTGCTTATCTACAGTTCATGGCATGAAAAACTTTTTTCCTACCATAATTCAATAAATAATCCTTGAAATTAGAAGGTTTGAATTCTCTTCGCATAAACCAAGTTTTCAAGGCTACGCCACCGATTCGCCGCCACCGCCAACCAATTTTGACCGGCGAACCGTCGCCGGCTAAATGCCTATCGGGCGGCGCTAGACGTGCGCGCCGGTCGAAAATAATTGGGCAACGGCGCGCCACCAAAAAATCCACGGCGGCGGCGCGGCGTGGAAGTTTTCAACTTTTCAATATTAAGACGTATAATGAAAAGTCATGCTTAACCCTTAAATCGACAAGGGAAAAAAATCTTAAAAAACTGTGTTAGTATCATTTTTTCGGTGTTATTATCTTATTAGGTATGTGGTTGTTTATTGTAGAAAAATCATGAAAAAAATCTATTTATAATAGTTTCGAAAAAAACATAGGTATGACAAATATGTTGGATGTTGCCAGGTTCGGTGTAAATAAAAAGATACGCTGCATAATGAAAAGACGTCTAGTATTTTGGACGTTGCCGAATATACAGTACTTTATATGCATAAGGTTTTTTTTTGTCAATATCATGTTTTTTTTAAATTATTATAGAATAATTGCTTTTAATTACAAATACACTTACTGATAATGTCAACTTATGTTATGAACTAAAGTAAAACCTACTATTTTTATATTTTTCCAAAAAGTTTATAGCTCGTAGGTGGTAAAATTTTACCAGTCATTGGCGTCATTTTATTAACATTAAATCAAACTTAGCGGGGTATCGTAGGATGCAGCAACATCTGAACAATGGTATACAATAATGCATGTAATTTTATCAATATTTTCGTAAGAACTTTCTTAAATGAAATCGCGGGTCTGTCTCTTGATGTCTTGATGAACGCACAGGAAAAAAAATCCGTAATAATATTTTTTTATCTATTTGGTTCATTACGTTGTAATAAGACAAATAATGACTTAGTATGGTGTTGGTGCGACATAAAATAGTAGAAATTCAATTATATAACCAGAAAAATTCCGTAAGTACGTAATTATTGCCATTTTTAAGTAAGTATTTTACGTCAAAAATGTGAGAGTTACGTAGGAAGTGGCGCCCGCAATAATTTTCAACTATTTCTTATCGGACTATAACCTATTACATATTTTAACGCTGCATAATACTGTCTTATAAAAAAATATTCGGCGCGAATTTTAAACTACCGGCGCGGCGGCGGCGGCGGCGCGCGTACTCCTTATGGCGGCGGCGCGCACGTCTAATCAGCGCTCATATCTTTGAGATTATAAACTACATACATAATAAAATACAATTAAATCAACAATTAAAAAACAATTAAAAGAATCAAATGAACGCTATTAAAAATGTATTCGTCAAAATCATCACCTAACAGCTAATTTCACCAGCAACATGAAAACGGGCATTCTAAGATCCGAATCTTAAGTATTTACAACTTTACAAGCGGGCCGGACAACGTCCTTGACGAGTAGCGAAGGAACGAATCGTGGTACTACTACAACCGGTATTGGCACTTAGTTATTACCGGTAATAGCTTTAGGAGTAAACTATCAAATAGTGGTATTTGTTGTCAATTGGCTAAACCGATAACACTATTGAATACCGGTATTCGAATACCTCTATTCGGAGCTTAAGTGATATAAATACCCAAATTCAAATTACACCGGTTATACCTCAATAATAACCTGTAGTCAGAATACCGGTAACGGTCCCTGCTTATGGCTGAGATGATGATGATGATGATGTAGTACTCATATTATTAACTACGTGGATAATTATTATTAATATCAAATTTATGTCAGTAAACATAAAAAGCCTTAGTTTTTGTTGATAAAGTGATCATAATAAGAAGTCCAAAACCGCTGAAGCTTGGAACTGTAGAAAGTAAATAATTGGAAGATACAAACTTAGTACTCGCGAAAAGTGATAGAATGTCATAACTTAGTCCATCAACAAGAGCTCTACTATAAGTTAAAGTCTGGTATTTGGTGATACAAGGGTTTTCACTTACTCACACACACAACCGAGCCGAGTTAATCAAGTATATTTTTGGAAAGTTTCCACTGAAAGGGCCTCGAGTTTCTGACTCTTGTACCTGGTAAGTTTTAAATAGATCAATCATAGTGTTAAATTGTAGGTACCTAATTAAGCGTCACATTACGTTTTCTAGAGGTATTCGATTTTTTGCACGATCTTAAAATTTAGCAAATACGTAGATAATTTTAACCATACACACTAGAAAGCATAAATAAAGGAAATGCTTCTTATATCAATCAATATTACTCGTACAATGACCTCCAGAATAACTAAAACGAAATTGCTACCTATCTATTGTAGCAACGTGTAGCTAACACTTAGATATGGCTTGATTGTTTGGGGAAAATGGATTTGACATTCAAAGGTTACATACGGAAGTCGATAACCTCGACATGACAATGTTAAATTGCAAATTTTTTCTATGTATATGCAAGCAGCACTCTGTCCTTACAAGTTTTAGATTAGGGAGGTACTTCGAGCAACACCGGCTTCCGACACGTCGGAAGGGAGGGGCCCAAGCGATATCTCACCGTACAAATCATTCTGCCATTTTTCGCGGGGGGAAGGTGCACACAGTCGCACTTCTCACACACTTACATACAAAATCCAATCAAAGGCCCTACCGCGAACCACGTTCGACGTGTTGCCTCTCTATGGCACTTGTAAATTCATACGTAAGTGTGACAGGGAGGCAACACGTCGAACGTGGTTTGCGGTAGGCCCTCTGTAATGACGACACAAATACATAGAAAATGACACACGTCAAAGACAAATCTTGCAAACCTCGATCTCTTTTTGTGTACGGACGAGTGACTAGTGTCACAACACGTACACTAACACATTTTCTTTGAAGTATGTCATTGTATTCTGAGAGATGAGAAGTCGGATTTGTCGCTCGACCGATCCGCAATTTGTACTGAGCGAGTAAAATCGATAAATCCAACAATTACTTGAGACTAAAATATAATAATTGTATTTCAATGTAATTAAACGTATGATATGTAAAAAAAAATATTACATGTGAAATGTAACACTTTCTTTTTGTAAATTTGATGTCCCCGACCTCTTTTTATAACAAAAAACCGAGCAAACAGGCATTTTTGTGCAGCAGTGTTCACGCGCGCGTCTGGACTCAGTCTAGTGAAAAATCCAAGTGCAACTAGTTTTATTACCCGCGCTAGATTTTATTGACGCGCTAATCTTGTACCTCGGCAGAGGGGAAATAGTGCGAATGCCGCCTCCCTTCCGTGTTGCTCGAAGGGGAGGTATAATTATGTATTAGCAAAGAGTAGGGGGCTATAATATTTTAAACAATACTAATGTCCTTCTAATAGAACTTTTATTAATTTCATCAACTACCTATGGTTACATCTCTTTTTCTTTAATAAGCAAAGTAAAAACGTATTTTGAGTGATCTATTACATGCCTACCCATTTAGAAGTAAAGTATGTAACTGTCGAGTCTGCGCCCAAAGAGAAGAGTCGTGGAAAGTATGGGGGCCAATACAAACTACGAGTTCTCTTTCGGCACAGACTCAATATATACCAATAGATAATGAATTCGTCAATAATGATTACAATAATTTAGCGCATCCGTGTAAACAAACATGCACACGGACGGATAGTTCATTAATGATCTGTGCTGCTTAATTCATGTGATCAACATTAACCGAATGTGCTTTAGTGATAAACGGGACGGTCGCGAGTAGAATGCATTTACACTAATCGAGGTACGTGCTTCAATATGTTGTTACGTTTATGTTACGGAAACAATATGTAAATTAAATTCATTCTAACATTACGTAACATACTTCTGTGGGAACGCCACATTTATTCTGAATAAAAACAGGTAATGTTTTTGTCCTTCACGTGATATAAAGCTATGCGAGCATAAAACATTGCGACGCTTTGCTTATGTACAACGTGGGCGGGTTATTTTATACAGCATTACTATATAGAAAGAAACTCGGTATTTTTGTTCTTGAGTGTAATATAAAATATAAACTAATGATTCCTTTTTAACGTGAGTTGAAGAACTTGTTATTTCAATCATGTCTTGATCTTGACGATAAATTTGTCCGAGAAGATAAATTCGATCCTTTGAGGTCAATTCGGACGTACACTGACATCTAAATGAAATATAAACATCATTCAGATATAATTTTGCTGCCAGTGTACGTTGAAATTGGCCTATTTGTAAAAGAGTATTTTTATTAAATTTTGACTAGTTTTATAATATTTTTTTATATGTAGACAAAATGGCACAATTTAATTCAAATTATGTTATTGATAACAAGAAAACAAGACATAATTATTAATGCGACACCTTAATACAGTCATAGTCATTCATAAAAACGAGACACATTTAATTATTTTTAGTGTTACGTTACAAGTATAGATATTGTAGCTATCAGTAATTATTTCGTATAAAAATATAGTCGTTTCAATTTTGTTATGTTTTGTTTTGTTGTTGTTTTGTTGTTTTGTAATATGTTGTAATATGTCCAATGAAGTGAAATATCTAGGCGTTACACTAGATAAAGAGCTGAACTGGAGAAAGCATGTCGAACTAACAACCACCAAGGCACTTAGAGTGTTTGGAATGTGTAGATCGGCTTATGGCAAAACGTGGGGTCTAAACCCAAAGGTACTAAGATGGATCTATACCATGATGGTAAGGCCTATCATCTTGTACGGATGCCTGGCATGGTGGCCAAGGACACTAAAGAGCACATGCAGGGATGCCCTTATGAAAATACAAAGAACGGCATGCATGGCTATTACTGGTGCGTTTAGAACGACGCCAACAGCGGCGATGGAGGTACTGCTAGACCTCTCGCCGCTACACCTAGTGATACAATCTGAGGCGCGGAAATCGCTACACAGGTTGACCCTAACAGGACTCTGGAGCGATAGCAAGCCAAAGACCAAACACACAAACATGGAATGCGACAATTTCATGGAAAGGATTACGAACATGGGCTGCGATAAGATGCAACCCAAGTTTGTGTTCCATAAGAATTTTAACGTTAAAATTCCAACAAGGGCTGAGTGGACCGAAGGTCTTGAAGCACCAATCTCTGATGAAAACGACATTATATGGTACACAGATGGGTTTAAGACAGAATCTGGTACGGGGGCAGGCATTTATGCAAATGACTTTAGTAGTAGCATAAGCATGGGCAATTACGCCACTGTCTTCCAAGCCGAGACATTCGCTATAATTGCCTGTGTTCATGAGAATATAGTTAGGCGAACCCAAGGGAAGAATATCTATATACTCAGCGACAGTCAGGCCGCTCTCAAAGCGCTCGAAGCTCCCAGAGTGGACTCTAGACTGGTATATAATGGCGTCCAAGCTCTGAACCAGCTTGGAAGGCAAAACAGGGTGCAACTGGTATGGATCCCAGGGCACGAGGGATTCATAGGCAATGAAAATGCAGATGAACTCGCCAGAGCCGGATCTGTAAGTAACCTTATAGGTCCGGAACCATTCGTGGGGCTCTCACAGGGAACCATCACAACGGCTATTAAAGACCATACCAAGACTAAACACCAGGAAGAATGGGATAGTCTGACGGGTCTAAAGCATGCAAAGCTCTTTATGCAAGGAATAGACTCCGGCTGGAGCAAAAAGCTTTGGAAACTTAGCAAAAGACAACTCCAAATCATAACGGGGGTGTTTACTGGCCACTACGGGGTCAAAGGATTTCTGGCCAAGATGGGACACTCTGACAACACCGATTGTCGTATGTGTGGCGAAGAGGAAGAGACAGTAAGACACTTAATGTGTGAATGTCACGCCCTCGCCAGACAAAGAATGAAGGACTTTGGAGCAGGATACCTGGAACCAAAGGACTTTAAAACGCTACCCATGAGCTCCATCATCCGACACATGGATATGGTGGGAAAAGCTCTTGAGTAGTTGACGGATCTCTTCTAGGGGGTAACTGCACAAAAGATCCCTATGGGTCGAAGTGTATCCGCAAGGGCCCCCGAAAACAATAAGATAAGATAAGATAATATGTTGTTTATATAAATCTTTCACAAGATTTTGCTTTAGCAATATACCTAACACCCACTCACATCTTCAACCTAACAAGATTCAATGATGTTGAACTGCTTCCGTTGCGTTTTAAATTAAATTTATACATATAATCTCAAAATATCAACGAGCAGCTGATCCACTTCAAACTGAACGAAGTTTAAGCAAACAAATAAACAAAGTTAATTGTTCCAGGTTTCGTGGCTGCGAGTTTCTGATGATGAAAACTTGGAGCTGCTTACACTAGACTTAGACACGCATACTGCAGATCCAAGGTACCTAGCACCTACTTACATAGTTTAAATTTAATTTGAGTGTATTCCTTGTAAACTTATATGTACAATATTATTTGAATCATGTTTACGGTGGATTCTCTAACGCCGATAACTCACTTCGTGGATATTTTTTGCATTGCGTTGCTGCTTCAAGTTTATTATACATATCATACAATACAAATATTCTTTATTGCACACTTCAATAAAAAAAACATACCTACAGATAGAAAACAACAACAGAAGTCAAAGAATACATACTGAGAAACGAAATGCAAATATTGCAACTCAAAACTAAAGCATGAAATGATAGACGCATATGATCAAATGCAATAAAACATTAAAGTCAGATACGTCACGTTCAGATCGACAGAAGAATATGGGAACGGCTATAATGAAATTAAGGTTATGGATATTACGCACAAAACACACTTCAAGTCGTGTTAATTTTCTCGTTGCATATTAAATTAATGGCCTGTTTCTATGAGGTTTGTATGAATTTGATTATATAGATACTAAGTGTGAATAAATCCTCACTTAAACTCATACCTGACTTTCTTAAAGTAGGTATTCCCAATTCTCTAAACATGGGAAAAAACTAATTAAATAGAAAATAGAAAATAATGGATAGTCATAATAAGATTACGAAAGTCGATAATCTTTTTGGCACAAACCCAATAGAAATAAGGGCAACGAAATAACCTTTTGGAAAGCAAATGTCCTAATTAGAAAACCAAGACCGTCCCTGCCGCATCGTTTGCCAAGATTTTTAATTGGGGTAGAATAAAAAGGAAGAGAAAAACTTATTATTTATTTAACGCGCGATGATAATTTTAGCACAGGCCTCTCCCGAATTTCGTGTGTTGAACTCAAGAGAAGATTCTTAATTCGGTTGTATTATATTTTTCGAGGGTACACTCAACAGACTACATTTATACCGGGTGTGGCCTGTAACACGAGCAAATAATTAAAACATATTGTACTCCTCAAACGGTGACACTTTTGTTCAACAAATTTAAAAAAAAATATGATGTATTTAGACTTCCTATTTTTCATACAAAATTAATATTATCTTCAATGGACGCGATCGCCACGCCATATCATTGTGATTGACGTTGCTTGTCACGCCTTAAACATAACAAAATTCGCAAAACATTGCGTCTTAGAACAAACTTTAAAGTGTATTAAAAATCCAACCACGAATTATTTTTAAAAGTCGCTGAACAAATGTTGGTCAGTATGAGGAGTACAGTCTACAGTTAAATTTTTTTGTTCATATTACAGGCCACACCCGGTATAAAAGGCAGAAATAAGGTGGAATTGTATATTTTTTTCGATTGACTTTCAAACATACTTTTCAATTATCTAACGAGTTTATGTATATGCGAATTATAGTAATTATAAAAAAGCTAAAGTAAAATAATCCGGTCATTTACATTTCGGTCAATTTATAAGTACCTAACGCTTTTCATAAAAATGTTTGTAATTAGAATGACTATTAGGTACAAAAAAAACTGTGAAATAGGTGAAGTTGAATGTGCATTTCATTTTGTGTCTCTAAAACCATTTTTCACATGAGCATCTAGCGCCTTAATAGCGACAGTTAGTGGTTGCTAATTACCCTTCATTATGCAAATAGCACGAAATTTTGCAAGAAAATGACCAATGTGGCGATAATTCTGTTGCCATAAAATGGCAATGGTTTACATAATTTGACCTGAATAACAATATGGTGGCCCTTTGTAGAATATGATAAATTGATATAATATAATATATGATGTAATGTTATTCCGGCTCTACATTTCTAGTTTTTAATTATAAATTCTTCTAATGTGTTATATTTTACTGATATTTACTTACATTGAGTTTACTGTGGGACTAGGCCGATCTGTGTAAAATTGTTCTATTTATAATATTTATTATTTATTTATTTATTTGATACAATATTGTATCACCTGGTATTGTATTGAAAAATATACTCTAAGCTTATAGTTTGTAGATTAAAGCATAAAAAAAAATTTCTTATTATATTCACCCGCCATAAAATTGCATGGCCACTTTATATAGTCAGACCGTAAAAAGTCTGCAGCGATTTTGATAGCCCACGCAGTGCAAGTGTCATTTTAAACGTCAAACTTCTATGAAATTATGACGTATACATAACACTAACACTGCGTGGGCTATCAAATCCACTGCAGACTTTTATTGGTGCGACTATAAATGTATTAATTCACGTTTCCATGCAAGTTTGCAGCTAGCTGTACTTACATACTCCTTGAAGAATGTACATGCACATGTTAGCATAGTAGGCACCTAAGAGGATTATTTTAATAACACTCAAAAATAAATGATGTTATTTCCGTAATTCCAACGCGCCTACGCGTCAGCACGTTTAATGCCAACCTTCGTGAATTTTTGACCCTCGTCAATTTACGAGGTATTAGATTTGTGGTGAGGTCCAGATATTGGGTTACCACAGCTTAAGCGATCAACGTGTTAATAATAATCTATATATATAAATGCAAGTGTCCTGACTGACTGACTGACTGACTGACTGACTGATTCATCAACGCAGAGCCGAAACTACAAAAGCCAGAAAGTTGAAATTTGCACAACAGATTGCATTTATAAAGTGTACAAGAGATAAGAAGCGATTTTGAGAAATTCAACCTCTAAGGGGGTTAAAAAGGGGATGAAAGTTTGTATGGAGTTAAAGTTTTCTTTTAAGCTAGGAATTTGAAACTTCGTAAAAAGATATATTATTAAAATACAAGAAAACTAATTTCAGCGTTTTTGTAAATTCATCCCCTAAGGTGGTGAAAAAGGGGTTGAAAGTTTGTATGGATATCAAAAAAAATTTCAAGTGGTGGACTTGAATCTTTGTATTTAGGGATATTATTAGAAGACAGGAAAAGTAATTTCAGCGTTTTGTAAAATTCATCCCCTAACAGGGTTAAAAAGGGGTTGAAAATTTTAATCCATTACAAATGCTTTGAAACTTCGTAGAAAGGCATAATAGCCGATTACAAAAAAAGTGATTGCAACGTTTTTGGAAATTCAACCCCTAAGGGGGTTAAAAAGGGGATGAAAGTTCGTCTTCGGGTGCAAATTTTATTTTAAGTTAGGAACTTGAAACTTTGTAAAAAAGTATCAAATTCAAATACAAGAAAACTAATTTCAGCGTTTTAGAAAATTCATCCCCCAAGGTGGTGAAAAAGGGGTTGAAAGTTTGTATAGATATAAAAAAAATTTTCGAGCGCGGGACTTGAATCTTTGTATTTGGGGATATTATTAGAAGACAATAAAAGTAATTTCAGCGTTTTGTAAAATTCATCCCCTAACAGGGTTAAAAAGGGGATGAAAGTTTGTATGGGGTTAAAGTTTTCTTTTGAGCTACGAATTTGAAACTTCGTTAAAAGATATATTATTAAAATACAAGAAAACTAATTTCAGCGTTTTTGAAAACTCAACCCCTAAGGTGGTGAAAAAGGGGTTGAAAGTTTGTATGGATATCAAAAAAAATTTCAAGTGGTGGACTTGAATCTTTGTATTTAGGGATATTATTAGAAGACAGGAAAAGTAATTTCAGCGTTTTGTAAAATTCATCCCCTAACAGGGTTAAAAAGGGGTTGAAAATTTTAATCCATTACAAATGCTTTGAAACTTCGTAGAAAGGCATAATAGCCGATTACAAAAAAAGTGATTGCAACGTTTTTGGAAATTCAACACCTAAGGGGGTTAAAAAAGGGATGAAAGTTCGTCTTCGGGTGCAAATTTTATTTTAAGTTAGGAACTTGAAACTTTGTAAAAAAGTATCAAATTCAAATACAAGAAAACTCAATTCAGCGTTTTTGAAAATTCATCCCTATGGTGGTGAAAACGGGGTTGAAAGTTTGTATGGATATCATGCATTTTTTCGAGTGCGGGATTTGAATCTTTGTATTTGGGTATATTATTAGAAGACAATAAAAGTGATTTCAGCGATTTGTAAAATTCATCCCCTAACAGTGTTAAAATGGGGTTCAAAGTTTGAATCCATTACAAATGCTTTGAAACTTCTTAGAAAGACATAATAGCCGATTAAAAAAAAAGTAATTGCAACGTTTTTGGAAATTCAATCCCTAAGGGGGCTAAAAAGGGGATGAAAATTCGTCTTGGGGTGTAAATTTAATTTTAAGCTAGGAACTTTAACTTTTTGGAAAAAAAGGTAATAAATTAAAAAACATGAAAACTAATTCAAGCATTTTTTATAATCATCCCCCAAGGTGGTGAGAAAGGGGTTGAAAGTTTGTATGGAGATCAGATATTTTGTGAGTGCGGAACTTGAATCTTTGTATAAGGGCATAGGAACCTATTAATATGAGAATACAAGAAAAGTAATTTCAGCAACCAACATCAAAATCCGGGTCTATATTAATTCGCATAACGTAATACTCCTAATTCAAATTGGCATAAGACAGATTACGCATAACTTTTAAATCGCATAACATTATTTCGCATAACTGAGTACGCATAATGTTAATGCGCATAACGTTTATTGTCATAACAATGACTTAGTATAAATGTAATAAGCATAACGCTACTTTGCATAATTATTAAATGGTATAAATATAAAAGGAAGGTAACAGATTGTTGTTGTATGCTCGGAGTTTCTCTGCGTGATCGAATCAGAAATGAGGAGATCCGTAGACGAACTAAAGTCACCGACATAGCTCACCGGATTAGCAAGCTGAAGTGGCAATGGGCAGGCCACATTGCGCGCAGAGAAGATGGCCGATGGGGTCGAAAAGTGCTCGAGTGGAGACCACGGACTAGCAAACGCAGCGTAGGACGTCCACCCACAAGATGGACGGACGACCTTGTTAAAGCCGCCGGAAGACGCTGGATGCGGGTGGCTTCCAACCGGTACGAATGGAGGTCCAAGGGGGAGGCCTATGTTCAGCAGTGGACGTCTTATGGCTGAGATGATGATGATGATGATGAACAGATTGTTATGTCACCATAAAGCGGTATTTGGAGGCAATTGCAGCCAATTTCAATTAAAGTTTAGTTTGGATGGTTTTTTTCTATCCTAACGATTCATAGGTATAAGTTCTATTTTACCAGTTAGTGGTATTGACAAGTGTAATTTTGATTGTATATATTATTTTATTTATTTAATACATCTGAGGAGATAATCAGGATGTGAATATATCTATAATATTATCGGGCTGTTATAAAAAAAACCTAACATCGAAGGCTAAGGCCTTCTGAACCTAACCTAACCGAGTTGGTTAAGTTGGTTTCGTCCTGATCCATTTACATTATAAAATTATGCTAATTCATTTTATGACAGTTACAGTTATAGTTACTAATGTTATGCATATTTAAATTATGCGGAGTCATTATTATGCGCAATAAGTGTTATGCTTTTTTATTATTATGTCTGTTTAATGTTATGAACAATTATTTTATGAAAAATCTGTTATGCGAATTCATATTATGACAATTAATGTTAGGCGTATTAAGGGGCACCCTCAAAATCCACTTGACTTAAAACTTCATACAACTTGCTAAAAAAGAAAAGTACTTAATTTCAACATTGCTTGGATATGAAAATTATAGGTACTAAAGATGTAAAATGTTGGAGATAAGATTCCACGCGGACGAAGTCGCGGGCAACAGCTAGTACGTAATATAAATGAAAGTTATTGGGGCATAGCGAGGAAAATCGCACGTGGGCGTACAGTTATAATACACAAAAGGAAAACTAGTAAGTAAGGATTAATTACACGGAGGTACTACAATAGGTACAAACACTAAACTAAATTAATAACTAGCTTAAATCTAAAATAGGCTCTTGAGGCATTGTACCAAGGATGATGGCGGTATTTCCTCTTACACGCGTATTCGGGAAACGAGATAATCACAAGATCTAGAAACGATATAGAGATCAACTAGATTTACATTAGATATCGACTAGATGTGACTTGGATATCTAAGTCATAACTTGTCGAAATCGTTCAAGAGGGTCTCCAGAATCGCGGAAACGTCAAATTTGACATATCTATCTTACAAATATCTTTAAATTATCCATATCGTAACTTGTTGAGGTCTAGTAGAGATCTAATACATTTTCAGAATCGAGCCGATTGTATCGCAATACTGATACGTTGTGCGAGGAAGATGACAACTCTTCGTTCACCAGTTACGTCAACCAGACGCTTCGGGATTTCTGCAAATAGAGAAAACAATTCCAACCTGTTATTTAACTGAAGTAATATTTTTTAATATCAAACGAATGAACATTATTCTGTATTTAACGAGTTTACATTGGAAACTAATTAGCCAATAACAGATGAGCAATTGAGCATAACAGTAGGTACGATTACTTATATCCTCTTGGTCAAGCCTATTTTTCTATTAAGCTTTGAAAAATGTAGGAACCGCAGCATACCTACACTTCATGGAATTTATAATGCTAATAGTAATAGTAATTTATTTGCTTTAAAATATTTAGTACAATTGTGGTATTACTAGGTAAATAAGTCATGCAAATTATTATTACCCTTACTAAACCTAATGATATAGGGTCTACTAATGTTAGATAGTGTGCTGCTATTTGTTTTCTACCTTTCCCTCGATTTGTTATATTAAAATATTTAAAACTCATTTGATATCGTCGCTGATTCGGGTCATTTTTGGTGGAGAGCGCTGAATCAACGCGGTAATGGGGCACGCGTGATGGGCACCTTTGCAACTGAGTGGGATTTTTACTGAGGTTTTGATTTCTATTTGTGTTATATTAGTTTTTTTTTATTTGATATTCAAACCACCTATTTTTCTTGTCAGGTACAGAGTGGATCTCGCTGGAGACAACTGGAAGCTGGCTCTATCTGACGCAAAAGTGCAAGACTCTGGGACCTACTGCTGCCACGTGTCCACACACCCGCCGATGTTGAGGCGAGTGCGCCTGACTGTTCAT
Source organism: Cydia fagiglandana (assembly GCF_963556715.1). NCBI lineage: Eukaryota > Metazoa > Arthropoda > Insecta > Lepidoptera > Tortricidae > Cydia > Cydia fagiglandana. The sequence goes on along the minus strand of NC_085932.1, from coordinate 26,071,235 downwards.
CGTAAGTATAAATCATCAATCAATCAATCAAAATATTTAAATGCATAAATAAGGGTACAATGACTGACGTTAGACCGTTCCGTGTCCGGGCCGGAGCTTCCGGAGCTAACTTTTCTATGACATGACAGGTGATCACGTGATGCTTTCCATGCGTGATGCGCCGGAAGCTCCGGCCCGGACAAGGCCCGGTGTAACGTGGGTCATCCTTAAGTTTATACAATTTTTGGCTGAGCTATTAGACAATATTGACCCGGATTATTATTTATTGTATATTGGACCCGGGTATGTCCTTAAACTACGTCCAAGACCACCGGTGGACGGGCAGCAGCGTCCCTCAAATTCGGTGTACTCGACTGCGATCGCCAACCCGCCTGCCAAGCGTGGCGATTATGGCATTCACCCCACATAACAAGGGGGAGGCCTATGTTCAGCAGTGGACGTCTTATGGCCGAGATGATGATGATGATTAGACAATATTGACTGGTAAGGAGGACGAGATGACGGTATAGCAAGTCTGTGAATAATTTACTCTCGCTACGTAGGAAAGAAATTAATTTGGCTACGTAAATTTAGCAGTAAGAAGGAAATTACCACACAGGATGTACCATGAAATAGGACCCTATTATTATCAAATAAGAAAATTCCATTACCTTATAGGTAAACCGCTTCTCCTGCCAATAACCTGAAAGATGATAATATCCGGATTATTTGTAACTTTTCCTCATATTTTTATGTCGAAACGAAAGATTGATCGAATAGTCTGTCATTGATATAGTATCCACCGATAAAAAAAAACCGGGCAAGTGCGAGTCGGACTCGCGCACGAAGGGTTCCGTACCATAAAGCAAAAAAAAAAACGGAAAAAATGCAAAAAGAAAACGGTCACCCATCCAAGTACTGACCCCGCCCGACGTTGCTTAACTTTGGTCAAAAATCACGTTTGTTGTATGGGAGCCCCACTTAAATCTTTATTTTATTCTGTTTTTACTATTTGTTGTTATAGCTGCAACAGAAATACGTCATCTGTGAAAATTTCAACTGTCTAGCTATCACGGTTCGTGAGATACAGCCTGGTGACAGACGGACGGACGGACGGACGGACGGACAGCGACAACCAAGTTGATAAAATTTCTCGGAACACATTGTATAATAGACACGGACCGTTGTAATATATTATTTGAATATTATGGCTGTGAGTATAATAATATTTGATGTTAACTTAAATATTGTGTTTTGCCAGTAAGGTAAACGTACTAGTGCTCGACATGCTAATGCCCAATAGATGAAACCTTATTGTCACTTCTATTTAATTGACAATGACGTAAGTTTTAAGATGACATGTACTGGGACCGCGTCGAGCACCAGTACGTTAACCTTAGTTCGTCAAATACGCCAAAATGCAGAGCCTTCTATATGATAAGTGTTTCAAAATCGAATTTCTAAAATATTTTTTTTAATATTAAAATGGGAAAAAGAAATACGCCTGTAACATATTCTTTTACAAAACTCATACGATAGGGAAATGAGGCGTAGCCTAGTAGGTACATAGAGTCCTTCGGGGTTTTGTGTTCCCAATGTTTATCGATGTCTGCCCCAATATGTATTAGACTTGGAAGAATTGTTTTCCAAGCTCCCTAGGGTCTCTCTAATAGCCTTTGTAACTCAAGCAGAGAATCATTATAGGGACCTTTTACGTTTCATTTTCCTCTTAAGTGCTTTTATTAATTTTTCTGAAAACTTTTGGGTGTTTAAAATAATGGACATTTGTTTTACAATATTCTTGCTTCAAATTATGTCCAAATAATAAACACACTTTATTAAGATTAAGATTAGATAAATCACACACACATTAATTAGGTATAAACATAATATTGTTTTTCATTAGCTTAATGTTATTGTTACTATTTATTTCTAGACTATCTACAAACGTTATTATTTGTTGTGAAAGAAACTTCACTTAGTTACGTGTGCGTAAAAGGGAGTACTAAAACTTAGGAGTTTCCGTGTCGAACCTTTTGCACTGAGCCTTTATGCCATTGTGACTGATACTAAACAAAGTTTTGCTATAGACTTTTACATCCACAGGGATAACAATTCAAGAAATTTCGATGGAGCCAGATGATCAGATTACGACTAAATAGGACACAATAAATTCGAATAATAAAAGCTTTTATTTGTGGTCAATAATTTAAAAATATAATTATTTTGCACTATCAAATTTAAAATGACAATGTTCGCGCCTTTCGGTGTTCACTTAGTATATAATACACAAAGGACTATGCGTCAAAATTGCCTCAAAACCAACAGAGTTGAGAGTTAGGTCATTAGATAGGTATTTCCCTGTACTTCATTTCGTTCTATGGGCACCAAGCGGAATTCCATTGCAGAACTGAGATACTGGTATTTTAATCAAAATGTCGTCACCCTTATTACCTAGGCAATAGAGTCCACCGCCGGGCGAGCGCGGCAAATCATTCAGCGTGCTCGCCCGGCGGTGCGCGAACATCTACCCTGCAGCAATTAATTTACTTACTTGGACTCTATTCCCTAGGTAATAAGGGTGACGACATTTTGGCTTAAATACCAATATCTCAGTTCTGCAATGGGATTCCGCTTGGTGCCCATAGAACAAAATGAAGTACATAGAAATACCTATCTAATGACCTTACTCTCATTTCTGTTGGCGTTGGGTCCAGGCTCCATACAAAGTTGCCCATGGTCCTTTCCTATAAAAACCTTCACATACCTAAAGTAGCTTTTTAACGACTGTCAGAACAAACATTTTTTTGGTATATATATGTACCTATCCATTTTTATCAAACAATGGACCTTCATAATATCGATATATTACGAACTTATAAGAATACACTATTACTCAAACTAGACTCGTTTATTTTGGCAATTAACACAGACAAAGGCGTTTGAAAAACAAAACAGTATGGTATTACTATGTAAGATTACCACCACCACCTGATTGTTAAAAACTAATGATACCTATACCACCAGCAAAACATTCACTAAGTAATTTTCTTACTTTTAACGAAATAAGAATCAAGGGTGATTACTTTAATGAGTATTAATTGAGTCCCTATATAAAAGCGAACAGTTTAACCTAGTTACATAAATGGATTTGGGTGTAGTTTAATCCAAATAGAGAGGAAATGTTCCGTATTGCGATGCATTAGTTTCTGTCGGACCCTGATCAATAAAATGGACATTTGTTGGTAATCTTTGCCAATTACTTGTTCAAAGCCGGAAATCCGTATGTGGATTTATTTTGCGTTACGTAAAGCTTACATTGGATTTTTAAAAACTAAACTTGTTTGACCATCATTCTGTTCATTGACAGGCCTCTTCATTATGAAAACGCAACAATAAAACTACATTCATTTAATATTTCGACGCTTATCATTAACAGTGGCACAACTCAAAATGAAATGCTATTGCATTTAATATTCTATCTTTTACTGGTAAGATTTAAAATCGAATGGCATTTCATTTTGTTTTGTGTCACTATTCATGATAAGCAACGATTTTTGCCAACGGTAGATATTTTGAGTATTTTCTATTTTTTTATAAGTTACTCTGTTTTGAAAATAAAGGTTTTTCAGCAGGCTTATATTTAGGTAAAAAGCGCATGTGGGAATTTTAAAAGATGGGTCACATAATTGTATGTCGATCATGATTCAATTCATCAGTAATATTAAATGCGTAGTTAGTACTGGCTTTCAAACTACCAAGTAGGTACCTATACATATGTAGGTAGATACAAGGGTATTACGAAGTATTCATTAAGCAGTATAATGAACATGAGATTGCAGCGGTTTTGATGAAGCGTTAAATTACTTCCTTCATTTTAGGGCACACAACATGACACTACTTTAAACACATATAAAAAAACTGAATATGTGGTTTTATGTGCCGAAAGTATGTACACAAATGTATTTAAAAACAATTCGGCTATAGCGTGTATAGTTCGTTTTTTTTAGCATTAGAAAGAACTTGCAAGAAGGTAAGCGATCTTGACATGTCTTTTAATTGAAAAACGCTTGTTAAAAATTAAAAACTATGACTTATGAAAGCAGAAAAATATAAATGATCGTATTAGATTCATAATTGTTACATATTTGCCGTAACTTATTTTTAAAATGTGTTTTTCAATTAAAAGACACATCAAGATTGTTTACCTTATTTCTAACGCTAAAAAAAGAGTAAAAAAAACGAACAATACCTTCGGGACAACCTCCCAATCCCAAGCATTTATTTCACAACTTCTATATATGTATGTGAAAAAGGTGCTTTTGTATTGACATCAACATTACAAACGTGTTCGTCTTTTGTTATAAACATGGACCGTTATCAACTCGTATTTGTTGCAGCACCAGAAATCACCATGAGCAAAGAGGCTTTCCTAGAGACGGGAGAGACACTCTCCCTCAAATGCGCCGTATTGCATCTCCACTCCCGCGAGGCAGCTCCCACGCTGCAGTGGTACAGGGGCAACAGCACGATCCCACTTGATGAAATAAGGGGGGGAGTGCTGGTCGAGACCGACCATCTAACTATGACTAGTCATTTACAGGTAATTAATAAATCTCCCGCTTCCCATTTTTTATTTTAATCTACCACGTAAGATTTCTAATATTTTCCTGAATTTTTTTTAATACTAGACAGTGTACAAATCTGAACAAATTCAAAGGTGTATGTGAAGTCCCAAATCCGCATTGGGCTAGCGTGGGGACTATAGCCCAAGCCCTCTCGCGCTTAAGAGGAGGCCTGTGTACAGCAGGGGGAGGCAGCTTTACTCGTATATAGGCTGAGTTATTATTATTATTATCAGACAATGATACAGTTGATGTTTTGGCACATGGCTACTAGGAATCTACCGCAATACTTTTTTACCTTATGAATCGTCTTTCTTATAAGTAGGGGTTTCCTTACGTAATTCTCTTTACTTTATTATACAAATTGAATAACTATAACAGAGATATTAACGAATTTATGTTTCTTTGTAAGTTCAACTGGACTCTGTATAATGTTAAATCCCGTTAAGTAAGATTAATGTCAGCAGTGCACCACTGCAAAGCTAAATGAATATGCGGCAAAAAAACCACGTTAGTAATAAAAAAAAAGGTTTATAAAAGTTACATCAAGTTATTCGTTATAATTCAGTTGGTAAATAAATGGCAGGGCACCTAAATATTGTTCGTTGTTTTGTTTTGAAGTGGCAAGCTAATGCGCACGTTTCAACAAAGTAAATTCAAACAAACACATTAGGTCGAAATTTTTAACACTAGAAGTGGTATCATGGTCGCGTTTTTAGCGTTGGTAGCTCTACTGAAAGGCTAAGATGGTCGGTTCTTTATCATTTGTAACCATGACTGTCACGTTCTAACAAAGTATGTAAGTGCGAAAGTGACGCATGGCATGACAAGTGATAAAAATGCGATCATGACACCGCTGCAGGGTGGCTAGCCGAGATGACAATCACTTGCGCTGCGACAACGAAACGCTTTGTGACTCTCTATCACTCTTTCTAGTGCGACAGTGACAGTTGCGTTTTGTTCGCTAAGAAGCGTAAACGATTGGCATGTTGGCTACGCACCCAGCTACATGAGGTTTCCGAATAAAATAGCTATCGTCATATAAACTGTTAATATATTTTAATGAGTCATTAAGTCGCCTAAACGGTTTCCAATTATCCGTTAATACATTCGACCCTCGTCCATTGACTGCTTATTAACTTTATGACGCTTATGAATTTTTGATTGTCCTATTAGCTTTAATTAGAAAATGGATTTGGATATAATGAATTATAATCACTAGGGTACTAAAAAAAATTATTTCAATTATCAACATATAAATATCGAAAATATTGAAACATATAATTTCACAGTGAATATATCTTATACATACAAGTCTTTGCTAATTTTTATATAGAATTTACCTATATTATTAAAAGTAGATTAATTGTAGGTGGTCAATTAATTCTAATAATACAATATTACTTAATAATATCTAGCTTTTGACTAAGCTTATCTCAATCACGATAGCTTTTCGTAGAAGTAGGCGATAGGGTTTATCTAAATCAGGCAATTTAATCTGTTGCATTTTGAAGTAAATATTTTGTAATACTTAATCGTTTTATTTCATTTCTATGCCGCTCATATTACTTAGGTACCTAGAAAAATCTCGTGATAATTCTGCGAAGTTATAATAATGTCAAAAAAAATATATAGTTAGTACCTACGCAGAGATAATTTACATTTTTAAAATGCTGTCTCGATTTTAATATTTTTATATTATTTATACCAAATTATTACATAAAACGCAACATCATTTACCGCTCACCACTTGCGCTAGCATACTATCGCCAACCTTAACTAACAGTTCGTAAACCTTATTACAAAAGGCATAAGGTCCACCGACCGACCGATGGTTTGTACCTTACCTACCCAATTAAATGTATTTAGATTATTTACGCGATTTATGCACACAATGACGAGATACGTTCAAATAAAGCTTTAATCTCTAGCCGCCCAGAGACGTACAAAAAGGTCTCCTGTTCCATTCTAATTTGAACCTTATTTTTGACATATCAAAATTGCATTTTTCTTGGCAAGCTTTGACGTCTGGGCGGCTAGAGGTTAAATGATTAAGTTGTTCATGGATAACAACGGTTGTTGAATTATAATTTGCCTGAATACATTCAACGAACCTTGATTCTGTATAAAGTTAACATGCTTTTGAGATACGACATAGGTTAGCGTGCCGAAGTACCATTGTTTTTGTTATTATTTAGATGTATTAGTTTAGAATAAAGTTTTGGTTAGGTATATTCCGACATTTCCTAGACTTAATGAATAAGTAGCACATTATTTACAGACAAGTTTGACAATTATAAAGTCATCTGTAGATATCTATAACGTAACGCATTGAAATTCTAGAAAAAAAAAACATGCACCGGTAGGTAATACTTATTCTTTTGTCAGCCCGTTCACGAACCGGCAATTCGTAAGAAGGATCGGGAAGTAGTTATTTTTAAGTATCTTAATTAAAATAAAAACTTTCCCACTATTTTACGGCTCCCAAAATCGTACTAGAATAAATATGAGTGGCTTTTAGTGCACTAGTGCCTTTGAATCTACTTTTAGTGTAAAAGTTCTGTGTCATACGTAGGTAACAGCTAATTAGCTCCCGTTTACCGGACCGGTTTATGAGAGTTTCGTTTCAGCTCTTGAGTGAATAATACTGTAACCATAGCTCAGCGAAATAAAGGTACATTCACAAACACTGCGCCAAGTAAAGCCCAGTGCCATTAAACAACCAAACATTATTATTCAGTGTTCTTTAAAAAAAACAAGAATTCAATTGAAATTTATTACGTTTTCATCGCAGAATCTTCAACGTTATCGAATAAATACAAAACAGCTGACTTGTATACAGAAAGTAATATTCAGACAAGAGATTTGCGAGACATTGTAGCAGCAATATTTATTGAATAAAGAAATTATGGGATGCGGCATCATTAAAGCGCTTTCAATTGCGCTTTTGCAAGTTTCACGGGAAGAGTAAATACAAATAATTTTACCAGTTCGTTGTTGTACATCCGTAATTTTGTTTCTATTGTATTAATTGTAACTTTTTAGTTTACAATAAAATGTGTATTAACAAACATACAGACATATAACAGTATCGGAATTAGAACTGAGAAATTTCAGCTTCAAAGGCAAAATCGCTGCGGACTATTAGGTAAACCAAAGTGGCTGAAAATATTCATTATAGTGCCATGCCTTATGGGAAACGGTCGCAGAGATAGTTCAGAGCCGGAAACCGCTACCAACTTTTAGTATGTTGTTAGGCATGGCACTAGAAAGAACTTGAAAGAAGGTAAGCGATCTTGACATGTCTTTTAATTGAAAAACGCTTTTTAAAAATCAGTAACTAAGTATTACCTATAAAAGCAGAAGAATATAAATGATCGTATTAGATTCATAATTGTTACATATTTGCCGTAACTTATTTTTAAAATGTGTTTTTCAATTAAAACACACGTCAAGAGTGTTTACCTTATTTCTAATGCTAAAAAAACGAACTATAATTATGACAATACAATTAATGCTAAAAATTAACGGTAGAGTAGAAAAAAATCTTATAAATTTTTATTTTCTATTTTTGTAAGATATACGAGGAATGTATAAGGGATAAAGCCTCCCTGTAAGCAAAGAAATAACTTGAGTCGAAGCTTGCGCTTTTCCTTGGGTAACATAAAGAAGGATTTAGCTATTAAAACCTATACAAAATAATATTATATAAAAAAAATATCGAATAAAAATATAATAGTGTTATTTTGTATTTTAAAACATCTATGTAGTTTTGATGTTGACATTTCGACTTGTATTTCGATTATTTACAAGTCCATATCTTCCAGTACACGGAAATACCTGAAATATGCATCAATTTTTTTTTTTCATGAGCAAGCCTTAATATGAGTAATATCAGTAATATTTTTATGAACATTAATGAATAGGCCGTAAACGTGACGTCATGATGGCGCTCCACCCCGTTTCGCTCTACTTGGTTATGTAAATAAGTTTTATGCTTTCACATGTATCGCACCAAATAGCATACAGTAGTGCTATGATGCTAGCTTGATTATACTTGAACAAGGGAGGGTCAACATGCATAAGCTCAACCTCAACTGTACACACGTGATAGGTAGCAACCTATCGCCTTCTTGACATGTTGCCTGTTGTTCTTGTAAACTATAAAATAGATCACTAGAAAAAAGATTGGATCATACATTTTATTGCATGCTTAATTCATTCGGGTTTTTTGGAGGTATCGCAAAGTTAATTTTTGCCACTACCACCCCTATCCCTTACCAGCGGGTTACATTTTTGAAATAGAGGTATATTGTACCTATATTATATACCACAGTCGTAACTGTTGATGCTTTTCTAGAGAAGTATGTTTATCTAAAATGTGTTTGACCCGATTGTTACGCGACAAGCATAAAGCAGGCCACTGACGAGCCTTCCAAATGGATTCATCCAAATGGACGGCATCCTAATATTAAACATTGTACGTTTTTGATATTCACGGACCGATTTTGGATTGCAGCCACACAATTTGGACTGTTGGAAGGCTCGTCAGTGGCCACCTTAAAGCATTATGAAAGATTGCGCAGCAGAGGCCTGTTGTCGCAATAATAATTGATTAAGAGTATATTCTATGGAAAGCAAGTTTATACTTATCATAGTAAAAGCTGTCATAAAAGCAAGTCGGGTTGCCCCCTGTGCCTGTGAATAGCTCCTTAGAAGAGGTAGTAGCGGGTGTCACGAGCTAAATTACGAGTATCACTTGTTAAGAGCCGGCACTAACCGCTAATGCTAGGAAACCTTAGAGGCGTGGATTGAGTGCCTTCATAAATTTGCAAGAAACACTTTTTAAATATAAATAGACTAGATTTTCACGCTGAAGACCCTTGAACATTCCGTAAAAATAAATAAAAATGTATTAATATTTTAATGTGAAATAATATTTACGCAATGGTTCCGAAACCAAAATAGCTTCATACAGTTTTGGCATGTCACAGGCAGTTTGATTCAGTGAATACTTTTGGAAATAATTGCTCCCTAAAGCAACCATAAATTATTGTGTGCTCGTAATACTTTTGAACCGGGAGCGCAAAAATTAGAAATAAGTACTTGTCACTAAAATAATGTTGAATATGATCGATTGAGTGTTCGACACATTATTAAGTGTTTAAAAAAACTATCTTCTTATTAAGATGGCGTAGATACTAATGGCTTTTTGCATTGTATGATGGAACGGAACTCTCCATGGAGTAACTTATAAATGCGTGGTCCGACATGCACATGTTATTATTTTGTATGGTCATCAGTTTTTAGTTATTATGATTCCTTTTAAGGATAAAAATACTGCTCTAGTTTTCATTTCTGTCTGCACTTGGCATTGTGAAAACAGTACGTGACGGAAAACAGATTTAATGAGGTCTGTCCATCTTATACGGGACCAACAGGATATTGGTACTTGTATGGCCTACCGTCTTAATGATTTAAGCTTATTACAACTAGTTTCTGCCCGCGACTTCCTCTGCGATGAATTGGTATTTCCGTATACTGGAAGATATGGACTTGTAAACAATCGAAACACAAGTCGAAATGTCAACATCAATACTATACATACCTAGGTGTTTTGAAATACGAAATATCACTATTATATTTTTATTAAATATTTATATTTTTATATAATATTATTTTTTATAGGATATAATAGCTAAATCCTGCTTTATGTTACCCAAGGAGAAGCGGAAGCTTCGACTCAAGTTATTTTTTTGCTTAAAGGGAGGTTTTATCCCTTATACATTCCTCGTATACTATGTTACAAAAATAAAATATAAAAGTTTATAAGATTTTCTTCTACTCTACCGTAAATTTTTCGTTTTTTTAGCATTAGAAATAAGGTAAACTCTCTTTTATTTAAAAACATACATTTAAAAAAAAAGTTACGGCAAATATTTAACAATTATGAATCTAATACGATCATTTATATTCTTCTGCTTTTATAAGTAATAGTTACTGATTTTTATAAAGCGTTTTTTTCAATTAAAAGACATGTCATGATCGCTTAACTTCTTTCAAGTTCTTTCTAGTGCTATAAAAACGAACTATAGCCGTGATCACTATACTGCCCGATTCGAATTTTAAAATACGTCAATTAATAGATCTAGAAACGATATGGATTAGATTGTGTCAGTGCCAAAAGTGACGTTCTTGTTTGAAGAAACGTCACATTTGCCACTGACATATCTAATCCATATCGTTTCTAGATCTATTAATTGACGTATCTTAAAGTTCGAATCGGGCCGATAGAGTTAGGGCCAACTTTCTGTAAGCAAACACAAACATTTAACTTTCAGAACATCCATCTAATATCTTCGATAAATATTTGCTTCGAGCAAACTGGGATAATGGAATTTGTACAGTATATTTTATAATTGAATAATGCCAATCTTTCCATAGTCGCTCTTTTATGCTGAAAATCGTTATCATTCCGACGTTATTTTGGATTTTTCTTGAGATCAGCATTTTTGTGAAAGCTGGTTCTTTGATTTATTGATTTCTACGAGAGTTAGTTGAATTCACATTACACGGGCTAGTGTCTCTTCCTCATTAAATCCACGGTTTTTAAAAACTTAGCTGATTTTGTGGGAAGGACGAGCTACAATATTCTTCATATGGTCACCATTGAAAATTTTACCCGTCTACTATTTAATGCTTGAGGCTGCCTACTCTCTGGGTTATACCAAAATTGGATATTACAGGAAAATTTGGTTGAACCCATAAAATAAGTAAAAGGAAAAGGTAATAATGTATATTTTTGCTGTAACTCTCAAAATAACAATGTTTCTGCTGTATCTCACGAAGAACAATTCACACTCATCTCATTCCCAAAAAAATACCAGACTAAAACGAAACCTTGTTTTTCCGGTGCTATCGGCCCCATTATCATTAAGCATCAAGGTGAGAGAATCCGCAATTACATTATAGAAACACTCACCGTTAGTATTTTGGACCTTACGGTTTCTGAATAAAGGAAAATATTTTTCAGGCACTTGAGTTGTTATACCTCTTATAAGCCATCACAATTACGTCGGCACGCTTTCATAGTCAGAGGGAAACAACAATTTGTAAGATACTTTCCATGTGATAACCATAAGCTACCTTTTCGGTGGAGGGCCTTTTGGAGCGGGCAGTCGATTAATGATGACAATATAGATTTATATGACAGTGTGAATTATATATGTCGGCGGCCGATCGTAAGATCAGGCAGATCGTAATGTTCCTGTGTAATGTTTTGACAATAGTCACATTAAAGCAATATATAGGTAAGATAGGTTCGTTAGGTTGCTTCAGATGCCCGAAGGGCAAACTGCCCAGAAATAGGAGCCCCGCGTAGCGGGGCTCCGTCGACTCACGGAACGAGTCAAATATTTTCACGTTTCACGATATGCCTAGGAATTTCACGATTTGCCTGATCTTACGATCGGCCGCCGACATATATATAAAATACTAGCTTTTGCCCGCGACTTCGTCTGCGTGGAATTAGTAACAGCAGCTAGAGTATAGCGGCTGGGTAAAGTGTAATAGCAATCATATATTTTGAGCTTAAGCTTAAAAGCTTAGGTACATCAATTATCAGAAAATCCATTAACTCTCTCTATTTCACCCCCCTTTTCGCCCTCTTTAGGGATGACTTCCGATATAAAAACTATGTCCTTCCCCGGGACACAAACTATAGAGATAGCTTAAATTTGGCATAGAGATGCCAAATTTAAACTAAATCCGTTCAGCGCGACCGACAGAAAGACAGACAGACAGACACACTTTCGCATTTATTAATAATTAAATATTAAGTAGTATGGATATTAAATAACTCTTAAGGTGGCCACTGACGAGCCTTCCAACAGTCCAAATAGCGTGGCTGCAATCCAAAATCGGCCCGTGAATGTCAAAAACGTACAATGTTTAATATTAGGATGCCGTCCATTTGGATTAATCCATTGTAACGGCATCCATTTGGAAGGCTCGTCAGTGGCCTGCTTTACATACATAAGTGCCTACATACGTACTTACATTGTTAATAAATACATTTTATGAAAAATTTGTTCAATCCTTTTTACTTCAAATAGATACCTACAGTTAATAATTTCATAAGAATTAATCTTCTGACCGCCCCTTAATAACATATTCAGATATTCAGCAAAACATTCCTAGAGCTTCAAAAACGCAAATATAGGTTTGGTTAAATAAACACAGACTTGTTCAAATAAGAATGTGTTTACAATGTTCGCCTTTGTTGTTTTATTATAAAAATATTTTTGTTTTACTTATATATTATTACATTCATTCTATTATGTTTCATAATTATATACCTACAATAGTAGAAAAGCAGGTCACATGACGATCATGTAACTTTTTTATCTACTAAAATAGGTACCTATTTACACGCCTAAGGCCCACTTGCAATATCCCACTAACCCGGGGTTAACCGGTTAAACCTGGAGTTGCCAACGTTACCAGTACAATTTGACTCTAGGTTAATGGTTTAACTGGTTAACCCAGGGTTAGTGGGATGGTTCAAGTGGGCCTAACCGATGGTTAATTGAAACATCTAATTATTAAATGTGACAGCACAAGACCAAATATATCTATAATACTTAATTTGCTTTCTCACTTTAATTCAGCTCTTTACCGGGAAAACCATGTTCTTTTGCCTGTGTTCTGTAAATTACTGTAATATATTTGCCTCGCATTAAGTGGGCACTTAAATATGCTACGTGTGTTGGTAATGTATGTAGAACTTTCGAAAGTACACATGAAAATGATACCATAGAGTTAGAAGACGGTATCTCAGGATATAATGAAATATACTTAAGTCATTATGTTTCAAGTTACTTTTCTTTACCTATTATTAAGTATATTGGCGATTTCAGAAACTACTGCTTACTTGATGTTTAATTTTTATTGAAGCCATTGAAGTACATATATATAATTATTAATTACGAGTACAAACAATTTATACACCTGAGATTGTCAATCATTCCGTAAACTAGGAATAAAGCCTAAAACTTTATTTTTAGTGGTATCATCATTGAGTACGTCCATAATTTACCTTACAAAGTTTAGCCTTATTTTATTTTGACAAACTTATTTAACTTAACTCTAACTACCGTTACTTATATATGCTTTATTCCCAGGTGGCAAGGTTGAAAGTCGACGACGCTGGCAACTACACCTGCTCGCTACATTACCCCCTTCGCATGAAAGCAGTTGCTAGAGTACATGTTCTACAAGGTACGTAATATATTTTACTGTACTGCCGGCCTAGCCAAGGTTACAATCGCTATCGCTTCGACAACGAAAAGCATTATGTCTCTCTATCACTCTTCCATATTAGCGCGACAGTGACAGTTGCGTTTCGATCGCTACGGAGCGTAAGCGATTGGACACTTGGCTACGCGGCCTGCTTAGACAGTAAGAAATGTGGCGCAGATATATCTTAGTGGCAGAACTTTTTGTATAATCTCTAGGAATAAAATAAACTCATGGTAAATCCCCACTAATATTGTAACAGTCTGCCTGTCTGTCCGTCTGTTAAACCGCCGAACCGATCGGACTATCCAGTGGTTTAAAATAAGTTGTTAAATAAAAAAGCCTTCAAACTTGGCAGTTCTCTAGATTTAAATATTTACCATTCTTATGAAAACTAACACGTATACGCTCTGTAAGTATCTAAATCATTTTAGGATCAAAGTAGTATATGTTATGGAGAAGTATCACACAGTCCATCCACCCTTTCTTCGGTTTTCCTCTCCCGTTACTTCCCTCCACTTTCATTCCTAATACCTTTCTCGTCACAAGACTTTCATCCCTCCGCATCACATGCCCGTAAGTACCACGCAAGGCGATTTGCTCTTACCTAGCATGCATGCATGCATGCGGCGGCCAGTTGTAAAAACGAAATGCCAAATCCTTTAGCAGCATGTACATACCGGGTGTGGCCTGTAACATGAGCAAATAATGAAAACAGATTGGACTCCTCAAACGGTGACACTTTTGTTCAACAACTTTAAAAAATTATGAAGTATTTAGATTCCCTATTTTTCATACAAAATAAATATTATTTTCAATGGACGCCATCGCCATGCCATATCATTTTGATTGATGTTGCTTGTCACGCCTTAAACATAACAAAATTCGCAATACATTGCGTCTTGGAATAAAATTGAAAGTGTATTAAAAATCAAACCACAAGTTATTTTTAAAAGTCGCTGAACAAATGTTGGTCAGTATGAGCAGTACAGCTAACAGTTAAATTTTTTGCTCATATTACAGGCCACACCCGGTATATCGGACAAATACATACATACGTACCCATATTTTTCGTTACAATCACGACAAGCGGACGAATGGACAGGCAGACAGCGAAAGCTTAGTAGGCACCTTAAAAAAGGTTTAAAAAAGTAGTCTGAAGGCTTTTATCCCATTTCTCAGTCAATTAAAAATGGGTTAATTGTGTACTTAGTTAATCTAAGTCGCTAGCATTCAAATCTAATAATAACGTGACTGCTATAAATTTATAGCGATATCCGATAACGATCCTTTATTAGGTTCTAAGAAGCCTGACTAAGAATTAAGCCAGCATTAACACTAAGCTACAGTTACTGCAACACCGTTAAACGCCGGTATCCTAGACACTTTAGACAGTTTTAAGGCAGATAAAGCCCTGTTAAAGCGCGAGCTTAGTGCCTATCTCAAACGCTGAAAAGTGAAGTTTAAGTCTGCTTTTCCTGTTTTTGGCACAGGTTAATGTTAGCTTTATTATGGTTGTTTAAGGTACCAATAACAGGGTTCCATTATATTTTATTTTATAAAGACATGAAAATGAAATTTACTTATACATGGTCCTCCCAATTTTAATTAAAAAGGGGTTTTTAGTGTGTAAACATTTTTTAGTCATTTGTCCTTACAAAACACAGTGGCACGATACAATGTCGTGTCTTGATGCGGTTTCGTGACGTAAAAATCTAGGACGTGCAATGTCTAAAATCTTAACGTGACGCACCGTGGCGCGATACTAATTTTAAAGAAATCATTATGTAACTATGCTGACTTTTCAGGATACTTCCTCTCGAAGTGTTTTTTATTAAACCAACCAACCATAGATTCTTTATTTTTATTATTTTGGGTCAATTCTGACTTAACTATACAGCATAACTAATTATTTGCGCAGTCGTGTTTAAAAGAATATAACCACTTACACCTCAACAATATCAAATTAAGTTAATAAGTTTTAGTACCAAACAATAGCGTAACAGTGCTTTTGTGGTATTTGTAGCACGCGCTATCGCAATTTCACGTTTAGGAATTAAATTAATTCGCATTTAACTTATACTTATTCGGTAAATTTGCTTGACAACTATTAGATGACAAATATTAAAACTAAGCTAGGTTTGCCATTGAATAATAGTTATGGTAACATTCCATTTCTAACCGCAGCTGCACTACCGGTACTACTGAACGCGTCGCTGTCATTGTCAATTTCCATGGTAAAATTGACAGTAGTGCAGCTGTCGTTGGAAATGGAACTACCAACCGTTGTACCAATGGTTGTAGTTTCACTAGACTTATATCGACCGCGATATGAACCGTGATATCCTTTTTACGCTCGCAACAACTCGAAAAGAAAAGGTAATCACGGTTCATACCCCATTCGATGTAAGTCTAGTGGGTCTCTATTGTTTCCCAAACAGTTTTAAGCCATAATGTATTGTTTGTCCGAATATTCGTAAGTCATAATTGGTTTTTCTCACAAACGCGTAACTTTTCAGGATTGCCATAAAACAAACCTAACCTAACCTATCCTATCTATAGAATAGCCTTACGAAAATCCTGAAAAGTTAACGGTTTCAGTTTTATGACTAACGATAATATGACAAACGTTACATTATGACTTAAAACTTTATGGGAAACAAAGGGACCCCAAGTCGGGTATTTGTAAATTTTACAAAGTTATTTTCTCTAACAGGTTCCAGCTTGGCCGAGCTACAAAGCGGCGTGAAGACTAAATCCAGCTACACGAGCCTATTATTATCGATGCTGCTTGTACTTGTCATGCGCTACGAAGACAGGTGACCTACTTGGACAGCTTAGTTCGCTAGTGATCGGTTCTGTGTTCTCGATTCGAGTTCTATTGCTAATTACAATATTGTACGACGGTGCGTTTTAGTTTTAATGTAGTAATGGAAATTATTTTGTTCCAAATTTGTATCAAATTTAACTTGAGTACAGTCATGAGGCTGGGAATTGAAAATATAAATCTTACTCCGCGACCGTGACCTTTCTTAGCCGCTAAACTTCGTAACGCTTACTTTAATTATTCAAACAGGTTCTTGAAACTTGAAACTTGCGATGATTTGGAGCGAGCTAAATTATAGTCCTCGAATTCATGTTCTTGTGAAAATAAAAATAAAATTGTGTTGCAAAATTTGAGGATACGTTTAGAAATAAATTTTCAAATGAGTTTCATGAGGTTTCACGTTTTCTAGTTGGTTTAATAAGTCTACAGAAAACGCAATATAAGATTTTTAACTAACCAGATAACTTGAGTTATTTATTTATTCTACGGCAAAATTATTCGCCCAAATCGGTACTAGACGAACATCCTGCTGCTTACTTCATCATCAATACATGTTATAATTTCCTTGAATTGATTAAAGAATGCTAGTTTTGTAAAATGTTATATTGAATTTGAGCCGAATTTTACGAAACAATGAAAGTAAACCTTTATATAACTTATATGTCTTTGATTGACATTGTAATTAGTTTTATTGATTTTATTATACTCATTTAATATTATTTGCTTTTCAAGTCAAAAATAGCATTCCTAGAAATGTAAACGATTATGTTATTCTCATGGCTTCATGAATGATGAAATAAACTGTTAGGTAAATATTTCATTCTTTGTCTTTTGAAGATGTTATTTTAAGTCAGCGTTTGTGAAAGTGAATGTATTAAGATCTTCAATTGGAGCAGAAATACCGTCCGAGGGTCTCGTATATTAAACATTAAGGACCATTAGTGAGAGTGTACATAATGTACAGTATCAAATATTACACAAATATACATACAAGTATAAATATTCGTTAAGTAGTCGACGTTACGATTTCATTTCATAAATATAAATCTCAAGACGCAAAATAAAATGGTGAATATTATGAATACAAAGCACTTTTCTTTTATGTACGAAATGACTAAGCCGCACGATAGTTAAATGTAAAAATAAGTTCATAATATTAATAATGTTCGTAACGTCGATATAAATCTATCCGTCATTTTTTTAAAGTTGGTGTACTCTGCCTGTTGTTTATAGTGTTAAACATATCATAGATACCTACGTATATATTAAAAATATCTTGACTTCATATCATTCAATGCACTCTATAATAATAAATGTAAACTTATTAATTTTGTAAAGAAATTTTTAATATAGTCTAAACGATTTATTTATCTAAACTGGGCTATTATTTGTTAAAATTAATTTTACAGCACATTGATTATAAATATCATAACCATGCCAAAGAATATTTGTAAGAAATTTTAACATAGTGGAACAAATATATAACATTAAAATGTATACTGACTCAACTGTCAAATTGCACATCACTTGTATTTAAGTATAATTTAATTTTGAACTTATCACATTACTATGATCTCGTTTTCATCTACATAAACAGTTATGCCATTAGGAGTTGCAGGCGTTCATAGGCTACGGTGAATGCTACGGTTAATACATTGAAGAATGTAGAATTTTTAAACTGTAAAAAATATTAGATGAAAACGATCCCTTTTTAATCGCACGGAACAAAGTTTTATCGTCTATTTTTACTAACTCATTCATACGTTATACTGTTTATACAATGATTATGTATTTACTTAGTACATAGTACTAAAGTCCATATTGTAGTAACTTTTAGTATAATATACATATTTATTGCCTAATGGCATTGAAATTGCAAAATGTTTTTGTGTTAACTCTTAATCTAGTTATTCTATTGATGTGTTTACTTATCAAAGTCTTCAAAGTGAAATAATAATTATATTCATATTATGTATTGTAAACAAAGTTTATATAAATAATATGGATCGGTGCTTTGGTTGACTGTTGATTTAGCATAAAATAAATAGTGGATAAAATTATAATTATTAGACGTATTATATTGTAATAATGATAAGATTTTTATAATAAAGGTGTAAGCACTAAGCATTGGCTTTCAATATATCAAGGTCCTCATATAATACTAAGGACTAGCGCTGACAACATTTCCAGCATCTGATGATACCTTGTAGAGAGACTAAACACGTGGTAAATATTATACGTAGGGGAGACCGAGGTGAGTTGTGACAGAGGAGAGTTGTGACATTGTCGGTTTTTGGGAATCTATTAACTAAAAACTAGGTCGTATTTAAAAAGTGCTAACCCGTTATTTTATTTACGTGAATACCTACATTTGCATGAAATTCATGTTTACACCTTCTACCGTGAAAATAAATAAACCAATCACCGCCAAAGGTAGGGGAGACCGAGGTGAGTTGTGACAGAGGAGAGTTGTGACATAGTCGATTTTTTGGAATCCATTAACTAAAAACTAGGTCGCAATAGCGCGCGTTTGTTAGCTCGCAACTTGAACTAACAAACGCGCGCTATTGCGACCTAGTTTTTAGTTAATGGATTCCAAAAAATCGACTATGTCACAACTCTCCTCTGTCACAACTCACCTCGGTCTCCCCTACCTTTGGCGGTGATTGGTTTATTTATTTTCGCGGTAGAAGGTGTAAACGTGAATTTCATGCAAATGTAGGTATTCACGTAAATAAAATAACGGGTTAGCACTTTTTAAATAAAAACGCACACTAACCAGCCAATGTTATACAGTGAGTAAATCTAATACGGGCGATAAATTAAATTGGACATAGTATTCATTAGTGTAATCATGAAGCAAAAGGTTTTTTTGAGTTGCAGTTCATTACGACCCTATAATTAAATTTTTAAAAATTTCTCAGCAGCAATGTACTGTAAACATGGTTGCGGTACCGAAATGTCAAATGTTCATTAGCAATACAACAATAGCATTTACAAACTTACCTATCTGGAGGAACATTCACAATACATGTTAGCATTACACTGCGTTTAATGTTTTGTAGTTATTTTGGTAGATAAAAGTACTACTAGGCGTGTTAAAAGATATTAAATCTTATTTATTTATCATGTTTATCAACAAGAAATTGACTTCATTTTAATCAGTCACGATGACAGCACTTGACGTGATTATTTCTAATCTGAGCAATAGACAAGCACCTTTGATGGCACACCCTTTTTGAAAATTCATCTAATATCAGTATCTCATAAGTGATTATTGTGTATTCATTTCGTATTTAATTTGCCTGTTTTTTTATGTATACCAGGATGGCGGAAAATAAGCATGCGGCCCGCCTAATAGTTGTACAGTTATTACCAAAATTATTTCGAGAATTAAGTAAACCGTCTAAACACCACAAAACTTGGTTGGTACATTGTGTGAAAACGTGGCAAACTCTTTGGTGGAATTGCAAGTTTCTTATTTTATTTCAACTCTGATTTGACAATGTCAGTCGTTCGATTCAAAAGTAATCGTATGTTATAAAAATGCCTCGTTTAAATAACAACTTTTACTGCTCCTGAATTAATGGACATGATTTTAATTTACGGTGAAACACTACAAAATGGTCATCGAGCGCTAGCTGTGTACAGAGAGCGATTCCCTCATCGGGTTGTACCAAGAAACGCTCGAGTAATTGTAAACGCGATACAGCGAGCTCGCGAAGGATTGCCCGTAACTGGAAGGGTGGAGGGGGCAAAACTAAACACAGGTTTCTCAGAATTTGTATTGTTGTAAATTGTGTTTTTTAGTTTTCTCTTTTAGTTGGTTTTCTTTAGGTCAGTATTTCAGCAACTTCAGTACATTTCAGTTGTTAATTTCAATGGGTCGTTATTAAAATAAATGATTGCTTTAATAAGATTTTTTGATGTAATTTGATTTTAAACTAGGTAGTAATTTCGTCAGATAAAAAACATCATACTTATTTATTATTTACCCGCTCATGACAGTTAATGACATTACATACGCGATAGGAGTTTTTGAAAGTAACTGTCAACGAGCGTTTAACGTGAGTGTGTTTGCATTACATTGCGGGCTGGATTATTTTGTATGGGCAAAATTACTGTTACAACTTTAAGTAAATGTTATTTAATTACCTTTACTTTGTCCTATACTAACCACCGTTAAGAGATTCGCCCGTATTAGATTTACTCACTGTATGTAAGTTTAATTTAATTAAAGTAGTTTTCCGCTAACTAATGCTTGACTGACTAATTGGTCTTTAAGTAACTGTCATCTTATCTCAAGTAGATCAAAATACATTCCTAAAAAAACTTTCCATTGATTATTCAGGTCAGACATTTGTAATAATACAATTAAAAATCTTACTACACACTTAGCTGTTAGCATTCTATTTTATTAAACAGTCCATCCTATTTCATAAATACAATTGCTATAATCAAAGATAAAACATATAGCATGAAACTTGTTAACGAAACCATTATCTCATATTGAGACATCGACACCGCGATGTTTATTTTATCCTGACCAATATCGGACTTGACCGTCTATCACACCAGCAATTTGTTTTAGATTTACACCAAAAATATTAACTAACTTCAAATATTTATTGCCATACAAAAACTACTTACAATTTTCTTACGCTGATAAAGTTTTCAAGTTTATTTAACCATCTCAGGAAAATATTGAAATTAGGTCACTTGTTTTTGTACGTAAATAAAATAAATAAATATATTATGACGACGGGTGACCTGTGAAGCCGATGGTCCTGGGTTCGAATCCCAGTAGTAGAGGAGTTGCACATTACCTTTTCGCGCGTGTATTGTACAACGTTTTACAATACATATGGCCCTTTAAAGTTTTAAAATAGGCACGTATTGTCCTTAATCCCGCCCTAAGGTGGTAAAATAGAAGTCGGTGTAAATGTTTCTGGGAATATGAAGGTCGCGAGGCGTTTCGTCATAAACACAAGACACGACCGCCATTGTGATTGCTACATAGTATTTGAACGTACCTATTGGAATTACATTTTGTCTTGTTATTTCTGGCAGATTTATTTCTAAATATTATAATAACTATACTTTGTATAACATGTATTATTATGGTGATAAAAATTGTGAACGTTTCGAAATAATAACATTCATCAATGCCTTTTATTCATTACGTCGGTTCAAAGCAAATGGGTTCTTTATTGACGCAACAAAAAAATCCTGAACAAATTGTTGTTTTTAATTCTGTATAGGAGAATCATTACGAGTACAAATATTTACTTCAACAGATTACAGGATCGCCGTTCGACAAATTCAAATAGAGTTAAAAGGCATTTTTTACCTCCTGACATCAAAATAACATGTTCGATATGCTGGTCTCATTAAAATATTGGATATCCTAAGCAAACAAGAGATTTGCTTAAGACGAAACAGGAGCTGAGTTTTAAATATTTTAGGTAAATATACCCGTCTCGCTAACAGAAGCGGCTCCTAAAAAAAAACAAAAAAAAACTAGTGCGATAAGGACAAGGCGAAAAATCCTACGTAAAAATCTCAAAAATCGAGGTTTCGTACTCGACTGTTTCCTTCTTCAAAACTTAACCAATCCTAACCAAACTTGGAAATCTAAATGATTACGAAATTATCTGTGTCGGACCGTTATGCTTTTTTGGCTAATTGATATCAGCTGATATCAGTTTTGAATACTACGCCTCTCATTGCGGCATAGTCAGTTAGGCCATTTTTGAAGGGCTCTAGCGCCTTAAAAAACAAAAATATCAAAAAAAGCAAAACGGTCCGACACAGATATTGACAATATTAATCTGTGTTAAAAAAATCATTGCTCTAGCATCAAAACCTACGGAGGAAACAGTCGAGTACGTTTGTATGGAGAAATGACCACTCCTGTTGGCTCTTAATAAAACTGGTAACCTCGGCCTCACATTGTTTTTTTAGAGTTCTCTCGGAATAAAAGCCTCGTTAAGAAAAGTTTTTATGTTGCGCATAACTTTAAACTTGAGCAATGGTATATGGAATTATAATTACGATGAAAGTTCAACGCATGTTTTTATTATTACGTCTCCTATTTTTTTCTTTGATCAGGTAGGTACATGATGCAAGATTTTTTTCTGATTACATAAATAAAGAAGTCGAAGTTACATTTATATAATATATATTATCATATCAAAAAAAAGGTTAATTTTAAGGTTCAGATCTAGACACTTTCTTGGCTGACTATACCTACCCACCTCAAACTATAAAAAGCCTAAATAGGCACGAGTGAATCAGAAATCAGAAATCACCTGCCTGCTGTAGGTACCTACAGCAGACTGGTGTTTAGATTCAACTAATTTGCATTTTTTCCTTATTAACTAAAACAAATAATTATGTAAACCACGACTCGTTAAAATTTAAGCCTATTGGGATTTTAAGCGCGAGTATATGAACAATTTAATGATTTTTCCAATGGCTGCTAAGATATTCCTCCGTTGGTGGAGCAGTGTTTGCTTGACTTATAAACCTTTATCCGAAGTTCAGAACAATCGTCGGTATATACTCGTAAGATATGTTTTATAGGAAAATATGTGTTTTGGAAACCGTCGGTGTTGGAGTTTGTGTCATCCTGGTTCCGCAGAACCCAAGTAAAAATAACAAACTTTTTATTCGTTAGGAAATAGCCGTAAATCGTTAGGAAAAACATTTGGTTTTACAGCGAGTTTCTGAGCGAAAGCGTTTGAACATTTTGATGCCCTCTCAACAAGGCAAACATGCTTTATAGACTTGTTTGGAATATTAAAAAAATTAAATGTTTTCCCAGTAAAGGCATTTGATAGAGTTTCAGGGCTTTATTCGTTTAAAAAGCTAATTACATTAGTGTTGTTAAGTATAAACGGCTACTGATTTTTTTTTCTTATTGAGGATAAAAAGCTATGTGAAAATAAAAATAGTATCAGTACAATTATCCAAACTAAAAAATTATAAGAATATGCAAAAATATTGTCTACGTTTGCCCTTTCAGTTTCTTTACTTCCTATTTCAATGTCCATTGTTACTTTAGTATAGAATAATATATGTTTTCATATTCAAATATTTTGAGTAAATGCGTTTTTTTTTAAATTAAGCTCAATCAAAATATACTGTAGGTACTTTAAGGAACTGTCACAGAGACCATCATTCGACGAAAGAACTATATTAAAATATAGTTCTATTCTGTTTAGATTTTCGGCTATAAGCTAAAATGCGTGTTTGGTGAAAAAAGTAGTTACTGGCAATAAATGATTCTCTATACCAAATTAAATATGTAATGAACGAATAGAAATTAATCGGAGACTTGACAAGGCTTTCGCATTTATTTTAATGGATCTTTTAACGACATGTTGATTTTCACGAAATATTAAGGCTCGCAAAAGTCGAGACTTTCCCCACTAGGGTTGCCGTCGGTTATAACTTATATTGAGCAAGTGAGCGTGGAGGAAAATTTACATTTTCATTGAGCTTTGTAACTAAAGCGCTGTGAAATTGGTATAATGACGTTGTGATGTTACCGTGTCAGTATAAAACAAATATTTTATGGACGAAGTGTATGTATATTAACTATAACTATAAAAACTATTTATTATTAAATAATCGACAATTTGAATAACATAAATATTATAACAACCATCATTATCTACTAGCTCCGATCAGTTCCTAGTTTCCAAAGGTAAATTCTTTTTATAATATGCTTTTCTTGATGGTATATGGGTTTTGTTCGCAGTGACTGGCGAGAGCGTGCACTAAACCATGACGAGTGGAGGAAGAAAGGGGAGGTCTTTGTACAGCAGGACAGGGGGCCCGATTCAGATTTTGAAATAGACATCTATTAGATATCTTTTAGACATCACAAAGATACGATAACGATATGTTAAAGATCTAACCTGTCAAATTTGACATTTGCGCGATTCTGAAGATACTCTTGAACGATTTCCATAGGATATGACTTAGAGATCCAATTCACATCTTACTCTTTACTCTTTTAACATAAAAGTGACATTGGTTGCCCGAATTACGCTGCAAAAGAGAACTAGTTGATATCTAAACTATAACGTATCTAGAATGGATCTAGTACGTGTCGTCTCTTGTTAATATCTTGAAGTTCAAATACGGCAGAGGGACACAAAATAGGCTATCAAAAAATGGGTGTAAAGGCGATTAAGTTTTGAAGTAAACTTAAAAAAATGGTCAGCCTAAGAAACTAACTGTATTATTCCTTTCAAAACATCTCAGACTGGGATATCAGACACTTAACAATGAATTATCAATTTAATTCTCTTTTTTATGTTAGTTATACGAGTAAGTTGGGTCCCCATTGAAAATCAGCGCTGCGGCTTACCGTAGCATTACGCTAAGTGGGGGTCCTTTTAAACGTCCATCTGGTTTATGTCTAGTTTATGTGTAATTTAACTGGTTTCGTTGAGGTAAATAAATGTATTTTCTTTCTTTCTTTCTTTCTTTCAAAACACATATGGTTAATGTGTAAACCCTAAATTACTTGAACGTAGAGCCAACGTCGTCCGTTAGGCTCTATAAACGTTCTTGAGACGTCTGGAGTGGCGCGAAGTGAAAAAAATCTGAGATCGTGAGAAGTTAGTCAAACTTCTATGAAATTACGTCGTGTAAATAACACTTGCACTGCGTGGGCTATCAAAATCGCTGCAGACTTTTCTTGGTCTAACTCTAGTTACCCTACAGCTGTTATAGGCTAGTGAGTCTGTATTTTGTCTCGTATTTTGTCTCGAAGCCTTCGAGAAATCAATTTTCGCTCATGACATCTCGGATATGGGTATATTTGGGATCAATGCATTTAGTATGATATCCTGAACACAAATATACAAACACAATTACAACATACACAACACAACACAACAATCACAACAATACAAGCGTGAATATTTGGGGGTAATATCTGTGACGTCATAAAGTCGGCGGTACAAACTGTACAAAAAAAATTTTTAAGATACCATGTGGGTGTCAAAATAAACGGTTTTTATGAGTATATTACAAATATAATTAAAAAAACAGAATATTTTTACTACTTGACCTAACCTAAATGACGACACGACGAAATTACATTTTATAAAGTATATTTTTAGTCTAAAATTAAACCTAAGAACTTTACTTAACAAGGAAGTAGAGAAAAAGCAACATCTGTATGCTTATGAGGAACATGCTGACAGACTTACAGTATATTTAAGCGAAACACACGAAAGCATGAGCGTCAAAGGAAATGCGCAAAAAGAAATTATCCTAACTTGCAAATTGGATTCGAGTCAGTTTTACTTAGACGCGGCACGTAAACCACAAAAGAGCTGAAAAAAGAATTACCTACCTATCCTTGGAATCCTTAGAATTTCAATATGACTTCTCTATTTACATACGAGTAAAGCGGCCGCTGCTAACACCGACTTAGAATAGGTATAGTAGAATGCAATATAGTTTTTTTTTTTTGAAGAGATTGGCAAAGACCAGAGAGCTGAATGCCATGCTGACCGCCGACGCCCATTAGACTGGGCATGGCACCAGAAGAAGAAGATTTTTATTTCAACAACGCGTAGTCTGCATACAATTCGTCGTGCGCGTGCCGCGGCCGCTGCTGGAAACCATCGCGAGCGCGGACTTCTGGCCGAAGGGTGTAGTGTTTCGGCGGTTCCGTAGGAATCTGCCAAATCCTACACCGGAACATGCGACACAACTGAAAACCGCCGTGTCGCCGAAATAATTTTTTAGCTTGTAAGATTTTACTATTGTATGTATGTTAGTTTATAAGGTATGTATCTATGGGCCTTAGTTGCCTGATAATAAATTATATTTGATTTGATTAGATTTGAATAACATTGGGTATGAAGACATAGGTACATAGGTACACAAAATAGTAAAGTAGCGATATCTAAAGATGAAATTATTAGAGCAGGCAAATATTACTGGCGTTGTCAACGGCGCTGTTTACTACAGACTCATGTCGTTCGATACGCAATTAGACTAACCGATTTCATTATTTATAATACATATTTAATAATGTAAGTCAAATAAGTATTGATTTTATAATAGAACTAGCCATTTGATTTGATAAATGGCGGGAAAAAATTGAAGAAATTCGAGCTGCATGTAATTTTATTTTAAGTTCAGATTTCTTCAATAAAATATCTCGAGTTATCAACTACTTCCCTCCGTGTGATATCGACAATGATGTCATATAACTATGTTTTGGTAATTATTTTTTTTAATTTCAAGAGGTTTTTCTGATAAAGCGTTACATTTTATCTATTTCAGCAAGCCTATTATGGATCGCTTTATTAACATTTATCCACGTGATAAAACAACTGTCACTTTTTAACTCTGCGGGATAGAAAGAGACGGACACCGTTTTATCACGCTGTCACGTAGACAAATACGACCATCATATCCGTACTGATTGTGTTATTTTTCTTTTTTCGCACAGTTTTTCACGCAATCTCTTTTTTCTATGTTTTTTTTTATTCAGGTCCGATTCCCGTGAAGTTTACGCCCGGAATCTACCTATACATATATCCTGTTTTATGTGCATAAACTGTCTGTTAATTCTGTTTATGGTGCCAGTTCGTTGTGACTGGCGGTCACAACAAACAGAACGCAATCCCCAGACACTAGCGGGTTATGTGCAATCCGTCCGGGGCTTTTTGTTCCCAGCTAAATGTCGCTGTGTATGCACGCAGATTGAATTAGGTCCGTCCTCGATTCACGCTCGAGCGAGTATCGGGCATTATGGCTGATTTA
This sequence comes from Cydia fagiglandana, assembly GCF_963556715.1. Classification (NCBI taxonomy): domain Eukaryota; kingdom Metazoa; phylum Arthropoda; class Insecta; order Lepidoptera; family Tortricidae; genus Cydia; species Cydia fagiglandana. The sequence continues at coordinate 26,043,707 of NC_085932.1, read as the reverse complement.
TTTCATTTCATCCTTATGTTAACTCCACTTTATAATAAGCTGGCTGGCTGGGCGGGCGCGTGTATTGGAAGAGTTGAAAGTGATCAAAAAGGTTTCATAATAGTAAGGTAGGTCTTAGGATATTATCGTCGGTCTAGTCTACTTCCAAAACATGATAACTGACAAAATGGTCAAAATGAGTTATTTATACAATTTTGTTAAAATTGTATTGCTTTAAATATATATGTGACATTTTTTAAATTATGTTTATTATTTACAAAGTTACAGAGTGTAAAAAAGTATTAACAGACAGGAAATTAAACATAATGTACACGTAAAACATAATAAGAGTATTTAAAACTACCTTATCTTATACATCTGGTCACGCAAAATATACAAAGTAATGTTAACATTTTTTCGTCAAAGTATATAATTTGTAATAGATTCAAGCTTTCAACTCCTTTTTAACCCCGTTAGAGGATGAATTTTTGAAAACGCTGAAATTAATTCATTTACATTCAAAATGACGTGTTCAGAGAGTAACGGTCTAAGAAAATGACAAACCTAATAACGGCTTCTCAAGTTGAAGTGCGGAAAGAGACGAGTCGTGGAATAGAGCCCAATACATTCCACGACTCTTCTCTTTCCAAACAGACTCTAAATATATTATTATGATCTATGTTGAAATATGCCAAGTAGGTACGTTAAAAACTTCGCCAAAAATCAACAACATACAATAGTGACCGTCACTGCAATCCAGCACCTCTAGCACATCTTGCATCCGCGACTTAGACCGCGACTCGAGTCGCGATTCCCGCGGCTGTCAAATCTGTCGATTTCCGTAGCATAACTTGTACCCGCGACTGCAACAGCCGCGTAGAGAACTCAAAGTCGCGGCGCGACTCTTCAGTGTTACCCGGCGAAATCAAAGTCTAAACAAATCTATATTTGCAAGTGGCAACACTGAATCGGAAACCAGGGATGCGCTAAATCATTCGTTCTTTGGTGGTAAAAAATCTAGTTTTTTGTCGATGGTTAAGTTTTTCCTGTCAAAGTCAAGGAACTTTCAAATTTTGTCAACATTTAATTACGGGAAAAAATATGAAAAAATGTAAGTAATAGAGCCTTATATACTTAATACTGATAATATTCCTTAAAATATATATTGTTTAAAAATTTCTGTTTAATAAACCTTTTAAATAAAATATTTTTGTAAGTAACTATAATAATGGGATTGCTATTATTGGTTGTTTTGTTCTCATATTCCTGTTGTAAATAGTGTTTTTATTTTTCAGAATAAGTTCAGCATTATCCTAGACACGATTGATATCCCAGCACCCAAAGGAAAATATTATTAACAGGAACGTGCCAACAGGACCCGAAGTGGAGATTCAGGAAAAGAAACACACTAGGCAAGCTTGTAGGTTTCAAACGCGGAGTTGTCCCCTTTTCTAAATTAACTAAGATGTGAGAAGCGCTTTAGCTTTAAGAACACCACCGAGGAAGTGAACTATTAATAATAACCCTAATGGTTATGGCGTACCTATCTAAGCTGCCACAGTAACTCTCAAATAAGTTTCATATAGTTTTTCTTGTGCCAATAATGGATGGCATGTGTGTGTACTGTGTACCTAACTGTATTTGACAAATTGATATGAAAAGCTTATTTCATAGTCCTCGATGAAGTCATGACCATATTTTATTGTCTTGTTTACAAACCAATTTTCTTTCCAGGGTGATATTTAATTGTCCTACGCCGCATGTCGAAGAAAAAGGAAGAGAGAAAATACTTTTCAAGGGTAATAAAGAAGATTCTTACAATTTCTCTATAGTGGTTCTAGATGTTAATATATATTAGGGTTAATAATAAGAAGTCTAGTATTGCAAGAATATATAAGGCAAAGCAATATACTATTAATTTAAATATTGTTTTTTTTTCTCTCCTGTACTTTTACCTGAAAAGAAAAAAAAATAAAGAAGCCATGATTAATTAGCTCCCCAAGGCCCACTTCATACCTAATGCTGACAGCAACGTATCATAGCATGATCGTATCAGGCCCTGTCAAACATGAAGTGAAACATCTAGAACACGGGTATGATCTAGAGGAGTTTCAATATGGTAGACCATATGATAACCGTACCTATGCTACCTACGCAGACTATGACATGAGTGTAACGACTCCTTCAAAATATTGTTGGTCGGCTCGGTCCTGTCACGTCACGGTATGGTGTTGGCAGGGGCCGGAATGGTTTAGTGGGTGATGAATGATAATATTTCATACAAAGCATGATTTTGAGCCGGACATGATCCTGTTATAGCCACGTATTACATCATTCTGTTACAGTACGATGCAGCGGGCACAGGCCACATGTAGGTATGTTTTATTGAAGTCGAGGAAGGTTCCAAACGGTACATAAATAGTAAGAGATTGCTGAAATTAGACATCTAGCCGTGATCCTAAATATTACTACTAAGACTATGGCTTACTTAATAGGTTGGATAGTTTGTTTTGAACATTTGTACCTACCCACCTCATCGGCTTCATTTATGTACAAGCAAGCGGGCTCCGTTGTTAGGTTGATGAAAGTTATGTGTAAGGAAGTCTTAGGATTACTTTTACAAACTTACGAACCTGAATTGAAATTTAAAAATTCCTACATTTTACTTAATTGAGTACCTATAAGCTAGCTGTTTGAAATTAAAGTTCTAAATATGATGGGTGTGTTGTGGTACTTGTAGGTATCACCGTGCATAATCGATATAAGAGTGCGTTTTAGTGATTGTTCCATAATTCCTTATTCCTTAGGGCAATAAGTAATTATACAAATTATATTATTACATGATATATGAAACTTGTTTTTAAGTTATAATTATCATGAGTTTAGTTAAAAAAGTACAAGCAAACCACCCGCGAGAGCGAGTCGCGTTATAAAGTCGCGTAGGCTTCGACTCGCGGATTGACATAAAGACGAGAGAATATTTTGTCTCAAAATAGGCAGTTGTGCTACGGATTTTAGTTCAAAGTCGCGATCGTTGTCATTTTCTGACAGTGACATCTGATCGCGAGTTTGTCGCGGCTCTCGCGCGTGAGTTGTGCTGCCAACACGCGACAAACCGCCAAGTCGCGCCGATCTGTCACTTCTCACGCCTGTCGCGGCCAGTTGTGCTAGAGGTGCAGCAGAAATTTGCGAAATTACTTGTGCATGAAATCATAAATCATAATCTAGCGCGCAAAATGAATTGAATAACCAAGTTTTTTTATTAGGTACGTATATTAATTGTGTTTACTAATAATGTAAGACTATTTACCTAGGTACCACAACTTATTTATTTAGGTACTGATACAAGGTGATTCCAAGAAGAAATATAATCATATTTACCTAGTTTCTTCGTTGTATCATTTAAAGTAGTATCACCAATACCAATGCCGATCTAAACACAACCTTTCTTCTAAAAGCTATCAAACCCATTTAAAAGTAACTCCACTGCGGGCATAATCAGCGTAGCTACTTACTTCCATACTAGCCAACACTATTAACTACCTACCTCTGACCTACCTACGGTCATCCTGGGTCAAACTGGGTACAGTCTCAATATTAAATCGGAAATTTATCCACCTTTTTTAAATTTTAAAGTTTTAAAATTTCTTTAAAGAAATAGTGGCAGGATTAAGAGGCTGCAAGTTACTGATAGTGCAGCTTAGCTCGCGTCTGGATGGAAAGCAACCGACCTCAAAATTAAACTACGTACTTTCCTGCATTTACTATTCTCTGTTCTGTTACTTTTGTTATTGCTTATTTTACAATTAGGTATATTCATTTAATTGTGACCCGCAATTATAGAGCATTTAATAAATGGAGTCTCCTTTAAGAGCTTACCCTCTGCTGAAAAACCTGCAAAATTGTGCAGTTTTGTATGGACTGACATGGCTATTTGTACGTTACGTACAAATCATATCGAAATAGCAATTTTGACGTCCCCTTCCCCGCAAAGATCGGCAGACTGTTTCGTACAGAAAATGACAGCCATGACGTCTCCAGTTACTAAATGCTCTAAGCCCGCAATACCTATATATCTGGTCCCTTCCGTTCCACTTGTATTTTATTTCGCCCTCAATTGAATTTGATTGCTTTATTCCAGTTGCTACTTCATTGCTTGCTTGTTCATTCATGTGATCGTTCTGTTGGCCATGGATATTTTGACATAGGAAAATAATTACCCAATAGAATATTTTTTTCTTTGTTACTAAAGGATGACTCACGCTAGACCGGGCCGTGTCCGGGCCGGAGTTTCCGGCGCTTACCTTTCTATGACATGACAGGCGATCACGTGATGCTTTCCATAGAAAATGTTGCGCCGGTAGCTGCGGGTCGGACACAGCCCAGTCTAACGTGAGTCATCCTTAATACGATCCTCTACTTATGTCAACATTTTGTCTGGATAAGAAATAAAAATATGAATAAATCTATTTATGTAGAGGGCGACGTGGGCGTATCAAGTTAAAAACAGCAGTTTTGACTACAGTAGTTTACAATGAGGGGCTTCAATGATAAACTTACAGTTTTTTTTATTCGAGACCGTTACAAATTGATTCATTGCGCAATCTGCGTAGGTACAATATAATAATACTGGTTTTGATAATGTTATAATTCTACACGAAGTATGACATCTTATTTGGATAGTTTAACGCTAAATCTGAATACTACTGAAGCTGTCTGCATCGTAAAACTATACCCAGGGATGATTTGGTTCGCGCAGCGCAGTACCAATATTGAATAACAATTAACTTTTAGCCAGAGGTTAATAGAATCGTCGGGAGCGTGGCTCGCCGGGAATGCGTCCGTTCCGACAGGAGCGTTGGAATGGCATGCGGACCCACGCGTCCTTATTATACCGGTACCTAAGGACTGTTCAGTTTACTAAGCGGACACTCTTACACCTCTTTTAATCGGCGAATTTAAAATCAATTGACGTACAGCTCATAACAATATAATTAACAATCCCTTATTTATCAATTGCTACATATTTGTTCCCATAATAGTCAAATATTTTTCCCGAAGGACCGAACAAATTTGGAACATAGCAAGTTAGTTCTGCAATAAGGATGCACAGGCTAGTATTCACTGCGAAAAATCGTAAATATGTACAAATTTTCCAAGTTAAACGTGAATAAAATTATTAAAACATTTGCAGAGCATCATATGCTTGAAGATTTTACAAAATCCCGGCACAGAAGCGGCCCGGCCAATCCAGAAACAAAAGTATTGTCATGCGGCTGTTAAAATCAATAAATTACTTATCGGTTCGCGAAATTCCTAAGACAGCAGGCGTTAGAGTAGGCACAGATTAAAATATAAGAAGTATGTACAATAAATGGACCCATAGAAAGAAAAAAATGGACAAAATAATTACAGAGCAGCGAAAGCAATCGAAAAAAAGAAGCGTCAAACTGTACTACATTTTACATTAAGATAAATTTCGTAGCATTTTAATGGACAACGGAAAATGCGTAAAATGTTGCTGTAGTACGTTACCAATGGCCCTGATGCTACCATGCCGTTGTAGAAGATCATATATTCGACGAGGAGAGTAACATCAAAATTAACCAATTCATGAAGAAAGTCCTTGTCTGGCAGGCAATTGGTTCCTGTGGCCTTAAAAAGTTTGTTCTATTTTGCGACATGAACTTTGGTTGCGACATTTACAGAAAATAATGCATCTAATAACGAGTACTTTCCGTCTATCAGACGCATAATGTCACCTCTTCATTTCGGCCTGATTTGGCAAGTGCCCACTATGCTGGTCAGAAAGTAAAGCTACTGAATTTGAAAAACATTGATTTCGTTCAAAAACAAGTCAACTCATCTAATTGCCCGGAGCTCCACTCCATCGAGTGACACTAGACCAATGTGAAGATGCACTTAAAAAAGGGTAGATGAGAAGCTAAAACATTGAAAGAATTCAAACGAATGTTGTTTACAACTTGTCAAAAAGTGTCAAAAATTGATGTGCAGGCACTTGAACGGCGCAACCGTGTAAAAGTACGAAAATCTTACCGATGTTATTATATTATACTATATTTACATTAAAATGTTTTGCGTTGGTTTCCGTTTTTATTATATTTATCTAAATAAAGCGATTCCAGAATTAGAAAAATGTAATTTATACTTTTTTGTGTGTCCGCTTAATAAAATGAACAGTCCTTATACGGGCTGGGGTGGTAAAAGTCTCTTTGAGAAGATGAACAGGATGTTGTGTGCTTTTAGATTCCGAATTTAATATAAAAATCCATCTTTATTTCACTTTCAATAGAAGCGTAGAATTACAATTATTTCCATAAGGGTACATTGAATGCTTCTTGAAATTGCATATGAAATAGGTATTAAATATATGACTTTGCGGAATTTATGTATATTTAAGTCGATTAAATAAAGCATGTTTACTGTAATATACAAAATGATTAAAAACTACTACGTAACAATTTAAGTACTTAACATGCCCACAGTCAAACAACATGAGAGTATACGAATAAATGTAAAATAGGTACCTACCAGTGGCGGCGCGTCCATAAAAGCCGATTCCCACCGGCTTGCCTGTTTTTGGACGTTTGAGCAGAGTTGTAAAGGAAATATGTAAGCCAAATTAGCTCCGGCTTGCCTATGGATATGTTTGACGCGCCGCCACTGGTACCTACCTACTATGATATAAAATTATGGCTATTAAGCGCTATGTGACCGTAATAATGTTGTGAAATTAGTTTTGCATGCTATGTAGGTACACTTAGGTTTAAAAATATGGTGGCATTCAACCGTCTTAATTATAAAAGACGACGACCTTGTGACATATATTATTTGTGATATGTTGAGTGCTCTTATGTTTCTAAACATTTTTGTGCCATAAATTATATTGAACCACACGATAAGAGCGTCGCCAGCGTTTCAAGCAATCTAGTTTGTAATAAATCTTTCCTTACACTTGAATTCCATTGTTTCTAAGCTGCGAAGATAGATACAACAATACGGGAATTAGATTCTTTGTTTACTGTGCTCCCGTCTGGTAGGTTAGCAGTTGGATATACACAACGAAACCCAACTTTGGACTTTAATTAGAAGAAAGATATTATAATATAGGCATACCTACTGAATCGAGGATTTTATTGAGAATATACGAAAGACACTAAAACTTCAAAGTAAACTAAGTAAAAATTTGAAAGAAGATAGATTTTGGGCAGGCCCCATATACAACATGCCAATCGCTAACGCTCCGTAGCGAACGAAACGCAACTGTCACTGTCACACTAATATGGAAGAGTGATAGAGAGACACAAAGCGATTCGATGGCGAAGCGAAAGCTGCCGTCACCTTGGCTAGGTCGCCAGCATTGTTTCCAATTTAAGATATAGTTACGAGTAAACCGCGATAAACATGCCAATTATCTTTACTCGCGCCACAACCTCACGTTCGCAATAAACGGCCCAAGTTCTTTAGTTTAACCCAAATTGCGTTCAGGTACCCAATGTTGTTACGGAGCGGAACTTATCTACATTTTAAAGTAACCCAAGCATATTGTACGGCGAGCGAAACAGGTTGAACCAGTGCCGCGGTCGCATCAATTACGTGGGGCAAACAAAGTTTAGCCAAGGGTGGCTCAAACTTATTCTCGAGGCTGTACACGACCGCTTAATTAATTGGCGAAGTTACTGTCGTTTTAGTATCGATGTGCATTTGAGAAATTGAACTGAATGCAGTTTTACGGAAATGTGTTGAAGGTATACCTAATGTATCGAGGATTTTATTGAGAATATACGAAAGACACTAAAACTTCAAAGTAAACTAAGTAAAAACTTGAAAAAAGATTCTGGTCAGGCCCCGTAGACAACATGCCAATCGCTAACGCTCCGTAGCGAACGAAACGCAACTGTCACGGTCACACTAATATGGAAGAGTGATAGAGATACACAAACCGATTCGATGGCGAAGCGAAAGCTGCCGTCACCTTGGCTAGGCCGCCAGCATTGTTTCCAATTGAAGATATACGAGTAAACCGCGATAAACATGCCAATTATCTTTACCCGCGCCACAACCTCACAATAAACGGCCCAAGTTCTTTAGTTTAAGCCAAATTGCGTTCAGGTACCCAATGTTGTTACGGAGCGGAACTTATCTACATTTTAAAGTAACCCAAGCATATTGTACGGCGAGCGAAACAGGTTCAACCAGTGCCGCGGTCGCATCAATTACGTGGGGCAAACAAAGTTTAGCCAAGGGTGGCTCAAACTTATTCTCGAGGCTGTACACGACCGCTTAATTAATTGGCGAAGTTACTGTCGTTTTAGTATCGATGTGCATTTGGGAAATTGAACTGAATGCAGTTTTACGGGTTTAGGATTTTGTTAGAACCAACGAACCGGAATAACTATAGTATTCTGACTAGAACTCAAAAATTATCACACGTGGATTGTGCCACGAGCGAGTCAACTGGACAAAGTGCATGTTGACAACGTGAAATATTTGATGCCGCGATATGCGACATATAATTTTATTGTAATCAATCAAAATTTTTACTGACCAATCACTTTTTTAATAGCGGGAAATTGTGTATTGGGTAATATTAATAGCTCCGGGTGTATTTATGGAGAAGAGATAACTTTCAGTGACATGTGTCAGATAAGTTTCAGTTATGTGGATCGTTTTTCGAAGTTAATAATGATTTAAGTTAGTCTAAGATTTTGCATGCCATATTGTGGTAGACCATACATGCATGTACACAATAGCTACAATATGTACCTATAATACCCCAATGGCATGTATCCATGACAACTGTGTATGTTCACGCAAAATAAATAAATTGAATTGAATTGAAATATGTAATACGTTAAATATATTATACGTTTGGCAAAAATAAAGTAAATGTAAAGCAAGGCACTGCAAGTAATCCAGTGCATAAATCATATTGTTTGTCATATTAGGATACAATAATCTACCACGCTGAGAGATTATCATTTTACAAATCACATAAGTAAAACGAAAAATAAAGGATGTAACGTAAACACTCGTTTATTTTCAAAATAATTAAAATAACTTAACTCAAGAGATATTTTAATAAACTTAATAATAAGTATTTGAAACTTTTCTAAGAACAACTTATCGTCAAAGTCTCAATTGATTAAGTTAAGGCAAACAGCTAAATAAATTAAACTTTTTGACCACGACGGAAATGTTGACAACCCTTTCAGCTTTGCTTTACTTGTCAGTCATTTAATTAATAACTTAGTTAGCTCCACGGGGAGCGTTCTGAGGAATTGTTTGTATTTATATGCCTGCCGCTTCTTTTCTCCACCGCTCTACTCGTCAGTGTGAATCGAAAACTTATAAAAGAGAGTCGTTAGTGTTTTATTTTCTGCCCTGGGTAAACGTAGCAGCTGGCTTCAACATAAGAAAGATCTTTCTTTATCGCATTTCTTATTTCACACTAACGCAAACAGAGAACCAATAACATTACCAAGTTAAACGCTGCGAACGCTCGACTAAAATGAAACTGCGTGGAATGGTGAAAAAATTCGTTCCTAATATCGTATTCGGATGTTAGGAAGGGCTAGAGATGAATACGAATGATGTGCTTACTCTTAGGCAGATGATATTGCAGGATATCATTCTAGATATTTGCTTTCTATGCTTATGATAATCTTTTATTGAATGGTGTTTACCTAATGTTCTTGGTGCATTATTGAGAAGTCGTATTTAAATCTTTTTATTTTCTCTTAGGGTCCCGTAAAATGAGGTGAGTAGGTTTCGCGGGGAGAGGTGGGTTATGAATGGGGAGAGAAGGTTTGAGAGGGAGGTGAGAAGGGATTTTAAGGCTACTGCTACAAAAATAATGTATTCCAATTTAAATTGGAGCTATACGCATAATAAAAAAAAATCGATCCAACAATCTTCCAAAATCACCTTTGTATGAAAACCCCTCTCACCCCAAATACGAGGCACTACGGGGTGAGGTGGGGTTTCCTCTTTATCGTCAAAGTTATGAAATGGAACTACCCAAAATAAAATAAAAACTAAAATACAAACGTCCGGAACACTTAGTATATACACCATTCAGATTTTATAGGTAAAAATAAAATGTTATCGAGGTTTGAATTTCAGTTTTGACCCTACTCACCCCATTTTACGGTACAGTTTGTATACAAATAAGAATATATATTTTTGCAATATTGCTGTGAATTAATTTTCTCACATTCTGGAAGTTGTGTTATCAATCTAGATCGTCGCTTTAGGATAAGTGGAAATATATCACGGTTACGTAAACGTGGCACTGCGTTAAAAATCACACAGTAAATATTTAATATTCTCTTTATTATCTATGTAATTTAGATAGTATAGTTAAATTTTGTGAAATATTCTTGATTATCGTAATATATTGAACGATCATGTTTTATCCTGTATAAAAAGCCCCAGAACACAAAATGATGAGAGAAGAAAATATCATCCATAAACAAAAACGCGTAATGAGTACCTAAGAAAATATTTGGCTATTGTAAATCATCATCATCATCTCAGCCTATATACGTCCCACTGCTGGGCACAGGCCTCCTCTCGAGCGCGAGAGGGCTTGGGCTATAGTCCCCACGCTAGCCCAATGCGGATTGGGGACTTCACATACACCTTTGAATTTCTTCGCAGATGTATTGCAGGTTTCCTCACGATGTTTTCCTTCACCGAAAAGCGACTGGTAAATATCAAATGTAAATACCACGAGTAAATAATTCGCATAAGTACTTCTCCTTATTGACATCGACACACGTGTACACAACATATACACGTGCTTAAATTAAAATTAAAAACCTAACAAAATTGGTCACGTCATCATTAATGTAAATTTCCTATAAAAATATAATAAACCATGCCAAGCAAAATTAAATTTTGATTTTGTCAACACAAAGATCAAATTAGAACGGAACAGGAGACCTTTTTATAGGTCTCTGGGCGGCTGGAGGTTAATGCTCTAAGAGCATAAACAGTTTATTCATAATCGTGGTGTTTTAGTCTGTCTGTATTAATACTAAACCAAAAAAAAATTTGTAATTATTTTCATAATAGGTAGGTAATAGTTATTACTCAATCCACTGAAGGAAGTAAAGCATAATTATAATTATAGTTATACTTATAAATGCTTAAGCATCTTTTTTTAAATCGTGTGGTAATAATTAATGGATACATTTTTCTTGTCGCGTTATGTTAGCCAGTGACTATATCAAGGTTACATGATTTACGGTTCCATGGTGACGACGCCACCGATGCGTGAAATTAGAAGCCTACTTTATCCTCTAGCCGCCCATAAGTCAAACCTTGCCAAGCAAAATGGAATTTTATTTTGTCAACACAAAGTTCAAATTAGAATGGAACAGGAGACCTTTTTATAGGTCTCTGGGCGGCTAGAGGTTATACCTACCGCCTAACCAAAACAATCTTGTTTAGTATTTATTTATGTACATAAACATACTCCAATGGCGTTACTATTTTTTGCATTGCTATAATGTTTGATACGCTATATATATTGATAATTATTGATATAGGGTGTTCTCACGTAGTTTTTTCGAAATATAATCAAATACTGCAAAATTCGGGCATCAAACTTAATAATTATGGGTGCTGAACACGATATCAATACTGGTTTTATAATGAGTCAAATTGTATACATAAATTAGTATCGGTAAGCGGTCGGTGTAATTTTTCCGGTAGTACTTACTCGGTAGACTTCCAGAAACATAGGAAAAATCGGTAACTTCGGGAATTTCCTATTAGTATCAATAAATTATGTTACCATTGTTAAGAATGCAGATGTTTTGGTTTAACACGTGGTTAATCAATTTTCCATTTTTCCAAATACGACTGCTAAAATGGAAAATAGTGAAATTGATTATGCTGTAAATTGTATTAGCAAGTTCTTGTTACTTTAAAATGTAATAAATCACCGCTTCCGGCAAGACTTCCCATTTTTTCATTCAATATAATTTTTTTTTTCCGTTTTTTTTTCCTTTCTCATAATTTTAGTTACCGCACTCAGAAGTATCTGCTTCACGCTCCTAATGATATGAGATATTCAATTTCAGAAACAATGTCGTGCTACCATAAGTGAAAGGTCCAAAGTTTACCTTATTCTTCACCTCTATTTTGCCACGTTAGACAATAACACAATTGAAAACTCAATCAATTTTTTACCTTATCCTATTAAAACAAGGTACATAATACAATGTTTTTATTTTTGCTGCAGATATATTAAATACGGTATCGATATTGCGCTCAGAACAATCACCCCTTGTCAAAATCGAGAGGCCACAATCCAGAATCAAGTGTCTGGCAATCCACACGCTATAAAAGAGAAAATCGATTCTGCTTCGTCGCGCCAGTTATTGTAAGTATCTCAATGTAGGAGTTATTGTATCGGTTATTTAGCGTTCGATTTCCTTCTAGCGATTTTGCTATCTTATATAAAAACTACCGAAAAAATAATAATAAGAGCCACACACACTAGCGTCTTTTGAGCATCAGCGCTATGGAAAATAGCGTCGCTGCGCAGTTGCGCCCAAGTTGCGTCGAACAGCAACCAGAGATGCGAAAAATACTTTATAAAAAGTATTTTAATACAAAATACAAATACTTCCTTGATAATACTATTTCAAATGCAAAATACAAAATAGTTTTTGAATTTGTATTTAAATACAAAATACGAAATAGGTATTTTCAAAATACTTTTTTAAAATACAAATACTTTTCGATAAAAGGCACTCAGAGTAGTGAATACCTGTCTGTTAGAATTAAAAAGTATTACTCGGAATTTCCGAGTTGAAAAGACTCTCTTTATTCTTTGAAATCAATCCTCTATCTAAAGTGCAAATTTCTAGTTGTTTGCTCATATTAACCGGTAGGATGTAGGTATGGATGATGGTTTTTATCGACCAACTTTTAAAGCATTAATTTGTAATGTTTCACAGTTAGTATAATGCCTCTCGTTAGTGTGATGAAAATGTCTCGTTTGTGTTTCACCAGGGCAGAAAACTTTGTTCTCGTCTCGAGCCTTGAAACCCTCCCAACACTCAAGATTCCACTTTTTTAACCAGATTACTAAACAGATTCATCAGTTCCATGTTAAAAGAATGAGAGAGTTACCAGGAATGTAACATCAGAAGAGATTGTAACTCCTACCTACATTACCTACCTACTATATTTAAAGTATTTTGTATTTTGAAAATAGAAAATAGGTCCCAAAAACTATTTCAAATAAAATACAAAATAGTTTTCTTCAAAAGGTATTTAAATACAAAATACAAAATAGGTATTTTGCATTTTGTATTTGCATTTTAAATACAAGTATTTCAAATAAGTCACATCTCTGACAGCAACCATAGAGTTGACTAGACGGCGACGCTCGGGAGACGCTAGTGTGGACTGGCCCTTAAATGCAAAAAAAAAACAAATTAAATATTACTAACATTAGTTGTTACATTTCATATAAAACAAAATGTAACAACTATCTACAAATTTTCTTGAACTATACCTATTTGTGTCTAGATTTGAACTTAATACATCACCAAATCACGCTCCAGAAGTGAAGTAAGTAGATACTTTTGATATCGAATTCGCTCAACCAACAAAATTTCCTTTCTACGCATACATAGTCTACTGGGAATAGGAGTTACGACATTATTACAGAGATTAATGGTTATGCACTGGGGAAAAAAGGATTTATACTGGCGCGGTTCAACCCATTCTGTGCTTACTTGTATGTTTTTGTTCTAAAGTTTTACTTTGGTGTTTTTATTTCGCGATCGTGTTTGTTTTTACCTAAAATTTAAAATATATTCACTGTACGCGTTTTTCAATCAAGTAGGTATTTACCAAGTACGACAAACTTAACGTAGGCCTGCCTTACTTAGGTACTTAACTACTAAAAAGTAACTTACTGACAAAAATTATAAACATAAGAAAAAATCCACAGCTCTACCTTCACTCTCGTCTTGAATTTGGATATTGACGGAATAACTTGGTGAAGATTTACCTTTTCTAAACCCCCACGTTTACAATTCAACCGTATTTCAAGCGGTTAAAGTTGAAGTTCACCTCAAAAATTGAATGAACATACGTCTTTTTAAGAGTTACTTTTCGTAGCGTAAAAACCGCAGAAATTGAGGTAATAAAATTTCATGGTACATAACATTTTACTGTTATTATAGTTTACTTTATGCACTTGTTTGAAGTACTTTTTGTGTACCTAAATATTGTATTAGTCTTTTTGTGTTAAGTTGCTGAAATGTTGCTCTTAAGAAGTTGCTCGTCATTAGGCGATCGTTACTTTGATGTCGGATGTTATCAAGCCGTCGCGAAAATTAAGGAACTTGTCAGATTTCCAACGCGACCCAAAATCTAACTTTTAGGACATACGGCGCGATTCGGGAAATGTATTAGAGATTCACTAGATATGAAATAGTAAAGATATGTGACGTTCCACGGCAAAAGGTACCATTGCCCCGGCTGAATATTGGAGCGGCGTTAATAAATAGCGTAAGCGCCAGCCGCCATAAGGTACCTTTTGCCGTGGAACGTCACATATCTTTACTATTTCATATCTAGTGAATCTCTAATTCGTTTCCCGAATCGCGCCGATAACTTTAATTTGATGATTTTATTATAATAGTACATTACTACAGAGGCCGGGACAAAAGGGGTTGCCGGCCGAAGACATATAGACGGCCGAGCGAAGCGAGGCCGGATAGGTCTGAGCGCGGGCAACCCCATTTCCCGCCGAGGTATGTATAGTGCTTTTCTCAAACATGCAATGAAATAAATAAAATAAAAAATCCACGAAACCCAAGTTTTATTTATAGAAAAAACTAAAAGTAAACTACACCCAAAATATAACTAACACGTACCTATATCTTTATCACGCGTATGTTTTACACGAGTCGTGTATTTTTACTACCCGTATATTTTCATGTATCTTTGATTTTTTCGCCTTGTATCCGTCTGACTGTCGTTTTCGTCACATAAGTTTACGTAGTCTTTCATGTTGATATCATGTTTCACATACATCGTTGCTTTATGCATGGAGAAAATAAGTATAATTTCCACAGTGTTCACGATTTTGTAGTTACTTTCATTTCTTTAAAATATGCCACAAAACTGTTTCTAATAAACTGTAAGCCATTTTTCTTAGATTCTAAAATAATAAAATTGCCATAAGCAACCATATAGATACTTCGTCTTTGACTTGGCGGCAGAGGCAGCAAGTTATTTAAAATCAATCCTGGTTACGCTGCCAATTCCAACTCCTACGATTACAATTAAAATTAATTTCATTATTTTGTCGGGACTCATATTAAAGTAAAAACAATCAACAACGCACCATAAATCCAATAAAACAGAAATACAGAATGAAAATTTTTCAACTTTGCCTCCATAACAATTTAAAAAAATAACTACGCGTGTTTGAGTAGACCTTTTTACCGCTAACGTTTAGATGAAATATTTTAAATGTATTTATTTGTGTAGTTAAATTTATAATTTAAAATTACAGAATTTGGTTAATAATGTATTATTTATTAAGTTCATGTTGATTTTATACAAATAAAACTGCAAATTGTAGCAAACATTGTTTTTGTTTTTTTTTTATAGGCGTAGTGGTAGAGTGTCATTACGAACCATAAAGCAAATACTGCCTCTAGTTTTTTTTAATGGCTGAATGCCACGATGCTGTGTCACAAATATCTGTGAAATGGAAATTAAAAAAGAGGACTTTGCCGGCCTAGGCCTGCAAGATTTGTATGAAATTCCATTAAATACCTCTTGTCCTAGCCGAACCTGAAACGTCATACTTCGCAGCCTATTATAAGGAACATAACATCAATATTTCATTGCATGTTTGAGAAAAATATGTTATAACACGCAACGTATTTTAATTTCAGTTCTTGGGCTTGGGGCTTCATAACCTTACTTTGACCCTTCAAAGAATACTTCCTTAATGAAGAAAACCTCAATAAGGCGAGTATTTTCCCGGTACATTGAACTGGATTTTAATTAAAAATAAGATGTATAAACAAAACGACTTTAAGTGAATTAATTATTCTTGGGTAGAGTAGGTACCTACTTATCAATGGTGTAAATATACGGATAAAATTAAATTCTTATGCTGGAAAACAGAAGTTGTTTTTATAATTATATTATACTCGTTAAAAGCTTAAGATACTTTGGATCAAAGGAACGATCTAATTTTCTTTTTAATTAAAAAGCCACTACTGCCAATAATATAGATACTTAATTTTTATTTGAAATAAATATGAGGCCCCCCCCCCACATCTGGCGTCTTTCGAGCGTCGGCGTCTACAATTCTATGGCCGACGTCGACGCAACTGCGCAGCGACGTCATTTTCCATAGCGCTGGACCGACGCCGACAGATGCCGACGCTCGAAAGACGCCAGATGTGGGGGGGCCTTAGGGGATTTAGACTCTTAAGTCTGAATAAACTACAATACACTCCACACATGTCTAGCGCTGACGAGCATTTTAGTTTTGAACTCAAATCAAGGTAAAGTTTCCAGTTCAAACACGGATTCTCGAAAGACACCTTGCTTCAGGATATGCTTTGTACATGTTCCTTCACCGAAACCCTTGTTAGACAGAGCTGAATTAAAAAAAACTAGCGTAGTAATTTTAACAAGCCCACGCAAAACCTTCATTAGTGCTAACCTCCGGAGGATTACAAAACATAGAAAAAGGAATAATTCTAGCATTTCCTCGTTTTGAATGAATGTTTTTTGTTATAACCGAAGTGTTGCGGGCGGACTAATTATGATTACGTTCTTAACGAACTTTTGTAAGTGATTTCTCGTTAAGTTAATTGTGAACGCAACTTTTGTTTCTTTTAATCTGCAACATATTTTGGCATAGCTACGGGTATTTAAGCAACTACAAGCCCTGACGTTTAAGATAATATTTACGTGAACACATACAAACATACTAAAATTATACTTTATTAGGTGCATGATCACGAGGTCCTTCTGTCGGTCTCTTAGAGCATTTAATAAACCGGAGTCGCTTTTAAGAGCTTACCCCTCCTTTTGTCAGCAAGTGCTCAGCTATTGCGGATATGTTTGGAATTTAAGGTAAAGATAATTAAAGTTGCGATAGATCCGTTTGTGTAATTAAATATGTGTACAGATAATATACTTAAATTCATATCAATACAAAAAAGATAACTTTTTCACTGCCATTACTCCAACGCCAGCTGAATAAACGCAGTTGAATAATGTAAGACTGCCGCCAGACTAAGAATAAATTAAATCAAGAAAATATAGCCGTAATAAAGTACTGAAGTGAAAATGGGACGACAGCCTAGCCATGCCTAAAAGATGATAATTAATGTCGTGAAATTAAACTTTTTGCGCTGTCATGTTGAAACAAGACGTGACAAGCTACGCAGATTAGCACAGCTTAAAGGTTTATATTACATTTTGCGAAATATTTGACCTAGGTATATTAATGCTAAAAAGATGTAGGTACCTTAAGGAATATATAAGTATTTTCTTACATCAACTTATCTACCACCCAAAAGCGCATTCGTACCTACCTACTAGATTTAACAGTCGGCTCACACAGGTGACTGAATTTAACTTTAAATTGTATAATTAGATTTGAACTACAGATTAAAACAAAAATAAACCAATACTATTGTGATATTCGATTCTGCTGATACACTAACATAACATAACTCTACTACTACGGACTAATTATGTCTGATGCAGATATATTGAAATTGGAATTGAAATGTGGCGCGTCGGCATAAATGGTAGAATCCTAAGATGTGCTATACGCGTGCTGGAGAATGCAAATCGGTTATTTTTTGTATGGAAATAACCGCGGTTTCGGTTAGTAACCGATTATTTCCATACAAAAAATAACCGATTTGCATTCCCTAACGCGTGCCTCCATGAGGGACAAAACATACGCAATGCAACACTACGATCGGTCAAATTTATTTGTTGCCCACCATAATCCATACTTAATTTATGGTGAGGAATATAATTCATGATACATAGGTAAAGTTGTCACTTTAAAAGGAAGCTAAATTAGTAGTCACTGAAACTTATTGAAAATATTTCATTGATTGGAAACAAAATAATACTGACGAACAATAACAAACGTTTTGGCACTAACAAGATAAGACATGTGAGTAAAATTTCAAAGACACTTATCGTTATAATATAAATTACGTGAAGAGTATAAGGAATGACTACGCTGTTTTATAAATAAGGTGCGACATAGTAGAGGGGATTATAAGCCTGTCCAGGGGTCGGTGTAAGCTGCCAAAAATGTTTTTCAAATTACAACAAAGCCGGAGTTATACCGTCTTTGTCTATGATACCGGATAAAACCATCGATTAGCGCTTTACACAGACAAAACATCCTCCAAACTTAGCATAGTCGCGCTACCCCCTCTGCCACGCATACGGTAATTTTACTCCATGATCGAGTCGAAAGTGTCTTTGTGTGACGTCCGTGTCTTTGAACGGACCAATCACGGCACGGGACTTCGCTCACCTCGTCCCGCGCACCCCCGCATTTTTGGAATCATCGGTTGCATGAAATAATTGCTCTAAACTCGATTCCTAGACTGTGGCGTTTTATGATTCTACGAGTATACAGATCTTAACACAATGGTGGGTTTGTCTTTGTAAGGTAAGTATGGTTGCTACTCGGGTGATGTTACATTATTTTTAACCTACTCCTTTACTTACTTATATAAAATGTGTAAAACGTTAATACAGGCAGTGTTTATTTTCTCTTATAATTATGGACGCTGCTCACAATTCTCATTAATATTCACAACTGCAGCAAATTAAAAATACCTGTATACTGAAAATTTCATTATCGTCAATGAATAGCTGCTATTAATTTAATGGTAAATAATATTGCTAATTTTCTTAATAACCTCTGGTGAAATCTTCTTATTAAAATTTTAGCTTATTTCTATGTAATTATCCAGTTTGAAGTCTTTTCATAATTTTCCCGTCACTTACAGTAGACGTCCTAAACGCTAAGTACCTACTGGTTTGATTTCTCGGCTCACTGAACTTGGAAGTTTAGCTAAGCTTTGAAAGTGTGTAACATTTTTAGAATTGTTTCCTCGATAACTTTCCTCATTTGGGACATTTTGATTTCTACTTTGTTTCTATTTTGTTCGATTGCCCTTCTAAATATAAAATAATTTAGCTTAATTAAATAAAAATATACTTAACGTAAAAGGTCAATGTAACTAATAGATCAAAGATCAAAAATAATTCTTAGAAAGCGAGACGAAACGTTTTGTAAGAAGTCTTCTAAATTTGAAGTACCTATTTGCTTTAACGTTAAAAGGCTGGCCTAGCAAAGAGATGTGGCGATTACTCCTCCCACAAAAGCATAGCTTTAATGATGACTTTTCATGATGTTACTTCATCGATACTTTATGTTGTATAGATCTAGTTTCCACAAGCAACATTTCAATTATCAATTGAAGAAATACTCATGAAATAAATAAAAATACTTATAACTAATCAGGAACAAATTTTTATTTGTGACAAATACTAAAAAATGCCCTTACCGGGATTCGAACCCAGTCCTCCAACTTTGTAGGCAGAATTCAACAGACGCCGATATTGAATCATGATGCATCATCATTTTCCTCGCGTTATCCCGGCTTTCTGCCACGGCTAATGGGAGCCCTGGGGTCAGCTTGACAACTAATCCCGAGAATTGGCGTAGGCACTTGTTATTACGAAAGCGACTGCCATCTGACCTTTCAACCCAGAGGAGAACCTAGGCATTGTTTAGTAAGTAGTAATATATATTATTGATAATTTTTGTACCGTTCTTAAACCTCGCAGTTTCATGAACTTCAGACATCACCACGCTTAGAGTTAGCTAAGAACAAAAAATAAAGTGTATGCATGGGTTTTTTAATCGTGTTGGCAAAAGGCACTCTGCCAACGTACGATGGTAAATTGGTGATTGTACTGATTGTATATTCTGAACATGTTCGTAAGGACAGGGCTAGAGCAATCAGCGTGCTGTGTGATTAGATTATCTGTGGTTGCTGCGCATAATGAATGATAGAATTCTCTACTTAATGCGTGCCCTACTTTGCAAGGATTTTTGGTATAAATAGTAATATTACATTTACAATTCTTATTTATAAGTGTAGGTAAGATACTTATGGCCAACATTTGGATAGATACCAAATCTAGTGGTTTATTTAATTGATTTATTTATCTATTAAAAATTTATGTGAAAATGGGAACCTGGTTTTGTGTTAACAACCATACCTGGTTGTCGACTTTACCGATTAAAAGGGTGCTAAGTTCTGTGCATATCAAGTTAAGTAGATAAATACTGTATGTATAAAACTTTGAATAAATATTGTATGTATAAAAATTCACTGCCTTGGTTGGGACTTGGATTCCCGACCACCGTATCGCTGGCCCAGTGCTCTTCCATATGAGTTAGGTAACTTACCCAATACAGCGGATATTTCCACCATATATGTATACATTATGATCCTGATATTGTTTCTAAGCGTAATAGCATCGTTCGCAGACGTTTCTGCTTGATACAAAATTAATTCTCGATAACTCTCATGACTGGTGACCGAAGAGCTGGCGGCTACCTCGCACAACGTATCAGCATTGCGATACAGCGAGGAAATGCTGCCATCATCCTTCGTACAATGCTTCAAAGGCCTATTTTAGATTTAAGCTAGTTATTAATTTATTTTAGTAATATACTCTATATATCTTGTTTGTAAATGAATATTATTAATTCTCGATTATTGTTGGATGACGTAGTGAGAAGTAAATTAATTAAAACATTCTTCGTCGATGCTTTTTACAAGGTTCATGTAAAATCACCTGAACAATACGTTTATACAACGCGCTAGTGCCCTAGGCAGTTGTGATATCGCTGATGGTTTATGAATAATAAATTGTGACACAATATGTATTAGTCTAAGAGCTAGCTACCGAAATAGGTTTGCAATTTATAGAGCAACGAAACCCCTCTAGTTAGTGTGCCATACTATCATTATTAATTAATCCGGGCGCCTGGCACCTGGCAAAGGGGTTGTAAAAACAATTGAAGGTGTGCAATTTATAGAGGAGACCGAAAACGGAACCTTGTAGTAATAAGGTTCCGTTTTCACCCTTTGGGCAAAGAAAACGATAAAATTTTACCCAGTAAATGAGATGATTAGGCACTTTTTCACACGTCTTAGACGTCACCTGGCACTAATTTTCTCCCAATTAAAACGCCTGGCAATATTATATTCGATTAAAATACATAATTAGCTACTATATCACACCAAACTCAGAACTCTATAAATTGTACACCTTCAATTTATTTGACATTTCTCACACCCACCGCTGAACTGCTGCCAGGCGCCCGGATTAATTAATAATGATAGTATGGCACACTAACTAGAGGGATTTCGTTGCTCTATACCATTTCGTTGCAAACCTATTTCCGTAGCTACCTCTCCGTCTAAGATATTGAGGTCCCTGCGCTGTGTAAGTTGACAGTATGTAGTATGTACACTCGCTACATGTTTCAGACCAGATACAGAATACAGAGTGGCTACCGCGAAAACCGAAATTCGCAAATTGCGGGGATCTTTCTCTTTTACTCTAATGAAGGCGTAATTAGAGTGACTGAGAAAAATCCCCGCAATTGACGATTTTCGGTATTGGCCCTACAACTCCTCAGATGGAGTTACATCGGACTTGATAATCTTCTCTGTGTTTAAGTTGAGTTTAAGTTTAGAATACAATAAGCGTGCTATCGGTTTACATTAAACACAGGCTACAGAATAATTAACAGCTTGTAATGTTAACTTCTATCTGGATACTCTAGAATTTTATCAGAAACTAAGGCTTTTTTAGTCTTGTAGGAAACGAGACACGCAAAGGAGAAGTAAATGTAAGTAGGGCTGTATAGTATATTTTAGTCTAAAGTTAAATTAGGTTATGCGTGGCTCACTGCTGGGACAAAAAAGGAAAGTTGAGGATCGTTCATATCTTTAAATGTCTTCGTGTATAAGTATATATACAGGTTTTCGCACAATGTTTTACTTCACGGATAATCAATCGGATGTAAAATTTAACACAATATATGCGTTTCGAGAAATTCATATTATAAACTGTAGCGATGCTACATATTTGCCTAGGATAAATACATGCTTTTCCATACAAGATAACCGGTACAACATGACTGTCGCATTTCCAACAAAATAACATACACCAGAGTATGACACTTATGTAAAACTATAATGTACCTTCTCAGCTGTAGGTTGTTTAGCATATCCTGCCTCCTGGTTAGCTGGTTTCGAAGAAACAAGTCTAAAGAGTATGCCACTTGAACGGAACTTGTCACCCAAATTGCGCGGAGATTGTTGAACCAAACCTGGCTTCATGCATATCGAAATGATCCCCCTGGTCTACCCCAACTGCTCAAATAGGTCACTTCCTAATTTAATTAGTATTTTAGAATCATTTTCGGAATTTTTATGAAACATAAATAGTGAATATGAAGGTGTGAAAAGGTTGAAATTTTGACAGGAGAACTGTCAGAGAGTAGACTATGCGTTTAGTTACCGCATCGGAAAGAAGGTATTCTGGATGAAACAAGGTAGAAAACGTACGATAAAAATATAATTATTAGTAATTATTATTAACCACTTGAAATATTACAAGTATTAATGAGCATTGATATTTTTTCGAGAGTCATATGATTTGGAAAAGGTTTAAGTTGGTTTGACGTTTGATGCGTCGATATGGATCGAAACGGAGGGCTGGGGGATTTTGCTAGAATCGACAATGGATGGGGAGTTGGTACTGGGGCACGCTAGCATTTAGACAGTTCCTAATTGAATATCGAAATAAACCGCCTCGCCCCCTTCCGCCGCCTGCCCTGGCCGGTGGAAGATTGGGATATATGTAAAGTGCGCCGTGTGTGTGTGTGTTGTGCGCGAAAAGGGCGTAGCCCACCGAGTGCTTTCCGTGCCGCCGGCGAACGCAAGCATGGCCGACGGTCGTGTTGCTCCGAGCGCCGTTGCGCGCTCCCTGATGTGCTGAGCGTCGTGGGGACGCTGGTTTTCACCGCAGGGCGCAGTTTCCAAGGCCTGTGGACTGCGTGCCGCCTGGCGATCCCGAGGTGCTTCACACAGGCCTCCCCTTCACTTGCGTGGCCTGTCGACTCTGAGGCGCGACACGTTGGCGCCACCATCAAGCCGTAGGGCACGGCCTTGACCCGCGAGCAGTGTGTCGGACAGCCTTGCCGCGGTCCGACGACCCCAAGGTCTCATCGCGCGGGTCCTTCTTGTGGAACTCCTGAGCGCCGCGGGTTGTTCTCGCCCAGGCTTGCCAAAGCCGGAGCTTGAGGAACGCCCGTCGCCCACCGTCAGCGATCCGCCTGCTGCGTTAAATACCAGCGGGCCTGTGGATGATAGCTACGTTCGGTACCCGTGAGTGCACTAGACTTTTATCCCAGGTTTTGGCCAAAACCCCGCGTCTCGTTCATCTCGCGATCGTAGATTAAGGTTTACTATAGTGTCACCCCATGACCGCCGACAGTTTAGAGAAACCGATTGTATTCTGAGCAGCGCCCGCCCTAAAGCGGAGTGCATTGTAGTAGTTAGCGAATTGTATTAAATTGCATGTCATATATTTGATTTTATCTTTTCAATATCCTATCAAGTTCCCATTAACCAGGTAAGAGTAACAAGAGGACCCTTGCACTCCAATAGTCCAATGTTTCACTGCGGATCTTATCCGAGGCACTATTTCCATTAATTATTTAGACATCTTAAAAACCTTATTATTTCTCATACAACAACAACATCATTTTTTATATACGACATTATTTTTTATACACGACAATGGCGCCCGAAAAAAAGTTTTAAATATCAACCTGGTTGCTGTGAGCTTGGGAGAGCGATAAGATAAATATATAAAATTAGTACCAGTTAAAAAAGAATTAAATGCAATTATTGGTCTTAAAAAAATACAATACCATTTAATTTGTAACTTTACTTGTGACAGAGTAGCAAATTTATTATTTATTGTAATTATTATTAGGCTACACTATGAATAGTTAGCATAGTGCTTAGCCACAAATTATTTTTCTTACCACGCTCCAGTCGAGAGCATAGTGGTAGTTTACTTCAATACTTCGTATATCTACCGAAGTGTTATTAGCTTATAATACTTAGGTGCACACCCTGACACAAGTAAAGCAGCAATCTTACCGACATGTCGGAGGAGGAAGGGGACGAATTCCATGACACAGGTGCGAGGGAAGTCAAACCCCCCACCACTACTCGTGAATTAACAGGATTCAATCCTTCGTATGTCAATACACGACCGCGGGGTGCTGCTGCAGACGCCCACCCACCCGGCCCATCCACGTCAAAACCACTAGAGTCTATTTTACCATATTTGGGGGCTCCGGGCCTTGTCCGTCAAACCAACTCAACCTTAACAGGGGCAGTCACTACAACCCCTACGACGGGGACTACAGGCAGTACAGAACGCATCGTGCATGTATTGCGCGAGGACCATTTGCGGTCGTGGAATTTGAAATTTTCAGGTGACTCAGATGTCACCGACTTCTTCCTTAGGATTGATGACTACAGACGTAGCCGAGACACTCCGGAGCACAAAGTGCTTAAATGTTTTGCAGATTTACTAAGCGGTAAAGCCTTAGATTACTATAGGCACATACGCGACGGAGTCTCCTCGTTGTCGGAATTGCAAGATCTTTTCAGATCGTTTTTTACATCAATAGACAATGATTATACTTTAGAAAAAACTATTCGAGAACACCGACAATCACCAGGCCAGTCATTACATTTTTACATATTGGAGATGCAAACTATGAATGCGCGGCTGACAACAAAATTATCGGAAACAACCTTACTGCAGATAATTAAACATAACATTTTGCCATCATATGGACACCTGTTGGCTGTCGACGACTCGAATAGCATCCAAAATCTTATTGCTATAGGCAAACGTTTTGAAGCTTATTCAGGCTTACCTGGGTCTACAAA
Organism: Cydia fagiglandana; assembly: GCF_963556715.1. Taxonomy (NCBI): domain Eukaryota; kingdom Metazoa; phylum Arthropoda; class Insecta; order Lepidoptera; family Tortricidae; genus Cydia; species Cydia fagiglandana. Next base: position 26,018,595 of record NC_085932.1, on the reverse strand, counting down.
TAATTCCAAAACAACAAAACAAATAAAACAAATTAACGAAATTAAAACTTATAATCAGAGAAATTTCAAGAGCAATAATACACAAAGACAGGTAAATAATAAAAACAACCAACTCACTTGTAAAAAATGTAAAAAATCGGGACATTCATACCAACAATGCCGCACTATTCCAGGCATTGTTTGCTTTCAGTGCGGTCAGAAAAATGTGCTTACAAGCACCTGCCACAAATGCAACCCTGCTAAGGGCAGACCAGCGCCGGAAGCAGACAATGTCCAAAAAAACTAGATAGACCAGGAGCCATCAAAACAATATCAAACACACTATATTTAGGTGCGGTGACTCCTGGTGTAAAGGCGGTTGAAGGAGATAACCGAATTTACATTGATTTTGAGGTACGAGAACGAATATATACAGGTCTAATGGACTCAGGAGCAAATTTAAGTATAATAGGGAACAATTACCATAAACATTTCTTAAACTTAGGATTTAATTTAATAAATTACACTACAACTGCGACTTGTGCAAACCGTTCTGTCGTTGAGGTCATAGGTAAAATCCTATTACCAATCAATTTCAGAGGGATGCTTTATAATATCATGTTTATGGTAATCCCAGAAGTATCTGATGACTTCATTTTTGGCATGGATTCTATATTAACACTAGAATTAATAGATATTTTTAAATTAAAAGATATTCACCTTCTAAAAAGGAAAACATCACTTAGGCCGGAGTCACTAAAAACATTATGTGCCATAGTGCCAAAACACGATCTCTCCCCTCTCGAATCAATTCAATTGGACAAAGTAATAAATGAATTTAAGTCAATCAGTACAGAGGAGCGAGGTCTGGGTAAAACATCTCTAGTAGAGCACAAGATCACAACAACGGGGCCACCAATAAAACAACGATATTATCCGCTTTCACCGGTTAAACTGAAGGCTTTAAATGACGAAGTAGACCGGATGCTTCAGCTGGGCGTGATAGCACCATCTAAATCACCATGGTCTAACCCCGTTGTTATGACCCCAAAAAAAGACGGTTCCTGGAGATTTTGTTTAGACGCCAGAAAACTTAACGACGTCACAGTCAAGGACTCATATCCTGTACCATACATTAATTCAATTTTAGATAATTTACGTGGCACACGTTATTTAAGCTCAATCGACTTGTCGGCGGCTTACTGGCAAATTTCTTTATGTGACTCCGACAACGTCGACGGCTCCGGCACGTCATGTCAAAAATGTGCATTTGTGGTACCAAACCGCGGACTATTTGAATTTAAACGCGTCCCGTTCGGTATCTCGAACGCGGGCTGTGAATTACAACGTTTGGTAGACTCTCTTTTTCACCATAAATACGGCGAGAAGATATTCGCATATTGTGACGACCTTCTCATAGCCACCAATTCGTTTGAAGAGCATATCGTTATTTTAAATGACGTTTTTCAAGCTTTAAGCAAGGCAGGTCTAACTATAAATTTTAGTAAGTGCGAATTTTGTAAATCAGAGCTTAGGTACCTTGGATACATAGTCGGTTCACAAGGTCTACTAACAGATCCACAAAAGCTAGATAGCATTAAAAACTTCCCGCGCCCAACAACCGCTAAGCAACTACGCGCATTTATAGGGCTCTGTTCTTATTACCGACGATTCGTGGCAAATTTTTCAACTATCATAGCCCCGATGACAGCTTTAATTGGCAAGAAGAAGGGAAGAGACACCGTAGACTGGACAGTGGAAGCAGAGAGGTCATTCCTAGCGCTTAAAGAAGCCCTCACCCAGGCTCCGGTGCTCGCCTGCCCTGATTTTTCCAAACCATTCCAGATCCATTCAGATGCATCAAGCGTCGGCATCGGGAGCGTACTTATTCAGGAATTGAGCGGTATAGAACACCCTGTAGCTTTTTATTCTAGGTTGCTTACGAAAACCGAACGAAATTACAGCACAACCGAACGTGAACTCCTAGCATTAGTGGACTCAATAAATCATTTTAGACCGTACATAGAAGGTAGCCGCTTTGTGGTGGTCACCGACCATATGTCGCTAAAATGGCTCAAAACGCTAAACAACCCTTCAGGTCGTTTGGCGCGATGGGCAATGCAGTTATCTTGTTTTGACTTTGAAATTAGACATAAAAAAGGCTCCATGCACGTAGTACCAGACGTTTTGTCACGTATTGAGGCAGTAATATTCGAAGGAGGTTGCAGTTCTAAAGATAATTGGTATAATAAATTATTTAAAAATGTAGAAACAAACCCAGTATTTCATAAAAACTATCAAATAAAAAATAAAGTACTATTTAGATATTCAAAACCAATATCAAATTTACAGACCGAAAATAATTGGAAAATAGTTTTGCCTAGAGAATTAATACCAGAATGCATTAAAGAAAATCATGAAAAACTAACAGTACATCCTGGCACATTTAAAACTTTATCAAAAATTAAAGAAAACTATTTTTGGAAAGGCATGTATGCAGACGTGAAAAATTATGTGGCCACGTGTGAGAAGTGTAAAGCATACAAACACTCAAATCAGCCTCCACATGGGCACATGACAAACCAGAAGAAGGTTAATAAACCTATACACACTCTATCTATCGACCTAATAGGTCCTTTAGTACAATCATATTCTGGTCACGTCTACATACTATCTATAGTTGATGTATTTACAAAATATTGTTGGATTCACCCACTTAGAACTGCAACAACTAAAACAGTAACTACATTTATAGAATCAGAAATTTTAAATAAAGAGGGAATCCCATGTGTTTTAATCTGCGACAACGCAACAATATTCCAAAGTAAACAATTTAAAGATTTTTGTGCCACACACTCAATACCAAGGATATTTTATAACGCATATTACGCACCTCAATCTAATACAGTAGAACGCTTTAATCAAACTATTGAGACCTGCCTAGCTATTTTGGTAGGACAAGACCAAAGGAACTGGTCCAAGTACCTACCGCAAATCCAGCTATCTTTGAATAGCACTATTAATATTGTAACGGGGCATACACCATTCTTGTTGGCAAAGGGGCGAGAGATGATGACGGATGGCATGCTGCATTCCATTAGGGGCGGTATTCCAAATTCGTTAGACGACCTCCAAATTTCCAACCGGTCCGACAGAGCAACTGCTCTCAACGAGATGGCAGATATCTTCCAGCGCGTCACTGATGCTTTGACCAAAGCGTACAAACAAAACGCGGTACGATATAACCTGCGCCGTAAGGAACTACGGCTAAGCGTAGGCGATATCGTATGGAGGCGTAATTTTGTACAGTCAAATGCAGCACACTTCTTCTCCGCAAAATTGGCACCGCGCTTCCTGAAATGCAAAGTCATTAAGAAGCATTCGGATGTCGTATATGATCTTCAGGAGATAGACACGGGTAAAATTGGAAAGTATCATGTCAAGGACATAATTAAAGTCCCACAAGGTGTATGTCACACGTAACAATTTATTTTATATTACTAGGGCATATTAAGATTTAGCCCATTCTTTTTTTTCAAGCATACATGCTTCTTTGACCCAACTGGTCAACATTTGTTCCAAGCATTTCCTAGGAAATCAAATTTTATAAGTAACTACATACCCTAAGGGCCCAGGGTGACTCAATTATGGTGGATATAATACACTAAGTAGGACATGGAAAAGAAAACCAAGTTTTTTCTTTTTCAATTAATGCAAGCCCATTGGCTGCATATTGGAGTTTGATTTAAGTGCGGGTTACAAGTAGCTCCCACTATTGCTAGTATAAGTAATAAATAAAAAAAAAACTACCAACTAGTAACCACATTATATTAGGGTACTAGTGGCTTTGTATTTGTAGGAATATAGGCATAGCAGAGCATGCTATAGTAAAACATAACTATTAGTATATCAATAGGTAGCATTAAATTAGGAATAGAAATACATGTAATATACTAATTAATTAGAATAAATTAGCCTAATTAAAGATAACTAATATTTTTGTTAGCATTAAAAGATATCAATTAGCCTCAAAGTGAGAGTTAGCTCATTATTAACTATAGCGACTACATTATACAACTTAAGACTATTTCAAAGGAAATCTAGGTTATATTTTTTAGTTGAGTAGCAGAAACCACAGTGTGGTGGCCACACGCTGTGATTTCTAATGTGAAACAAGTGATAGTCATGATCTGACCACAGCATAGTGTTAAGAGGTATACGTCTACGTTATAGTTCTAGAACATAATATAGGTAAATTAAAGATAAATATTAAGTAGCATACGAAACAAATAAATATAGGTTTAGTGTCAAACGATAATAAATATGGAGCGCATGTATATGTCCGCATGTATAGTTAACGTCCTACTGGACCAGATGATTTTTTGGGAAAAGATTTTTTTTTTCTCCGGTTACCCCGGCTGCCTCGGTTAAGCGGCGCTTAACCTCTTTGCCGAGAGAGGGGATATTGTAGCGATGCTACATATTTGCCTAGGATAAATACATGCTTTTCCATACAAGATAACCGGTACAACATGACTGTCGCATTTCCAACAAAATAACATACACCAGAGTATGACACTTATGTAAAACTATAATGTACCTTCTCAGCTGTAGGTTGTTTAGCATATCCTGCCTCCTGGTTAGCTGGTTTCGAAGAAACAAGTCTAAAGAGTATGCCACTTGAACGGAACTTGTCACCCAAATTGCGCGGAGATTGTTGAACCAAACCTGGCTTCATGCATATCGAAATGATCCCCCTGGTCTACCCCAACTGCTCAAATAGGTCACTTCCTAATTTAATTAGTATTTTAGAATCATTTTCGGAATTTTTATGAAACATAAATAGTGAATATGAAGGTGTGAAAAGGTTGAAATTTTGACAGGAGAACTGTCAGAGAGTAGACTATGCGTTTAGTTACCGCATCGGAAAGAAGGTATTCTGGATGAAACAAGGTAGAAAACGTACGATAAAAATATAATTATTAGTAATTATTATTAACCACTTGAAATATTACAAGTATTAATGAGCATTGATATTTTTTCGAGAGTCATATGATTTGGAAAAGGTTTAAGTTGGTTTGACGTTTGATGCGTCGATATGGATCGAAACGGAGGGCTGGGGGATTTTGCTAGAATCGACAATGGATGGGGAGTTGGTACTGGGGCACGCTAGCATTTAGACAGTTCCTAATTGAATATCGAAATAAACCGCCTCGCCCCCTTCCGCCGCCTGCCCTGGCCGGTGGAAGATTGGGATATATGTAAAGTGCGCCGTGTGTGTGTGTGTTGTGCGCGAAAAGGGCGTAGCCCACCGAGTGCTTTCCGTGCCGCCGGCGAACGCAAGCATGGCCGACGGTCGTGTTGCTCCGAGCGCCGTTGCGCGCTCCCTGATGTGCTGAGCGTCGTGGGGACGCTGGTTTTCACCGCAGGGCGCAGTTTCCAAGGCCTGTGGACTGCGTGCCGCCTGGCGATCCCGAGGTGCTTCACACAGGCCTCCCCTTCACTTGCGTGGCCTGTCGACTCTGAGGCGCGACACGTTGGCGCCACCATCAAGCCGTAGGGCACGGCCTTGACCCGCGAGCAGTGTGTCGGACAGCCTTGCCGCGGTCCGACGACCCCAAGGTCTCATCGCGCGGGTCCTTCTTGTGGAACTCCTGAGCGCCGCGGGTTGTTCTCGCCCAGGCTTGCCAAAGCCGGAGCTTGAGGAACGCCCGTCGCCCACCGTCAGCGATCCGCCTGCTGCGTTAAATACCAGCGGGCCTGTGGATGATAGCTACGTTCGGTACCCGTGAGTGCACTAGACTTTTATCCCAGGTTTTGGCCAAAACCCCGCGTCTCGTTCATCTCGCGATCGTAGATTAAGGTTTACTATAGTGTCACCCCATGACCGCCGACAGTTTAGAGAAACCGATTGTATTCTGAGCAGCGCCCGCCCTAAAGCGGAGTGCATTGTAGTAGTTAGCGAATTGTATTAAATTGCATGTCATATATTTGATTTTATCTTTTCAATATCCTATCAAGTTCCCATTAACCAGGTAAGAGTAACAAGAGGACCCTTGCACTCCAATAGTCCAATGTTTCACTGCGGATCTTATCCGAGGCACTATTTCCATTAATTATTTAGACATCTTAAAAACCTTATTATTTCTCATACAACAACAACATCATTTTTTATATACGACAAAACCCACGATGAAAGCCGCTCAATTTAATGCTCACCTCAACCAACGCAACGCTTCTTCAAAAATATAAACAGGTAAATATTATGCTCGTGTAGCAATGCACGCACGAGAACTTTCCAAAGTTGCGAAACTTTCCACATGAGAAATTCTCGGTAACTTCTGAGAATGTTCTCGAGAACGAGAATTTATTTATTTATCGTTGTTTATACCATGAATATTCACGATAGTTTAGGTGTAGTCCTTACCCCCAGAAAATTCCGACTTTTGGTCGTCCGCTTCCGGTCAGAAAAATGTATGACGGCCCGGCCAAACGGTCAGACTTAGGTGGGGGGTGCTCGACCAAATGTCATAGAGGGTCCCTGGCAGTTTTTGACGCCGCCATTTTTTTTCAATATGGCCGACTTTTTTTTTTAACTTTTTTAATTTTGTCCTAGCGCGCTGAAATTTTGGTCACGGAATCTCGGGGTTCCCTAGACACCTATGAAAATTTTTTTTTTGGAAAAATGCTACAATTGTGGGAATACAGGCCACTTTTATTTTGTATGGCAACTTTTAAACGGTGCGTGATAGGTGGGGGGTGCTCGACCAAATGTCATAGAGGGCCCCGAGATAAAACAATCTGCATTAAAAAAAAACAAAAAGGCCGACTTTTTTTTTAATTTTTTTCAAGTTGGTCCGAGCGCGCTGAGATTTAGCATGGCGGGAGATAGAGGCCTCTAGATTCTAATTAAACAAAAAAAAAATTTTGGAAAATATTGTCGAAAGTCGAAATGTTCTCTGATATACAGTGAGAATTTAAGCAACTTATTGGTAAATTTATCACATCAACAAAATAGCTAACTGTAATAGACAATAATATATGCATAAGAACATTTAGTTATAAGTTATGCCTATTTAAACTTTGTTCCAAGTATATTCTCTTGTTTAAACAATAATTTCCATGTTGCAGGAATGTTCTGAGAACATTCTCGAGAACGTTTCCGCTTTTTGGGAATGTTCTGCAATTTGTACATTGCTATGCTCGTGTTGTTCAAATTCAGTAGGCACGTGTTTCGGCGAAATACTCAAAAGTCACTTAATATTGTTTCATTTACCGTCAAATATTTTTTACAATGTTGTTTAATATAATAATGATCTGTTTTTGTCAAAGGAAGAGCCTTGAGTCCCCGACAAGCTCGGCTCTCTATACAAACGTACTGCCGTATTCGAACTTCAAGATATTCATAAGAGACGACACGTACTAGATCCATTCTAGATACGTTATAGTTTAGATATCAACCAGTTCTCTTTTGCGTTTAGCGCAATTCGGGCAACCAATGTCACTTTTACGTTAGATAGAGTAAGACATCTATTAGATGTGAATTGGATCTCTAAGTCATATCCTGTGGAAATCGTTCAAGAGTATCTCCAGAATCGCGCAAATGTCAAATTTGACAGGTTAGATTTTAAACATATCGTTATCTTGGTGATGTCTAAAAGATATCTAATAGATATCTATTTCAGAATCCGAATCTGTCCCATTGTTACGCTCTCATTTTAAAACGATTAGCTAGATTGCTCTGAAACTTTGTACTAGCAATAGGATATCATATTATAAGATACCATTGTAAAAATATATATATATTTAGGTTATGGAGATGACCAGTATCATCGTATCCTTCCAGTTTGAAATATATTATAGGGCAGATAAGCGTACAAAGAGAGGCTTTTAACTCTTTTAAGTTTTAAACCTGAACATTTTCCTTATTCGGCTACAAAGAATAAATGAGAGTTTACTCTGAAACATTCATCGCTCTCTGTTATTAAAACAGCCTTTCCCTTGAGGAAGAAGCATTTTGATTTCTAATTCAACACTGGTTATGATCATAAAATTGTTATTACAGTAAGTACCATTTCTTCATCAACTGAAGAGGGACAAAACAACAGTTACTTAAATACTGTCTGCCTAAATGCCTAACATTGTGGAGTTAGAGTGCCGTGGGGACCACTCGACCGATCAGCGAGACTTAGCGAGGCCGCTACGGTTTTCAGACTGAGGCATGTTTTGCACGCCATGGAGTCGAGTTCTTAGACGGACCAATATAACAGACCATCGATATTTGTGAGAAATATACTAAAACAGGGTCTGATTCAAATTGGTACGCCACGAGCAGAACTTGATTGGACTTGACAATGGACCGAATGACACCCCAGACCGTTTTGCGGATTCACGAATGGCAGTAAATGTGAAGTGTTCTCAATTTTCCCTCACTGCTAGAATACGGTAGAAGCAAAACAGATTACCTCTGTAACTCGAAGCCTTTAAAAAACGAATAAAAACCTATAAGTACAACCTAAGTCGCGAATTTTTTGGCGAGAGATTCGCGTTATCGAGGTTCCACTGTAATATATAAACAATCCAAATGTAAGATCGTCTTACACTACAAGTAGGTATAAAGAAAAATGCAAAAAGAAAACGGTCACCCATCCAAGTACTGACCATGCCCGACGTTGCTTAACTTTGGTCAAAAATCACGTTTGCTGTATGGGAGCCCCACTTAAATCTTTATTTTATTCTGTTTTTAGTATTTGTTGTTATAGCGGCAACAGAAATACATCATCTGTGAAAATTTCAACTGTCTAGCTATCACGGTTCGTGAGATACAGCCTGGTGACAGACAGACGGACGGACGGACGGACAGCGAAGTCTTAGTAATAGGGTCCCGTTTTACCCTTTGGGTACGGAACCCTAAAAAACTATAAATTTGTAAAAAAAAGTGTTATAGCACTGAACGCACTTGTCTGGTATTATTTTTCTTTGTATCCAGTTATGAATTGAAGACTTTTCAGTAATATGGTTCCGTTTATCATTCTTTAAGTCATCATTCACTTGCTCTTAAGGGGCCCACTGATTAACAGTCCGCCGGACGGTATCAGCCTGTCAGTTAGAACAAAATTTTCTGCACATCTGACAGGCCGATACCGTCCGGCGGACTGTTAATCAGTGGGCCCCTTAAATATATCTCATTCACTTGAGGTCGGCGCAGTATTTCTTTTTTTTCTATACTTCTGTCGCCCGACTCGCCCGTCATATCATCATTCACTTGTGTTCAATTCATTTCATATCTCAGAGTCCATCCATATTTCTTCCTCGATTGTTTGTCTTTCTTTAGATACAAAACTTTATTAAGTAGGTAGGTCGTAAACCTTACAAGGTTTGTTTTTGTTTTGTTACTATAACTTTTGCTATTATGGATTTTATCGCCCTAAATCGAATGTCGTACAATAAGTACAACAATAAACTTTTATTACAGCAATTTTATAGAACTGAAAAAAACATTTTGCCAGGACAAAATGTTGTAAGATGGAGAAAACAAAGGGCATTTGACGTGAATTACACTTTTTAATATACTGTATACTTAAAAGCATTTTTTGTTATAATAGACGATAATTTTATGTACTCTGTTTCTACACAAAAATAATATATAGTTCCCTTTGCGAGTATAAATTGCCAGATTTATATTTTTTAGACGATTTCTTATTTAATCACTACTGGTAAATTAATTGATAATCTGATGATCTTTATGATGATCAGTCAGTCTTAAAACAAAACGCTAGAAACACATTCGACGTGAACTGCCAGCGTTTCCCGCTACCCGTCCTAAAACAACTCAAACTGTAAGCTCCAGTTTGTTGCTCCGAATTTAAAATTCACACATTACCCAGAACCTGAGTGTCGGTGGAAACCAGAACAATTTGTACGTCACGCGCGTTACTGGGAAGCCAATAAAACACAGTTAAACTTTACCTTCAAATCAAGAGTGAACAGGCACCTTCTGGGCGAGCTCGCTCCATCGTAGGCCACGTCTACGCCTCGGCTAGTCTGTGGCCATGAGTAAACCCATGCATAATAAAAAAAAAAAAAACGAGAAGTTAGCTTGGCTCTCACGAGTCGTAACATAATTGCTACCTACATAATTCAGTATAGATGTAAAATATGATAATGTATTTTGATTTGAGGATTTTCTGTATTTATGCTATTTACTTCTGACAATTGCAATATTTTAATATTTTGCATAATAATGTTCTTTTTCGGTAATAAAGTGTCTCAAATAGTTATTATAGTTGATAGTTCAACTGGGGAAAACGACAATTTAAAAAGAAAATATGACTTTACTTGATTGAACTAGTTATAGTTTGAATTATGAAGTTCAGAGACCCTACCCTGAGTACCTATACTGCAGAATGGTGTAATTAATTTTACCTTTCCGTTCATGCCTTGAGGTTAGGGTTTGCAATCCGGATCCGAAATGTATGAAATTATCCGGATCTGGATCCGGATCCGCGGATCTTCCCATACATTTCGGATCCGTCGTGCAAACCCTACTTGAGGTATAAAGTAACCTTTGAAGTAATTTAAAAATGGGAGCGGTTCTCGATACATATCTTGTAATTAGCTTATCATGACTCACAGTTTTGTGTGTGTAGGTACCAATTTAATTGCCGTATTGATTTTGAGGCACTTTGAGATTTGTTGACTTTGGTCGTACTTGATTAATAGGTTTACGAAAATTCTTAGTAATGAAGACCTATCTTAATTACTAAGAATTTTCGTAAATCTAAAGTAAGTTGTAATTTGAATAGGGTAACAAGAAAAGTTCTGTCGTTAATTTTATCTTAAGTCACATTTATATTGCACTGTGTATTCAAATGATGTTAATTTTCCACTATTTTGCTACATAAATTAACTGCTCCCAACAAAATTGGACCGTCGCCAGAATGAACTGTGGGCTTAAAAATGGTTAACGTGCTCCGTACTTGACTATGAAGCAATTTTGGCCAATCGAGGCGTGCCGCGGTTACTTATTGAGTTGAAAGTATTTGGAAGGAAGGAGCCGGGTTTGATGAGGTTTTCCGGTGCAGGTTGACCTGCCAATTTTTTTAGCTGACACAGTATTATTATGGGCCCGATTCGGATTTTGAAATAGATATCTATTAGATATCTTTTAGACATCACCAAGATACGATAACGATATGTTTAAGATCTAACCTGTCAAATTTGACATTTGCGCGATTCTGGGGATACTCTTGAACGATTTCCACAGGATATGACTTAGAGATCCAATTCACATCTAATAAATATCTTACTCTATCTAACGTAAAAGTGATATTGGTTGCCCGAATTGCGCTGCAAAAGAGAACTAGTTGATATCTAAACTATAACGTATCTAGAATGGATCTAGTACGTGTCGTCTCTTGTGAATATCTTGAAGTTCGAATACAGCAGTATATTATAATATATCCCGGGATGTTTGATAGGTAGTAAATAAATAATAGGGTGGCGTAGTCACCGGTCACGTAAAATCAACTACTCTTTATGATACGTCGTAACGTTTTTGCTGACAAGTTAGTATGAGATTTGTTACTTTTTAAATAATTTGAAGCGCAAAATTAATTGACCTTATTTCTTAAGTGATACAATTTCATTTCATTATTATCTAAATTTCTTAGATAAATAAAACTTAATTTTCAACTTTATCGTCTCTTTACTCTTAAGAAGTGGAACAAAGCCGTATCCCGATTGTCACGTTTTCGAGAAATAAAAAGTTCGTCATTAATGAGTTGCGTGATAAAAATCTTAGGTATTTCTTACAAGTCTCAGGAATTGCCGTTATCGCTTCAGCTGGAAAAGTTTTTCAATTACTTTAATCACATTAGTCGGAAAAAATAGGATATAATTATTTTGTTTTTTTTCTTTATATATTTTAACTTGACGTCACCACATGAGTGGCGTCTCCTGGTGATTGAAAATTTTACGGTTTCCCCATTGTTATGATACGACCTTAATGCCCATATTGCTTATCTTGCTCACTAATAAATAGTAATATAGGTATTTATATCAAAACTAACAGTGTTTAAAAGCTGAATACCCCGAATAATCGTAGAATTCGTCTTTAAATGCAACTTGAAAAAAGCAGTTACTTATAAAAAAACTTACTTGGTTGGCGTGGTGACCCAAAATGAATCGTGGCCTCCAACACAAGAGCACGCCACTTTGCTCGGTCCAGAGCGGTATCCCGCCAACTTTCGCCGACGCCGAGCTCACGGAGATCTTATAAAAAATGAAAACTTAAACATAGACACAGCATTGATAATTCAAGCCCAGTTCGTCTTGAATCAAATAACACAGAAACGTTACATTATCTGAAGAGGTTCTCGTTTAAGCTGTTAGCACCAAAGCACGTATATTTAAACGTTCGTGTTAAGTGGATAACACCTAATGAAGAACATTTGAGATAAATGAGACTATTTGGTAATTGTTATGTCTAGACAATGAGGGTAGGTTTTGACATTTGTGTACAGTGGGGTACTTGTGAAAAGGCAGTCTGTCAACGCGAACCTGGACCAGAGGGCCTACCGCGAACCACGTTCGACGTGTTGCCTCTCTGTCGCACTTGTAAATTCGTACGTAAGTGTGACAGAAAGGTAACACGTCAAACGTGATTCGCGGTAGGCCTTCAGAGCTGAGCATGTGCCTGGACCCCTAAACCGTGAGTTATATTAGTAATGTTCAATTTTTATTTATTATAAATTTGACACACGATACGATAAACGATAACAATTATTAACAAAAAACAATAAGAATTATTTTTCTAAAGCAAAGGTAGTCTGTATTTGTGGTGATTAAAAATGTCGGTCAGTAAATGGATAGCCGTAGAATTATGTAAGCACGAAGTTCACAATTAGGTATTTTAGGCGGTACAATTTAAAATTAAATAATAAACGTTATTCATGAGATGAATTCAGTTGAATTTACCACATAAAGTGTCCGTTAAAAATCTCGAAGCATACTTCTGCGGAGTAGCTTTTAAACTAATGCTAAAATAGTGAAGCGTGAACTAAGCTAAGCGCTTCCAAATCCAAAGCATACGAGCTTTATGTAATATATCAGTAGCTAAGCCAATTAAATACTGTACTTTTTTTTGACGTGTTAACGTCTTATAAATCGATGAACACCGGTAGCATGCATGAAAAAGTGTGGACATATCTCCATGGTAACGTTGCATAATGTAATGTTAATGTTTTCTTATGACGTTATCACGCAAAATTATCGTCCGTAAACCGACTTTACAGACAACCATTTTTTTTTTAATCCATTGGTTTAAAATCTATGCCAATTCATGAGCCGATTAATGCCTATTAGTTTACTTTAATGTGCAAATGGGAAAGATATAACAAGAAGGAACAGGGTAAAGGATGTCAAGAATCTACGAAATCTTTAACAAACCTTTTGAAATACCTTTTTAAACTTGTACTTGAGGGCTACATTGACGCGGCTGGCTATTTCTAGTTATCAAGAAAAAAAAGGAATGCAAAGAAAAGTAGAATTCTTTTGAATCAAGTGAAGTAGACTTATGCATAATTCAAGATGGAAACTAGTTTCCATGAGATATTGCATTTAGACTCTGAGTGATATTCACAAGTCTGGATTTTCTTTTGAATGAATAATTATTTTTACAATCTCTCTAGATTTTATCTTCTTCCTTACGAGAATGTGCTTGGTATAAAATTGTGGCACAAACCTGGAAATTATAAAAAATTATGAATATTTACTGCTATTGTAATATACATGCTTATGTATATTATTTGGAAGTCTTTTATTAACACATAAAAAACGAATAAAATAGCTTTATTGCACTACCACTTTATTAAATACAGCTATTACATTGCACTATACTACTTTATTTTTAACCTAATTAGGATTACCTACCGAATGAACAAACAAATTCATATATAATATATAATTATTATAATAAATAATTCTGATTGTTTCAGACGTAAATTCGGCTTTATTTTATCCGGCATTAACATTTTTAATTTTTTATATTATTTAGGTATATTTAAACAAACGGTTACACATGTTGTGAAACGTTTGTACTTATAGTAGGTATTTCGATTTTATTTACTTTAAAATTATGCATTTTGAATTCGAGTACATTGCTGAGAACAACCCATTACCCAACCCAGTACATTGCGGACTGTAAGTTACGTCGAATTCAACCGACCGATCAAAAACCGCAATGTAATGAAATTCGCATGCGAGTTCTCGCATCGTCTAAATGAGCCCTTAAAGTAAGTTGCGTTCACGCTAGCGTTTATGTCAGTGCCAAACTGTTGGTAACTGTACTGATGAGTGTAATGAAATGGAAATCGAACGCATAACCGTTTTGTAAGTACATACCTCTCTTCTCATTCCCTTAACACCCTGTCACTCAAAGGATTCCGCGGTGTTTGTTCCGCGATCCGCCATTACTTAAGAAGGATTTAGATATAGTTTTGCGGGGTTTTGTTACTGAATCTTGAATTAATTGCAATTTTGGTGATAATAGCAGATGAAATAGATATCTTTTCAGGTAAGCGGGTTTGACAATTGTTATAAATGGTATTTTATGTAACGTTGAGTAAATGTAAATAATGCAATATAGAAGTCACATTTGTGACTTTCCAGAGTAGGTTATAATGCTTTTTATCAGGCTATCAAAGGCTCCTTATGTACATGAAGCGCAAGGGTTCTTTGGTGGAAACCCATAGTATATTTAATATAGTTTTTTTTTAACATACCGGGTGTGGCCTGTAATACGAGCAAAAAATTAAACTGTAGACTGTACTCCTCATACTGACCAACATTTGTTCAGCAACTTTTAAAAATAACTTATGGGGTGATTTCTAATACACTTTAAAGTTTATTCTAAGACGCAATGTATTGCGAATTATGTTATGTTTAAGTCATGACAAGCAACGTCAATCACAAGTGATATGGCATGGCGATGGCGTCCATTGAAAATAATATTTATTTTGTATGAAAAATAGGAAGTCTAAATACTTCATAATATTTTTTTTTTTTTTGTTTTTATTATGAATGGGCTTACTCATGGCCACAGACTAGCCGAGGCGTAGACGTGGCCTACGATGGAGCGAGCTCGCCCAGAAGGTGCCTGTTCACTCTTGATTTGAAGGTTGCCGGGTTATAAGAACACGGAAATATAGAAATATTTAAAAGTTGTTTAACAAAAGTTTCAACGTTTGAGGAGTATAATCTATGTTTTAATTATTTGCTTATGTTACAGGCCACACCCGGTATATCTTAATCAGAATCACGTTAACAATGTTACGAATATAAGAAGTAATGTCGGATTAGTGTCAAACTGCAATATAAACGATCGCTTTGTGTATAAGATACTCTCAACCGTCTCAATCATAAAGTTTTTATTGCAATCGCTTTAATTAAGTCGAAGCGATTTGGCGGAGCATCTGAATTTCAAATAAGTCGTTTAATAAAACGCTTGTTTTCTGCCGGAACGAACAAAGGGGAAGCGTTGAAACTGACGATGGCTATAAATCTTTTCTGAATTGAAATGTAGCAGCCAGTTCCAAATTTAATTGTTCTGTTTTAGCGGCGAGAAATGAATATGCGGATGGGTGCGAGGATGTGAATAATTTATTAATTGTGTGATGATTTGTCATGGAATATAAATCGTTTCTTCAAATTGATACGTTCAAATTCTGTCTTCTTCCTCGCGTTATCCTGGCATTTTTGCCACGGCTCATGGAAGCCTGGGGTCCGCTTGACAACTAATCCCAAGAATTGGCGCAGGCACTAATTTATACGGAAGCATCTGCCCTTTTCCAACCCAGGGGGTTAAACAAGGCCTTATCGGGATTAGTCCGGTTTCCTTAAGATATTTTCCTTCACCGAAAATCGAATGGTAAATATCAAATGATATTTCATAAGTACATAAGTTCCGACAAACTCATTAAAATAATCTCTCTTTACCGCTTATAATTTGTATATCTTACACGTGCTGAATATAATTGCTTAAATTCGAATCAAATGTTTTGAGCACACTTTTTTTCAGTAAATTATCATTCACATGTGAAGATACCGCACCCGTTTTCATATTTACACGTGCTCATATTACATTTGCTACGTGGATATTTCGTAGGCGAAGTGGCTTTATGAAGCTACTTCTCTCACAACCTCATATCGTTTTCATGTTATTTAAATTTAAATTCTATTTTCAAAGGTATACTTAAGAGTTAAAGTGACATTCCATTTCCAACTGCAGCTGCAATACTGTTCATTTTACTATGGAAACGCGTCGCTGTCACTGTCAATTTCCATGGTAAAATGAACAGTATTGCAGCTGCAGTTGGAAATGGAATGTCACTCTTAAGGTACTTTACAATTAATCGGTCAATGAAACATGGTTACATTAAACATTTTAAATTGTACGTTAAACTGTCCAGATTATGTGTTATTAAAAGTCTGCAAGAATATAAATAATGATGAAGTGTCTGCGAGATAAAAACAATTTTGTAGCGGGTATTCAAATGAATTCTCACTTCATATTGGATGTTTTAATTTCGTAAAGTTACGGTTTTCAAACGAATAACAATAAGGTTGCTTGTCGGCGTGTACGAATATTAAAAACGTTTTAGAGTTCAGTTTCTTTAATAACTCTTGTCATGCCCGTTTGTCTAAGGTCATAGCCATATTACTCAGTAGGTAAATTATAACTATAAGACTACCTATATAAAATTGCAACGTGCCCCAAAAAAGGGGCCTAGAATATTTAGAAGAACAGCAAAACAGTGCATTTGATTATTTGAATGTTATAAACGCAGTCATGTTTGTGTTTATGTTTACTTATTTAAATTAGTCTTGTAAGCTTGCTCAGCACTATCAAACAAAAGATAAGGCTCATTTGTAATTCTAATTCGAGTCTGGTTGATCTGAATACAAGTCAATCTAATATTTATCTTGTAAGCCTCACTTTATTTCTACTAATACCTACTGTTTGTTGGTTTTATTTAATATGTATAAACAAAAATCAATCACAATAATATAATCAAATGTAAATCGATACTTAATTAAATCGAGTTATACATTGAAATGTAGCAACACTAAGTCACATTTTTTTTCTGTGGCAATTCTCATATACCCTCTCTTTGAACTTGAACGGACCTGTACTTGCTTCCCAGTGTTTTACAAAAGATAAATTAATATAATTATCTAATCCGCATATAATCTTTTATTCCACGGCCCTTAAATAACAATAGGTTATGTGTCCAGCATTCTTAAAATAGTATGGTCGTTGTAAAAGTGCAAATATTAAAATCAACGTAAAGTGAAAGTGTCATAGTAAAAAAATTGATAACCGTTAACAATGGACAAGTTAAAACAAAAACGGAACATTAAGCCTTTTAATAAATAATAATAAATAAATAATAATAAATATTTTAGGACATTCTTACACAGATTGACTAAGTCTCACAGTAAGCTCAAGAAGGCTTGTGTTGTGGGTACTCAGACAACGATATATATAATATACAAATACATACTTAAATACATAGAAAACACCCATGACTCAGGAACAAATATCTGTATCATCATACAAATAAATGCCCTTACTGGGATTCGAACCCAGGACCATCGGCTTCGCAGGCAGGGTCACTACCCACTAGGCCAGACCGGTCGTCGTAGGTCGGTCTTTTGATGGTGAAAAATATAGTATATGGAAATTTCGAATGCGATCGTTGCTCAGTGAATTAAATGTGATTGATGTTATTGACAACGAAATTCCCGAGGTTCAAGATGAGGACTGGGTGAGCAATAATCGAGTGGCGAAGAACCTCCTAGTTGAGTATTTATCTGATTCGTATATTGGATTTGTAAATGACACAATTACAGCCAAAGAGGTGTTTAATAATCTTGATTCGTTGTATAATCGAAAAAGCTTAGCAACTCAATTGGCTTTAAGAAAAAAACTGTTATGTTTGAAGCTACAGGGTGACATGTCCCTAGTAAAACATTTTACTATATTTGATGATTTAATCACGGAGTTGATTGCGGCCGGGGCAACATTAGACGAGACGGACAAGGTTGCGCATTTGTTGCTGACCTTGCCTGGATCTTATGACGGCTATTGAAACTTTGTCGGAAGATAGCTTGACATTGGTTTTTGTCAAAACCAGGCTGTTAGATCATGAAGTTAAATTAAAAAATGAAGCAGGTGATACAAGTCTAAAAGTGTTACATGTCGAGAACAAAGGTGAAACAAGCAAAAAACGGAAATTTAGCGATGGAAATCCGAATCATAACTACCCTCGACAAAATAATAAAAGGTTCAAAGGAAAGTTTAAATCGAAATTCGTTAAATGTCATCACTGTGGTCGCAAAGGACATACTAAGAACGATTGTTATTACTTCAAGAGGAACAACAACCAGCAAAATAATACGGACAGGCCGAGAACAGTTCAAAATGTTCAGTTAAATCAAGCATCGACGTCAGATGATTTCTCTGGATTTGCATTTATGGCCGGCGAGCGTCTGCAAGAAAATAACGCAATCAAACTGACGTTTTTATTGGACTCTGGTGCATCGGATCATCTTATAAACAGGGATGATTATTTTAATACTTGCGAAACATTAAGTACATCTGTGAAAATGTCTATTGCTAAAACTAATACATTTATTTCAGCAACAAAACGAGGCCATATCAATGTCGTCAGCAATGTCGGTGTCGCTGGTGTTTTGGAGAACGTGCTGTTCAGCCCTGAGGTGCCATACAACTGGCTGTTGATCACGAAGATGCAGAAGGCTGGCTTCACAATAACATTCGAGTCAGATGGGACCTGCCGCATCACGAGGGATGGTGAGGTCATCATGACAGGTAAACCTTCGCGCAATTTAATTGCTGTAGATTTTGATCTGCCTGCGAGAATAAATCAGTCTGTTTCCCAAGTATGTCAAAGCAGTAATGATTCTTACAAATTATGGCACGAACGTTTAGGTCATATAAGTAAAACTAAATTCCTTGAAATAAAAGCGAATAATATGATTGAAGACATGCAACAGATTGAAAAAGTTGTTCCAAATGACAACTTGTGCGAAGCTTGCATAAATGGGAAACAGACGCGACTACCCTTTAATAAAGTTAAGGATAAAAGTTATGTTAAACGACCTTTATTTATTGTGCACTCGGATGTCTGCGGTCCTATTACTCCACCGACAACTGACAACAAAAAATATTTTGTTTTGTTTGTTGATCAGTATACACATTACTGTGTCGTATATACACTAACGTATAAATCAGACGTATTCTCAGCGTTTAAGGATTTTGTTGCAAAAAGTGAAGCAAAGTTTAACCTAAAATTTGTAAATTTGTATTGTGACAACGGTGGAGAATATTTATCTACCGACATGAAAGATTTTTGCAAGGAAAAGGGTATAACTTATCATTTGACAGTAACCGAGAACTCCACAGTTAAATGGTGTGTCTGAACGCATGGTGCGGACAATAACTGAAAAGGCTCGTTCTATGTTAACTGGTGCTAAATTGAATAAATGTTTGTGGGGTGAAGCAGTGCAAACTGCTGTACACTTAATCAATATAACACCAACAAGGGCTTTAAAACAGTCTAAAACACCATATGAGATGTGGCACGACAAAAAGCCTAGTATCAAAACCCTTAAAGTGTTTGGTTCAACTGTGTTTGTCCATAATAAAACCGGTAAAACTAAATTTGATGATAAATCTTGGAAAGGCATATTGGTAGGTTACGAGCCAAACGGTTATAAGGTATGGAACACAGAATGCGAAAAGTGTGTTACTGTCAGGGATGTTGTGGTGGATGAGACGAATTTTCTTGTGTCCAGGCCATGGCCAGAAGGGAGTAAAGTTGAATATTCCCAGGACAAAACTGATAGTGCCTTTGTGCCAAAATCAGTATCGCAAAAGTCTCAAGATACACACGTTCCTAAATCAACGTATTCAAAAGTTGATGAGCAAGGCAGGCCAAGTAAAATTCGCAGATTAAATTCCAATGAACCACTTGAAACTGAGATAAACTCTGATACATCTGAGACACCTGTAAATAGAGATGAGTCGGACCTAAGTGCACCTAGGCGAAGTGATAGGCTTAAAGCACAAAATAGATAAGTACAGAAATCAACCTACATACAAAGCGCGCTCGAGCAACGCACACATAGACACTGCTCACGGACACGATATCTCGGACCAGTTGGGACCAGTGCGAGCGCGAGTGCCATCCGCTTGAGACATGCGTCTGTGAACTTTTTTGTGCAATAATGGAGAAACAAAACAAAAAGTTATTATAACGTACAGTGGACGGTTGTTTAAATTCAACATTAAACGGTGAATTGTCGTTTTTTAAGCTACCAGTGGTTTCAGAGAGAATGCGTATGCGAATTTATTACATTGTACATGAGAATGCGAATTTATTACACTTAAAAATATAATAATCGTGTATTTCGCCAATCTCGGAATCATCGCAAGATATTTTCTGTGGCAAATTTGTAATATAACAATGACATTAAAATTAAAATACCTATTTGAGTTATTAATGTTATTATTAATTTATATTTCCATTCTTCCCGTTTCATCCTCAACAATAAATCAAACAACTAAATACTAGATACGATATGATAGATACGAGTGCCACTACCACGATAGTTTTTGTGCATAAGTCATAGTTCGCAACAATCGCAACCCTAGAGCGACCGCCGAGCGTAGGTATGAAAAGTAAAGTACATACATGTGATTGACTTCTGTACTTATCTATTTTGTGCTTAAAGGTCGTACGCCTGTGTCATATAATGAAATTGATGACGATTATTTGTATAGTGTACAGTCAATCTCAAGTAAAGTACCAAAAACATTTCATGAAATTAAAACCCTTGATGATAGGCCTCAGTGGGAGAAGGCAGTTAGGGATGAATTAAATTCATTAAAAATGAATGATACATGGACTCTTGTACCACGACCCGCGAATAAAAACATAGTCGATTGTAAATGGATTTTTACGATTAAAAGTGACGGATTTGGAAAGCCTTTGCGGTATAAAGCTCGTCTTGTAGCTCGAGGTTTCAGCCAAGAATACTTGACCGATTATAATGAAACCTTTGCACCTGTCGCTAGAATAGCTAGTTTTCGATTTATAATTAGTTTCGCTAATCAAAATAACTTGTTGATTCATCATATGGATGTTAAGACAGCGTTTTTAAATGGAACTCTAAAAGAAGAAATATATATGAAAGTTCCAGACGGTGTTTTAAATAAAAATAATTACGTGTGCAAATTAAACAAAGCTTTATATGGGCTTAAACAGGCTGCAAGATGTTGGTTCGAGGTCTTCGAGAAATCACTTAAGGAGAAAGGCTTTCAAAATTCGTCAGTCGATAGATGTATATATATTTTAGATAAAGGAGACATCAACAAAAATATTTATGTTGTACTGTATGTTGACGATTTGGTCATAGTGTGTGCCGATATTCAAACAATGAATGATTTTAAAAATTACTTAAAAACTAAGTTTGAAATGACGGATCTTAAGGACATACAATTCTTTCTCGGTATAAAAGTAACACGGTACAGTGACACTATTACCTTGGACCAAAGTGCGTACATTCAAACTATACTTAGTAAATTTAACATGAGTGAATGTAATCCCGTGTCTACCCCCACTGAAGCAAAACTAAACTATGAGGCATTAAACTCAAAAACAAATTATGATGCGCCTTGTCGTAACCTTATAGGATGCTTAATGTATCTCATGTTATGTACACGACCTGATTTGAGTGCTTCAGTAAATATACTAAGTCGGTATACAAATAACAATAATCAAGAATTGTGGCAATGTCTAAAAAGGGTACTTAGGTATATAAAAGGTACTATGGATTTAAAATTAACCTACAAAAGAGGTAGTTATACAAACCTTTTAAGTGGGTATGCCGACTCTGATTGGGGAGGCAGTGATAATAGTGACAGAAGAAGTACTACTGGTTATGTATTTCAATTATTTGAGCAATGCACAATTACTTGGTGTACAAAGAGACAGGTTTCAGTAGCAGCATCGTCTACTGAAGCTGAATATATGGCTTTATATGAAGCAGTTAAAGAAGCATTGTGGCTTAAGTCTCTTGCAAACAGTATTAATTTAAAAATTACTGACCCAATAATTATATTTGAAGACAACAACGGATGTATAAGTATAGCTAATAATCCAACTTGCCACAAAAGGTCAAAACATATTGACATCAAATATCATTTCTCAAGGGAACAAGTTCAAAATAATGTAATCAAATTAATACATGTTCCTACAGGTGATCAATTGGCCGATGTGTTGACGAAGCCGTTGCCTGCAGTTACTTTTCATAAGATGAGAAGCAGGATGGGTCTTGAAAAGGTTATGATTGTAAACTGTGCTAAAATGATTTTCATTATTGATTAATTAGTAAATCAAAATCATAGATTTATATGATTAATTAATTTTATGCAAATGGTCTGATTAGGTTTTTCTGGGTTTTCCCTAATCCTTGCAACGAATGTTGGATCATAATGTATTTCCCAGCATACACTCGGAAGTAATATATGGTCTCTGGATTAATTCTACTTGAATTTATGTAAGTAGGTGATTCATTTTTGAGGGGGCGTGTTGGTTTTATTTAATATGTATAAACAAAAATCAATCACAATAATATAATCAAATGTAAATCGATACTTAATTAAATCGAGTTATACATTGAAATGTAGCAACACTAAGTCACATTTTTTTTCTGTGGCAATTCTCATATACCCTCTCTTTGAACTTGAACGGACCTGTACTTGCTTCCCAGTGTTTTACAAAAGATAAATTAATATAATTATCTAATCCGCATATAATCTTTTATTCCACGGCCCTTAAATAACAATACTGTTACGCAATTCAAATAGGTACGTAATTGAGAATTTTGCTTGATTTTATGCAAAACAAATAAAACTTCTAACCTACTTACTTACAACCTTACATACCTTACTTATTTTACTGTGTAATTGGCTACCGTTTTCTATGATAAAAATAGGTTAAGTACGTGAAATAAACTTCGGAGGAGATTGAAATTGTTATTACGTAATAATATTTTACCCATATAAAGTGTTTGCCTTTTGTTTTGATATAGGCAACCCGAATAGCGAGCGACTTTGTTAAAGCAACATATTTATACGCTTTGATATTTTACATAATTATAAAGGTTTTCAAATAAGAGGTCAATTTGGTCAATATTACATAGTTTTTATAAAATTAAATACAATATGAAAAATACTCGAATACTCATTATATTATATTATATATATATATATATAGGGGTTGCATTATATTTCATATTTCTATAGGTAACAAAAAATGATTACGAGCTTCTTTCATTTTTAATGAGAAAAATAGTGACCCCAAAATGTTTGGTCCGTTTGGTTACGGTTTTCAGTACAATCTTCTCACTACAACAAATCGGTCAAATTATTTTTTAATAAATTTTGGGGATACTTTTTTTCTCGTATTAGGATCGAAAGAGCTCGTGATTCTGAGTGGAAATAATACAAAAATTCCAAAATGCAAGTTACGGGTTAGTACAACTTTAAATAGAAATGCTCCTAACTATATAAAAGCAGTGTTATATTATACTGAATGAGCTTCAGTTGACACCTGATGAAAATTCGCAAGCGAAATATGTATAGACTAGATAAATAATAGTCCATTTACTTCAGACCAGGCACTCGACGTAAATCTATAATATTTTAAACATAATATTCATTTCATAAATGAATAATTTAAAATGAAACGATGTAACTTATTATTGTCACTACTACAAAAATAATTGAAAGCAATAGTAAGTTTTTAATTAAATAGTTAACTTTCACCAACAAGCTCTGCGCACGCTATGTGAAGTAAATTAGCGAGTCCTGAGACGCAGTTTAATTCACTGCATCGGATGACAATGCAGTTCTGAACTGGAATTACAGGAGTCAGCAATTCGTAAGGATTACATGGGCTGCTGATCGAACATAACTATCGCAGCGATTTGCTGCGTTTCGCTTAACTGTTTTGAACCTGGTTGGTTGATTAGGATTGTGATATGTTTTGAACCTGGTTGATGTTGATGATGTTTTCGTTTAGCGGTATTTAAAGGTACATGAACTATAGTTAAAGCCAACAGCCATCATCCCCAGCAGGATGACTCACGCTAGACCGGGCCGGCCCGGGCCGAGGTGACATGTCATTTTCTATGACGGCTCATCGGTGATCATTGATCATTCATTTCATAGAAAACGAAGCGCCGGAAGCTCCAGCCCGGCCCTGGCTAGGTCTAGCGTGGGCCATCCTTAAGTCGTACTCAAAGTTACAACACTAGGAGTGAAGTGAATTTGCGATTCCTGAGACGCACCGCAACCCAATTGGCCTTGCGTCGAGTGACAATGTAACTTTAAGTTGAAATTATAGGGTGACTCGAAAATTGGATAGGATTGCATGCTGCCGAGTGACCGTAACTAGGACCAATCGGGCTAACTTGATTTGGCTGAATTGTATTCGAATGATCGATCAGTGATGGTATTGAAGTTACTGGATACTGGATAGGCAACTCTTTGACATAATCAATTCTACCAAAACTGGGGTAACTAACAGAGAACAATCGATTGCGCTTCGACAACGAAACGCTTTGTATCTCTCTAACTCTTCCATGGATATTAGTGCGGCAGCGGCAGTGACCGTTGCATTTCGTTCGCTACGAGTACGGAGCGTAAACGATTGGCAAGGGCTACGCAGTACGCACTCTACGCGGGGAGTACATATTAGAATTCGCTTACGACTGATTTCTTAATTTAAATTAACTACATCGTGTCTATTCTTGGATAAAGTTCCCATTTCGTAAACAAACCCAGTTCTCTCGGAGCCCATTAACATTGCATTCAGTGAGATAAAGTCAATACTAATAAAGCCAGGCGCAAATAAAGTATCGACGTAACAAGTTTTAACAAGTTCAAGATCTGAAGCCCACGCCACGCTAAATACGGAACTTCCGTTACGTTTATTTTGTCTCAAACTTAAATTTGTTTTCAGTTAACAGTGTTTGACAGTTTCATTTACCTAGTTGTTTGAATATCTGTAGGCCTAGCACATGGTTGATGCGATAGTATCTCGGCCGCGAGATAGACCTACCCGTCTTTTTCTAACTCTATGCATTAAAGAGGGGCGGGAAGTCTATATCGCTGGCGAGATACCGCATAAGATAAGAGCAAGCTTGGGATCGGGCCGCCGTTTAAATTTGAATTGAACTTATTATTTATTTTCGTGTTAATTAATTTCAGCCCTTGTGAAATTACAGAGGAAATGAATAATTCTGCTTTGTACAACCGTTTCTATTTGTTTTTAAATGTTTTATTTATGTGAAAATGAATTGCATAGTTTTTAATGTATTTCATTGCATAAAAACTCCATTCATTATTCAATTCCTTATATAGTAACGTATATTAAATTTTATCACTAGAAAATTATATGAATGTATGTCAATAACGGAAATATCTGTTAGTTAAGCTGCCTGGACTACTTAGTGGCAGTGAGAAAATCATATCGAATCTAGGCGTTTTGCACTAAATCATGACGCGAAAAAAGTTCACGAAGAAATTACTCGGCTTCTAGGAAACTTTTTGGTATTTACCTAATTCGAAAAAAAAACTTGCGCGGCTGGAAGATGTTTATATCAACGTTAGCCAGTCTTCTACGAGACCACGGTGACGACGCCGTCCTCGAAACGTCGGATATAAATTTAAAAATTTAATTATACCTACCCGTTTTAGTAAATAATAATGAGTAAATGTCGTGAAAGTTTAAATCAGAGTAAAACAAAGTTTATCCGCCACTGTCTCTTACCAGGTGAGTAATATGAATTAACCAGCAGCCGTATTCGAACTTCAAGGTATTCACAAGAGACGACACGTACTAGATCTATTCTAGATACGTTATAGTTTAGATATCAACTAGTTCTCTTTTGCAGCGCAATTCGGGCAACCAAATGTCACTTTTACGTTAGATTGAGTAAGATATCTATCAGATGTGAATTGGATGTCTAAGTCATATCCTGTGGAAATCGTTCAAGAGTATCTCCAGAATCGCGCAAATGTCATATTTGACAGGTTAGATCTTAAACATATCGTTATGGTATCTTGGTGATGTCTAAAAGATATCTAATAGATGTCTATTTCAAAATCCGAATCGAGCCCCAGGTCTCGATGGAATATTGTTCGTTTTCGTAGATGCGACAATGATAGTTTATTATCCGAATGGTTTGTATGATAATGCACTGCTATGTTATGCATGAACCGGGGCCTCCGGCGACATTATTTGGAAAACTTTGTTCAAAACGACCAAAACGTATTATCCGCTGATTCATGGTATTTCTGTTTTAACTGATATAAATTTAAACGTTACAGTAGCCTCCAAAAATATTTATTATTACTACGGAATAATAATATTGTGCGTATTGCGTGTATTTAATAATTAATCATTAAAGTAGGTATGGGAATGCTGGTAAGTATATTAACTGTAGTTGGAACACCTCCTCGGTAGTCATCATGGGAAAGCTAGAGGTCCCGAATTCGGATCCCGGTAAGGCCATTTATTTCTTTGTTTATAGTGAATATTTTCTCCTGTATAAATATATTATATATCATAGACAACCTGTTATAAATTAGTTTTTGCCAAAAATGTCATTTTAAATACAAGTATTATGACTGCAAGAACACCCCCAAAGATCTTTGAACTCGTAATACGTACTAAATCATTTGAGTCCAATCTAGGGGTGTCTAATAGTAGCCCTCGAACAGCTCTCTTAATTCTCATTTCCACATTCTAGTTCTGTGATCAGATCAGGTGGTGAATAATAATTACATAGTCACCTATCTATCTATATCTATACATATAATAAAGCTGTAGAGGGTCGAAAGTCTGTACATGGAAGATATTTGAAAAAAAGTTGGCTGGGGATACTTAGAATCGATAACAGAACACGTTCCAACAGTTTTTAGAATTTTTGTCTGTTTATCTGTTTGTCTGTTTATTTGAACGCGCATCACGTGAAAACGGCTGAACGGATTTTGATGCAAACTTTACTAATCTATCGAGAAAATCTCCGGCCAGGTTATAGGCTATAAAAATTCAACCCTTAAAAGGGGGTAGCCATAACACTCGCTTGATTTAAGTTTGCCTCTGAATCTTATGGCGCTACTTAGGAAGGAGGGGCAAACTTTTTTCAAATATGTGCTACCACTATTGAGTACCCTGGTAAACTAACAGATGGCGCTGAATTTAATACGTAGTGACATGAATAGCCACCGAGGAAGGTTTTTGCCAAATTAACTCTAAGTTTAGATGAGGGGGTACGGACATCAACAAATTTCATTGAATAATTTTCTTGCATCTTCTATACATGAAAACAACCTCGCTGAAACCCTTAAATATCGAGCCCTATGCGAAGCTAGGCTGATAGAAAACTGTCCTATCCCTTCTTTGTATGAAATCCTGGATTCGCGCCTGGTTGGGACTAAAAGTAAAATTGCGTTTTTTATATCTAAAAATTTTCGCGCTCGCTTCGCTCGCGTTTTTAATCACTTTCTAAGGTATGATAAAGGTGACATTCGGGTGGCGACTGCAGCAGCATTACTTTGTTGCAACGTTATTGTCAATTTTCGTCATAAAACGATGTGACTGATTTCCATACTAAAAGTAAAAATGTACAACTGTCTATCATATTGCGTTTTTATATCGAAAAATTTTCGCACTCGCTTCGCTCGCGTTTTCAATTACATTCTAACCTAAGATATGATAAAGGTGACATTCGGGTGGCGACTGCAGTAGCATTAGGTACTCTGTTGCTATAGCGTTTGTTGTTATAGCGGCAACAGAAATACATCATCTGTGAAAATTTCAACTGTCTAACTATCACGGTTCGTGAGATACAGCCTGGTGACAGACGGACGGACGGACGGACAGCGAAGTGTTAGTAATAGGGTCCCGTTCCCTTTGGGTACGGAACCCTAAAAATAATGTAATCTTAATGACCCTAGGGAGAGGGGGCACCATGGTCTTGAAATGCTTAGGGCATCAAAATATCTTAAACCGGCACTGCTTCGGACTTAACCCGACGTACGTGTCGCGCTTTACGCGTTCCAAAGCCGGGCGCCCTCATACTAAAAGAATCTGGCGTAGCCCGACAACGTGGCGCGCTGCACGCGGTCCAAAGCCAGGCGACTTCGACTTTCTCATACTAAAAGAGACGTACGTGACACGCTGTATGGTTACCATGCAAAGCCGGGCGCCTTCGGCGCCCTCATACTCAAAGAGTCGGGCGTAGACCGACGTACGTGACACACTGTGCGTGTTCCAAAGCCGGGCGCCTTCGGCGCCCTCATACTCAAAGCGACGGGAGTAGCCCAACGTACCTGGCGCGCTGTACGCGTTCCAAAGCCGGGCGCCTACGGCACCCTCATACTAAAAGTGTCAGGCGTAGACCGACGTACGTGACACGCTGTACGCGTTCCAAAGCAGGGCGCCTAGCGTCGGGCGTAACGTACGCGTTTCAAAGCTGGGCGTCTTCAGCGCCCTCATACTAAAAGAGTCGGGCGTAGACCGACGTACGTGACACGCTGTACGCTTGCCAAAGTTGGGCGCCGAAGGCACCCACATACTTAAAGCGTCGGGCTACGCCCGACGCACGTGGCACGCTGTACGCGTTCCAAAGCCGGGCGCCTTCGGCGCCCTCATACTAAAAGTACTCCGTATAAGATAAATAAAGTGTAAGAAAAAAACGTGCCTCGGACGGCCAAGGAAAAGTCATTCTCGAATAGATGGCGCCATTACCTTTGGCCTATTCTCGGCTAGATGGCGTTAACGACACCGTTTGGTATTTAACAATTTTAACACGTATCAGTGAAAGAACATGGGTCAGTATGGAACAATAAAAATTAAGAATCATTTATTCGTAAACATATTTTGATTATTTTGTAGATTTTCAATTTTATTTTAAGTTTTAATTGTGTGTCGATAGATGGCAGTAAATGTACCGTGACTACAAAATTGACAATGGCAGGACCCCTCTATACTATCTATTCTTTTTGCTAAAAGTGTCGGGCGTAGACCGACGTACGTGACACGTGTACGCTTGCCAAAGTTGGGAGCCGAAGGCACCCTCATACTCAAAGCGTCGGGCTATGCCCGACGCACGTGGCGCGCTGAATGCGTTCCAAAGCCGGGCTCCTTCGGCGCCCTCATACTAAAAGAGTCGGGAATTGCCCGACGTATGTGGCGCACTGCACGCGGTCCAAAGCTAGGCGACTTCGACTTTCTCATACTAAAAGAGTCGGGCGTAGTCGGACTACTACAAATCGGGCTCTAAAAAGTATGAAACAATAAGAGAAATTATCATGCAGGAAATTATAAATGTTATAATTTTTTGAATAAAAAAATACAGCGTAATGTAATTTACTATTTTTTATATATTTAGCAGCTTACTGACACAAACCGAATTCCACGCGGGCGGAGCCGCGGGCACAGCTAGTATTATAATATATACACATGCAGTTTCAAATAAGAGACGATTGACATTTACTTGCAACATTTCAGCTTGTTACTTATTTCTTTACTTACAAGTGAAGTTTCCTATATACTCCAATTTCAATCACTAATTAAAAACTAAACTTTAATATAAACATTAATTTCAATTGTTATTTCTCATAATTAATTTGAAAGTTCTGTTTACTTTGTAGGCAATTAGCCTGTTCAACTTTGAACTAGGTACCTATTTACATTTAGAAATCTATAAGCTGTCCGATCCGCTCGATCGAGTCACCACCACGTTTGACGCAGTAAATTAGCTAGCGGCGGGAACTCCAATATTTTCTAATTAAGCCTTGATTGGATCTTGGTATTTAAGTCTTGAAAGTACTGAATAGCGTGAGTTTTGCTAGTCTTTGACTTTGAAAGTTATATTGACAGGACGAACTACCAAATTACTTGAGTATTTCTAAACTTCGTTTTTTTAGCATTAGAAAGAACTTGCAAGGTAAGCGATCTTGACATGTCTTTTAATTGAAAAACGCTTTTAAATAATCAAAAACTATTACTTATAAAAGTAGAAGAATATTAGATTCATAATTGTTACATATTTGCCGTAACTTATTTTTAAAATGTGTTTTTCAATTAAAAGATACATCAAGATTGTTTACCTTATTTCTAATGCTAAAAAAACGAACTATAGAGACCGTTTTTATCGATTCAATTTTACAATTTTTGTGCATGGTTTGCCTCATTTGAGGGTACCTCCTATTTATCCTGTTTGTAAACTAGGTACTTAAATAGGCATTACCTTCACCTTTAAATTTAGTCACTGTAATACTGCATTAATGGGAGTAGGTACCTACTTTCTCATCGTTTTAAATATAAAATATAGAAATAACAAAAGCTACAACAATTTATACCGAAATATATCCATTGGAACGAAAATAAAGGCGGTTGATCGGCAGCGTCGTGGTGTGTCACAGTTTAATTTCCGTTCAAAAGAATTTGTTACGAATCCATTTGAACATAAATACAGTGCTGTAGGTACAAAAAAATGTATCAAGTAGATGTAACGCAACACTTCAATATTCGAAAATTCTAGGCAAGTACCTATATATAATTGTATTGTATTTTGTATTTTTATTGTATTTTGTATTCAAAAAAATATTTAGTTTGGATAACATTTCTGTTCAGTTGTAACTTTTGTACATTTGCGACGTTGAAATCTAAGGAGAGCACGATAACTCATCTTGACCAAACCAAATGTCGGGCGCAACTCCTATTCGTCGTTCTCACCGCACGACTCCAGTGCTGAAGTGGTTAGGCTGTCCTGCACATATCGTATTAAACTTTATAGGTAGACCTGTGAAGTCCGCTAACTTATCGTATATAATTTAAAGTTCTTACGCCTTTGACTTTAAGTCTACTATTGCCTGTTAGATGTGACAATTAAGTTGGCAGC
Source organism: Cydia fagiglandana (assembly GCF_963556715.1). Taxonomy (NCBI): domain Eukaryota; kingdom Metazoa; phylum Arthropoda; class Insecta; order Lepidoptera; family Tortricidae; genus Cydia; species Cydia fagiglandana. The sequence continues at coordinate 25,987,548 of NC_085932.1, read as the reverse complement.
TCTGTATATACGAGGCTGGCACTAATTAAGCCACAGCTAGAACCACGATTCTGCACTCCCTGTTTGCATTCTACACTGCATAAACACATGCAGTTTTCAATGTGTTTATTGCAGCATTATCAGGCTTACAGTCCAAATATTAGTGCATTGCTTTATTTGCTCAAAAGTAGATCATCGATTTAGGCAGTTGGGCCCAGAACAAAGTAGAGCGTTTTGGATTGAAACGAGCGTCTTATTAATCGTCATAATCTAGAGATTACGATGATATATGTCACTGTAAAAGCCCGAAGTACGGCAAATTCACCGATCGGCATCGGTAACACCTAGGTTTTACCGGTAAAACCTAGGTTTTACCGATGCCGATCGGTGAAAGCCCGAAATGTTAAATCTTACTAGTTTACTTCGGGCTTTTACCAACACCGATATGGTAAATCCTAGGTCTTACCACGGCGACCGGTAAAGTTTGAATCATGCACTGATTCTCAACCCCTCCCGCTCAAACCCCCGTACACTGCACCGCATGCGTCGTTAAGTGGGTTAGGTTAGGTTTGAACTGCGCTCCTCACAGAACCGAACAATAGTGTGTTAGGTTAGGTTAGAACTGCGAGCCTTACAGAAACAAAATGCTACTAGAAAAGTGGGTGGTTTTACCTCCTTTTCTACATAGTGCACCATCTACCATAATCTTTCAGTCTATTCCTTTCTCACCCACTGTTAAAAATCTAGGGGTCACCATCACACTCTTTCTCTTCTCTTTAATGTTCTTTTTACACCTTCTTCTCCTCTATACCTTTCTCAAAAATTTCAATTGCTGGCTGAAGGCAGTGGCCACCGTCTGCGTTCGAGCGCGAATTTATCACTTGCCATCCCTCCTCACAAATCTCGAGGATACAACAAGCCCTTCGCAGTGCGTCCTGTGAAGCTGTGGAATGAGCTGCCTGTGTCGCTCAGGCGGGCACAATCGGTTGCGTCGTTCAAGGAGAAGTTAAAGAAGCTATGGTTATCTGATTTGACTGATTAATTTGTCTAAATTTCTATTGTATAGTTGCTTTATATCGTTCTAATTCTTTCCAATATTTAGTGTATTTTCTCCATTCCTCTTTGTGTAATATATGTATGTTTATCCTATACATTTTGTATGTATTTATATCCTTTATCTTTCTGGTACCTTGTTGTACATTTTGCTGCATTTGTCACCCTCTTTTCACTCTCTCCTCTCATCTACTCAAAGGTTAACTGGAAGAGATCCCTCAAAGGGATAAGTTCGCCTTTGTACTTCTTGCTAATTGTATGTTATTTTTAGTATGTCTTTTTGTACAATAAAGAGTTTACTACTACTACTACTTTCATCGGGGCCCATAGAAGTCGATTTTTTTTTTCTTAAAAATTATCATCTAATAATCTCAAGAATCAGTGCATGATTCAAACTTTACCGGTCGCCGTGGTAAGACCTATGATTTACCACATCGGTGTTGGTAAAAGCCCGAAGTAAACTAGTAAGATTTAACATTTCGGGCTTTTACCGATCGGCATCAGTAAAAACTAGGATTTACCGGTAAAACCTAGGTTTTGCCGTACTTCGGGTTTTTACAGTAACATATACCTACTGTAAGGATCATTATTTATTAATAGCTTATATTTTGATCATTCTTACTTTTATTTATGATTAGATTATAAAAGAGTATCAATTGACTCATACTTGTCACTGGTGCCCGCCATTTTGAATTGTTATAAAAAGGCCGGTATGACAGTGACAAGTGGCCAGTTCGAGTACGGACAAGTTAGAGTTAAGACGTCTTGAATATTTTATTGTAAATTGGTTGTTATTATGTTTGTAACAAATGAATAAAGTTAAAATATTGGTACAAGTATTAGTTTTCATCATCAACCCGGTAATAACTCAATATATCAGAAGTTGGATCTAACAAAAATCGATAGGATTTTTGCCACGCCGCACGAACGTAAGGTTGTATTTTCTTTTTCGTTTGTATCTGTGAGTAAACTATGTTTACCGGAAAGTGTATTAAATTATGGTAAGTCAGTTCTTTATATATATTTTTAAACTCCCTTTCATTTTAAATAAAATTGGTTTGATAACCTACCGTCACGTCTGTATTAAATATACTGTATATATTATTAAAGATAAAGATGATGATTTGCCCAATTTTGGTATATGTATGTGTAGAAAGAACGTACGAACGGATGACAGGTAGTCTCACTTATAATAAAGATATGAAATTTAAAATCTACAGTCGTCAATTAAGCGCTTTTAAATATTACATATATGAGTTAGTGAAAATAACTCTTATTGAACTCGATTGTAATATGATGGTGTACCACATCGATTATTTCAAGCTCGGGCTAAGGACTCATTATTTAGTTTTTTTTTTACGTAGCAAAATAGCATAGTACAGTTGTGGTAGCAGTTGTTTTATACACATTGAGATTTATGATCTGCTACACCTTTTGAGGTCAGTTTGCGGTACTAAAATTGTATAAATACACTGGCTTTGTAACCGCGAAACCGATGAGTAAATTAAAATGAAAAATCTTGCCAATTGAATATCTCTGAAGTAAACCCCGGTTGCGTTTGTATAAGCAATGCCTCTAGTACAAAGTTCTTAAACGCGATTTGCGTCAGTGTAGATCTCGATGAAGCTAAATGACTAGAACTTAATTACTCCTCTGGCGCAGCGGCCCAAAGTGTGCCTTGACTAGATGACTAAAACACGTGTTTATAACTATTTCCCTTCTTACATGAAAATAAAACGCCTCTATGACATGTCGGATATTAAACTAATAATAGTATTCAATGAATCAGAGTTGGGCACTTATAATTGCAATCTGTGAATTAAACTAAAATAAAACTAAGCCAAATGATTTCATAAGGAATAAAGGAAATAGCTGTCGTAAAACGAACCTTATTCTAACTTTATCAACTAAAACGTTAGTTTAAATAACCATGATAACCATCTGCTCGAATAATTAAAATACTATCAAAACCATGATGAATGATAAAATCATAAGAGTGTGTGATGTCGAATTCAAGCTAATTGGTAATGATAAATTTACAAAATAAGTTGCCGTTATTAAAACTAACGTTACTAATTCTTATTTCATTTTTAATTTAACTAACTTTGCCCAACTCTGGTATGAACATACATCTATATTAAACCTCCATGTTATGGAGCGTATGGCGTTTGTTGAATACACGAGTAGTAACTCGTTAACGAAATGTACTTATATAATATGCTTCTATTATTTTTCTATTGCACACTTCTCAGGATAACTTTATGCGCCGAGCGTTAAAGTATTTTATTTTGTGTCAATTTACACATACTACATATCGTGAACTGAATCTCAATGGATTCGATTTAATAACCGGTCACCTTTTGTTTATAAACTGTATGTAACAACATCTAATAATAGTGTATTCTGTGGATATCTTTGGAGTTGCGTGTAGTACTGTAAAGTTGTAACCTAAAACTACGCTCATGCGTAGTATGTAGAGTCATATGTAGAGTCATATGTAGAGTCATATGTAGAGTCATATGTAGAGTCATATGTAGAGTCATATGTAGAGTCATATGTAGAGTCATATGTAGAGTCATATGTAGAGTCATATGTAGAGTCATATGTAGAGTCATATGTAGAGTCATATGTAGAGTCATATGCAGAGTCATATGCAGAGTCATATGCAGAGTCATATGCAGAGTCATATGCAGAGTCATATGTAGAGTCATATGTAGAGTCATATGTAGAGTCATATGTAGAGTCATATGTAGAGTCATATGTAGAGTCATATGTAGAGTCATATGTAGAGTCATATGTAGAGTCATATGTAGAGTCATAGCTATACGTAGAACAAGATATTAAGTGATTCTCATACATAGAGTCGATGGCGTATGTGTAGACGCTAGTATCAGTTACAAAGCAGGATATAGCACCAAGATAACCATGTTCATCTTGTGGAATCGATGTGTATATGACACCGTAGGATTGTGAACCCGTTAGTTTATAATCTAACGTTGGTTAGGTTAGATTGTAATCTCCCTACCGTCAGTTTATAATTTAACTAGCGATATTATGGACTGACAGTGTTTGCAATTTTGCGGTGACATGTACACGATATGTAACACACGCGGATGGACGTGTGAGACTTTAATGCACATGGACGAACGTGCGAGACTTTAACACACATGGATGAATGTGTGAGATTTTGACGTGCGAGGATGAATGCGCTAGACTTTTATTCCAACTGTCATAAATATATTTACAACACTTTAAAATAATTAGTCAAAATGTAAATAAGCATAATAAATAAAGGTTAAATAAACAGTAATAATAAAATAAAAACTTAATAACATTGCTACCCATGATATTTAAAATACAAATAAACTAAACAATATTCACCACAAACTGAACTAAAATGGTTTTGAAGAGGTTTATTGGTATAAAACCACTGCCTGGCTCCAATTTCACCACGGCTACAGCTACACGTCAAGTTTAATTAAGATTAGCACGGAATAAATTACGGATTATGTGAATGAAATATCATATTATGTGTATTATACTACACAAGTTGCTAAAGTCCCAAGACTGTATTAATAATTTTTATATACACCTACAAAACAAGGACGCATTGGTATATACAATGGTTGCTATTGAAATAATAGCCATTATAAAAAGTTTAGTTATACTGATAAATTGATAATATTCATTAATAAGCATCAGATTAAAATTTGATCTGTTAGATACTAGACGTTAAAATCACCCGTCTCATATTTCACATGTTAATTTCACGAGAAAATCCCATTTCCTCTAATGCCAATTACAATACAACTAGCAATTTAAATCTTAATATTTTTAACAAGCAGAGACTTTTGCTATAAATTAAAATATAAATATATATTTTTTTTTAATAAAAGTTTTGACATTTTGATAGGGATATGTGAGATACCTACCAGTTCCGTAAAGTAGTGCTGAATGTTACTTGAATCAGTTATAATCAGGAATAAACATCCCAATTTTATACTTATACCAAGGCAAAATATTCGTTTTACTCAACCGTCATTTTTGACAGGTTTCCTTAGTAAGCCAGTACAGTAATCATTATTTTTGTTGTAGCTAATGCAGTCTTATTTTTGTGAAGTTTCTTTTGACTGGCCAAAATAATTTTGATAAATTAATTACATCTGACCATAATGGATTATTTGTGAAATCAGGTCTCATTTGTTTAATTGTTAGACATGTCTGAATCGGAAATAAATTCGATTAACATAGGCATTGTAATGATTAGTTGTTTTTGTTTCGTATGAAAAAAAAAACACTTATAATTGGAAACTAAATATTCACTATCAAAACTGTTCTACACTAATAAAATTTAGTTTTTGTTTGAATAGAACCTGTTGGTTGCAAAACCACTTAGTATTTCTTAGACACCGTAAAACAAATTAATATCGTAATATAGAAAATAATTTTGATTACTTAACTAATACGATAACTTAAAAAAAGTAAGTACGTAACTAGTTAATCCTTACAATAGAAACATCATAAATGTGAAATAATGAACAAGTCTAAATGTGTTTAAATATGTTCTGAGTGATAAGGAATTTGTGGTGAGAATGAGTTTTTGTAAATTGAAACATATTTATATTTTACTTATTTATTTAAATTTACAGGCTTTGCTGATCCGAAATAGTATTTACTATTTGAATAATTTCTTAATAAGTATGTAATAGATCTCAGGACACGAGGAGAGTTCGGGTTCTTGTGTTTGATAAAACAAACTAAAGTATTGATGGATCTATGATGTTTCTGGTAACGACCTATCTAAGGCGTGTAAGCAATGCTTTCATTAGTCCTATTCACTTACACATAAATTTCGATTGTTGTATAATAGTCACCATAATAATAGGTTAAAGAATAGTAGAAGTGTAGGTACTTCTACTTCTTACTTCTACTGTCAAACATTTTTTTTATCGTTATTGAACTCTACTATCAAATTAACGCCCGCATTATACTAAATCGTTGGCAACAGATAACATTCAATTCATTCAATAACAAAAGCAAAATTATACGGGAATAATCGAACGGTAAAAGTAGCAAAAATAAAACAATTTCATGTTGAACATATAACATAATTATATTACATTTAGTCTGTATTAAATCCCTACAATTTTACCCACAAGTGGTAAGTAAACAATAAAATTACGTATATGTAGTATGCGTACAATTATTAAACCTGACATGTTCCCAATTCAAGCTTAAAATGATAGCGTCTTACAATGGAACAAAATAATACAATTTAACAAGTCTTAGTCCTTCAATATTAATTTTAAAAGAAAGTCTAATTTCATGTTTCTAAAGAAAGTCTTACAAGTTTCAGACGAAGGACCCAGGAGTGCCCAGGTGATAGGGCCAGGGTTTGCTCTTCGTTTACCACCCAGGAGTACCCAGACGAAGGACCCAGGAGTGCCCAGGTGATAGGGCCAGGGTTTGGTCTTCGTTTACCACCCAGGAGTACCCAGGTGAGAGGGTCGGGGTGTGTAATCAATTTCAACTCAGATGAAGGACCCAGGAGTGCTCAGGTGATAGAGCCAGGGTTTGGTCTTCATTTACCGCCCAGGAGTGCCTAGGTAAGACGGCCAGGGCGATGACATTCCTGTTCCTTGGCAAAACCAAGGTGCTTCTACACAGAAGTACGATCCTTGCTACACCGCAGAGTCTTCAAATGCTGGCATCATGGCACACAAGGCTGCAGCTAGTAGCAGCGCGACATCCGGTGCCCTGTGGTGAGCAGCATCAGCGTGATTGCCGGCGTCTTCATCGCGGACAGCAACAGAGCAACAGAGAAGAGCAGCACGCGTTGGCGCAACTATCTTCTGTCGGGGAATTATGTGGTGATACGATATAATTGATAACGGTTTGAATATTTACGTGTAAAAGTGAATAATAGTGTTGTGTACGTATATATTGTACTTCTTGCTCATAAAATTCTTGAAAATTTAACAAGTCTTGAAGAAAAATTAATAATATACTAGATTGTGTAATTTAACTATACATAATGATTGAAAATGGAATTCCGCTTATGATTGTTCTATGGTTTAATATTTTATTATATTTCTGCAGGCCGATCTAATTACATTTATTCGTTTCTACGATGACATATACAGTTTCTTTAACCTTAATAACAGAGTTAATAAAAGTTCTTTGAAACCCATAATTTGAACAATTAATAATATTATGTTTTGATCAATTGACATTTTATTGATACTTAATAATTAACAATAATACACATTATAATTGTAATCTTTTTCCTATGATATGCATATGAGTATTATGTTTGTAACTATTTCTCTTGTTGCTTATTATAATTTTATACGCATATTATGTGCCTAAATATCATTCACATAGCAATACTGGATCAATAAATCTTGGTATGTTCTTGATATATACATTGCCGATTCATAATTTTTATAAATTTGTCATTATTTTTATCATTTTAACTATTTCATGGCGAAGGGTCTCGCCTCGAACAGGATGGCCGAGCTGTAAGGATCATTATTTATTAATAGCTTATATTTTGATCATTCTTACTTTTATTTATGATTAGATTATAAAAGAGTATCAATTGACTCATACTTGTCACTGGTGCCCGCCATTTTGAATTGTTATAAAAAGGCCGGTATGACAGTGACAAGTGGCCAGTTCGAGTACGGACAAGTTAGAGTTAAGACGTCTTGAATATTTTATTGTAAATTGGTTGTTATTATGTTTGTAACAAATGAATAAAGTTAAAATATTGGTACAAGTATTAGTTTTCATCATCAACCCGGTAATAACTCAATACTACACCACATAGAATCACGAAATAAAACGAGAATGATGAGAAATCTTGCAGTGCATGAAAAACTTTTATACACCTATTCGTAATTGCGTTGGTATACTATTAACCTATTAATACCTACATTTACGTAAAACAAGTGCGGTTTATTTTCAGAATCTGACATGTAAATAAAACTAAAATCAGTCAGTAGACTGTACCTACGCATTTATATATACATATAGGTCATGTAAATATAGGTATATAATAAAACCACAAATAACTAACATCAAATATGAACCGAGGCAAGGGTCATGAGTTGTCCCTCGTTACTCCTAAGCGCCATTTACCTTATATACACCCGGGCCGGGGCCTCAGAGATAGCTTTCGGTAGGTACATTTCACTGCCACATAAGTTTGTTAATTACGTTGTTTATTGCCTTTTACTTACATCTTTCCTCCTGTTCGGCGCATATGACGCAGTTTTGGCACCAAACATTGTTCAAAGTTAGAAATGGCAGACGTTTTTGATAAGGGAAAAAGAAGGTCGTGACACGAATTGACAACCTTGTTATGAAGGCGGACCTGTACACCAAAGGTGCCACTTGAAAAATATCTTACGTTTAGATTGAACCCGAGATCTGTCAGAATGAAGGATACCTTCTGAGACTCGTGCGTAAGAGGACGCTGCAATGCGTCGCTAGAAAATTGAGTAAATCGGATATTGGCAAATGGGGCATCATTCTTCTGTTGATTAATTTGAAATTGGATGTAAGTACTATTTTTTTATTGTAATAACTAGTATAAATAACACAAAAAGGACAATATTTAGATAAAGGAGACAAAATCAATATTTATTATGACACATATTTTGCTTACCTAGATTTGTACTTAGTAGTAACTACCAATGTAAGTTTAAAAAAATAAAAGTACCGTGGTCCACATGTAAAATAAATAATCCTAATACTTTAATTTTATTGAACTCGTGGAGAAGATTTCAAAAATGGTTGTTTGGCTACCAATGTCTTTTATTAGGTACACATACTGCCGTATTCGAACTTCAAGATATTCACAAGAGACGACACGTACTAGATAAATTCTAGATACGTTATAGTTTAGCTATCAACTAGTTCTCTTTTGCAGCGCAATTCGGGCAACCAATGTCACTTTTACGTAAGATAGAGTAAGATATCTATTAGATGTGAATTAGATCTCTAAGTCATATCCTGTGGAAATCGTTCAAGAATATCTCCAGAATAGCGCAAATGTCAAATTTGACAGGTTAGATCTCAAACATATCGTTATCGAATCTTGGTGATATCTAAAAGATGTCTAATAGATGTCTATTTCATAATCCGAATCGGGCCCAAAGTTCAGGTGTATTCACTACAAATGAGGTTGTAGTGTGCTTAAGTTCCACAAATTGCGGTGTTGGTTTCAATGATGCTCTCGTTAACAATGTATTATGTACTAAGGTGTATTCGGGTAATGCCGAATGTCGGATAATTCCGAAATTCAGATGAAAATCACCCTAAATTCCATCATAATAAAAGTCTCTTTTCGGAATGATCCGACAGTTTTCGACATTCGGAATTACCCGAGTAAACCTTATTTCAAAAATACCGCGTCTGAATGATTAAAGTAAAGACTTTTCCTTTCTGTGGCTGTTGACGGCAGTTAACAAATGGCCTGACATGGATATAGGGCATATTAGTAGGCAGGGAGGGGCTAAAAGATAAATCAAGCCTTATTCCGAAACTCAAGCCTTATTCACGAACTTACGTCTTTGACAAACTGATTGAATGATGATTATGACTTATACCTAATGTTTTTTTTTTTCAATTAGCAACAACACATTATACTTACAACAGTTTCCAGTTTTCCTGTTTCTAAGACTGGTTTTGACTGTTACGTGAAACGTTTGGCTCGATCGAAACCTTTCAGACTTTTAGCGTAAAAGCGTGCCCAGACATTTTAAAATGAAAAGCACTGAACAAGAAGGGCTTTCTACTTTGTACTTTGGGAATTTAGTGCGAAATTTGGAGTTTTAGGGTTCTAGGGTGAACAAAAATTATTATAACCATTTTTTCTGGAATGCAAACAGTAAAATACACTTACCACTCGGTTTGTGATCGAGTGATATTAGTTAGTAGATATAAATCCACTGCTCAGTTTTATATTCCTAATAGACTCAATTTAGGTTTCCTGTACCTACTTGAGATAAAAACAAGCTACGATTCTTAGATAGATTTTAACCAAAGGATGCTGTGTATTTTCTGCTGGTGGATTTTAAATTTTAGAATTATTCAAATATTCTCATTTTATGGTAAGTTAATTTTGATTTCCATATTTTAAAATTTTATTTAAGTTAATTCAGAGTGATATTTTGATAATGATTTGATTATTTACTGTAAAAGTTTTTCTAAAGTTTGTTTTTTGAATGTTATTTTGCAAGTTTTTAAACTTTACATTTTATCCCGGAATTCATACAGTGCAATAGGAGATGGTGTCCGTTCAGCAACTTTTCTGTGGACAAAAACAGAGGCATGCTATGCACCTATGAAATTGAAAAGTAACTAATTTTTTTAAATTTTGTATTAAGCAGAAACTTCTGCAAACGATGTTATTAAGCTAAGAAATAAATTAAAAGGGCTTGAACCCGGGATACTGGATCACTAATCCATGCTCTGGCAACTGAGCTACTACCCGACCACACCCGAGGACAGCGAATACATAGGTATCTCCGCCATATGAGCCTTAGCAGGCCCTAGCGAGATCTATCGTATCGAATCTTTGTGATATTTAAACGTACTGCGCAATATTAACGACGTTGTACTGGCTGTAAATATCTACTTATTTATATTTATAATGGATTTTATTTCATTCCCGGCGGCATGTATTAGCCTTATTTTTTTCTTGGAATTCTTTTTTGCTAATAGCTAAAGCCTGTCGACAGGCAGTTAAGCCCCGTAATGGACTTGTATTCATGCTGAGCGATTGCTTTATACCATTAATAGTGAGTTTTATTAGTTTGTATAAAAATATTTCTTTTAGGTATATAAAATGATATGATAAAACACATATATTATGCCTCATTTTATAGATAGAAAAGAAAATTGTATCTATGTATTGGTAAAAACAATCTACAGCCCCTCTTACATGTGTGAGTGAAGTGTTCGAGTAGGTAAACATTCCATATTTTTATTCCATATATCCCACTTATGATTCTATTAATAAGAATAATTTATACTGTATTCCATTTGGATTATAAGTAAAATAAATAAACTAAAAAAGCCTTTTATTTCTTGCATATTACAATGTCAAACGTGAATTAAATCTACAATACAATTTATTAAATGTTTTCTAATAGTCAGTTTTAGTAAATGTTTGGTCACTTATGTTGTTATTTGTTTTTTTTTTTTACTAGGTGAATCAAGCAAGAACCCCCTCTCAGGTAAAGGCCTCCTCCAGAGTAAGCCAGTCGGATTTGGATTATACGGGCCTATAAATACCGGTCTTTTGATAGGCCTGCGTGGGGATATAGATCCAACACGTAGATGCCCTTTGGAAAGCTTTGATGTCATGTAGAACTGTAATTTATCATTATGAAATAAACTATTTAACTAAAGTCTTCTTCTTCTACCTAGCGTTATCATGGCCTTTGCCAGGGTCCGCTTTCCTACTTGCTTTCCTCCACTCTAACTAAAGTATTGTCATGAATTCCCTCAAAAATGACATGGCGCATTTTTAGAAGCAGTTTTCATATTTGCTTTAGCTTTTTTGCATAAATTGTTAGGTATGCATGTACCCATACACACACTAGTTATACAAACCGAATAAATAACGCCAAAGACTAAAACCTTATCCATCTCTTCCACCGCGCGCAATATACAGTGCATGCTATTACAATTTTCTAAGAACATCCAAGAACAACGGGACAACTACATAGCTTATTAACTTCGACTCCATAGTACAAGCAGTCTATGTTGTGGTAATAGAAAAACCTTATTTATGAAGAAAATTACAAACTAACGGTATACGAGCTTAAGAAACTTTCTTACATGCAACTGACGTTAATAAGAAAGATGGACAAAGTACCTAAGAGACCCAAGCGATGAGCTTTCTTAGAAAGAAAAGCGCTGAAAGTTAGAATGAATGAATGAATGAAATTTTATTCCAGAAATAATCCATATGTGATTATAAACATTTAAAACGAATTACATAATAAAATACAATTATTATTAATTTAATTAAAAAATATTACACAACTTTATTACACAAATTTTAGTAAATATTACACAACTACTAATGAAGAATATCTGCTAGTTTTGAATACATATACGATTATTTATTACTTACTTTGTTCGATATGAGGTAGGTACCGATATTGTTGTTTTTAGGTTTCGGTACAAAAAAGGTAAAAGAAACCCTTATGGTGCGACACTGTTCGTTAGTCTGACAAAGGTTAGACCGCGCAAATAGCGCTGTACACTGTACACAAGTATACATGATATATTTCTGGTCAAAAATCTTTCGTCTTTATAGTTGCATTAAATTATTTATAGTTTGTACGTGAGTGGTGCGCTATATACAGTGTGTGTCTGAACATGGGGCTTTAAATTCAGGTCTCGATTCTACTCGCTAAACTGAGCTACTTTTACTATGGCACCAACCCCGAAATCCCGAATATTTTTTTTTACTTTTTCATACATTTTGGCTGTTCATATGTCGATGTTTTCTATGGAAAAGCCAAACATTTTTTTCCCGATTTGAGGGTTGGTTCCATAGTAAAAGTAGCTCAGTTTAGCGAGTAAAATCAATCCCTGGATTTAAAGCTCCATGGTCAGGACACACCATGTATAGTTAATTGAATGTATCAGACAGCTTTTCTAATTCATTCATACTTTGACTCCAATGTTGTCATTAGTGTAAATACAGTTGAATAAAATACCTAGCTTCTTCTGGAAATAACCGTTTTGTATATTTTTGTGCCGCAAATTACTCTTCTTCCTATATTTTTTCTGATACTTTCTATTTCTATAAAATCGGAATAAAAGCTTTATCGAACCCGGCTGACAATTTTATCCACTTTATACCTACATATATCGAGGTCGAGTGCAACTGCGTTACTCAAAAATACTATTTGTCTCTTCCTTAGACTTCCTGGTGTTATTTGACCTCTACGTTCATAACAGCACCAAGGAACTGAATCACATTTTATAGTAGTTGGATTGACGCGTGCATTTGATAGACGTTGTGAATGACACAGCGCAATTTTACGCAACATTGCAGCCACTCCGCAACTGTTGCCCAGCCGGCCAGAACTAGAGTTTGTTAGGGATAAACCCTTTTCGAGAATTTGGACATCCGAATATATTTTTTTCTTATTTAGACCACGTCGATGGTAAATCTCGTCACATGAAAGAGAAAAATGGGAACTGCAAAAGTGTTCCGGCTATTTGAAAAACAGTGTTGTTTTTATTCGAGGATTTATATTGCTGGAAAATTGAGCGCGACCTATTCGGATAAATAGAAGACTATTTATAGGTCTATATGTAGTTGGTTTTATTTATTTCTTTACCAGCAGATAAAGTTAGCATGTTCAAAAAATTATGATTGTCTTAACTGAATAAAATTTAGAGGTTTTTGAAACGAATCCTTAAGCATAGTACAACTTTCTTTTTTAAGGCAATGCAATAGCGTCCCGAGTCAATCAAATATCATTTTTATTTAGTTCGTATTATAAAAAGGTTGTGTGGAATGTAGCGTTCGGCTAAATGCCAATTAAATTCCAGCTTTAATGTTAAAACCAGTGTTAAATTATCACAACTGACATTTGTATCGAGCTAATAAGCTGATACTCATTGAAATTCGTATGACATTATTAAACCCGGAGTCGGGCGTGTTGTGAAAACCTATATTAGGATTACGTATAAATTGAACAACTTTAATTGACCGAGAGCTAGCATGAGTATTTTATGACCATTATGACTATTTTCGTCACAGCTGAATAAGTGTGAGATGTAGGTATCATGATTCATGAACTTCACAAACTTCAGCGGGCGCTCGGTTGGTAATAGTTGTGTTTGCTCAGAGCAAAAAAAGGTCAACCACGGCGTCGCATGAACAAGAGATTTCCTTTAGCAGGATTGGTCCTTAGGACCCAAGGATGGATTTAAGAAGTGGAGCCACCCAGATTTTTGGTGCAGGTGGGGTGGGGGGGAGGGGAGTTTAAGCGTCTGCGACGTTTGAGGTTAATATTTTTTTAAGTTTAGGTTCTAAGTCAAGTTTAGAATCATTTTCAACTAAATCAAAGATGTAGACATAGATTTCATCGAAATCGGTTCAGCGTTTATTGATTTCCCATACAATCCTACACCTTACCTTTCATTTTTAAGGTTTTTTTTTGGAATAAAAACTATCCTATGTTCGTCCCCGGCACTCAAAGTATCTCTATACCAAATTTTATCTAAATCGGTTCAGCGGTTATTGAATCCCCATACAAATTTCCTCCTCCCTTTTCACACCCTTAAGGGATGATTATAGATTAAAAGTATGCTATGTTATTCCCTGGAACTCAAACTATCTCTGTACCAAATTTTAACTAAATTGGTTCAGCAGTTTAAGCGTGAAGAGGAATTTAAAAAAAAGTGTTTTTTTCATATTTTATGTGTTTTTACTTCGGAATGGTGTCATTATGATATCAGAAATGAATTCGGCACCCCCGATTTATACTGAAACTATACCAAACTTGGCCTAGTAGCTTAAATGATACAGATATCAAGATCAAGTTGAGAGCCCCCCCCCCCCTAAAAATTTACATCAAAAATCTCGGTGGCTCCACTTCTTGAATCCATCCTTGGGTCCTATGGACCAATCCTGCCAAAGGAAATCTCTTGTTCATGCAACGCCGTATATTAGCTCCAGCGCCATCCACTATAAAGGAGCATTAGCTACCTTAACACGAAGACGCCAATACGCGTTGTCGCCCAGAAAGTGATTACTCACACAACTACATTGTTGTTATATGTACTATGAAAAGAATTCTTATTATTTAATACGTTTTCTATGTTTCTTTAAAATATAACAAATATTTAAAGCAAGGGAATTTTGTTATAAAATTTGGTTCTGTTTCATAGTTTTATACATTATTATACTTGGCCGTTCATTTTATATTTTAAAGCTGCACATCGGAAGCAATGTCGTATGAAATTGGATAGCACGCTGGCAGCTGTTACATGTGGTTTCATAGCTCAAAGAAACACGGTGTTATGGAAGAGCGCCGTGTGCAAGTGGCTTGTGAGGAGTGCATCGTAAAATGCTTCAGTTGCTGTCTTAAAATTGAGATTAATTACAGAACTTTGTGGTTAACAATGCAAGTAATGATGAAAATTATTTGGTTAGCTGCAAGAGATCCCTTTAAGGCCGAGCCACACCGGCTGCGTGTGCAGCACGTTGCGTGGCGTGCGCTGCGTGACGTGCGCAGCACCCCTGTCACACCGGATGACGCGCACGTCACGCAGCGCACGCCACGCAACGTGCTGCACACGCCACGCAGGCGCACGCTGCAGCTCAGTCATGCGTGCAGTAAAATAAAATACTCTTGCGACAGTACCTGCATCATGTTATTATAACTCCCGTTGCAAATGGAAGCTGCTCACCTAATGCCGCCATTGCAATTAGAAGAAAAAAATGTCTCATATTTGAATCGAGATAGTTGAGAGTACATAATATTGTTCACCGACGCAAAATAGTTCACAATACGACAACCTTGTTTTCCAATAGTATCGTTAATACCTAAAATCGATTCTTTCCCACAGGCAAAATTATTTTTTTTAAGACGTATTTGTGGTAATCTTTGCGCTATGTTATAAATATACATTCATATTAACGAAAGATTTTAATAAGTTTTTCTTTTATCACTGAATCCGTATTAAAAACCAGCACGCGCACCGGCCGAGTTGTAAATAAATACAAGTGGCTGCGCGTGAACACGCACAGCACCTATGCAGCACCGAGCTGTGCGCGTCCGAACCTGCTCGGTTCGCCCTCTCATAGGGAACGCAGTTAAACACAACGTCATCACTGCACGCAACGAAGCGACGTTGCCGCTCCGCTGCGTGGACGCGTGCACGCAGCACGCAGCCGGTTTGTCTCGTCGGAGCTGCGTTGCGTGCAAGTCACGCGTACGCGCACGTCACGCACACGTCACGCAAGCGGTGTGTCCTCTCTTATGAGTTTTCATATTCTACAACGCAGCGGGACGCGTACGTGCACGCGCACGTCACGCACACGCATCCGGTGTGGCCTGGCCTTAATACGTTAGGCTTTGTACACATTTTTATTGTATTCTTTCTATGTTAGTTACTACCTATTACTGAAATTAATAGGCTTCATAAAATAAATTTCACTAAATATCATTTTATGCGCAATGTTATCTAACATCATGTTTGATATTGAATGTAAAATTTAAACGACCAAGGCCAAGGCCATCTATTTTTATCTTAATCGTTTAAGTTATTTATTACGCATATAATATATATTTCAGTTTATAGCACCCTAATAACACATTACGACATAACTAATCCAGGAATAGGCCGTCAGAACGTCAGGGCTTATCGCACGAGCCATCAATTTGCCTAATGCTACATCGATGTTTTAATTCAAGCCCATTAATCCAACACTGTTTCAATCTCGGAAGCATGTGTCAGAATCAATTAGGACGTGTTTGATTCATTTAATTTGATCATTCTATGAAATTTTCACAGAAACCTGATTTAGGCGCCGTTAAGACGAAACAGGAGCTGAGTTTTAAATATTTTAGGTAAATATACCCGTCTCGCTAACGGAAGCGGCACCTAAAAGTAGTGCGATAAGGACAAGGCGAAAAATCCTGCGTAAAAATCTAAAAAAATCGAGGTTTCGTACTCCTCTGTTTCCTCCTCCAAAACTTAACCAATCGTAACCAAATTTGGAAATCTAAATGATTATGAAATTATCTGTGTCGGACCGTTTTGCTTTTTTGGCTAATTGATATCATATTCAATTACACAAACGGGTCTACCGCGATATAATTTCATTGTTTATATCGCGGTAGACCCGTTTGTGTAATTGAATATGTGTACAAAACGCGAGAGTTTAAAGTGTTATAATTGATATCAGTTTTGAATGCCACGCCTCTCATTGCGGCATAGTCAATTAGGCCATTTTTGAAAGAATCTAGCGCCTTAAAAAACAAAAATATCAAAAAAAGCAAAACGGTCCGACACAGATATTGACAATATTAATCTGTGTTGAAAAAATCATTGCTCTAGCTTCAAAAACCACGGAGGAAAACGAGCAGTACGTTTGTATGGAGAAATGACCACTCCTGTTGGCTCTTAAGTCTTATAAATAAACATTTGAAACGTATTTTATTTCTAGAACATAAATAAATATTTTAACAATAACGTCTACAAGATACACGACAAGAGTTTATGATTATGTATGAACAGACAAAAATTAAAATAAATAAATAAATAAATATTATAGGACATTCTTACACAGATTGACTAAGTCCCACAGTAAGCTCAAGAAGGCTTGTGTTGTGGGTACTCAGACAACGATATATATATAATATACAAATACTTAAATACATAGAAAACACCCATGACTCAGGAACAAATATCTGTATCATCATACAAATAAATGCCCTTACTGGGATTCGAACCCAGGACCATCAACTTCGCAGGCAGGGTCACTACCCACTAGGCCAGACCGGTCGTCAAAATAAAAAAAAATACCCTTAAAGACGACATGAAATTAATGTACTCTCGAAAAAACATGGCATTCCTGGATATTACGTCTAGGAATTGAAAAAGATGTGATTTCCAACACAACAGTTTTTAAAACAATTTTATTCGATTTCGTGTGAAGGCTGCTATGTATCTAGTACCAAGTATGTTTTTGTATGCCTTATTTATCGGCCATTTGGGAGGCGTGCGTGGAGCCGAAGCCAAATAGAAGCAAGTAGAAGCCCTATTTTTTTATCAAGCAGATACGTCTGCGAGCGATACTACATAAGTCAGTGTCAGATGGTGCACGGATTGCAGAGGTCGCGGGTTCAAGTCCTGCTGTAAGCGTCGATTTTTTCTATTTTTCCTTTAGTATAAAATAAGTAAAAGCCCTTTTCATACTTTAACTAATAACAGGTAACGGGTACACCGAGCGGATGCTGCCCCTTGCCCGTGTCATGGGTTACACGCAGAGCACTCACCAAGGCCGTTTTCTGTGACGCTGAGGCAGCACCCGCCAAGGTAAGGACTACTGAGAGTTGATTAAATCTAAAATGAACTTTCTAGGGTATGTAGTGTATAAAAAATAATAAGGTTTTTAAATGTTTAAATAGTTAATGGGAAAAATGCCTCGGATAAGATCCGCAGCAAAACATTGGACTATTGGAGTACAAGGGTCCTCTTGTTATTCTAACCTGGTTAATGGGGAGACTTGGTAGGGTGTTGAAAAGACACAGCCAAATATC
This sequence comes from Cydia fagiglandana, assembly GCF_963556715.1. Lineage (NCBI taxonomy): Eukaryota > Metazoa > Arthropoda > Insecta > Lepidoptera > Tortricidae > Cydia > Cydia fagiglandana. The sequence goes on along the minus strand of NC_085932.1, from coordinate 25,969,204 downwards.
TGTCATGCAATTTAATACACTTCGCTAACTACTTACAATGCACTCCGCTTTAGGGCGGGCGCTGCTCAAAATACAATCGGTTCCTATAAACCGTCGGCGGTTATGGGGTGACACTATAGTAAACCTTAATCTACGATCGCGAGATGGACGAGACGCGGGGTTTTGGCCAAAACCTGGGATAAAAGTCTAGTGCACTCACGGGTACCGAACGTAGCTATCATCCACAGGCCCGCTGGTATTTAACACAGCAGGCGGATCGCTGACGGTGGGCGGCGGGCGTTCCTCAAGCTCCGGCTTTGGCAAGCCCGGGCGAGAACAACCCGCGGCGCTCGGAAGTTCCACAAGAAGGACCCGCGCGATGATACCTTGGGATCGTCGGACCGCGGCAAGGCTGTCCGACACACGGCTCGCGGGTCAAGGCCGTGCCCTACGGCTTGATGGTGGCGCCAACATGACGCGCCTCGGAGTCGACAGGCCACGCAAGTGAAGGGGAGGCCTGTGTGAAGCACCTCGGGTTCGCCGGGCGGCACGCCGTACCGCTCGACACACAGTCCACAGGCCTTGGAAACTGCGCCCTGCGGTGAAAACCAGCGTCCCCACGACGCTCAGCACATCAGGGAGCGCGCAACGACGCTCGGAGCAACACGACCGTCGGCCATGCTTGCGCTCGCCGGCGGCACGGAAAGCACTCGGTTCGCTACGCCCTTTTCGCGCACAACACACACACACACGGCGCAATTTACATATATCCCAATCTTCCACCGGCCGGGGCAGGCGGCGGAAGAGGGCGAGGCGGTTTATTTCGATATTCAATTAGGAGCTGTATAAATGCTAGCGAGCCCCAGTTCCAACTCACACATCCATCATCGATTCCAAAATACCCCAGCCCTCCGTTTCGATCCATATCGACGCATCAAACGTCAAACCAACTTAAACCTTTTCCAAATCAGATGACTCTCGAAAAAATATCAATGCTCATTAATACTTGTAATATTTTAAGTGGTTAATAATAATTACTAATAATCATATTTTTATCGTACGTTTTCTACCTTGTTTCATTCAGAATACCTTCTTTCCGATGCGGTAACTAAACGCATAATTTACTTTCTGACAGTTCTCCTGTCACAGATTTCAACTCATTGACACCGTCAAAATCATCATTTATGTTTCATAAAAATTCCGAAAATGATTCTAAAATACGAACTAAATTAGGATGTGACCTACTTGGGCAGTTGGGATGGGTCACGAGGATCACTTTGATATACGTGAAGCCAGGTTTGGTCCAGCAACCTCTGCACAATCTGGGTGACAAGTTCCGTTCAAGTGGCATACTCTTTGGACTTGTTTCTTCGAAACCAGTTAGCTAGGAGGCAGGATATGTTAATCAACCTGCGGCCAAGAAGGTACGTTACGGTTTTACCTAAGTGTCACACTGTGGTGTATGTTATTTTGTTGGAAATGCGACAGTCATGTTGTACCGGTTATCTTGTATGGAAAAGTATGTATTTATCCTAGGCAAATACGTAGCATCGCTACAGGTATTGGGTGACAGCAAAGGATTAACAAAGAAGACGAAAGTTTAAATTCGATAATTTCATTATTGTTGATATTATAAATTGATCACACAACAAAGATTGGTTGATGTATATTACAAATTAACCATTAAGTATTAACGTATAAAATTTTGTTGAAATAATGTTGAAGTAATATTGCTGCAATGATGAAAAGTAGATTTCAATAGTTTTCAGCATTTCAGTCAAAGGCAGGGCTGCAAGTTTTTAATCCATTAAATAAATGTTGTAGCGTGGTGTTGAAAAAAGTAGCGGCGGTTGAATAAATTAAATAATTTAAAATTCTATTTAAGTCTAGCTCAATCCAAACGAAGTTATGACCACTTTCAACGTGTCATTATTAGCACACATAGGTTTCCTAAAAACTTACTAAAAGTGCTTAAAACAAGACATAACAAGTTCCCAGCTTGAAGAGGGTCCAATTGAATTATGTAAGAAGGCAAAACTCGACACTTTTATTCATTTCTTTTTTTTCAGACAACATTTTTAGGATAAGATCTTTTTAGATAAATTTTAAGCATTCTGGATGAAAAGGTTTCACTTTTTTCTGATACTGAACAAAAAATATTAAAAATACAACATCGCTCAAACGAAGTCTTAAGTACCTAAGGAAGTAGGCGATAAGAGTGCCTGTTGTTTAACCTCTTCTTACTGTATTATTTGTATTGTTTTCTGTAATGAGGTGTTTAATAAAGAGTATTTGTATTGTATTGTACCTATTGAATGATATTTCATTCGTTTTAATTTTGCTTGGATAGTAATTGCTGGACGTCTAAATCTAATGTCGCCGTCATGATTAATACACAGTAAAAAAATATCGGTCATACATACATAAAAATATTTTTGTCAATAATATACAAAACGTTTAAAAGTGATTGCTACACTGAACGAGTACACAAGAGAGCGAACGAGCTGAAGAGCTACACAATATACAAGATACATTTATATTAAGCTTTTAAGTCACTTTCATAAAAAAATATATATATTCTGTGAGTAATATAGGTACATACCATCGAAGTTTTTTGCTTTGCTTTATATGTTAGCTTAGTAAGGCCGAATTTCATTAATATTAATACGTCTGTCACGGAATAATAATTATATTGAAATGCTATAAATACATATACTTATGTATCAAATAAGGGCACTACCTTAGGACACAGTCTATAAAAATGTTGTGACATTATTTTATCGTCGCATGATGGTAACTCTGTCAATATGTTACTTTTATTTTATGTTACGTGCTTTAAAAAAAACTTGCGGGTAATTTTTCAAACTAATATTTTACGAAACGGCTGCGTCAAAACTTACCAAAATCTATGTGTCAGTTATTTTAACTTACATTATATGCCACGCATAAATCGGAACTAAACGTATGTATACTCAATATGTCATACCTATGTTAATTGTCATATGACTATTTGCGTGCCAAAGCCGACAGGCACGTGGGGTTTCATTTATGCACTTAGCTAATTAACACAATAAAGGTTAAATATATGCCAAAATACAATTAGATTACGTACCTACTTAATTTGATTGGGTACTTATTCAATTAGCAAAATAAACAAACAACAAGAACTAAAACAGGTATTTATATAGAGTTAGATCTAAATCCGTGTGTTATTTTGAATATCGATAAAATACGGGTTTATAAGGATTACAACCTCAATTCGAGGTTGATAGATGTTGTCTCGAGATTAGTGCCTGGGCTGGGCGCGGGCGGCGAAATGCCTTGGCGGACGATCTTATCTCAAAAAGACTTCATTTTGCAGACTTTTGAAGAAGTTCAAATTATTTGGTATCAATGCATTCAGTACAATGTTCAACAAATCTATATAAATACGTAGACTTGTCATCATATTTTGTGCAAAATAATAAGAAATAGTCTCAAAATCTTAAAAAAATTCTAACTTTGTAGTTTTTGAGTTTCTCGCGAATATACATGCACACAGACAGATGCGGCGGGGGACTTTGTTTTATCAGGTATGACTAGATAACGTTTTGGATTATTTTGATGATGATCAGATTAAATAAACAAGACGAAATAACAAAACGTGAATAAAGAATGTTACGTAAATTTTTAAATATAAAATATTTAATTCTACCTACCCGTATTGCTTGCCATTGACCTGTATAAATAATATAACAAGAGCCGAACTCCCAAAACGTCTGTATTAATATTCCGAGCCAGTAGCTGGCCCATTACTGGAACGTTGTACACGAGATTCGGGCCAGCACCGAACCTCCGAAATATAATCAACTCCAAACTATGTTGCTGTGACGCAGCAATTCCTAACTTAACCCGCTGCTATTACGATATTAGGGGAGTAATTTAATAAGCTCAGTTGTGGTATAATGATTGTTGTTAATAGATTAATGTTTAAACTTTGTTAGTCGGGAGTGGCCTTGGCGTATATGCATAGTACTCCGGTGCACCTAGGGACACTTAATTCATTTTGTTTCGTTGGTTGGGTCCTAGTTCTACCATAAAATTAGATTTTAACTATATTATTTGGAATTGAGACATTTGACTATAATTTGAAAGATAGTGCAATTTAATAGTTTTTAGGGTTCCGTATATAAAAAGGAAAAAGCAGAACATATAGAAGCGCGTAAATTTTGGAAAAAACGAAGTTTTTCCAAAAATTTTGGTCGATTAATTTCGAAAAGACGGAATTGTCAATGTTCGTTTTTATTCTTAAATAACTTTATATCTATTTATTTTAAAATTTTAAATAAATTCATTTGAAAGCTCCGCACAAGTTCATTCATTAGACATTTCACGCAATAAATAATTTGCAAAAAAATTATTTTTATTTTGCATGTTTACCTATATAAAATTCATTTATTTACGATATCCGACATCCGTCTTTGGGTACCGAATTACGTATGTGTATCAAATTTCAAACTAATCAGTCAGTACTTTTGGAGCAAATCAACGAACATACTGTCTAGACAGACACACATGTCATGTCTACTTATGAGAATTTCCATTTTATCATTTTAAGGTACGGAACCTTTAAAGTAGTATTATATACGCGAATTGGGTTTATACAATAATACTAAACTACTAAAGGAATATAATGGGCTACCAAACAAACCCCTGCTTACTAACTCAGATACGATTCATCATTTATTTCCTTAACATTCTTGACCGAACAGATGGTCTCAATACGTCATCTGTGGATTAGGCTTGAATTGGTTGAAAAGGTGCAATTCTTCCGCCGACATGAGTTTCTAAGGCGAAGGCGTATGAATGAAGGATAGTCTGAACTAAATATGTAGATTTACATGAAAAAACACACACAATTACATGAAAAAAAAATTAGTTAAACATTTTGTGAAAAATTGTGAATCATACAAAAAAATCACCCAGTTTTAAAAGTTCAATAAGGCCTTTGTGGTCTTTTCTTCAAACGGCAAATATGTTATCTGTTTTGAATCTTTTGTTGTTACCTATTGCATTTAATTTTTGGTTATTTAGACGGTAGAGGAGCGTAACATTTTTCATATTTTCAACTTACAAACTTTATTCACAAATCAATAAAAATATGTTTTAACATTGCATTCAATTAATGGCTGATATTTTAAACAAAACAATGTCAAAACGAAGCGAGTAAACCTTAGAGCTCGCAATAAGACAGCGTATATTTATGATGAAAAAGATACCCAATCTCAATCTTCATATGGACAATTGGTCAACAAATTTATTATTGGCAGAACCAAAGCAGTTACATGTCGGAGCAACCCGTCCGGTGCGTATAAGTTATAGCCCTTTTGCCAAAGGTTAAAAGACAAGATAATATCATGGATTTACCCCGTATCGTTCCAGCCCTTCTTTGCATATAAATAATCAGGATTGGAAAAGAGGGATTTTGAATAGAGGTTAGTTTTCGACGGTTTACAAATTGCAGGGTAAATTATTTGTTGGGATCTGATTTATGTTTGTTGATTTGTCCATAAAGCACAATAATACAGAGGCCAAAATTTACAAATGAATTAGGTGTGTCTTACTGTGAAAACAAACAATAAAGAACTATTGACTTTTGTACAATTTGAATAAAAATAGTCTCTTTAAGTATTTACACGAGTTTATTGTGGCCTCCACCAACAATAGAGCTATAATAGGCTTCAATTATTTTTTTAATGAGGCACAGTTATCATTCGACTGTGTGCACTGGTATTACAAATTTAATTGGTTTGATGGTTTCGTATTTCTTTTACGGATGATCATAGAAAATTATGTTAATTAACGTTGAATTTGTGTATTCAATAAAACAGACTGACAAAAAAGTTTCATATTAATCGATAACGATATTCTTTTAAAAATACATTTCAAACAAGATTTTCTTCTCCCATAATCCACCATTTGATATTTAACAAAATTTGCCGTTTTATTAAGTAGAAATCTAAATAGCTGTCAGCTCCAGCTGCTCTAGGATTTCGATGCCATGTTTATTTAACATCAAATGAAATTTCATAAATTTAACGAAATACGATCTTAAATTGCTTCTTGGAAATAATTTCATTGCGGAAATGCACTACAAATACGACTTGCTCCATTTGGTTTCCCTTGTCGTGAGTTGCATGAATGATATGACAAAACTTTACTTTCAGAACCGATATCATGTTCGCATTTTTATCATATGTCATGCGTCACTTTTACACTTACATATTTGTTAGAACGTGACAGGCATGGTGACAAATGATACCATCTTTGCACTAAATTATGTTTTGACAGGCAATAAATAACCTTAAGGTTTAATTTGCCCCTTTCGCGTAATTTAACCTAATGGCAAAAAAGCAGTATTCAGTCCAAACTAGGAACCTAGTACTATAATTTATTCTGTGCCCAAACCCACTATTCTTTAAGCTGCTGTAAAAAGTTTATGCCGACTTAGCCGGGGATTTGTGGACGTTTATAAATAGTAAGGAAGACTGTGGGCGAGCCTAGCATGGTGTTGAATAAAAATAATTTTAATCAGGTCTATTGGAAGTCCTAAATAGTGTTTTCTTTTTTTTTTAATAGAATGTCTGAAGTTGATAGGATTTCATTTCTTTTAATAAATTTCATTACTTCTATAATTAAACAACTTAAAACTCTGAAGGATTTTATGTCAATTTTTTTTTTAAGTATGGAAATCTTAATTTCACGATGTCTAGCCGATGGATGGTAGCCAGTGGATTAATTTGAAAATTATTATTTTTGTTTAAAGAATTCACATTCAGACACATGGACATAATTTAATTTTCAGAATCTGATGATGACGTCCTGAAGATAATCGTCGGTATTTTTTATAGAAACATGCATTTTCTCTTGTAAGCTGAAATATTCTCTTGGTCTTAACAAAGTTGCCATGGTGGAGTGAACCTATTGATGAAAAATAACGGTATGTTTAACATGTATTGGAAACTCGTTTATTTTTGTTAAAGGTTAAATTCCATATACTTTTCCTATTAATTGTTTTGTATATCGTTCCCAATTGCATACCACGGGAAAAATATTTTATAAATAAAATTGCTAGTGATATAGCCGTGGGTTTTTGATTTCAAGGGAGGGACGCGGTAAGGATTTTCAAACTAAAATTTAAATTTTTGCTAAACTCTACATATTGTGTTACACTCTTTCATACCACTGCATTTTTCAGCAAACCAAGAAATTGTATAATTGTATTCCACGGTAAACTTTTTACTCGCCATGCTACATACGGAGCAGTAAAAATAAGATGCGGGCTTAGCAGTTAAATGAAAAATATGCTTCCGTCGCTTCACGAGCGTCCCTCGAGGAAATTAAGACGGCCAGGGAAATATGCTCGGAGTTATCAGAACTCTTTATGTTATCCTAGGAAAGCTTATCTCATCTTTCATGCTTAGTTGTCGAAAACTTCATTTGGATTTACTAATAGGGAACCGATTGTTGAATTTCGAGCGCGTCGTTTTCATGTGACTCCTTTCAGTACGAGCCCCGATGCATATGTTTTCGTCAGGTGACCCCATTTTTTGAGGTTCTTGCGTTTGTTCAAAAATAATGTTTTTGTTTAAAAATTACTAATATTTAATGCTTATACTAATGTAATTTAATTTTATATGGTAATACTTTGCAATAACTAAATCCAAATACAAGAAATACCGTTTGTACTGAAAGAAAAAGAAAATGATTTTTTATTATTTTTTTGACGGGTAGGATTACAACATATGTGAAAAGGGCTATTACCAGGGAAAGCAATAGGGCTCTGCCAATGTACTGAAAATTTTGTTTTGAACCCATGCATGCAGCAGTGCTGTAAGAGAGGACAATATGATTTGGACAACGTTTTTGATAACTCCTTTTTTTCAGCAATAAAAGTCTCATGCAATTTTATTATACGATCAAAATAAACTAAATTAAACATTGCTATTATGGTTCCCATTACTGGGTCATTATATGTTCATGTGTAAAATTTATTAAAATAAACAAAATTGTTGCGCGGAACTAGACGAAATCATTTGCATCGGGGCTCGTATATCTCCTCTACTAGGCATATAAATTCTACGAATATAATTGGAACTGTGTGATCAATACCACTAGATTTGCCGTTTTACACAGATTTTCGAGTGACGAAATCAAGCGCTCATAATTCTAAAATCGGCCCCCGGGTCCTACACTTTGTAAGAAGAGAGCTTGAAAAAATATTTTGGTTTAGGCATGTGAGTTCAGAACTAAAGACTAATTGGATCCACACGTACTTTAATACAGATATGTATTGGAGTCCTCCAACATTATTATTACTATATTTTTGGGAAAGAAATAAAAGTACCTATACCTACATAAAAAACACTAATGCATGAAATTAAGTGCCAAAATTTGTTTTGGTCCCACGAGAGTACATTAACAAACATTTTGCTCGCAAGCAACGACAGAGATAGAATTATGATGATAATGATACAGTATATTTAGGTAATGTACCTACATTTCCTAATCTGACTATTTGGATAAACAGTTAGTAGGAGGCGCTCTCGTTGTACTGATGATAATATATAAGTACCTTACACGGTGGCTAAAAAATAACTGCATTCCTGGACCAACCGTGAAATCGGCAAAAAAAATTTACCCTCCCATAGAAAAAGGACCAGTCAAAATGTATGAAACTGCTAAAATTATTTTTTTTGCTATTTCGGGGTTGGTCCCATAGTAAAAGTTGCTCAGTATAATCCCAAAACCTCCCTGGCAATGGAAATGTAGTCATTTTTTAGCCAGCCTGTGTATTAAGACGCCACGAACCTAGCCACCGTCATACAATTATAAGAAAAAAAATATTATTATTTAAAAGAAATAAAGGATTTTGTATTTGTATTTTGTATACATTTGAAGTTACGCTCTTATTTTAAAACGACCCTCGGTCCGGATCGTACCTGGTCCAACAGATCTCATTGGCCATTCAGCGCGGTAACGCTGCCAGTGTAATGGGGACATTTGAGCCAGGTACGATTCGTGACGGTTAAATATTGTTTAACTTAGATTTTATAATGACAAAGCCTGTTGCGTATATCATCCTTGGTATATTTGGGACGAGGCATGTTGCTGATTTGCATTTGTAGCCACCGGACGAAGCCTGCGTTGCGGATTTCTTATTGCAAACATATTTAATTTACACTGTTTAATTTAACTGAATAAATAACTTTAACACGACATTCTGAAATAACATGACATTTCAAATGAACATGATACCATCAAGTACCATTTACAGACATACATATAATTATGTCTGATACTAGTTTAGTCAAGTTTTGTATGTAAAACTACTACTCGCTCTAATTTCTTTCTATTGCAATTTTTAGCAGCGAAAACTAGCACCAGGCATGGATATATGTTACCTACTTAGATAAATGTTAATGCGAAATTTCATGTAGGTACCCAATTTAAGTATAAGTACTTACGTAGGTATATCTTTTTAAAATCAGAGCGTAACTTCTATTGAATGGGAGCGGCTTTTTGGCAGCGGGTTCATTAGTGTGTTCAGGGGCGTATTTACCCTAGGGCCATCCGGGCCATGGCCCGGGGCGCCAACCCCCATGGGCGGCATATGCTAACCCCTAGCACAGAATAAATAATAGTACTAGGTACAGAAGACTCACTCTCTAACAAAACGCGTCTGTCACGATCAGCACAGATATGGCCGCTATTAGGTGGCGACAGCGCCACGCGCGGCTTATGGCAAACCCCAAAATTGGGGTCGGACGGATGTACTTTACCGTAGCAAAGCGACGAAATCGCGGAGTGAGCCACGCCTGCCCCTAGGGGCATATGCCACCCCTGGCGGATTGCATTTTGTTTTTCTTCCTTGACTTCTGGGGCGGCGAAACGTTTTGGCCCGGGGCGCCAAATTTCAAAATACGCCCCTAAGTGTGTTTGGAACACTGCAAACTATAGGTATTAACTGACTACGTCATCAAGTCGGTGTTGTTCCGGCTATATGCTAGAGTATGCATTATAGATATAGACATGAGCCAACTAAGACTAAGGTAGCAGCATCGTTTCCAGAGATGCACGTCGGAATTGTCCTGTTAAATTTCCTATTCAACTATGTACCCGTTGTGGGTGTGTAATTCCAACCGCTCCTGAAACACAGCCTAATCGAAGGCTCAGGTGAACCAGTACGTTTAATACAGCATAGTAATTATATATCCCATCAATCCCATGTCTCGTGGTCTAAGTACACTGGCTCACCCGATAGCATTTAATTACTTACCAACACCATACGGCAAGGAATGCCATATAGGCAAAAGAATGTTAGGGATGAATGTTGATGGACGGAGAGCGGATGGTAGACCCAAAAAACGATGGACGGATTGTGTGAGACAGGATATGAGAAAGAAAGGAATGAGTGCTGAGGTGACGAAAGACAGAGGAGAGTGGAAGAGAAAAACTTGTTGTGCCGATCCCACATAACGTGGGATAGGGGTAGGGAAAAGAAGACCATACGGCAAGGAACGTATACCGTAGATTTCGATGCCTAACTGCATTTAAAAAGTAATAAAACCTGGGTATATATAAATGAACAATAATTATTTTACGCGGCAGAGACGAGAGCATTTGTTATTAGTTTTTTTACAAATAAAGAAACATTTTTTTAAATTAAGTCCAAACAAAAGAAACTTGAAGGAAATGTCATAGGGATCATTGCTCGACGCGAGAAATATAACGACGCTACAATGTCTATCTTTAAGAGATGTGCAGTAATGCGAGTACAACAAAAACATTTCTGACAGGTACTTAAGGGCTGACATGTGTTTGGGCTTAACAAGTCGCCCTAAATAAAGGGTTATTTGTTTGTGTAAACCCTTTACACTTTGCACTTATATGTAGAACGTAGCACGTTTACTACAAAATGAGGTCGCTCGCTAAATTAACGCTATACGCTCGAGAAGAAATGTAACAATGTGACGCTTTTTGAAAATTTATAGGTATTTATATAATTTTTGAAAAGGTTTTTATCAATTTAGTTGATCTTATTTCAAAATTTTATAATATAATGGAAAACCAAACCAAATTTACGCATAAGGATGACTCACATTAGACCGGACCGTATCCGGGCCGGAACTTACACACCTGATTGCAATAAACATAACTAAATTTTAAAAAAAGTACAATATTTAATGTAATAAAAATCTTAGCGCTGAATATTTTATCAGAATCACACCTCTCTACTTGCTTTTCTGCAAAGAAAAGTACAATTCTTAACTTTATACTAGAGCGAAATTGTTCTTCGGTTGCCGTGTAACATCTTCCTTCGTGGTTCTAGGATAATACTTATAAAAGGTTATAAGATGTAAGCGAATGAGGGAAACGGGCAGGTTTATTAAGTAAAAACGAAATAATTCCAAATAAGATTCTTGATTTTAGCGCTGACTGTACTATTCTCACCACAGGCAACTAATATTCATCAAGACAATTCTAACAACCCCAAACACAATTTGCGCTGTTTTATCTCAGAGTTCCTATGGCCACCTGTCTTCATCATAATATTGCATTGTCATCCGATTTACGTATTATGATTGCAAAATTTCAGCTCAAGCGGAAATCGGGGAATGGGTCAAAATTTTAGCTTCCAAGATTTGACCCACACTAACAAATTAGCATACAAATTACATAGGTAATGGCAAGTTAAATAAAAGCTTGTAAAAACATGCTTGAAGAATGTCTGACTCACGCTAGACCGGGCCATGGCCCGGCTGGAGCTTCCGGCGCTTCATTTTGTATGGAAAGCACCACGTGATCAGCAGTCTTAGAAAATGACATGTCGTATGCCTCGGCCGAGTCATCCTTAATGGTAACATTCCATTTCTAACCGCAGCTGCACCGGTACTGCATGAACGTGTCGTTGTCATTGTCAATTTCCATAGTAAAATGAACAGTAATGCAGCTGCAGTTGGAAATGGAATGTCACCTTAAGTCGCCCGCGCCAGCTGCGGAAGGCGTGTGGTCAAGCAGACCTAAATCATAAAGGTTGCATTTTGTTTCTTTACAAACCACGTGGCTACAGGTTAGGGCGCACAATTTTATGTTTCCGCTTAGCTTAATGTACTGCAAATATTAAGTAGTAAATATTTTTCAACCGCTCATAGTTTAGACCACAGAGTTAATCAGAGCACTATTCAAGAAATTAGTATGCACCACAGGCCAGTTACAAAGCTTTGTGTGTAAAGGATGTTCATAATGTAAACGTTGTAATTGTTATCAACTTATCATTATTGAAACAGTATTTGACATTGTTACGTTTTCATAACCGCGTTATATGTTTACGTAAGCAAATGAGAAAATTTTCAAATTAAGTTTCTCAAACTATATCGTGTTACATACATATCAAATGAAAGAGCTAATTTTATACTTTAAGAATCTCAAAATTATTCACCACCAACCCGAAGCAAATATTAAATATAATAAATCAAACAAAATCAAATCAAATCCAAATGAATGTTATTAAATATTTATAATCCAAAATCATCATTTAAAAGCCAAACCTACCATAAACCTACAAAAACAACTCAAAATTTGCGTTTGAGTACTTTGCCTCACATGTGAATAAAATGCAATTTTACTATCAGTTTTTGAAGTGCAAAGTAAGCCTTTCCGAGCTGGTGTGGTGAAAAATATTTGAGTTATTCAGATAAATAATATAATAATCAATTGCGATAGGACGCCAAAAGCTCACTGCTAAGCTTACCGCTGCAAAACGCTTTCTGGCTGTGACTTTTATTCGCCGGTTGAACCCAGATCATTTCGGTTTGGTGTCAGGAAATATGCCGGATTTTCGCAGATTACATAGCTACCGAGTAGCTTCATTTTAAAAATGTATTTGTAGGCGGTTTAATCGAGGTTTGTTAATTATTGGTTAAACTCAGTGAGATTCTTCACTCAGCAATATTTAAAACTGGTTTACATAGTACTTACCTTTATTATCCATTCATTACTACATAGGTAACTGAGACATGATCAATGCAGGTGAGGCATTTTAGAAAATAAAGTATTCAGTATTACGGATTAATCAGTCGTATTCTAATTTTGGTGAGCGATACAAAATAATGTTAATTATGACCAGCGAACACACACTCACTCATATAATATCTTATTTTCTTTTAACCAATACCTAATTATTTCGCAAAATGAATGTTCGTGAATAAATATAAAATAGATATTAGCATATAAGAGTGAATTTAAAATGTTTACAATTTTGTTTACATTACCTACTAGATAATTTACTTGGTAATTTTTTTAACCAGAGTTATAATTTGAATAGAGGATATATTATAATACTTATAGTTCTTATAAAATACTAATGTATAACACAAAGGTCTCCCACAGCGACTAACATAATCTTATAAAATATTTTTTATTTGTATCCGAAAATGACCTAAACAGTATTAAAAACTTTTATTGTCAACTTGTCATCTGTTCTCGTTTCAAGCTCAAGCAATATAAAAGATAAACACAATACTTGGAAATTCTTTATTATGTGAGGAGAGTACGTAAAAATGCTTAAAACGGCAAAAAGGGGCGGACACCGTTTGAATCGTAAGCAGTGTAAAGTAACAAACTATTAGTTATGAGCGTACTTGGGGCTGTTCTGTTTTGCTGAGTCTGGGATAAGGCAAGTATGAGCCACTTTATATCTGGGTTTGCGGAGCGCAATTGAAAACATGTGTTACATACAAAGGTTTGAAGTCATTTATGGTAGATTCTAGTTAACTTTTTGCAATTTCGTTTTGTTGCGAAATTGGGTAGACCGCTGGCTTTTTTAAGAATAGGCTGAATTAACATACCTAAATACATATATGTAACTACATGCATCTATATACTGCCAACAAAAAAACGATGCTGCAATGATTGAAACTGTAGTACAAATACATTGTTCATCTATCGCATTGATTTGACTAATACTTTTGTTAAATTGTTGGTCATTATTTTTGGTTATTTGAATGAAGTCGGCAATGTTATATCATGATATCCCATTTAGGGCTAAAAATTTATTTATGCCAGCAATAATATCTACAAATATGATTATCTACACCAGTATTTAATTTATAATGTTGTCAGTCTTTCCAGTTTCCATTATATTCACGGTACTAAAATTCTACATAGGTACTTGAATTTATAGGCAAATTGTGCTAAGAGAAAAGTTTTTTCTGAAAACCGTATCAAGATTGTCCTTAGGATTCCATTTAACTGTGCCTTTGAAGGTGAACGCTATCCCCTGTACAAGACGTGCTCACGTGCTTGCCTCATATGTACACTGTCTCGAAGTCTAGTCATGTATCTCGGCGTTTCGTCGCGGAGCCCAGATGCAAGATGCTGGAAAACCTAGTTTAGACATTTATACTCGACGTAACTGTGGGAGCAGGATTTTCTCGATATATTTACATGGTATATATTTAGATTCTTATATTGTGACTGCCGTATTCGGTGTATTTAGGTTTATATAATGTAAAAAAGAAACCTACTTTATCTAAGGATAACAATATATTACATATCTAATGTGTTTGTCCCTTTCTTTATACCGATGAAAGCAAAGCAATCTGTTCATATTGAAATTGAGTATTAGGTTTCTTTACCTCACATCTTTCTTATCAGCAAATCCGAAAAAGACACCTTATTCCGTGTAGCTAACGTCGAAATTCAAACGCGGGCATAATAGTAAGTTTTGAAAATTACTATTCAAAATGTACCTACCTTTACAATCAGAACGGTAGTTCTCGAACGAACATGGAGATTTAGGAGGGTCAGTACGGAGCCCGCAGTTTGTCTCCCGGACAAGGGTCTGCGTGCGGTTAGAATTAACTTGTCACAACCGGCGAACAATATCATTTGGATGTAATCGAAGCACTAGTAATAAATTTAATTCATTACGGCTTTGACTATCCGGGGTCAAAGTTGTTAGTAGGTTTAACGCAACTTTGTGAGGTTTGGGAATGGTCCCGTTTTCTAATGAATCAGAGCTTTGTATGTAGCGTGTGAAGAAAACTTTATTTTGTTGCGGTCACCATTTGTTTAATTTAATTGGATGTTGTTTTGCTATAGCAAATTAACGTTTAGGTCTTATCTTATCTTATCTTATATAAGATAAGATTGTTTTGTTATAGCAAATTAACGTTTAGGTGCTCGCGGTTGATAATTACCCAAAAATTTTGGTACTATTTGCTCAGAAAGGCGAAGTGATAAGTTGGTATAACCTGTCTATAGCAGATAACTAGCCGTAAGCCATCTTAGCTACTGACTGTGTAGAAGTTTTCATTTCAACATTTGTACTTATACAATGTACAGTCAGCAACAATAGCAAAGCGGGCGAGGTGTTCAAAATGATCTTGTTAATATGTATAAATAAGAGCGCGTCAAAGTAATTTTGAACTCCTCGCCCGCTTAGCAACTTCTGCTGCTGACTATGTAGGTACTATGTAAATAAACAAAGCGCGAAGTTAATATTTCCGAAAGTATAACAGTTTGTAGCAAACATTTGTTAAAGGAGCAACATCACGGAAAGAACCCTTTACACTTATGCACACTTACAAACATGTGGCATCCAGTATTTACAGTTTCCGGAAATCCTCGTGCTCGTTAAGTGGTGCTATTCCACTATATCGTCCCATATGTATGCAGCAACCTTGCCGAGTTTAGAAAATGCTGCAGCGGCTTATATTGGCGCCTATCCAAGAGGATAGCCCACACGGCAATTTTGACCAGATTAATTGTTACTACTTTTGCCAAATGCACTCTGGAGTCCAGATTTATGAAAGGAATTTCGGATGTAACATTTGGTGTCATATGTGTATTTTGCGGTTGTTTCGGCGGCTTAGCATTCCGTGTGAGACATTTGTCGGGGGTTTTGTGGTATAAATTATTGTGGGTATTATTAATGTACGAAAACGGGTTTTATTTCGTTTTGTTTATTATTGCTGCTTATGTAAACGGTAAATTTGTAGCGTATAGAGTCCTAATAGGTACGTACTCATATGTAGGTAAGGGCATTTCATTTCATCTTGTGTCAAAAGGGTATTTTTCCAGGGTTGTAAATGAGATTAGGCGACAAAGTAATTTATTTGTTGTATCAGCTTATAAATCTTATAATGTACCTAGTCACTAGTCACGATTGAATACCGTCAGTACCTACATTAGGTTAGAAAATGGCTAAAGTAAGTATAAGGTTTTATTTAAAGTTTTATTCAAAGGAATGCAAATAAAACTATTATAGACAGTAAAAACTATAAGTATATTGTAGGCACTGTTAATGTTAATGCAAACTAATGTAAAAACGTCACCTTATTTTGTCAGGTAAATACAAATTTTAACGTACGTACCTAACCTATTAACCTAGATAAAATGGATAAATATATCAAGATCCTAAATTACGTTTAAACTACTAAGTATTTCTAGAGGTTTAACTTGCTACCTTCCTCAAAGTCACCAATACCAATAAACGATTCAGGGTTTATCAAATAGGTATGGCAGAGCGTTTTGCTAGCAAAGCATTGCTTTGTTTCCTCGTCGAGATAGCGGTTGATGATGGCAGCGGCACGTAAGTCGTTGGTTGCATGTGCGGGCGGCGAGCGCAGGTCGTGCACGATGAGAGGCATGCGCGAGTAGCGCTGCAATTCGAGCGGGCTGACCACAGGCGTGGGTGAGCGCAGGAGCACAATGCGGGATTCAAGTACGCGTGGTGACGGCCGTCTGTACCGCAACGCCTGCATCACACGTGCGTACGCCGCCTCTATTAGCAAGCGCGCGTACTGCATTGAGTGAGCTACATGCCCTCGTAACGCGCGCACGCTCACGTCTACCTTCTGTAGCCATGTTGGCGCTTCACGTAGCGCGGCATCCAACTGAGCTGACGCGACGCCCATGAGCGCACACATGTGACGGGCAACTGCTTCTTGGAGAACCGACTGCGAGTCGATTGCGCCAGCGCACGCCACAAGTAGCTGCCGCTCCAGCTCGTCTAAGAATTGCTCCGGCCCGCCGCCCAGGCAGAACACCGTGCCCGTCATACCTGTGATACATACAAAATGTTTAATCCTAATATTTATAGCATAATAATAAACTTTACAGTAACTAATGTAGTTTAAAGGGGAAAGAAATAACATACCGTGATCTTCCAATTTGGCGGCCATCTCGAGAACTGACAGTACACCTATCTCGTGACCCAATAAGTAGAATTTATTGGTCCCACCTCTTTTCTTTAGAAACATCTGTAAAATACCCACGCTACATTAGCAGATGATACTCCCGTGTTTGTGTGTCATCTAATTTTGTAGATAATTATGAATAAATAAAATTAATGTTTTATAATAACAACTCTGCTTAATAAAATTATGATATTAATCTGCACGTAATTGGTAAAGAAAAAAAAAAAAGATAAGTTTAAGTGTACAAAATATATTTAAATAAAATATATATATATATATGTATAATAGATTTTAATTAATTAATTTTTGGTTATGGAATAAATGGGCTTTTTTATTTTATTTATTTTATTTTTAATTGGTAACCACGGTACGGTAACCACTTACCGTGACATATCTAGCCGTCATCTCCTGGAAAGTTTCATCGGGATGGTCAAGTCCTGGCTGCAGCACGACTGCGGCTAGCTGCAAGCGTTCACATAGCTCGCGGTACCGCTGGTGTAGCCCTTGCAGTCCCGGCACTATGTACAGGCAAGCTTCCGAAACGTTGAACTCGTCATCTCTCTAAAAAATATTTTTTTTTGAAATTTTTATTTTCCAGTTGATTTTGGCCGACAAATTTAGTGTTGATTCGGTTATTTACTAGGATGTAAGAAACAAAACGCGAAAGTCTTGAAAGGAAATTTATTGTTGTTTTAGTATGTATAGTTTAGTAGTATATTTAGTGTATAGTTTTTCTACAAACCATATCGCTTCCTTGTGTGAGTGTGGCCATTACCACTGTGTCAATCGTGGCTAAGAGTTCATCAGAATCAACGAAGGGGAAGAAAGCACTTAAGCCGCGGACAGGCGCGTAATCTGTTTCTTGTGACGTGGCATCAATTTCCCGTAATCTTAAAACATAAAATCAACATTTTATTGAATAACTAATAAATAATAAATGAATCATAAAATTAAAATTTCATCTGTTAATTTTATACCACATACTTTTCTATAGTTAACATTTGCACTTCATTTTCTGTGATTGTTATATTCTGGTTGTCTAAAAATACCCTAAGGGCTTGAATTTTATCAGCAGTTAAGCCAAAATCTTGCACCGTTTGGCTATTTGGAGTATTTTCTGATATGGCGATACCTGGAATTCATTGGGTATGTTTAGATATTTAGTTAGTTAGTAGGAACAATACGAGTAGCGTCATTTAAAAGTTTTGAACGAAGTAAGGTTAAGTAAATTAAATGTTTTATGTGCCTATATAATTAGCTACCATAAAAAAGTCTTGGCAATTCAGTGAGCAAATCCGTTGGATTATCTAAATAATTAGATGTCGAATAAAATCAAGGGAGAGAAGTCAGCTTATCGTCAACATATGAATCAACAACGATCAAAGTGGTTATTAGGATCTGACAGCGTAATTCAAATTGCAATTTTGTTTTATTTGGCATAGAATACTGATGTTACTGTAGATTGCTTTGTTTCAAACTCACCAGTTATTTTTTCTATTTGGTATGTAAAAGAACCTTTGGTATCAGATGGATGCTGAGCAAATATCACAGGTTGCATTGTCTGCAAACCCTCCTCTATTGCATTAACAATGCCCCCGTAACTCGTTGGTAAAATACTCTCAGCCTGCAAGACGTAATAAATATAAAAAAATCTTTAATTTCTTATTAAAATATTAATATAACGAAAAAAAACTATATATTTTTAATCCGATTGTACCTTTGTATCCAGTAAGCGCTGGTGGCCTAATAACGGTAAGAGAGTGCGACTTTCAATTCAATCCGGAGGTCGCAGGTTCAAATCCCGGCTCGTACCAATGATTTTTTCGTATCTTATGAACGAAATAATTATTTGATATTTACCAATTGCTTTTTGGTGAAGGAAAACATTGTGAGAAAACCGGAGTAATCCTAATAAGGCCTAGTTCCAGTCAGTTTAAGGTCAGATGGCAGTCGCTTTCGTAAAACCTATTGCCTTCTTAAATTCTTGGGATTCATGGTCAAGCGGACCTCAGGCCATGAGCGGTGGCAAAATACCGGGACAACACGAGGAAGAAGAAGAAGTACCTTTGTATCCATCGATAGGGAAAGCATCATTGCCGGCAACTGATAAGCTGCCCTTGAGACACAGATATTTTCTCCTACAGAGGTATTGACACCAATCACTGCGAAGTACCTGTAAGTACAGTTGTGAAATATTTGAAAGTAATGAAATCCACACTCTTATATAGGTATTATAAGAGGCACCTATATTGTGCCTACATTTTATATTTAAAAAACCTTACTTGATTGAGGGGCACACTTTTCTAGTCTCTGCATCCAAATTGGCCAAAAGGGACTTATAAAGGGCTTGTGTCTGACCAGTCTGATGTTCCGCCATCACTACAAATATGCCCTCAACTGGACCCAGGCCTGAACTTAGTTTTAGCAGGTTGGACGCGCAATCGTTCTGCGCGAGGTCTAACGAGGTCGTTATAGCATTCACGCCCAATTTCCGCCAGGATCTGTCAACAAAATAATGGCAGGTACAACTAAGCTTTCTAAGATAGTTTAGTATTTAATTATTTGGATCCTTGGATCTTTAATAGTAACTGGTCAGTACTTATGGCCCGACTACAAGAGGCCCGAGGCCCGAGTGAATCACTCGTATGTGTGCCCATACATCTTGGATTTATTATTAAATATCTTCAAAGATACCTCAAATGTGTAACAGTTATGGGTTTTTCTTGGACTGCTGGAATTATTTGCATCATAACCAGTGTAGTAAATACGTACAGCAGTTGTCGACTAAGACGTGGTCCAATGTGGGCGAGCTGCAGATGGAGCGCGCGTGCGCCACGTTCCACCAGCCGCGAGGCGAGGCACATGGTGAGCCCCGGCGAGTCGCCTATCACCAGCTGGCAGTGTGCTTTTGAGCATGTTAGTCTGCAAAACTGCATTTATTGACGAAGTGCTAAAGACTATTAAACTACACCTAACTAAACAAAGTTTATCGATAATGAATTAATTTTAATTAAAACCAAAAATATTACTTTGCTAATCCGCAAAAAGATCAAGGCTAGAAGGTGCTAGTCAATCAGTGCTAACCCGTTATACTTACTTGTGTATTTTTTACATGCAATTAATGTTCCCACCCTCCCACCGCAAGAATAAATACACAAAAAAATATAACAAACCACCACCAAAAGAACAATACTCGACACGTGTTTCGCCTCTCTACGAGGCATCCTCAGGGGATGTTTGAGGATGCCGAAGAAATGTAGTTAACAAAATTCAATTTTTTTAAATTATTGTCTATGTAGTAAGACTTAAAGTACTTAAACTCATATTGTCTATAGATATATAGATTAAACATTAAAATTTCGTCATGAACCTGGGCTCCATGAGAGATGTCGACGAGTCGTGAACGCGCAGCATAACGCGACCGCGGTGTCTGCTCAGCGCGAGCAAGCGAAAAGCGCGCGTAGCGTCGGAGGGCGCGTACACAACACGGGACAGCGGACGCACCCAGCCTCCGCTGATACCCTCCGCCATTAAATGTTGCAGCCTCTGTGTTGAAATTTAAATTAGGATTTTTCTAAACTTCCTAACACTAAATTAAGGGTTTAAATCAGTATTGATCTAACTAATATGCACAGTTTAGTTTACAGACATGTTTTTAAGCCAACGACGGCGACGTTCTAAAAATATATTAACACGCGTCTAAGCCACCGACAATCAGGTCCTCTAAATATATTTTTGGAACTTTGGCTAGTAAAGATGTTTATGAACTATACTATGTAGTGAAATATGTATTTGTACATAGTAAATATGTATTATATAGTAGGTACCTTGAATGTTTCAATGTCGTTATGAAGAAAAAGACCGGAAAAGTCTACACGAATGTAAGATCTTTCTTTGGTCAATGCGCCCATTTTGAACGAATACAGTTCATTATTTTTTACTTGATGAATATCCAAGGTGTACCCAAAATGCTTACAGCATTGAAGGTAGGCCTGAAGAAAAAACAATGTGTGAGATGAGAATAGTGTATGTCTTGTCATAAGTAGGTATCTCATAAGATTTGTTTGTGTATATAGATAAGAATATGTATGTAAATTAATTTCAAACACAATGAAAATTGTTTATGAATAAACTATAACTATGACTATGACTAATACGATGTTCTATTAATATTACAACTTATACATTTGCTCTATAGCTGTAGCTACTTATATAGATATAGAAATGTAGATAGTTGATTAAGTAAGTAAACGAAAATTCAATTATTTACGAACTTTTACGTGCTTACTTGGCTGGCAGTTTAAAACTGCCAGCACTTTGGTTTTAACCGAAATAAGTACTATAGCTACGTATTTAAAATAACTTACATCTTTGTGATCACCTCTACCGCATATAGCATATTCGCAGCCCATTCCGTCAGTGGCAGGTAGCACACGATTCATAAACGTATCGTCTCGACAACAGATTATATCTTCAGCTAAAAAAAATATTGAATACAAATCCCTACCCCTAACCCTACAATTTTAGGGTTCCGTACCCAAAGGGTAAAATCGGGACCCTATTACTAAGACTCCACTGTCTGTCCATCTGTCTGTCACCAGGCTGTATCTCATGAACCGTGATAGCTAGCGTGACAGTTCAAATTTTCACAGATAATGTATTTTTGTTGCCGTTAAAATAACAAATACTAAAAGTACGGAACCCTCGCTGGGCGAGTCCGACTCGCACTTGTTCGGTTTTTTATTGTTACCTATGTCAAGTTATCAGAAATTAAAAAATATAATGAAACACCTTTATACCCACCATCCAATTTAGGAAACATTTTCATTAAGATTTTTTTCTTGGCGCCGTCACCAACGACCACAAATACGCGACAGTCCAAATGAAGCGCCATGGCAATAATGGCCTGTCCGATTGCGCCAGCGCCACCGCTCACAAGGACATTTGTGCGTGGCATCAGCCGCGTTTTGATGGCCTGAATTGTTAAGCAGACTGTTTAGAAGCAAAATATTAAAGAAAACGACAGTGCATAATGTCTACATGGTGGTAGTAGTAGTAGTAGTAAAATACATTATTGTACAAAAAGAAACATAAAACATGAAAGAGCACACATCATTAGTACAAAGGCGAACTTACACAGGTGGTGGTGGTAGTGGTCTACAGTCGGGGTGCACACGCCGACTCTTAAGGCAGATTTAGATGAAAAGCCACCGATTTTTGTCTCACCGATTTACGCGAGATTTTCAATGCAAATTTTGGCGAACGCTATCATAATAGAATAACGCGTTTGAACGCTGTATATAACGCGTTTAGATTCCTAGATTCAAATACGGGCTAGCTGAGTTTCTTGAAATGGAGGTACGAAATAGGTATCATACATATGTGTATTTACCAGTGAAGAAAAACATCGTGGATTAACCGGACAAATACCAATAAAGCGTAGATTCTTCTCTGAATTTGATATCAGAAGGTAGTTGCTATCATAAAAACCAGCGTGTCTTTGCGCCAATTCTTGGAATTAAGTAGTCCCTAACGAATATAAGGACTTCAGGAAACTCACAAGGCAGTAAAGTGCGTGCGCGAAGGGCAACGGTACAGTGGCAGCGTCCTCAAGAGTCCAATGGGCCGGCACTGGCCATAACAACTCGGGGCGCGCCCTCACATGCGAGCGAGCCGAGCCACCGCGCAAAAGGCCCATCACACGAGACCCGCTACAAGTACAAGGTCATGTCAGCCAAAAGTATCTCGACACCTCAAGTAGGGACGTAAAATTTTACGTACACTTTGTCAAATAAATAACAAATTGCTCAATATGTTTTGCAACAAAAACTGGTAATCACAATCAAGGATGTCATTCAAAAGAAATTTAGTTAAAATAAAATAAAAAAACTAAAAATTTTGTGAAAATTACAGGTATCATGACGAAATTTAATAAACTTAAACTATTGATGACAAATTGAAAATTCACATCCAACGGAGCTATGATTAAAACTTACTTTTGTAATATTCCACTAAAATCCATTCCATAATAACCTTCGCAATTTGTTTGTTTATTTACAAATGGTTCATTCGCTGTCAATATGTCGCAAGCGTTCAGTCCAGCGAAATGCACCTGTACATATAAGAAATTTTCATTTAAAATTCTGTTTTGAAAAATTCGCTAAAATGCATGCATTCGGATGATGTCAGATAATAATTATCCGTACTGTAATGAAAACTCGCTAACAAACTGCATAGGTAAGCAGTTTGGCGAGTAACTTTAAAATAGATTACGTACCCTTGAAAAATAAATGAAAAAAAAAAGGTATGAATTCAAGCATCAAGAAAAAAAAAGTCAACACCCAACATTGGGTATCAAGCCCTACCTTTACCGAGATCCCATTACTTTCGGATGCCGGGGCTGTCACCCAGTGTAAAGAGTTTAGGTCACCAACTCTCATGCTCTGTAACATTTTCTCATCTTGACTATATCCACTTTTATCCTGAATAAATAAAAATATAATATCAAACGATGTGTTACTTAAAAACTATTTTTTTGTAAATAAGTACCTATATTAAAGAACTTACATTCAAATCATTTTGAGCTTGATATCTATTGTCAAACTTGGATGTGTCGAACACAAAAGAACCGGCGTCTGGTTTAGCAATATGACAAAATTTGATACCTTTCAATGTTACACCACCGCACCTGTAAGTAAATAATCACTGAATGATATTTATCAGTCCCTAGAGATTTTTGAACGATAGAAGTAAAACAGAATTATCGCCAGTGGATTATTTTTCTGAAAATTAGGTTACGAATGGAAGAGTGCCGTCATAACACAACTGACTTCCAATATCAAAGCAAACGAATCTTACGTTTTTCATCATGCATTTTAACGCTTCTAAACCGTAAATAGATTAAGCTATAAATGTTTGTGTTCTTTTTTTTTCAATTGATGTTTGTTGTTTTTGATGTTTTACCTGGTATGGTCCTGTACAGCGCACACTTTGAATTTCAAATCCTTATTCATTTGTATTGATTTCGTGTGCAAATCTGTGTTGATTGTAATGGCTCTGATGAAAGCAGGCCGCGAGACGTGGTCGTGTGGCTGTCGGATTATGTTGAGCTGCAGCAGAGCATCCAAGAATGGCTCCCAGCGACCAGTCCATGATACGCGACCCGCAGAATATGACCCGTTCACTTCACGTATGGCTTGGAATTCATCCCTGTTGGTTGGCATTATGCCGATGAAGATAATGCTAATATTTTTACATATATAGTCACTGCAGAAGTAACTGATCCCCCTGCATAGAAATTTGTTTGCAGGGGGGTCAAATAACTCTACATCAAACACAACGATCATTTTTATCAATTCACTCAAAAATCGATTTTTTGAACTGATTATCGTTAGGTGAGGTGAGTCAGGCAGGTAAAACTAAGTATTGAATAGAGGTTAAACGCTATTTTGTTGGTGAAAATTTATGACACATACCGGTACATGTAGCCCCTTTCATTTAAAATTTGATATATTTCCTCCGTCTTTAATATGTCTTCCTTTAATTCTTCGTATTCAGTACTCTCCGACGTAACAGTGTTCTTCAAAACTATAAAACCTGAAGCTACTTTTGTGATTCCATCATCAATCTAAAAAGTTCGATTTTTATGTTAGTACCTACCTATTTCATAAGCCATAATTGAATAGATAGGCACGTACTTACTTACTCATTCTTAACTATAAATAGTTTTTGAAATAGAATTCCGAATAAAAGGTGGTAATTTTATAGTGCACTTGACCCTTGAAACTAGATATTTTTGTTACAGGCAAGCAGAACAGTACAGTGAAAGTAGTCAAAGGAAACTATAAATCTTCATGACTCCTACAAGTAACAGGATTAAAAGAAATATGAAATTAATAACCTCAAACCGTCCATTCCCGCGGTGCAACGCCACAGTAAGCCGTAGCAGGCGCAAGTCGTGCAGAGTTGGCTGCGAATACAATTCAACATCGCGGAACTCCACGGGAACTCCCCGTCGCGGCGCTTGTGCAATCATTGTGAGTGTGTCCCATGCGCACACCAATGCGGAAGAAAATGGAAGTAATGTCTTGCCTAGAAACATTAGTTATTACAACCAATAATCATCTACCTTTTCCACAGCACGCCATTGTGTTTTACCTTCAGTGTGAACACTGCGACCTGGATTAATCGGCCGAAATAGTTTCAATTTAATAAACAACCTGTTCCAACGGTTACTGGTGCTGTCGTGTTACTTATCCACTAACACTCCAGCATGCTCGCACCAACCACGTTACGTACCTACTTAGATTTTTTAGGCATACCTACCTCCAATTTGGTGACCTCGTAAGTAAGCATATTCAGCATCGTGTAGAGTTATCTTGAAAGTGCATGTTGAAGCAGATTTTCTTTCGGGACTTGCATATAACGCCAAATGCCTGTCGATTGTAAGTTGAAAATTATTAGTTTTGTGAACACCGTACATTGTCACTTTATGTAGCAACAAAGCATGTACTCATGTTCCGCGTTTAAATACGTGGTTTTAATTTAGTCTTACTGCAACGCTTTATAAACAGTTCCATTCCAATGTCTCTAAAAGTAATCCATGTTTAATTCTCGAAACGCGTTGCTGTATCTGTTACTGCAAAGTTATTGTGTGCGACGGCTTTTCATACCTCCCGGTTACAGTTTTATAGAAGTATATTATGTGGTAGCATCAGAATGATAATGTCATTACAATCCACTGGTTTTGTTTTTAACTATTTTATATTTAAAATATTTACCATTTTTGTTGATGAGCCCATTCCACTAAGTGTGACAGATGAGGGGTCCCAGTTGAAACAGGAAATTCGACTTTTGGGTATAAAGGACGTATATCTGGATAATATCCTTCCATGAACAACCTGCAAAACAAAACATTTCGATAACCTATAGAACTTAAAAAGAACTTTGTGTGTTGTGTCACACTCACTGTCCAATAGATTCGAGTAGGAAGCGAGAATTATCAGGGTGCCCACGGCGCGTTAACGGCACATGTGCACAGGTGGGCATCGCGCGCTTAAGAATAGCCTGCAGTAATCCGTGCGGTGCCACCTCTACCAGCACCGCGTTCTTCGGAATCAGTCGCGCAGTTTCCTCAAAAAGCACTGGATTCTGCAACATCAAACACAAAATTCATCTTACTCTCTTGAGATCCAGAGGCTTATATCCAGCAATTACCCTTTTTCCAACTGATTTGATGATGATTGTATAATTACAGATTTAGCAAATTGTATTTTGGCATAATTAATCCAAATTACCAGAAGATTATTAGTATGGTATTCGGCCGAAGAATACTTAGCCGTCTCTTCGGTCCATCTGCCCTGTGGTATAGATGTTGATACCCAATGCTCACTGCGAAGTTTGGGAGTTTTAATTACTTCTTTCAAGTATTTTAGGAGTCCAGGCCCTGAAAAAATAAATAGTTAATAATCTAATTCAATTGCTTTTTTCTTATAAGCATTATAGGTCAAGAAATGAATGCTCAAAAAACGTTGTAGAGGGAAATGCTAGGAACACATTTTTTGACTCCGTAACTTTGTTTGGACTAGTTAGGAGGTGAACATATCAAAAGTCCCCGGCTGTAGCCCCGCTGCTGGGGGGTAGAGGGGGGTAAGAAGGTCGAATTTTTCGGTTTTTCATTGATATCTTGGAAACTTTGCGTCTTAGCGACATGACTACTAAGACAAACCGAAAGCTGATAAAATTAGTTACAAGTTTTATCCTGTCAAGTTTTTCGATATCATGAATAGTTTTTGAGATACCCGCTCTTGAAAGTTTATTTAGGGATTTTAATTTTATCTTGATATCTACGTCAGTGAAGCTGTTAGGCCATGTTTGGTATCATTTTCGTATAAATCGGAGGTGCTGAATTCATTTATGGTATCACATTGACACCATTCCGAAGTAAAACCAAAATTTAAAAATAAATATTTTTTTAAATCCCTCTTCACGCTTAAACCGCTGAACCAATTTCGTTGAAATTTGGTATAGAAATAGTTTAAATCTCGACACACGACATAGGATAGTTTTTATAAAAAAAGCATAAGCATCTTTTGAGGGTGTGAAAAGTGGGGTGGAAGTTTGTATGGGGAGTCAATAACCGCTGAACCGGTTTAGATGAAATTTAGGACGGAATACATCTGTGATTTAGATGAAAGTGATACCAAACATGACTTCAAACCTTACCTTGAGCAGTATTAACCTCAGGAATTCAGTTTCGTCGACGAAGTTGAATTCCCCCCATACTCCATTTCACAACTTTAAAGGATGATTATTGAGATAAAAAGTATCTTATGTCCTGTCTTGGGACTCGAAATATCTGTATACCGAATTTCAATTAAATCGGTTGAGCGGTTTAAGCGTGAAGAGGAATTTAAAAAAAAAGGTATTTGTTTAAAGTTTATATGTTTTTTCTTAGGAATGGTGTCAATGTGATACCAAAACTGAATTCAGCACCCCCGATTTATACGAAAATGATACCAAACACGGTCTAGCAGCGTCACTAATGTAGATATCAAGATAAAATTTAAAGCCCTAAATAAACTTTCAAGAGCGGATATCTCAAAAACTATTCAAGATATCGAAAAACTTGACTGAATAAAACTTGTAACAAATTTTATCAGCTTTTGGTTTGTCTTAGTAGTCATGTCGCTAAGAAGCAAAATTTCCAAGATATAAGTGAAAAACCGAAAAATGAGACCTTCTTTCCCCCCTCTACCCCCCAGCACCGGGGCTACGGCCGGGGACTTTTGATATGTTCACCTCCTAACAAGTCCAAACAAAGTTACGTAGTCAAAAATTGTGTTCCTAGCATTTCCCTCTATAACTTCTTATTGCTTGGCCTATTAACTAATATGCGACGTCCCGTCGGTTGCCCTGACGTTGCCATAAATATTATTGGCAAGTTTGTAGAAGCAACAATTTAGGACGACTTGACTTTGGATCTAGCGTAAGTTCAGAACAAACCGCCCAGGCTCAGACCGTGCAAAGTGGGGTTAAGACTAGAATTCAGTTACGACCATTAGATAAATTTTCAGAAAAATAAATTGTTAGTCACCTGCTTCGGCGATATATCGTGAATGGTATGCTATATTGGAGCATGGAACCTCCTTTGCGAAAATCCCGTTAGTGGTCAACTGAGCAACAAATTGACCCATAATTTCTGCCGGGCCCGAAATGGTGCTGGAATCAGCCGAATTGTGGCAGGCTACTTCTATCTCCGGTGGACACATCTTAGACACCTAATGAGGACATGTAGTTTAATTATTTAGAAATGCAATGCAATGTTACTGGCAAAAATGGAAGTGTTCTATCAATATATTTAGGTACTCAAAGTAAAAACATGCAGGTGACTACACGGTAAGGACGTATAGCCAAATACATTTTATTGACATACGCACTTCTGTAAATCCTATGCCAACGGCAGCCATGGAACCGTATATAAAGGGGGTTTCCACAGAGACAAGCCCGCGGCTGTACGCTGACAATATCATCTCCTCGGCCGTAAGGCATCCATCAGCGTACGCGCACCCCAGCTCACCTACACTGTGTCCTGATGAATAGTTAAAAAATTTTTGATGAAAATTCAATCACTTTTAGTTTTCATGTGTAAGTTGCAAATAATATATCTGAGCATTAGAGCCGTAAATTAAAAATGAAATTATAAATTATACTGACACGTTACCTATGATTTTATCCGGGACCAAACCCATTTGTAAGAGGATATCGGTCAAACCAATCTGGACAGCAGCAATTCCAACGAACGAATGTAGAATATTGTCGTAAATCGTTTTGTCGGGCGACGTTATGATATGGATAATATCGATGCCTCTCGGTTCCAATACTCGTCGACAACTATTTGATAAACGAATCATAAATATTCGGTTTAAAATTCTTAAAGATTAGTTAACGTGTTCCCTGCTTTTACTTATTGGTTTTATATTAGTACCTGAAACACATCTAATAGGTGCTTAAGACTTATTGAGTGATATTTTTTTTTATGTTCATCATAGTCCTGCAGATTGCGTCAATATCAAGGTACGTTTAATTATAGGAAAAAGTGGGGTGCTGTGATATTTTTATTGTAACTGTAAGTAACAGATTCAAATTTTATCTAAGAGTAGGATCTTCTTGTAGGAAGATAAAACTAAGCGAGAAAAACGTTTGGAACTTGTGACTACTAATAACTGTGGCTTGATTGCATATTAAATACTTATCTCATAATAAAATAGGTATCAAATACCGTTCTATGGCAGCAGCAAATATTGGTAAGCGCATGAGTTGTGTTCCCATGCCAGCCCACTGTGAGCCCATGCCACTGTACACGAACCATAGCGGCCGATCGCCGCCATCAAAATACTCTGTCTTTTCAACCAGGCTCGTGGTTTTCGATTCATTGTCTGTTCCTACAAAATGATTTTTTATTCATGTTTGTTTTGAGGATTTTCTAACAATTTGAAATATGTTATCCTCCTTATCCCTATTATTGACTTCTTCTCCCACCATTATTAACAGTCTATTTTAAAAGAAAAGTATCTACTTGCCTAAAATGGTAAATCCTCTACCAAGATGGCCATTTATTTTGTATGAGTGGATATTTTGAATCAAAGCTAACTCCTCAGCGTCTATAGGTCTTGATTTTAAATTATTGATCATATTTTGCACAGCTGAATCCGTTCGACCCGAAATTAAGACCAATCTTGGAATATCGCTGTCATATTTTGTTAAATCCTAAAATAAAACAAAACAGAATTATTGCACAAGATTTAGTAACAAATTTTGCAAATATCACCACTAAATGCATGAGAAATAATGTGTACAGTACAAGTACCTTAGGCTTGTAATGTCCATGTAAAAGTATGTGAGAATTGACACCGGTCAAAGAGAAACCGTTGATTGCAACATAGGTCCTTGCAGTCGGCTTATGGTCGGTCAAGATCTTGAGGCGGCCTTCTCGCAACGCCTCCACGTCATCGCGGGGTCGCTCACAGTGCAGGTTGCCCGCCAACCGTCCCGTGTGGTACCCCAGAAGTACCTGAGGGTCGGTAATGATACTTATTCAATCCAGGAATAAGCTGCTTTGCTAACGAATTATCAGTAAACATGGCGATGGGTATCAAGCGCTGGCAACTAGCCTAAAGCAGTAAGACTCCTAGTGCCGAGGAGTTTCTTGGAAAGTCATTTGTTATTTACCATTCGCATTTTGGCGAAAGAAACAATAATCGTGAGAAAACCGGACTCATTCAGATTAAGTGTACTACTGTAACACTAAGAAATTTCTTCACTAAAAAATTAAAAAAAAGAAAGATTTTTCTCTACTTAAATCTCTATATAAAATATTTTGATAGTCAACAAAATAAAAGAGACCGTAACCTTGGTGACTCCCATTATACCCGAGGCGGACTCGCAGTAGCCCACATTGGACATGATGCTGCCAACATACAGCGGCTCTCGGCGACTTTGACAAAAAACTTTATCTATCGCATCCAGTTCTATCTTGTCAGTTTCAAAATCGGCTAAAACACAAACAAATCATTTTTCATCACACTGCTTATAATTTCATATGCTTATGATTTAAGTTGTGAAAAACGTAAATTCGTTAGTGCTACATTACCTGCTCCAAAACCTTCAACAAATTCTACATCCCTTGGCGAAATTTTTATTTCTTCATAGAACTTATCTAGAAATGTCGTAATTTCTTCAGGTTTTCGCTTAAAACTGCCAGTGTTTTCAACAGATGCATACGCTGTTTTTACAAAAACAACATCGGCATAAATTCTAAAATACAAATGTTTAGGTTTGACATCGAGCGTAATGTTACGTAGGTACCAACCATATAACCAATGCATTGTATT
Organism: Cydia fagiglandana; assembly: GCF_963556715.1. NCBI lineage: Eukaryota > Metazoa > Arthropoda > Insecta > Lepidoptera > Tortricidae > Cydia > Cydia fagiglandana. Next base: position 25,938,090 of record NC_085932.1, on the reverse strand, counting down.
TAAATCGATATGGTTTACCTGAAAGCATCCTTAGCTTTTTGTAAGAAAAGCACGGAAATAGCTTCAGATTTCACGCATCCGTCAGCTGCTTGATCGTAGGATTTTGTTCGTCCATCCTTACATAATGTTATATTTCTGTAATATTTATAAGTTGGTACCGTAAAATGGGGTGAGTTGGGACAGATCCGAAGTTCAAACCTCAATAAAAGCTTATTTTTATATGTGGCACGTTCATTTATATGAACTTTAGTTTTTCAATGATAATCTGTCGTTTCATTTCATAGACTCAACGATAAACACAAAATAGTAGGAAACCACAGCTCACCCCGTAGTCGAGGTTAGGAATTGAGTGAGATGGGACAATTTGCTAGAATTGACACAATATTACAACAGCTTAACTTCTCAAGAGAATAAAGTATTTACATACATAACAATGTGATAACTCTGATCTAAAAATACCATCTCATCCCCTTCTATCCTTCCTTCCCATTCATAACCCAACTGCCCTCATAGTCCCCACTCACCCCATTTTACGGTATTTAAAAAAGTATTACATTTACAACAAAAACGTATCTTGTTCATATTGGATATTAGATATGTGATTCTTTGATCCGCCTTTTTATAATTTCAAAATATGTATCTTAGCAGATCCGTAAACATCCTGGAAGACAAGATTGAAAAGACAAGAGAAGAAGGAAGACCTGGAATTACTTATTTCAGCGAAATAAAAAATAAAACGTCGTATGAGGAAATTAAAAGAATGGCACAAGAAAGAAATGATTGGCGATTACTCCACCGACAAGAGCAAGGCTCTTAAGTTATGATGATGAGCAGATCTGTAACTATATTTTACCTGCTGAAGTGTATGGAAGTTTGCGGGTGCATGCACAAGTTGCAGCCTCCAACCACGGCTGCTTCGCAATCGCCTCGCGTCAGCGCCTGGTAAGCTTGCTCTAAAGCCACTGCTGAGCTACAGCACCCGCCGTCGATAGCCAGCGAGGGCCCCTTTGCGTTCAGCCAGTACGACACCCGGTTTGCGAACATTGTCTTGCTGCATCTGCATTTGAATTTATGAATATCGTAAACTGGTATTAAAACCTCTTTCTGTTTACACAGTTTTTACTCGACGGCTAATGTCTCAAAATTTCGAACCGGCCGGATTAAGAAGAATCAAGTGTTGTGATCACTGGTGGCTTTTTACAAGTTTTTAGTAGATATGTCTTTACGTGCACCTACGGATTTAAATTTCTACGTCGTTTTTTGACGTTAGTGTACCTACAATATAACAGTACGAGAGGACATCGTGTCTCGTAATTTTATTAAGTATTCATACCGTACATAGTACAAAACACAGTATTTAACTTACCCTGCTATACTAAAACCAGTCTTGCCAGCAAAAGCTGCATAAAACAAAGCTTTCTCAGTTTCAGATAAGCAACTCCCGATATAAACACCAACTTTCTTCCCGGACAACTGGCTGGGGTTTACTCCTGTTGAAATAATACTGAATATTAATTTCAACTAATAATACTCGGAAGTTTGGGTTAATTGTCGTTATCAGTACTCAGACACAATGACAAATATAATTTAAGGAAAATATTTAGTTTCAAACTGATTTACATTAGACTGCAACAATATTGACCGTATCAGCAATAATTGTATTGATTTCAGTTTAGGTAAAGTAGGTATCTACTATTAATCAAGTGCATGCCTTCTCTTCAATTTAATTAAACACATAGTAATACCTACTCTGTTTAGATATTATGTTGTGGAGAATCTACATACAATTGCAATGCATAATTATTTTCCATCGTATTTTTACGGAAACGTACGAACGTGTCTTGCTATTTCAGTCAGTCTCGATACAAAAGTACTTCGGTTGACTGAAGTAACATGATAAAAACGAACGTTTCCGAGAAAGTACGATAGAAAACAATTAAATATGCACTACATCTGTACACAACAACAGACACATGTAGACTAGAAACAGACAGCGAATTTTTATGTCCGTAACTATCATGTCGTGTGTATGATTTTGTGCATAGGACATTATTCATTTCATTCACCACTCTCTCTGCCGATTCGAACTTTAAGATATGTCAATTAGTAGATCTAGAAACGATATGGATGTCAAAAGTGACGTTTTTGTTTGAAGAAACGTCATATTTGACACTGACATATCTAATCCATATCGTTTCTAGATCTATTAATTGACGTATCTTAAGATTCGAATCGGGCCGTCTTAGTTTTAAAACCTACCTGCATCATAAATAGCTTGATAAGCGTGTTCAAGAATTTTTCGGGACATCGGATCCAAGTTTACGCCGAGGTGATAATGTACTCTGAAAAACTGAGCGTCGAAGGTGTCCAGATCGGGAATCACGCCCACGTGCTGCGGAACTTCTGGGTGGTTGTAGTAGTTCCATCGAGGCTTCTTTTCCTCGGCTGGGTTCACCTAAATAAGAATCAGATTTCATTATATTTCTTCAAGCTGCTGATATACGGACTATTCTAAATGTAATGTTAAATTTGAGTAATGAGATATTATTAAATATTTTATTTCTGAATTTAACAAAAGTGGCGAAAGGGATTTAAAGAAGATCTATCACATAGATTTTTATTGTAAATAAAACTCTACATCAAGCGAAATAGATGCATGTACTTGACCAGTTAAGTTGAAATACATGTGGTGATTGCTACCATAACATTACCCAACTGAAACATGCTTTGGACAGCTACAAATATCGTGGTCGGTTGGACACTTTCTAATGGCTCCTCTACACGATGGGCCAACGCCGGCCACTCCACGGGACGCATTTATGCGTTAGAGGGAGCAAGTGATATTGCTATTTCATTCTACCGCATGGCTGCGTCCCTTGGAGTGGCCGGCGCTGGCCCATCGTGTAGAGGAGCCATAAGAGTATCTCCACTGTATGTAAAGTGGGCATGAATTTTGTTTTTTGCTTTAAGCCTTTTGCTTGTTACGATCATAATATCTATAAATGTATACTAATAAGCTCCATCCAAGGCTGCCTATTGTAACGGATGATTAATTAGGGAACCCTACACTGCAGACTAGCCTGACATGCTCTTGGCCGGTTTTTGTTTGACAATGGTAACTTCATCGTTGGTTCGTTATCATAATATCGTGAGTTCGTGACTACTAAACCTTGGCTATGCTTAGTATGAGAATAGATCAATATTTGTCAGATAGGCCCAAAAAAAAACTATTTAAAGTATCACAAATACGGAATAATTAAAAAGGTATACTTATACTAAGGGAACATTTACACGGCGCGCTAAGTCGTATACGATTTTAATTACATTGCGTACCAATGAGGTTACATCAATTCAGCCGACCGATCAAATAACGCAATGTAATGAAACCCGCATGCGGGTTCTCGCATCGTCTAAATGTGGCCTTAACCTCTTTATCGTCCATATTTTCGTTGATATGTTTATGTCATGTTGATATGTTCATATGTTTCATGATAAAGAATAGACTTGCCTTATTGTAGAGAATGTCGGAGAGCTCCTTGATGTGATGTGATTGCGGGTAGGTACCCGACACGCCGGAGATCACTACTCGGTTGCCGTCAAGACCCTCGCTGCGCTCGCGCGGCGCCACACCGAACTCGCTCGGGACTTCTTGTGGTATCGGAGCCATCACTTAGAACACACAGTCGATAGCAAAGGAACAAAATGTTTGATTACTGTTTTAATCACTAATTTGGATAGTTACTTTGACGAATTATTTTAGTGTGAGTGTACTAGACCAGAATCAGTGAGGTGAAAAATATCGTACTTTTATAAATGCCGTGCGCAATTGGAATGAATTGACTGTTGTCATTTATATTGCTTTTAAATGCATGTAAAACTTTACATGCAAGCCTGTATAACTACCTATACAGGTTGACTAAATTGGCGTGATTATGCCTGGACTGAGCTAAAATTACATGCAGGATTTCATTCAGGATTAACAATTTTTAAACATGCTTGTTATTATTTTCATCTGTCGGTACCTATTATGTGTGTTTGTAATCAAATTAAAATATATACTTAAGTTCAATTTAATTTGACCCACATTCCAGTTTCCAATTGGGCACAAATGTAACATAAGTAAGTACCTACGGAACTTCATAATGGAGACCGAGGGTGGCCAAAGTACCTAACTTCCTCCGAAATCAACACAAACTTGAGTTTGAGCTCCTTAGAATTTGTAAGTAAGTTAAAAACTTATGATTGTACAAAGAAAAATAACGTCAACAATATTAATAAAACCTTGTGCCACAAATGACGTTAAAAAATACTGCTTTTGTTTGTTACTTAACCGTTCACCGTTTTAAAAAAAAACTTTGACGGCTACAGTCGGCTACAGCTAGGTTATAAATAACAAAAGCTACAAACCTTAATATATCCTGATAAAGTTTATTATTACGTGTTATATAAAATATTGCTCTCAGTGAAAAGGTTCAAATCATTTTAAACACAATAAAAGTTTGATAATACGAAAAAAATCGTAATGTTTTTTTTGTTTCAATAATAAAAATTCTCCATAAAGTGCCTTCGGATGATGGTGAAATGTTTATCATCATTCTCTTACCCTTGTTCCATACACTTGGGATCAGCGCGGCATGTTTTCTCTTCCATACCTCTCTGTCACCTGACATCTCATTATTCACTTGCGTTCGTTTCATATCATCTCTCACACAGTCCATTCACCTTTTTCTCGGGTTTCCTTTCCTCGTAGGTACTCCCCTCCATTCATTCGTAATACCTTTCTCGCCACATGACTTTCATCCCTCCGCATCACATGCCCGTACCACGCTAGGCGATTTGCCGTTACCTTTCAAGCTTCCTCTTATATACTCATTCCTTATCCTATCCATTCCGGTCACGCCACACATCCTTCTAGCATTCTCATCTCCGATTTTCAGAAAAACCGGTCAAGTGCAAGTCTTTCATAAAAATAAAAAACAGGAAAATATGATATAGATAACTTTAAAATGGAAACCAAAAGTCATATTTTAAAATTTATTAAGCGTTTTTTTTCCGCGCTGTATACCGAGAAGTACTGTATCCAATTACAGATGTAAGTATGCGCGTAAGCAGGTCAGGTTCAAGCCCGCTTGATCCACTTATGAGAAATGAGACTTAAATCCAAATACATTAATGAGGATGATACGACTTTTTAGAATGTATTGTTACCCGGGTGTGAAAGGGTAATTGATGCATGCTGATTTTTTCAGTTGATACATAATTATGCTTTTGAATTATTCATGCCCAATTTCAATTCAATAGTTTTTCATTTATTTCACCCTTTATTTTAAGATTATAATACCATGGTAGCTCAAACATTTTATTTTTATGAAATGTACCTAAACTCTAGCGACGCACAATTGAATTATTAAAAGTATTAGCGGTCACTTTAATTTACTAGAAGTGACAAATATGTATAAGTGTCACAATCTTCTTGTGATTATCAGTGTCAGTCTGTCAGATATAAAAATTTATATTTTGCTATGATTTTTACAATTTACATGACAATATGTCGCTAAACGTTTCGTGCAGGTTTTAATTCGGGCTATATTTCATGTAATTGCCTACAATATTTTTTATGTAACTTAAATAATATTCAGCAGTAGGTAGTTAAAACATCAAACTAGCACATCTTACTTTGATTTTAGTAATCCTCTTATAAACTCTCTATACCGAGTGTGGCCTGTAACATGAGCAGATAATTAAAACATAGATTGTACTCCTCAAACGGTGACACTTTTGTTCAACAACTTAAAAAAATTATGAAGTATTTAGACTCCCTATTTTTCATACAAAAGAAATATTATCTTCAATGGACGCCATCGCCACGCCATTATCACTGTGATTGACGTTGCTTGTCACGTCTTTAACATAACAAAATTCGCAATACATTGCGTCTTAGAATAAACTTTAAAATGTATTAAAAATCAAACCACAAGTTATTTTTCATCTCTCCTGTTCGGAAAGTTCACCTTTCATAGGCTGATAATCGGGTGGAAAATTATATTTCCCACCCTAGGGTGGAAAGTAATTTTTCTTTTAATTTTTACTTTATTCAGTAAAAAGCTCTCATATTAACTTCCGCATGACTGAAATTGGCGCCGTTTACATTTTCAGGTGATTCGAGTGACTTATACTTATGTGGTTTACCCATGTATCTGTTAATAATTTGTTCTAAAGAAATATACTTACCAATAATAAACCTACATTTCTCGTGTTTGACTTTCCTCATAGTCGAAATGAAAAGTAGAGTGTTTAACTCGGGTAAAAGAAACCATCTCACCCTCGAACTATTGGCGCTCTCTCTTCGTTCGAGCGCCTAAATATCTCGGGTGAAATGGTTCACTTTCCACCCTTGGTTAACAATGTACTATTTAAAAGTCGCCGAACAAATGTTGATCAGTATGAGGAGTATAGCCTGCAGTTTAATTTTTTGCTCATATTACAGGCCACATCCGGTATACTCGTATATGTTCTTTCTTCCTCGCATTATCCCGGCATTTCGCCACGGCTCATAAGAGCCTGGAGTCCGCTTGACAACTAATCCCATGATTTGACGTAGGCACTAGTTTTTACGAAAGCGACTGCTATCTGACCTTCCAACCCAGAGGGTAAACTAGGCCTTATTGGGATTAGTCCGGTTTCCTCGCGATGTTTTCCTTCACCGAAAAGCGACTGGAAAATATCAAATGATATTTCGTACATAAGTTCCGAAAAACTCATTGGTACGAGCCGGGGTTTGAACCCGCGACCTCCAGATTTCAAGTCGCATGCTCTCACCGCTAGGCCACCAGCGCTTCTCGCGCTTCAGCGATACTCGTATATGTATCAGGTTTTAATCTAAATGATCTTAGACGACTCAGAAGTATCACCTACTGAAATATGCACTCAAATTTGACGGCTCTTTGGGGAGAAAAAACCTCGCGTAAATAAAGGTCAGGGGAATGAGGCCCAAGATCATAAATCAGGCTGAGGGACGCTCGCCGCTCAGCTGACGGGAACTAGAAGTACGGAGATTGCATTGGGGCATGTAGTAAGTAGGTACCCTAGAGAGAAATGCTCAGATTTCAACTTACTGCAAATCGGGTCAATTTAGTCATATAATGTTTCGAAATGGATAAATGATGTAGCTACGTTTTACAGAATATATCTCTTTGTTTTAAAAATGTTTGAAGAACGATACTGATACCAACACTATACAGTGGGAAAAACTTGTTTACGGTTAATGCCTATTTAATATTTTCTTTTGAAGCCTTTTCTGCAAAAACTGTTCTATATAAACATTCGCATGCCTTTGATAGTTATTTTATGTGTCTGACAATATATGTAGGTTCATTGATCGACTATTAATTCCAATAGGCCAAGAAATAAGAAGTTATAGAGGGAAATGCTAGGAACACAATTTTTGACTCCGTAACTTTGTTTGGACTAGTTAGGAGGTGAACATATCAAAAGTCTCCGGCCGTAGCCCCGGTGCTGGGGGGGAGAGGGGGGAAAGAAGGTCTCATTTTTCGGTTTTTCACTTATATCTTGGAAACTTTGCGTCTTAGCGACATGACTACTAAGACAAACCAAAAGCTGATAAAATTTGTTACAAGTTTTATTCAGTCAAGTTTTTCGATATCATGAATAGTTTTTGAGATATCCGCTCTTGAAAGTTTATTTAGGGCTTTCAATTTTATCTTGATATCTACATTAGTGAAGCTGCTAGGGCGTGTTTGGTATCATTTTCGTATAAATCGGGGGTGTTGAATTCATTTTTGGTATCACATTTACACCATTCCTTAGAAAAAACATATAAACTTTAAACAAATACCTTTTTTTTTAAATTCCTCTTCACGCTTAAACCGCTCAACCAATTTAATTGTAATTTGGTATACTGATATTTCGAGTCCCAAGACAGGACATAAGATACTTTTTATCTCAATAATCATCCTTTAAAGTTGTGAAATGGAGTATGGGGGGAATTCAACTTCGTCGACGAAACTGAATTCCTGAGGTAAATACTGCTTAAGGTAAAGTTTGAAGTCATGTTAGGTATCATTTTCATCTAAATCACAGATGTATACCATCCTAAATTTCACCTAAACCGGTTCAGCGGTTATTGACTCCTCATACAAACTTCCACCCCACTTTTCACATCCTCAAAAGATGCTTTTGATTATAAAAACCATCCTATGTCCTGTGTCGAGACTGAAACTATTTCTATACAAAATTTCAACGAAATTGGTTCAGCGGTTTAAGCGTGAAGAGGGATTTTTTTAAATATTTTTTTTTTTAATTTTAGTTTTCCTTCGGAATAGTGTCAATGTGATACCATAAATAAATTCAGCACCCCCGATTTATACGAAAATGATACCAAACATGGCCTAACAGCATCACTGATGTAGATATCAAGATAAAATTAAAATCCCTAAATAAACTTTCAAGAGCGGGTATCTCAAAAACTATTCAAGATATAGAAAAACTTGACTAGATAAAACTTTTAACTAATTTTATGAGCTTTCGGTTTGTCTTAGTAGTCATGTCGCTAAGATGCAAAGTTTCCAAGATATCAATGAAAAACCGAAAAATTCGACCTTCTTACCCCCCTCTACCCCGCAGCACCGGGGCTACAGCCGGGGACTTTTGATATGTTCACCTCCTAACTAGTCTAAACAAAGTTACGGAGTCAAAAATTGTGTTCCTAGCATTTCCCTCTACAACGTTTTTTGAGCATTCATTTACTGACCTACAAGCAAACAAAACAATATCATTCCTATTCAGCAAGCAAACCAGCTGATTTAATATATAGCAAACAATATTCTAACACGGGATGCGTAACGCGATTCCCGTCCGCAGGTGATTTGCACCACAATAACTAGAGGCCGACCCTTTTTGCAATTTAATGCTTCACCCCCCGCTGACCAGTTTCTTGGGCACAATGAACACATTAAGCTTGTTGTGAGGCCTATTTTATTCTTAGGATAAATACTTTTTAATGGTCATTAGAAGGGACGCTTTCAGGTGAGCGCTAATTTATAGGCTTGCTACACGGTCGCCGACAAGCCCCCAGACCGCGTGGCCTTGGCCGGTCCCGGACCGTGTAGACAGTTGTTACCAACAAAATTTGACCAAAACTGACCAAGGACAGACCAAGGTCAGACGGTTAGAAGGCTTGTCGGCGACCGTGTAGCAAGCCTTTTACTCTCGATTTAAAAAGATCCAAGTTATAAAGCAAGGACGACATGCACGTAGAATTTCGTGCATTGACGCGTCTGGTCCTATCTCTATATCATTCGAATAATTATAGTGCTGTCTCGCCCATGATGCCAGCGTGCGATAGAGACTGGAACAAGCGGGTCTTTGTACGAAATTCTTCGTGCTTTGCGTCCTTGCTTTAGTAGGCTAGGAATAGATTTGCAGGAAGTGAGTTCACTCGGCCATTCGCTTCCTTTTATTTGATCATTTGGCATACAGCTTTATTCTGGATTAATTAAATTTGAAATATACATGCGACAACTATAACAATCGAGTACAATCATTTAAATAAAGTTATATTTAATCACCAATATCATATTATCCTGAAACACAATTCTATAATAATATACAAGTAAATTAAAACAGTTATTTACAGTACATATGGTCCTATTTTCCCGCACTAGTGCGTAAAATAGCACTTTTCGTGCGATGTCAAAAGTTTAAAGTGCCATATGTACTGTAAAACGTTGTACGATACACGTGCAAAAAGGTAATTTGCAACTCGTGTCGATTTAAAACACTCCCTTCTGTCGTGTTTTAATTTATCGCCACTCGTTTCGAATTTCCTCTTTTCCGCACTTGTATCGTAAATAACTATTACAATACAAGTGCGAAAAATAGGAAATTCGCAACGAGTGGCGAATTTAAAATCGAACATATACTATTTTTACATATTATGAACTACGAATATCTATGGGACTTAATCGAGTATAAATAATTAAGTTTTAAAATTACCTCCGACGTTTCGAGGTAGGCGTTGTTCCCGTAAACTTGGAAAAAGACTCTCAGTGAAGGAAGGTCATTAGATCGAAGGGAATTTTAAAATTTAATTATACGCAATTAAGTCCCGTGTTCTTAATTAATAATGAGACAAAAATCCGTCTTGGAAAATGGCAAGTTGACTATTCGGGCTCCTCCCCGAAGTTTTGTGTATCTGGCTGTGTTACCTGTGCTATCAACACGTTAACCCCCTAGCAAACGTGAACATAATCGGATTTACGTCAAGGACTGTCTCAGACGTGTGGCTTAATGAATCCGGTCCTGAACGGTGCCGGGCTCAACACTTCGGGCGTGAAGCAAAAGGTTATATACTCCAGATTTGATATTACAAAAACGGGACCTAATCACATATGATTAAAAATAAAATCCGACGTTTCGAATAAGTTATGTTTTCGTAAATAATAATATGTTACAATCGTAAAAGTTTATCAGTGTTTTTCATGTGTGATTTTTATAAATTTAAAGCTATATTGAAAAAAGTTACGGTGGTCAAAATAGTGACTCGAAGGAGTTTGTGTAAATATGACATGTATAGAGACTGCTGTGTCTCACGGTTTTTTGTTCAAACTTGGGCGGATATACTGCCGTGTGTCTCGATTAGTGTTAAAAAGTAAAATATGGCACTATTCTCGCTTAACTCGCTTCTATCATCGTCTTGCTTTTTTGCCACGACTTGCCAAAGGAGCTCAATCATCCTTTGGCAACCTACTCCCAAGTATGTATAGACAGCCTATACGAAAACTATTTTCATCTGGCAATGCGTTCGTGATGGGATAGGATTCGAATCAACGATCTTCGGTTTGCACGCCTTACCACTAGGGTACCAAGTCTTTTATTTTTCCCATTTTATACCCATTTTTATGGCCTTTTAACACTGCTACATTACTTAATCAACTGTTGGCTTTAAACTGAACTTTATCACAGTTCACTATTGCAGACTATTGCCATCGTTTACTTGTAATAGCTGCATTTGTTGTAAGATCCATTGAATACTTTTATTGCACCGTACGAGCCTATAATTTCAAATGGCAACTTTACGACCCATTAAGAGATTTAAACCTCACATTGGCGCACGAAGGATGAAAGGTCGTAATGCGATTAGGCTTTGTATAATTTTATAATAGACATAGACTAGGTACAAAGCATCGATAATCTAAAGAATAGCTAGTTGTATAGATTTTAGTTTGCTATTAGAAATATTTTGACATGAATAATATTTTGTCATATATTTACGAGTATATACCATTGTATATAACTACTGTTTAATTGTAATTTAATTATTTATTTCGTATCCGACGATCGCTATACGATAAGTAATTGCTTCTGTATTCTTTTACATTAACTATGAAAATTGTATTGAGAGATCAATAAACTAAACTAAACTAAACATGATTTGCGGAGCAGTTTTTTCTAAAAGTGTAAGTTTATCCACGCAAAAAATAAATAGTACTAAAAATATTTTTTCATAAATAATTATTCCAAGCTTTCCTTCGTAAAAGTAATTTTATCAGTCCCTTCTGAAAAAGAATAAGATGGTACTCCTATACATATAGTAGTGGATAACACAATTACACGGTTGACGTGTATACGATTATTTTATGGGTTTACTAAAATAGATACATTATGTAAAACAAGATTGTGGCACATACTTTTGCACGAATTTCAGCAATATTATAATCATAATATTAAAGAGGCGCTGATACTTTTGATTCGTTTTTCTCTACTACAGACTACCGAGTTAAGGTGACAGTCCATTTCCAACGACAGCTGCAATAATACTGTTCATTTTACTATGGAAAATGACAATGACAGCGACGCGTTCAGTACCGGTAGTGCAGCTGCGGTTAGAAATGGAATGTTACCATAACTGTACAGAGAATGGCGCTTACGACATTTTTTTATTTAGTAACCTCCATAGAATAGGCAGTTTCACACCGAGAGCAATCGGTTTTTATTTTCACTGCAGTATTTACGAGTTTGGTTTACAACGAACGTAAAGATATGGAAGACGTTTTTATTGGTTGTTATGTTTTTACAGTTTTGCGGGAAAATGGGTATAGACTCTTAGGATTATACTGAAAATCATATTTATCACGCCGGGTAGCAACATCCGTTAGTTTGCGGCACCGTGATTTTCCACGGTGCGACGCTGTTCTGCGGCGTCGCGTCGTAGACATGCGGTCTATCTCATAACTTTTGTTTAATGAGTTAATTTTCTTGTACCCATTTTCCACCAATTAGCAATAAGCTTTAGGCAATAGTTCCAAGATGTACACTGAGAGAAAAATCATCACCAGGAATTAAAAAACAGTTCTGTACTGGGGGAAAAAATGAAGTTTTAGTAATAATTATGGACGTTTCACTATTTCTGTAAAGTTTATTTATTTCTACAAACAGCTCAGTAATCCCAAATATAATTTCAACAAACAGATAATGGAAATTGTAAGAACTAATAGAAATTGCAAAAGTCAATTTGTTCCTATTAGTTAACTCTCCTTGTCCCCGGATTAAGTTTATTTTTGTAATTCTAAGTGTATTTTTGTTGTACTTTTCTCTCAGTGTACTTACTGTAAAATAAGCCTGTCAAAATTTCAGAGTATTTCAAACCAAAAAATAATAATTGTACGTTATATGAGGTATATCTAATAATTAAGTAATTTTCAAAAAAAAACTTCAAACATTGCGTAATAGAAAACCCACGCTTCGCCAATTTAATGTTGTTGAGATCGAAATTTTGGCTACGACTTCAAATGAAATTTCAATATCCGTTCATATTATTAGCGAGAACAGAGGGAAACAACCCGTCAAATTGAAGAAGTTGAACTTAAAAGGCCTTAAATACCTATTGCGAAAATGATGTGTATTATATATATTTATTTATAAGCATGTATTGTATGTACAAAAGGTTACAACCATAGATAGTGGTTAAAATTTACGCTGCTTTTTTGTTTTATAATATTCGTATTCATGAATACATCATCCATCATCATCGACATCAGATATAACGAACCTGCTTTTAAAAGTAAATATGTCTATAAAACATTCAAAGTAATACTGAAACCACTGTACCTATCATATTTATGTTAGAGAAAAGTGATAACAGCCCGATTCGAACTTTAAGATACGTCAATTAATAGATCTAGAAACGATATGGATTAGATACCTACGTCAGTGTCAAAAGTGATGTTTTTGTTTGAAGAAACGCCACATTTGACACGGGCAGAATAGTAAGGAAATGGGCTAAATGAGTCCTCGTAACCTTAGAGTCTATGCCGAAAGAGAAGACTCGTTGAATATATTGGGCCCCATAATTTCCACGACTTCACTTTCCGCACAGACACTATCCCTACAGGCCAATTCGAACGTAGAGGTACACTGACATCAAAATGATAATTCAGTTATCGTGCATTTCGCTCGTACTTATGACGCACGATGACATCATTCAGATATCGATCTGATATCAGTGTATGTTCTAATTGGCCTGCTAATTGAGCAGCCAGAAATTTCCAAATTTATTTTTCAGTTTGACGCAAATACGTGAAAACCTATTTTATTTGCCAACGCTCTATTGTTGTATTGCACAATACATTCAAATGCAATCAAATATAACGAACCAAAACAATTTGAAAGCTGTTAGGGCTGAATACTGGATCGGAAGCGGTCAAGCCGCGTGAATTATTTAACGCGGTATTGTCGCGACATGAATTATGCAGGTGGTATGGCAGGACGGGCTTATTCAGAAACATTAAATTCAATACAAAAATGGCATGCATATTTTTATACTACGTCGGTGGTATAGCTCGTAGGTTTCTAATAGAGCCTGACGGTTAATCCTATTGTCTATTTGTTAAGTAAAACCGCTCGTGCCACGTGCCGCAACCACCTGCATAAAAAGTAAAGTACTGTCCTTCGGTTACTGAGTGCCGGCGAGTAGAACGCTATAGAACCAGTCTAAAATGTGTCATCGAGATGCGTTACAAAGGCGCGTTATCGGAGAGCGCATCTACCACTGGTTTTTTTAGCGTTGGACTAGCCCGCGCTCAGGTGCCAAATAGAATAATTAAGACCCTTTTTTGCAGATAAGTAGCACGTGCGGTTTTACTTAACAATAGACATTAGGATTAGCCGTCGGGCTCTATTAGAAACCTACGAACTATATACAAACGTACGGCCCGTCTGATGGTAAGCAGTCTCCGTAGCCTATGGATACCTGTTACTTTAACTGTTAGATAATTGTAACTTTCGAGCATTTGTAATATCGTATCAAAAATATATTTGTGATACGATACGTCATGTCAACTAACCTAATTAAAGAGAAAGTGATATTTTTAATCCCTATACTACCTATTTGAGGAGACGTCTGCATAATCTGAATCAATCTTTATAAATACGAGTACTATTTAGCTTCGTCTCGCGACTAAGTAGCTTACTTAAAAATTTAGGAGCTTTTATTAGAAGCTCCACAGTACCCTAATATATACGCTATATTTATACCCTTTTTTACTCAAATAAACTACTCTATTATTAGAAAAATACAGCAGCGGGTAGGTATTTATTGTTTTAGAATTGCAGATCCTATCGTCAATAGTTAAGACTCTGCCTTATCGACATATTAAAAGGCCCTGTTTTATATTACTAAGGGCCACTTGCACGATCCCACAAACCCGGGGTGAACCGGTTATATCTGGAGTTACCATGATTACCAGTACAATTTGACACTAGGTTAACGGTTTAACCAGTTAACCCCGTGTTAGAGAGATGGTGCAAGTGACGCTTAGATATATAAAACAGGGCTTAGTTTTTACAGTATATTCTAGTATTTATATATGTTAATACATTTGTTAACACCTATTTCAGCAGACTCCTTGAACAAACCTCTTACAACCGATTGACTTCCCTTTTTATGGCCATTTCGTTTCAAACGAAGACAATTTTATTTGGTGCCAATTGAAGACTTTCTTTCAAGTCGACTCTCTCGAAGTAGTTTTGTTCGAGTTTGCGAGCATATTGTATTACAGTTTCGTTTCAGTTCGATACAATTTGTTTCTTATCTTGTTAAACACGAGGACTGTTGACACTGACTCGAATGGAAATGAGTTTTTAAGACACTCGATAATCAAGAGATAAATGATTCCAGATATTAAGTGTATAATTTAATTAATTAACATAAATACAGATAAACAAGATGTAATTGGAGCCAACATAATATACATATTGTTGCACTCGAGAAACGTGGAAATAAATTTCGTCGTTTGAAACGTGAGGTAATTAAAAAGTTACAATTGTATTTATGTATATTGTATAATATAGTGGTAACAATGCATAACATAACAATGCATAACAGTTACGTACATTTTCGAACAGGCACCTATGTTTTCTGCAATAGACTAATTACCTATGAGTAAGATTCTAAATTGTTTCGTATTGTGCTAACAAAGCTTGCTGGTGAATTCTTAACCGTGCCTAGGTACCTACTAGGTATGCGATTTATTTTAAGAGTGGCTGGAACTTTTCTGGCGGAACGGCGAAATCCCCAGAGATTTGAATGTTCATTGAAAAGTTACCTACACAGACATGTAGCAAAATACGTTAGTGAACCTCAGTAGGAGTAAAGAAGTATATGTTTTTTTGCATTAAAATAGTCTTGAACTAATATTTCTACAAGGATTTTCATACGATAAAATAGATTTAAGAAAAAATATGCTCTCTAAAAACCACATTTTATTCCCGACTCATAAAAACGATCTCTAGATAAAACGAAAGGAGCAACCGGAAGGATGAAAGAAAGTTCGCACCATTTTTTACCCTATCTTCAATTGGAATAAACTTTTCGTAACTGAGTTCTCGTTAGAACCTAAGTTTTCTTCAGAAATAATTACTTACAGTTTATATCAGATACGGCTGTATTCATAAAAGCTTTTTCATTTTAATATACTCGTAGTTCGTTTGTTAGCATTTGAAAGAAGGTAAGCGATCTTGCCATGTCTTTTAATTGAAAAACGCCTTTTCAAAATCAGTTACAATTACTTTGAAAGCAGAAGAATATAAATGATCGTATTAGATTCATAATTGTTACATATTGGCCGTAACTTATTTTTAAAACGAGTATTTAATAAAAAGACACATCAAGATTGTTTACCTTATTTCTAATGCTAAAATAACGAACTGTAGTACCAGTACGGTTACCATCAGTTTGTCACTGACATAAACGCCGTCGAGAACGTAATTTACTTTCTATACATCCCGTTTGCACTAATATGCGAGTGCGAGCGAGATGTATAGAAAGTAAATTACGTTCTCGACGGCGTTTATGTCAGTGACAAACTGATGGTAACCGTACTGTTACATAGTAAGAACAGTGCAATCTCTTAGATTACTCAACTCTGTACCAGTTTACGGGATGTCTGACGCCACGTTGTGCGGTTACTGTCGGTTACTGATATTGACCACAAATCACAATGAAATTCAATGAGCTTCCACTGAGTTAAGAGGCAGCTTCTCTTAAAGTAAATTAGTGTCGGATAGTTGCATTGGAATTATAGGAACATTTTAATGTGATCGCTGTTGATTTGTAAATAGTTAAGCTTTTTCTACTCCCGTACTTTTATTTGTTATTTGAAGGGTTATGCCCCTAAACCCCTATCTTACAGTTGTCAAGACAAGTCTTTAGTCTATTCCCAAAAAAGTATTTGTGCATACACGCAGTATCTTTTTGGCGCTTTTACGATACTTCGTGTAATCACCACTTAAAAAATATTGTATGAAATACATTGTTACCAACCTAATGTTAATTGATTTCTCGAATGAAAAAATATTCGTTAAATTTATAATATTATTTCAAAGTGATTTGTCGTAGAAAAAGTATTGTATGCAACGTTGCTTAACTGAGTCAAAAAATGCTCGTGGCGTCTTCATTAACAATTTTCGGCTTCGCCTCAAATTGTTACTCACGCCACTCGCCTTTTTTGACCTCTCTTAAACAACGGTTGCATAAAATACTATTCTTCATTTAGATTTGTTTACTTAGTTGCCACTAAATTATTAAATATGTGTAGAGGTGGTACTTATTGTTGTTGCTGAATAACTTGATGAGCTTGGGTTGATACAATTTTGATTTATGGAACAAAATTAATATTATGTATCTTATCAGACCATTATAAACGCATTACCTCGATGTTTCTTATTAAATAAAATTTTAGTAGTGAAAAATAACACATTCACAATGTATACTCAGCCAAGCCAGCTCTGTCAGTATAAAAAGATGCGAAATTCAATAAATTGTTTGGGACATCGATTTTTCGCGCCCATGTTTCTAATTTGTCGCCTTTTTCTACTGAGAAAGTGCTTGTCATAGTCGATAATAGACATCATGTCAAGTTTATAACAAAGGTAGTAATAAAAGCAAAATAAGCACCAGAGCCTTAACACATTATCCGGAAACTACACATAAAAGATTGCAGCGGAGCAGTAAGTGCGCACCTTTCAAACCATTATTAATGTTTATTTGTGCCGGGATATATTTAGTGCACACTCTGTTTTTTATTATCACTAGCATGCTTTTATTAACATACTTCCATTTTAAGTTACAATGTATAGAATACGTTCGTTACGTTGTTTATCTTCCTCATAACTTCGTTATTAATATTAAACGTCTTTTCTTAAAACCTGGCATTTGGCGATAATATTTTACTCTTATATTATAATTATAGTCGTACAGTATATCAAATCGAATATTTAGAAAATATTTAGGTATAATATTATAATTTTGGGCAACTCATGCTTCACGTGGGGATCTCTGTAGTGCATGTTGAATGTTTTAGAAAGCCTAAGTAGAAAATTGTTTGCACAAATAACGTCAAGACACACGACGTCATAAACGAACTACGACACAAGAATAATCATACTAGTTCTGGGGCCCGTTTCTCAAAAGCGGATGTCACCTTTTGATAGCTTTTGTTAGAAGGGGACTTCCATATGTATTATAAATTACAAGTTTTTGAGAAACGGGCCCTTGTTCTCTAGTTAATTACAAGAAATCAAAAGTCCTGCGTTCTAGCAGTTCTAAAGTACTTTCCTACCTTCGATCTATGTCAGCTCCACTAATTTTAAACAAGAACAATGTAAACTAATGTAAAATGCCAAGTTTCCCACTAACAGCGTGAGGGCGCAAGGAGCCGATAACAGGAAAAGTTGAACCTCTATTGACTCTGTGAACACGGCTGAAGAATCTTAAGAACGGCTCTCAACTTCTCCGAGTGGGATTATTCGCGGGCCTCGGGAAATATTTGTGCTGGAAGTATGGATGCTTATCTTTATTTAAATGTACGGGGACATGAGGTATGCGGGAAATGAGAATATGAATTTTAAAGACAAGAATATTTTTCTATATATCTCCGTGGTCCGTGACTTTATCCCCGTTGAAACCATGAAATGCTATTTTTCCCTTACTCTTAGTAGCTTCTCCCGGACTTGCTACTTTACCCTTTTCACCTCTTGACGAGATGGTTCACGGTATAGTAACGTAAGTCACAAACATCCAAATATCCAGCATATGGATCTAAGTACGAAATGTACAAATCTATTTTTAGAAAACTTTTAAAATTGCGACCCCTTTATGACAAATGCATTCGTTGTTCGTACTCAAACAGATTTTTGACTGATTGACAATTAATCGCTGGCACACCAAAAATACTCCATCAAAGGGGTAAAAAGAACCACCCAGTTACCAGACGTTTCGCAACTCGGAAGTGTTTTGTATTCAGCCGTTTCCAGTAACAACGATTCCGGTTCTTCCTTTGTACCTTAACAGCCCACTGTGACACAATGGAAAATAGGCTTTTATCCATTCATGGATACAGAGTAATGTATGCAGTTTGTCTTTGTTTACTTTTATACTTTTTACGATAGGTACGGTTAGGTACCGAACGAAAATTGAACGCCCATAGAACCATTGCTCTCTATGATATATATATTGAGTTGTTTTGAAAGAAGAATAAAAAAATATTTTTATTTAAAATTAACTGCCTATACAAAAATGTTTATTAAATTATTCGGACTTCAGATAGCTTCCACATTCGTGAATGTAATAATGAAGCAATCAATCATTGTAATGTTCGTACGAAGCTTATGCTAATGTAATTCAACACTAGGCAAAGCAACTTAGCAATCAAATTCAATCAATCACATCACAAACTTGCTGAACGACGAATTGTTAAATCAAACATACATACTGTGGTGTAAGAGGCGGTACAGACGGCCAACTGCAACGTCGGCGTGCAGTTCCCATACAAATTGCAGTCGGGTTGCAGTCTGTATTGGCCCTAAATGTAAAATGGTCTGGGAGTTATTAATGGAAATGACTGGTAAAAATATAAAGCTGATTAGAAACATTATTATTCATTTATCATTATTTGATGTATATTTATAAATTGATTTGAGTAAGAATGTCCCATAGTGGTCAAAAAATAAGTGCATTCCCGATGACAGGGAGGTTTTGGAATTAAACTGAGCAACTTTTACTATGAGACCAACCCGAAATCGCGAAAAAAAATTACCCTCCCATAGAAAATGGACCATGTGAAATGTATGAAACAGCCAAATTATTTTTTCGATATTTCGGGGTAGGTTCCATAGTAAAAGTTACTCAGTATAATCCCAAAATCTCCCTGGCAACGGGAATGCACTTATTTTTTGGCCAACCTGTATAATATTTAAAGATAGGCTCAATGGGATTGAACTCGTATACCCTGTATACGTTGTCAATCCAATTTAGCCTAATTGAAACAGAAGACCCCGGTCGCTTTATACTTGCAATTCATTTCCCGGATTCAAACAAAACGAATGGAAGTCTAACGGCTATGACAAAAGGGTTTTACGTTCGTTTGAAAACAACTTTTAACTAAACTATACATTTTTAACTGAACTTTACAATGTATAGCGAACTGCTGAATAAAAAGTTATAGGTATGACTTTTTTGTTCATTCTAAAGGGTAAATATGTACTAAGAGGTATTATGAAGTAAATATCTGTTTATAAATACTTACAATACAAGTCACAACATAGCATGCAACATTACATTGTAATAAATTATTGAATGAAGCCCACCTATTTTATCGATAACCTTATCTGTGTAATTATTAGCTATACAGATCAAATCATTTGCTAAAGTGTTTAGGTATTCACGAATTGGTACGTCGACGCTGCCACGAGCTTCGACGTGTTGCCTCCCTGTCACACTTACGTAATAATTTAAAAGTGCGACAGAGAGGCAACACGTCGAACGTGGTTCGCATTAGGCCATCAGACTGCTCTTGTCTTGTCTCGGTCTTCCTTGTCTTGTCTCGCCGTTCCCCGGTTGCGGTCGGTTTTTTGGAGCCAAGTCAAAGGGTCTCGCTGCGCTTGCGATGGCAGCGAGGCAGAGCGTGATTAACCAGAACGTAAGGACTTAAATGATATCTACTTTATCTACCTTATTTAGCACTATTATAATGTGTTATCTCGATGAAAATTATCTTTTGAAACGTAATATCTAATCAGAATATTGTAATTTATATTGTTTTCCAATCTTTATATCTCTAGTGGTTGCTGCAATGTGTGTGCCTGTCTAAAACCTCATAGTATTATTTTAAAATGTATTTAATAATTATAAGTTCGTGTTTTTTACTAGTTCGTGGACAGGAGACTTACGAGCTAAACATATTACATTACAATGATTTCCATGCAAGGTGAGTTTGCTTGAATATTAATTTGGGGAGCTCAGGCAGCATAATGTAATTTGTAAAATGCATTTTCGCAATTTTGGATTTAATAAAGACAATCAATACATTCAATACCTACATTACCATGCCAGACACATATCTTCTTCCTCGCGTTATCCCGGAATTTTGCCACGACTCATGGGAGCGTGGGGTCCGCTTGACAACTAATCCCATGATTTATTGACGTAAGCACTAGTTTTTACGAAAGCGACTGCCATCTGACCTTCCAACCCAAAGGGGAAACTAGGCTTTATTGGGATTAAAGTCCGGTTTCCTCACGATGTTTTCCTTCACCGAAAAGCGACTGGCAAATATCGAATGATATTTCGTACATAAGATTCGAAAAAGTTATTGGTACGAGCCGGGGTTTGAACCCGCGACCTCCGTTTGAATTTGATTTTCGCATTGAAAGTCGCACGTTTTTACTGCTAGGCCACCAGCGCTTATGCCAGACACATATATTATATTATATACTGAAAAAAACCGACATTACAACTTAGACATAGTGTCAGTTGATAAGAAATTTATATTATGTTATTCATAAAACAAAACTTTTTAACCAGATTTGTAGAAACAAGTCCGTGGGGGACTGTCTGTAACCCGGAAGCAGCTCCATGTATAGGAGGTTTCGCGCGCCTGACAACGGCGGTACGCGATGGCTTGGAAAGAGAACCTCATTCTCTGGTCCTGAATGCTGGTGACAGTTTCCAGGGTACTATTTGGTACAATATATTGAGATGGAATGTAACACAAGATTTTATGAATATGTTCCATCATGACGCGCATGTAAGTCTCTTGCAACATTTACAACGCAATCAAACAATAATTAATGCACCCGGAGATCGGAACCGATTTTTGAGCAAAAAATAAAACTGCAGGCTGTACTCCTCATACTAACCAACATTTGTTCAGCGACTTTTAAAAATATCTTGTGATATGATTTTTAATACACTTGAAAGTTTATTCTAAGACGCAATGTATTGAGAATTTTGATATTGATTTTGATTTTGATATGATTAAGGCGTGACAAGCAACGTCAATCACAATGATATGGCATGGCGATGGCGTCCATTGAAGACAATATTTATTTTATATGAAAAATAGGGAATCTAAATATTTCATAATTTTTAAAAGTTGTTGAACAAAAGTGTCACCGTTTGAGGAGTACAATCTATGTTTTAATTATTTGCTCGTGTTACAGGCCACACCCGGTATACTCCAAATGTAGGACTCAGTTGTGTTTTAGTTAACAACGTCGTATTATTAGATTGCCTAATTAGAAATTGAATAATTCACAAAGAACGAAAAATTACCAGTTTCGTTCCCGTTCCGCAAATAAAATACCGGCATCCGATCCCTGAATGCACATTAATTTTCGTTATCAAATACTTGTTGTTGTTATGCAATAACTGTATTGTTTTGAAGTAGTCCGAGTTAACATAGCTCATACCAATTTTTTTAATCGAATAACCAATTATTTCAAAGCTTTGATAATGATGAATTATTTCTAGGTACTAGGTAACCATGAATTTGACAATGGCATTGAAGGAGTGGTGCCCTACTTGCAGCATTTAGAAGCACCGATGGTTACCGCTAATATCATTGATGATGATGAGCCTTCAATACAGGGTTTGTACCAGCCCAGTATAATTGTGGAAAAGAATGGAAGGAGAATTGGGATCATTGGCGTCATAATAGCTTCTACTAATGTAAGTAGTTTTAATCGTGTAAGATAAATTAATTTCATATTTTACCTATCCTAGTCTAGAGTTAAATAGTGATGGTTTATTGTTCAGAGCAATAATAGCAGATCAGATTTTTTTTTTTATTGAGAAACAGTCTTAAAATAAACATATGAGCAACTTAGCTAGTAGCTACAAATTAATTTTGGTATAGATGTATGATATAGTTTCCTAATTTACAAAGATAATTTACAAATGTATAAAATTAGTGTAAACTAGATTCCTTAGGTTCCTTAGATGTCCTTAGATTTTCAGAACAAGTGAAAGAAAAAGTAGGGGTCGTGTCGTAACAAAAAATCAAAGAGCTGGCGCAGGGAAAGTTGGAAGATACTCCACCGACAATAGAATAACTCAAGTTAATGATGATGATTGTTCCGACCTTTTGGAACATAGTACGGAGGATTTAAGTTTAATACAAGACAAACATTACGAAATATATATTCAGCGAGCGTTGATTCATTGTTAGCATAAATTAAAAGTTTTATTAATTCAAAAACAATGATTATTAAAACTTTTAATTAAATCTCCTCAGATATCTTAGATAGGTATGGTTTAAACACGAAATATACCTACTATCTACTAGTTACTACCTTTGATCTACTCTGTTGTCTTGCATGGTCAAGAAAAATGTGATTTCCCAAAAGAAAACCTTTAAAAATTATTGAAAAAATACTTTTGCAACAAAAATCCAGAAATTAAGAATCCAGCTTCTCGAGCATTTGGCTTATAATATTATTTAAATTATATGCTTAAAAGAACCAGTTATTTTTTACTAAAACTGCACTGTAATTTTACTGTCATTTTACACTACACGTTCATTAAAACCACATAGGTAGCTATACTGTTTATAAATTATGTGAACAGACGACCCGTTTCTTATCAAGCTCGCCAAACATAATAAAATTAAACAGTGTATACACATTCAGTAAAATTCGTGTTTAAAACGGGTAAATCTGTTTACGTATGGTGGATCGTGTTAATGAATCTGATGCAGACGGTTAATAATGAATACGGTCTGTAAGTATTCCGAAGCTAATACGTAATGGCTCCTCTACACGATGGGCCAACGCCGGCCACTCCAAGGGACGCAGCCATGCGGTAGAATGAGATAGCAATATCACTTGCTCCCTCTAACCTAACGCATAAATACGTCCCTTGGGAGTGGACGGCGTTGGCCCATCGTGTAGAGGAGCCATAATAAGGTCTTGGCAAAAATGTCATTTTTAGTACAAGCATTTACCTATTGCTGACTACCACTACTACTACTAGGTACTTTTCTTACCACAGGCAACTAATACTCATTGAGTCAATTCTAAAAACCCCAAACACAATAAGGTTGCGTTGTTTCATCACAGAGTTCCTATGGCCACCTCATGTCTCCAACGTCAGATCAGCTCGATGGTGGATCAGATGGATGGTGGAATATTGCACTTTCACCCGACTTACATATGTATGCAAATTTTCAGCTCAATCGGAAATCAGAAAGTGGGTCAAATTTAGCTTTCAAGATTTGACCCACTAAATCATACCAACATATTAGGTACGAACAGGGCAAGTTAAATAAAAGCTTGTAAAGAGGATTTTTAACAGTATGTTTAAATCTACAATTTCCTACTTTACGTCTATTTTTCACACTTTATGTGTTCGCACTACTTAATTACGGCTAACTACGGTGTGTTTCTCAGGTAACATCAAAAACTAATATCTGTTTCATTACTTTACTTTTCTTAGGTTCTTGCTTCTACCGGAAGGCTGCGTTTTACAGACGAAGTCGAGGTAGTGAGACAAGAAGCTGAGAAACTGCACGAACAAGGCATTGACATTATTGTAGTGCTGTCGCATTGTGGCATAGAAATTGACAGGTAAGCAATATTAATTGGATTTTTTTTAATGTGTAACTATTATATATCTGCCCGGGATCAGCTGAGAGTTTTGCATTTGGGCATCTTAATTTTTTTGTAGTATTGTAATACAAGACTACAAGAATCTAAACGAAATACACAAATATTATTAGATTTATTAGAATCTATATTTATATTTTACAAAACCTTATCTCAAAACTCTTGATAAGAAATAAACCCAAAAGTATTATGAGTTAATTATATTTTAACATCAATTTAGAACATAAACCTCAGTTTTGTGTTTTGTTTTAATTTAACGTAGCCTATTCTCTCCATGTAAAATACAACGTCCTACGAATCCTTAATACTGAATAGGCCAGGATCGTTTGTTTAGGCCGAGTTTTGGGCTCATTTAAGGTTACGAACTAACTACCCGTTTGTTTATTATTTGAACGAGTCTTGCTCTCAGATCACATAAAGATTTTCCGTCATATTTATTTGACGACATCTAAATAACTAATTAATTATGTTTCCCTCTGGCCAATTTCACAAAGAAGATGCCTTTAAACAAACTATTTAAGATTTTGAACCACGAGACAAATTATTACGTCTTATTGAAAAGTAGGCGACTATGTGCGAGCACATATAACATATCCGCAAATATATAGCTAACATTAAGGGCATGTTAGACCTATTTGTCTTGTAAAGGGCGTCATTAAGCTTGCGAAAGTCACAGTTGGCTACTTGTGTGATAAGTGGCAATGTCATAGCTGAATTGTAATAGTGATTGTGCTGACCAGAAAAAAATAAATGTAACTTTCTGCAGGCTATTTAGGTACCTAAGCCAATTTTTCAGAAATGTCCAAATGTTACTTAAAGCGCTTCCTACAATTCGGATAACTTAAGATTGTAATTAACTATATCAGTAATTACCTACGTTACTACTATACGATCATTGGTAAAATTGGAAATTGTGTCCACACACTACAAGTATAGCTATATCATCCAGCTTGCCGCAGGATGGAAATGCGAGGAATTAGTGGAGAGAACAAAAACAGGTTACGGCTGCAAAACCCTAGATAGAGGCTCAGCGGTCTAAATCCTCTTAACACCTAAGTTTATTAACAAAGAAGCTTTAGTGGATTTACTATTGTGAATGTCCCGTGTTATCATAGGTTTATCCCTGTCATAAACGCAGATTCAATTTATTAAAAGTCAGTTGAGTATATTATGTCAAGAACATTATACGTTCATTGTGTACGCCGTGTCTAAACTAAGGCGTTTACCATACTGTGACAACCATAAGTAATTAATAATAGCTTAAACTTAAACGATTTGACTTTGGTTTATCATTATTTTTCTAGAGCACAATGTATTTCGGGTAATAGCATTGTGGTTTTGAGAATATGTTTAATGAATTTTACTTGTAATTTTGAATAGTTATAGAATAGTAGTTTATGTGACTGCTACATAATGAAAGGCATTAAAATACGAGTGTGGGTTTATGAAATGAATGAAATGAGTTTCATAATAGTATCACACGAGTGTTTTAATGCCTAATTATGTACAGTTACATACACTGCTTTATCTACACACATATTATAAACTTTCTATGATATATTCACTAACCTCATATTACAGCCGAAATTAGGGCACTTTCCTCTCTGGCGGAACTCGCGGATATGAGGTGGCGTCTCTGAAATATCTTTATCGCACATTTTACACGAAACTTTTGTTATAGTTACTTTAAAAACAACATAACAAATATTTTTTTTACTTAAATACTAATTAAACGATAAACTGTACGTCAAATGGCGGCGAATGAAAACTTTTTTCACGCACGTCACGCATCCGTAGTTTCTTTTTTAATTCAGAGACAAACTAGAGTCGGGGTCGATTACCATATCGTCCGATACCAACTTACACGCGAGATTTGTCAATATTGTATTCAATTGTCATTTGATCTGGAATAAAACGTCATATCGACTGATATTAGAATAGGGGTCAAATCAAATTGCTTTTTTTTTCAGAGATGTTCGATATTTGAATGCATTACCAAATTGATTTTTATATAGTAATGAAGCTATTACCACATTTTCACAGATAAGAAATTTGCTGTAACAAAACAGTTTATCGTAATGGGGGCCATTATTTACGGATTTTGAAGGCATCATAGAGAGTTTATGATATGTGTGTAGATAAATAATTATAAAAATATTGACGATCATTATAAAAATCGTGTACATTAACAAAGCCTAATTTACATTGTAATTATTATGAAATAGATGTTAGTGAAGTGTGAAATAGATGGAGTGTGCATCACTAATAGACAGAGCCAAGTGGCGGGAAAGAGGAGCCTTTGCTCAGCAGTGGGACACACACTACAGGCGAATAAAAAAAAAGATGAAGTGAAATCAAATAAAATTACCTACATTTCGTTTCAGAGAAATAGCACTCCACGGTGGTCCCTACATAGACATCATCGTTGGTGGCCATAGTCACACGTTGTTGTATAACGAAGATCCTCCGGAAAATAGCGCCTTCGTCCCCGAAGGACCTTATCCTGTGGTAGTCGAACAAGAGACAAGACAGGTTTGTATAAAAAACGGGCAAAGACCTTGGCACTGTAAAAACTTTATTAGTTAGCCAGCTTTAGAAAAATATTTAATCGTATCTTTTTGTATGTATCATATCATAATCGTATCATATCGTATCATAATCGTTTAATAAAATATTCAATATTCCAAGTAGCAGGCTTAATCAAAACAATTAACAAAACACTATTGCTTAAATCATCTAATAGTTCTGCCAAACTGAGGAAATGTTGTTGAGGATACTACGCTAGACGAAATAGAAAAAATTAATGCGACTCGGTTAAATAATGCCTGTAGGCACTAATTTTTTTTTCATAACCATTTTTTTTTGTCTAAAAATATTAAAGGTATTGATAGTACAAGCAGCGGCGCACACTCAGTATTTGGGAGAAATCAAATTGTTCTTTGACGACGCTGGGAATCTTCTCAATTGGGAAGGGAATCCGCACTACCTGGGAAATGAAATAACGCAAGGTAGGTAGCTATAATATCATTCATTCACAATTCTTTCCGATTTTTCCCTACCATTCGTTGCTTTTAGCTTTAAAAATAAAATAAGCACCAACACACACAAAAAATACACTTCGTCACATTTTATGGGAACGGTACTGATTTTGTTTCAAATGTTTCAAAATACAAAGCTTTAATAACTATTATGTTTTATTTTCAGCACCGGATGTTTTGGAGAAAATAGCTTATTATCTCCCCCAGGTAGATGAGTTGGCCCGGCAAGAAGTGGGGTCATCCATGGTCCATCTTAGTGCCAGCTGTGCTTGCGGCGAGTGCAATCTGGGCAGTTTTATCTGTGACGCCTTTATGCATGCTGTGAGTAGGTACTTTAAATAATTCTGGGGCAAAATATGTTGTTTCTCAAGCGGTAACCTTTAAATAATAAAAGTAGAACAAAGACAAAAGATATGTGCCATCTTATAGGTACTCTAGGGACTTGCACAATTTAACGAAAATCCTCTCTTAATTTTGGTTTCATTTATTTTAAATACAATCAAATACCCTTTTTTAAACAATAGAAAGCCTTAAAATAGAAAATACAAACTAAAATTATAAACTACTAAATCCTCTCTTATTTCCGTTGTCTTTTATTTCTTACTAGCTGTGCCCGCGGCTCCGCCCGCGTGGAATTCGGTTTGTGTCAGTAAGCTGCTAAATATATAAAAAATAGTAAATTACATTACGCTGTATTTTTTTATTCAAAAAATTATAACATTTATAATTTCCTGCATGATAATTTCTTAAAATAATTCTATCTTATTGTTTCATACTTTTTAGAGCCAATTTGTAGTAGGTACCTAGTCCGACTACGCTCGACTTTTTTAGTATGAGAAAGTCGAAGTCGCCTAGCTTTGGACCGCGCGCAGTGCGCCACATACGTCGGGCAATTCCCGACTCTTTTAGTATGAGTATGAGGGCGCCGAAGGAGCCCGGCTTTGGAACGCATTTAGCGCGCCACGTGCGTCGGGCTTAACCCGACTCTTTGAGTATGAGGGTGCCTTCGGTTCCCAACTTTGGCAAGCGTACAGCGTGTCACGTACGTCGGGTTACGGCCGACGCTTTGAGTATGAGGGAGGCGCCCGGCTTTGAAACGAGTACAGCGTATCACGTACGTCGGTCTACGCCCGACACTTTTAGTATGAGGGCGCCCGGCTTTGGAACGCGTCCAGCGTTGCCACGTGCGTCGGGCGTGGCCCGACGCTTTGAGTGTGAGGGTGCCTTCGGCGCCCAATTTGGTAAGCGTACAGCGTGTCACGTACGTCGGTCTACGCCCGAGTCTTTGAGTATGAGGGCGCCGAAGGCGCCCGGCTTTGCTAATCATACAGCGTGTCACGTACGTCTCTTTTAGTATGAGGGCGCCGAAAGTGCCCGGCTTTGGAACGCGTACAGCGCGACACGTACGTCGGGTTAAGTCCGAAGCAGTGCCGGATTAAGATATTTTGATGCCCTAAGCATTTATAGACCATGGTGCCCCCTCTCCCTAGGGTCATTAAGATTACATTTTTTTTTTTTGGTATATTGAGTGAAGTTCATTGCCGCATTACGGCTGAGAATGGAAATCAGTGACATCATTTTATCACGAAAATTGACAGTGCCGCAGCAGTAATGTTGCAACAGAGTACGTAATGCTGCTGCAGTCGCCACCCGAATGTCACCTTTATCATATGTTAGGTTAGGATGTACATAATTGAAAACGCGAGCGAAGCGAGCGCGAAAATTTTTCGATATATAAATGCAATTTGATAGACAGTTGTACATTTTTACTTTTAGTATGGAAATCAGTCACATCATTTTATCACGAAAATTGACAGTGCTGCAGCAGTAACGTTGTAACAGAGTAATGCTGCTGCAGTCGCCACTCGAATGTCATCTTTATCATATCTTAGAAAGTGATTGAAAACGCGAGCGAAGCGAGCGCGAAATTTTTTCGTTTAAAAACGCAATATGATAGACAGTTGTACATTTTTACTTTTAGTATGGAAATCAGTCACATCATTTTATGACGAAAATTGACAATACCGCAGCAGTAACGTTGCAACAGAGTAATGCTGCTGCAGTCGCCACCTGAATGTCACCTTTATCATACCTTAGAAAGTTATTAAAAACGCGAGCGAAGCGAGCGCGAAAATTTTTCGATATAAAAAACGCAATTTTACTTTTAGTCCCAACCAAGCGCGAATCCAGGATTTCATACAAAGAAGGGATGGGACAGTTTTCTATCAGCCTAGCTTCGCATAGGGCTCGTTATTTAAGGGTCTCAGCGAGGTTGTATTCATGCATAAAAGATGCAAGAAAGCAGAGCTTGGAATTGACCAAGTGAATTGAATTGGCGAAGTGTGGGCAAGGCAGTAGGCCCAGCTGCGAAAGAGGAAAGCTTGGATTTGGATCCACGCCCAAGTGTAATTAAGGCAGAAGATCAACTTTGCCGTAAAAGGCAGAAGAAGGCCCCGCATAAGACCTAACGCCGAACCGCAAAAGAGTGGGTTGAAATCGAATCTATGCATGTAATCACGACTCTCCTATTGCTACCGATTGTTTCCCAAAGAATTACGCGCCATCATTATTTTTGCAAATTTCGCATTCAGAAGTTAAGGTGTAATAAAGAAACTCAGATAAATAAATATATACCTACATACAAACACGAACGCTGAAAACACAATACACTCTCTCTCTCTTTTTTTTCTGGGAGTCGTGAAAAATATGGCACTGTGCAATGAGGGGTAATTAATTTACTGTCGTTTAATTTTGTTGTATATTATTAAATCAACATAATTATTCAATTTGTTGATGTCCGTACCCCCTCATCTAAACTTAGAGTTAATTTGGCAAAAACCTTCGTCGGTGGCTATTCATGTCACTTCGTATTAAATTCAGCGCCCTATTTGAAAAAAGTTTGCCCCTCCTTCCTAAGTAGCGCCATAAGATTCAGGGGCAAACTTAAATCAAGCGAGTGTTGTGGCTACACCCCCTTTTAAGGGTTGAACTTTTATAGCCTATAACCTGGCCGGAGAATTTCTCGACAGATTTGTAAAGTTTGCATCAAAATCCGTTCAGCCGTTTTCACGTGATGCGCGTTCAAATAAACAGATAAACAGATAAACAGACAAACAGACAAAAATTCTAAAAACTGTTGGAACGTGTTCTGTTATCGATTCTAAGTATCCCCAGTCAAGTTTTTTTCAAATATCTTCCATGTACAGACTTTTGACCCTCTACAGCTTTATTATATGTATAGATTGTTTTGAACGAATTATTATGTAATTATCGTAATGTTTGTATTTCAGGCTTTGCCATTAGCCACGGAGGGTAACTGGAATTACGCACATTTCTGCGTCATCAACCAAGGCGGGATACGAGTAGACATTGAGCCAGGAAGTAAGTGTTGATAATTATTACAAAATATTGTATAACGAGGAGTGTGGGCTGAATAAACATAAAATAGGTATTAGATTGTACGACGAGAGCATACAACTTTATGTTATGTTTGGCAAATGGTTGGCTCCGAACCGACAATTTTAGTTTTTATAGCTGTAGAGTGCGCTCTTTCAAAGTACCTACCTAATCATTAGATTAATAATCACACACGTAAATTAACCACAAATAATGAGATAAGACAGTGAAGCCGAGAGGGTAATGTAAGTGGCATCCCTGCGGTTCCTTAATTTCGCCCCAGGCAGTGAAATGTATGTTACACTATAAATCGTCTGCAATAGACACAAATGACTCGAAAAAATGCCAATTAATTAATTAATTCATTCATTCATTTATTCATATAAACAATTACAACGTTACATATATACAATAAATGCGCCAAACTGGAGTAACCAATTTGTTGATGATGATATTTTCAAATAATTTATTTATATTTTCTTATTACAGCAATAACATTCGAAGCTATGCTTCTATCGACTCCGTTTGAGAATAACGTGGAAGTTTTCCAGTTAAGAGGCGACCATATTATGGAAATGCTAGAGTTTTCAGTCGCCAATGATCCTTATAACGGGGCGAGGATGCTTCAAGTTTCAGGTACCACTTTATATAAATGTGCTTAATGCGTATCAAATACTAAGAATATGTTTAGGCTGGGATATGGAGCGTGATAGCGACATGATGAGCCAACCGTCCCATTTTTGATACCGCACGATAAATCATGATATAATTATTACAGTACATATGGTCCTATTTTCCCGCACTAGTGCGTAAAATAGCACTTTTCGTGCGATGTCAAAAGTTTAAAGGGCCATATGTACTGTAAAACGTTGTACGATACACGTGCGAAAAGGTAATTCGCAACTCGTGTCGATTTAAAACACTCCCTTCGGTCGTGTTTTAATTTATCGCCACTCGTTTCGAATTTCCTCTTTTCCGCACTTGTATCGTAAATAACTATTATATACAAATACAATGTACATTAGAAATATTTTTTGTTGTAGCAAAGAGATTACCAAAGGTAAACGTACTGGTGCTCGACGCGGTCCCAGACATGTCATCTTGAAACTTAAGTCATTGTCAATAGAGGTGACAGCAAGGTGTCATCTATGGGGCGTACGTACGTTTACCTTACAAATGAATATTTTATTATGAATTTTGTCATGGAACTACACAAAAAATGACAGTTTTTTTTACATGTCATATTCGGTAATGCTTACTGATTTTAATGGCGGCGCATCGAACATACTCGCGCCTATTAACCCTTTAACCGCCACGCCAGAGTCTGATATATAAAACATTACATATCCAGCTCATTTCGCCACAGTCTGATAAATAAGACAAAGATCTGATTTGGTTTTTACAGCACATTTATAACTCCCGTAACTATGCCAACCTTACTCTGCGTGGTACAATTACTGTCGGTGGTGACATGAGCACGCTCGATCAAAAATTGCTGGCGGTTAAAAGGTTAAGTAGGCAAACCGAAGATTAGTTAGCTCGCGTTTTCTTTGAAACTTGTAAGATAAGGTTGTCACTTGTCAGTTAGGTTATCTCTAACTTACTTCGCTTTCAACGTACCAGGGGGCTATTTGTAAAAGTGACAGTTCTGACTAATTTTCGAATATGCTTTATAGTAGTAGTAGTAGGTAGTAGTAAAAAATATTTGCAACGTTAGTGGTGCTAATTACTACAACTGTTTCAAATTTTAGGTATCTGCGTCAAACGGTCTCTGAATAAAACGCATTTAACAAATTTGCAAGACCGAAGTGATCCCATATGTGTTCCGTGAACAAAGTTTTGTACGGAACACTAAAAACAATATAGTTACTTTCACGCATGCATTAATTCACTATGTTTACAATTAATACTATACTTTTGTATCATTCACCTCTACTCTACTGCCACAACCTAATCCTACGCCTAATCGCTGTTTTTATCCTACTTACAAACCTAGGGATTTTCGGAGCTTAAGTGTGTGTATATCTGTCTTTCGTCAATACTGCTAATAGTTTGCTATTAAACTATCTTCAGGGATCCATATAGTCTTCGACGGTTCCAAGCCGGTTGGCAGCAGGGTTGTCACAGCCAGCGTTCGTTGCATAGACTGCAGCGTCCCTATCTACGAGCCTCTAAGATTAGACAAGAATTACACAATTATCTCTCAAAGCTTCGTTGGTGATGGAGGCGATGGATTCTCTGTGAGTGACAGCCCTATTGAGTGTTATTGTGCATGTATATTGCTTAGCTTTGTGGTGTTGATTTGGGTTTAATAGTGTTATTGATATTGACTTATCTGATAAATATTAGCGTAGGATTATGTTATAAGCAGTTTACAAGCTTTGGCTTAAACTGAGAGGTGCAAATAATTGATTTCAGTATATTGCGGTGGAAATAGCAACACCTATTATAAACGCTCCGGCGAAGTGATCGTTACGTCTTTATATGTACTTACCCAGCAATGTACAAATTGCAGAACATTCCCAAAAAGCGGAAACGTTCTCGAGAATGTTCTCAGAACATTCCTGCAACATGGAAATTATTGTTTAAACAAGAGAATATACTTGATATAAAGTTTAAATAGGCATAACTTAAAACTAAATGTTATTATGCATATATTATTGTCTATTACAGTTAGCTATTTTGTGGATGTGATAAATTTACCAATAAGTTGCTTAAATTCTCACTGTATATCACAGCAAATAAATTATTATTGAAGCGTGCTAGGCAGTTGAAAACGGAACACAATTATACTTTTTTGTGGACGCGCGACTGCAAGATATTTATACGCAAGAACGAGGGGTCAAAGATCATCCATATTGCCGACGATTCTACACTACAGCGCCTGACGTGACTAATCGATTTACTGCTTATCGGGATTATTTTTAATTTAATGATACTCATTAGATCTAATACTCACACGATATCTATGTACCAATTCGTGAAATCTCAGCTTAGCCGCGGAAGTATTTTATGCATTTTTTCCTGTAAAGCCGTGAAACAACTATCGTTTTATTATTATAACCTTGTTTTACTATATCCATGTCCATT
Source organism: Cydia fagiglandana (assembly GCF_963556715.1). NCBI lineage: Eukaryota > Metazoa > Arthropoda > Insecta > Lepidoptera > Tortricidae > Cydia > Cydia fagiglandana. The sequence goes on along the minus strand of NC_085932.1, from coordinate 25,904,107 downwards.
ATTACGCATTCATAATTTTAAACGCTCTTATCGCTCGCCCTACAATCTTATTGTTTACCTTTATTTTTTTATGTGCCGACTGTCTGTTACCATGCAATTCTCTCATCTTTGCGCAACTCTGATACCACAAAAATTACATAATATTTCATATCTACGCAATAGTGTATACTGATATTCTTAGTGGTTATTATCAGAATGTTAGGGGCCTACGTACAAAATCACAGGAATTCTTTTCGCAAGTAACGCAGTCTAATTACGATTTCATTTGCTTAACCGAAACTTGGCTTACGGCAGATTTCTTTGATCGGGAATATTTTGATAGTAATTATAATGTTTTTCGTTGTGACCGGTCGGCCGCGGATAGCGGTGCATCGCGCGGCGGCGGAGTGGCTGTGGCGCTGCGGGGGGAGCTCCGCCCGCTCCTCCGCGACTGGCCCGTCCCTTCGAGAGCCTATTGTGATTGTATATGGGTTTCACTGCCTTTGATAACTGGTAAACATAGCGCTGATAACATCACCTCATCGTCTTATATGTCTCATAATGACCAATGTCGCTTTTTAAACATCTGTTGTGTTTATATACCTAACGGACCTAACCATCGTGACGCACTGACTGATTTTACTGACCTTGCTAGTCAACTAATTATTGACAGACCGGAAGATTTATTTTTAATTACTGGAGACTTTAACATACCAGAAGCTGTCTGGATTGGTAGTCCAACTTCCGAGATGCATTTGGCATCATGCGGTACTTTCTGCACTCGTTTAATTCAAGAGTTCTTATCATATAGCGGTACTAAGCAATATAATTCTATTATCAATGCCAATGGTCGTATTTTAGACTTAATATTTTATAATGACAATTGTTGCGTAACCGCTTGCAATTCCCCGCTTATACCTGAGGACGCTCACCATAAATCATTGTGCATCAATTTAAAACTTGACCTTGTACACTATCTTACACCTGCAACGCGTTCAACGTATAATATTCATTTAGCTAACTTTAACAAAATTAATACTGAACTCACTGCTATCAATTGGACTGATTTCTTTAAGAGTTTACATTTAGATGATTGTATATTTAAATTTAACAACTTAATACACAATTTAATTCGTAAATATGCCCCACTCCGTCATGTCCGTCAATCTTCATCTTCTGTCCCTGTTTGGTATAGTAAACCACTACAAAAAATCTTAAAAGAGAAGCGTAAATACCATAAACTATGGAAACTGTATGGCAATCCTTTAGATTATCAAAGTTTTAGTGTCCTACGTAAACGTGCCAATAAATTGGAATCTGAGTGTTACAACAACTATATATCCTATTCGGAAAATAAAATAAAAACCCACCCCAACTTTTTTTGGACTTATGTGAAAGCAATTTTTTCTAAAAACAAACTTCCTCAAACTATGAATTACAAAGAAATCACTAGTTCGGATGGGGAGCAAATTTGTAATCTTTTTAATACTCATTTTCATTCGGTCTTCGAGCAGCCGAGTAACATTACCTTTGATAACATAGTAAATAACTCTTTACATGATCCTTTGATCGATTTAAGTACAATAGAAATTAATTCAATGATTGTATATAAATACCTTAAATCAGTTAATATTCATAAAGGCGCCGGTCCAGATGGATTACACCCCCTCCTAATTAAACGCTGCTGTTCCTCTCTTACATCACCTATCACTATGCTATTTACCAAATCTCTTAAAGACGGTTATGTTCCTAAAATATGGAAGCAGGCTTGGGTGACCCCTATACCTAAAGGTACAGTCAGCAGCGATATTGAAAAATACCGTCCGATTTCCAAATTGTGTATCTTTGCCAAGTTATTGGAAAAAATAGTAACTGATCAACTCTTTAGTGCTGTACGTCGCCATATTATACCTAATCAGCATGGTTTTTTCAAGGGTCGATCAGTCGATAGTAACCTGTTGACCTTCACTGATGTAATATTCAGCGCAATGGATGATGGTTTTAGCGTTGACGCTATCTATGCCGACTTCGCTAAAGCTTTTGATAAAATTTCTCATCATACCTTATTAACGAAGCTTTGGCGACTTGGCATTCATGGCGATCTGTTCCGTTGGATCAAATCTTATATCGAAAATAGAGTTCAGTCCGTAGTATTACTGGGTTTTCAGTCGGAATGGAAACCAATTAGCTCTGGTGTGCCTCAAGGTTCCCATTTGGGACCTTTGCTTTTTTTACTATACGTAAATGACATCCCGAATTGCATTAAACATTCTAATTTGTTGCTATATGCGGACGATACCAAAATCTTTAGGATCATTAGAAATGAAGATGACTGTGTTAAACTACAAGACGATCTAAATAACCTTGTCACCTATTGTACAGCTAATCACTTATTTCTAAATTTGGATAAATGTAACGTTATAACTTTCACCAAAAAGAAAAAGAAAATTGAATTTAATTATAGCCTTTTAGGTAGAACATTGAGAAGAGTTACAGAGATTCGCGATCTTGGCATTCTAATGGATAGTAACCTTACATTTGTCCCACATCTTGACAACATCTTAAACAAGTCATTTAGACAACTGGGTTTTATCTTGCGGGTAGGAAAACCTTTTAAAAATCCTTTAACATACAAAATCCTATACAATAGTTTTGTCCGCAGTCACCTAGAGTTTGCATGTTCTGTCTGTAAACCATATCACGCTATTCATATTAATAGAATTGAAAGGTTACAAAAGAAATTTATTAAATCACTCGCGTTTAGGACTGGGCAAATTTATACTAATTATACGGACACATGTACTCGTTTTAAGATGCAAAAGCTGAGTGACCGCCGTGATGCAGTGGACTCGGTTTTGCTTTTCAAAATTATTCACTCGGTACTAGACGCCCCTACTTTGCTTCAAAAAATAGGTTTCAGAGTTCCGCGAAGACGAGAGCGCCAGTGTCGCAAAAAAGACCTTTTCTCTATTCCTCGCAGTCGGACTTGTTATGCTGGTAATGCGTTTATTAAGCGTGTTTGTAAACTATTTAATAATAATGAAAAACTCACACACGTGGATATATTTAACTGTACAACTACTTTACTGAAAAAAGCATTCACATGATATAAGGTGCATAAATAATACCTAATAAGCATGTTTTTCTAATAATTAAGGTATATATCTTTGCCTGTTTATTTTACCAAAAAAATTGTAATTTACTTTTCTTTCTAGATGTTAAACTTCATGTAGGTACAAAAGCTCACAGCTATTTGTTTAAAGCATTGTAAAAAACGTTTTGCATTTATATACGATTTTTCTTGTTGTATTTAAAGGTGCATTGGCTACGTATTTCTGATATGTTAATTAAGGAAACTATAGGTCTATTTACTGCTGCTCAATCTATTGATTAATGTTAATGAATGACTGTTTGTTTCTCAATAAATAAAAAAAAAAAAAAAAAGAACATTTCGGCTTTCGACAATATTTTCCAAATTTTTTTTGATTCATTAGAATCTAGAGGCCTCTATCTCCCGCCATGCCAAATCTCAGCGCGCTCGGACCAACTTGAAAAAAATTAAAAAAAAGTCGGCCATTTTGTTTTTTTTTTTAATGCAGATTGTTTTGTCTCGGGACCCTCTATGACATTTGGTCGAGCACCCCCCACCTATCACGCACCTTTTAAAAGTTGTCGTACAAAATAAATGTGGCCAGTTTTCCCGCAATTGTAGCATTTTTCCCTTAAAAATTTTTTCATAAGTATCTAGGGGACCCCGAGATTCCGTGACCAAAATTTCAGCGCGCTAGAACAAAATTAAAAAAGTTTTAAAAAAAGTCGGCCATATTGAAAAAAAATGGCGGCGTCAAAAACTACCAGGGTCCCTCTATGACATTTGGTCGAGCACCCCCCACCTAAGTCTGACCGTTTGGCCGGGCCGTCATACATTTTTCTGACCGGAAGCGGACGACCAAAAGTCGGAATTTTCTGGGGGTAAGGACTACACCTAAACTATCGTGAATATTCAAGGTATAAATTACGATAAATAAATAAATTCTCCTTCTCGAAAACATTCTCAGAAGTTACCGAGAATTTCTCATGTGGAAAGTTTCGCAACTTTGGAAAGTTCTCGTGCGTGCATTGCTATACTTACCTATACACTCGCGTACAATAACATCGGGTAAATTGTGTGAATATCATTAATACAAAAGTAGTGAAACTTATTTCAAACAATAACTTTACCTTTTTATCGTTAATTTTTTCGCCTTCTTAACGCTAAACTGAAAAAAAAAATACAATAAGCGATTCCACATTTTAACAATAATAATATATTCATATTAGTAATAAAGGTATCTGCCACGTATCTGCCGATCAATGGATTAAGAGACAAATAATGATATTAACATATATAGTTGGTCAAGCAGATCTTGTCAGTACAAAAAGGCGGCAAATTTGAAAAATGTAGGCGCGAAGGGATATCGTCTCATAGAAAATTTGAATTTAGCGCCTTTTTTTACTGACAAGATTTGCTTGACCATCTATAGATAAAGTATGTGTTCCGTTTATTTGAGAAGAGTATCAAACTATCCTAAAACTTTTTTAACGATCTGAGCAAATTCAAAATCGTCCTCCTCGTAAAACAAATAATGAATTTTAGATGAAGTTCTCCTACCGTTTTATAATGTAATATAATATTCTACCTTTAGCATCATTTCCAATATTCGTTCTTTAATATATTTCTAATACTGTGTCTGGAGCGCTTTGCATAAAATTGTTTTCCTAATATGGAACGCCATACCCAATAAGAAGAGTACTTTGCCCTACTTACGAAAATACAAAGACAGTTCAACAGAGTCTTCGTATTATGAAACACAGTCAATATTTCAGTATATAAGACTTTATATTTATAGAGCGTATTTTCATATTTGATGATTTATCATTTAAACATAAATCTGGTCAGCAGAGGCGGTTGCATGCGGCCCGATTCGAAGGTTAAAATACGTCAATTAATAGATCTAGAAACGATATGGATTAGATGTGTCAGTTTCAAAAGTGACGCTTTTGTTTTAAGAAACTTCACATTTGACACTGACATCTCTAATCCATATCGTTTCTAGATCTATTAACTGACGTATCTTAAAGTTCGAATCGGGCAGATAATAGCATTTTATCGCATGTCGTGTACTTGTTAGAACGTGACAGGCATGGTGACAGGCGATAAAAACATGACCATGCTACCGCCGTTTGTCAACCTTAGCTTCCATTATTTTCTCAGTTTCACACTCCTTACTTCGATCGAACTCGGTTCCGTTCGGCTCAGCATTGCTCCGAGAAATTATTAGGGTCGGCACCACTGGACTTCCTTTTGCGTGCACGACCACAGATAAGATAATCACCTGAATTTTGACAACCCTAAATAGCCGAAAGGGATAGTACCATATATTAGAAAGGTTGGCATGATTCGACCCTGAACGCTGTCAAACTTCGGGTTTGTAGGAAGTGTCCTTTCTGTACGGTAGTACAGCCTGGCAAAAAAGAGTAGAAATTAAAAAGTGGCAACACTGCAGTGTCGTTCCGTTCTCTTATATAAATTGATTTGAAAGGGACAACACTACAGTGTTGCCACTTTTTTATTTCTACTCTTTTTTGCCAGGCTGTACTATAATTTCTTCTGTGGTTTCACGCGGATAATTTGTTTGAAAGTTAGTAAAGTACCTAAATAAAACGAATCTTAGACATAATTATGTTAAATGAAAATAGACGACACTAAATAATTGATTACTTATGGCATATTTGTGTAGTTCCAACAGTTTCATCTACATTTGTCATCCCTAGTTCTATTTTATCCGGCAATTATTCCGCAGGCATTCAAACAGTGTTTGACGGGTCCCGGCCCATGGGCAGCCGACTTGTCAGCGCGTCCGTCCGCTGTGTAGATTGTGCCGTCCCTTGATATGAGCCCCTAGTCCCGGGAAACTATTACAGGGTTATCACCTCCGACTTTATAGGAGCAGGTGGAGGGAATTTCACAGTAAGTTTTGTGCTGCTGTAAATAGGCAGATATCGCTCTGTATCTATGTTACACTTATTATGTGAAATGTATATGTTACTGTATATTGTTTTTGTTATTGTTTGGCGTAAAACATTTCTAGTCTGATATTATTTCGTGTCATGGCGTGCTTAGTCTTTTATTAAATGTTTTATGTATTTGTCTTATCACCACAACTTAGAATATAAAGTCTTCTTTTTTGGAGTTTTTAAATCTACCGATTTTTCAATACGAAGTCCAGTGGACCTTGATGATTGGAGTACTAAAATGACTTCAAATTTAGTACTAGTTCTATAAGAAAAAGTATAAAGATAAGGCGATATTACAGTATACAGAATTATGCTTGTATTAATCATTATCTTATCGAAAGAAATTTTTACATTTCGGCCACCAAAATGACTAATATTGTTTGTAACTTTCAGATGATTTCTGAGAACCGCTTTGACGTTGAAGTCATAGGAGTGGACTACGATCTGTTGCAAGATTACATAAGGCACCAGTCGCCGATTTTCAAGGACGTCGACGGTCGTGTAGAAATATCCAACCCTTGCAGTGACTAGAAATAAAAATATTACAATAAGTACATTAACTGTGTTTTGATATACTAAACACTTCGATTCGATTGGCCATCTGTCTTGTGTGTCGATCTGACTAAAATGACAGTGGGTTTCCACTGTTATTTTAGTACAAAAAGAGACAGTTTGGGTATTACATTGGCCAAGCGAACTATCATTTTTCATAGTGATTGGAATACGTAGGTCACTCGATAAGTTTTGAGATGCTCGAAATTGGAAAATGGAACGCACCTGAATTATGTTTTTAAAAAGCAAATTTATTTAGAAATAGAACACAAGTTGCCGATTCGCTCCAATTTAAAAAATGAATATGTTACAGTCATTTTCCAAAACGGTTCCCGCGTTTTTTCTTTGAAACGATGGAGCTTAACCGCGAACATTTGCGTGCTATGATATTTTATGATTTTAAATTTGGTTTATCTGAACAATTGTGTTTGCAACGATTGCAGTCAGCGTTAGGAGATTCTGCTCCTTCACGGGCAACAGTTTTTAGATGGTTCAACGAATTTAAAAGGGGTAAAACCAGCCTCGAAGATGACCACCGAAGTGGTCGCCCGCAAACAGCAGTAACTGCAGAAAACGTGTGGACTACTGAAATGTTGGTGCGAGAAGATCCACGAATAACATACAAGGACATAGAGAAGATCCTAGCGGTCAATTCCGGGGGCGTTAATATAATCCTACATCAATATCTTGGAGTGAGGAAGCTCTGTTGTCGTTAGATCCCGCGTTTGCTCTAACAAACTGATGAAGTTGCGATTTCTGCCCTGTCGGATCAAGACTGGCAAAAATGTTTTCAAAGTTGGTTTAGATGAATGGAACTTTGAATATAGAATGATAGAGATTATTTAAAAAAAATGTAATATAAATAGTGCTAATATCTTGAATAGTTTTTCTGTATCTCAAAACTTATCGAGTGACCTACGTATTGCACCATACTCTCATTAATCGCGCTTTTTGTATGTAAGTTCATGAACGAGTATAATACGAAATCTGACATCAGAAAATGATAATTGAAAGTGAATGACAGCATAGGTGATACCAATGCACGTATGGATGTCTAAAACTACCCCCGGTTCTGTCTGACCTATATCACGGCCCGAGAAGATACCAGCGGAAGAAAAAATTGAATTCTTCATGCACTATGATTATTATTTCTTTGACTTCCCTCCACCCAAATCCTGGCAAGTAAATATGTTAACTTATTTTGGAAAATAGCTCACAAGCACGTACTAGAGTAATTACACGTACGGAATGAATGCCTGAAATTAATGACTTTGTAGACTACCTAATGACGTGTAAGCGGATTTCGAGTAAGATAAATAGAGAGATATATATTCTGTGTATCGCAAAGTGGTGAAAGCAATACTCGTAGTATAGCCAAAGCAAATTTCTCAAACTAACGTTTTAAATAAGAGACTAATCTCACCGTTAATCCCCGTGCTTCGAAGGTTAGCAACTAAGTTGGCAACTTATCGCTTATCGCATCATCAGAAGTAAGCCGACACCCAACTTGTACAAATTCGGAACTGGCGTACATTTATCACTCGCTTATCGACGGAAACGCGGGAGAATCAGCACGTTCGAGGGGAAAACGATAAGTACATACATCATTTACGCATATTTACCTACATTTAATCGAGTCCAATGATAAATCTTTAAAAAACTATCTGTGTAGGTGTGTAGTTTATTGGATTAATGGTTATTATTGATATCAATCCGATGGCCATTGGGGCGGAAAGGTTCTTGAGTGGCGACCATGTACCGGAAGGCGCAGCGTGGGTAGACCGCCACAAGGTGGACTGATGACCTGGTAAAGGTCCCGGGAGTCCTCTGGATGCGGGTGGCGCAAGACCGATCATTGTGTCACTCTTTGGGGGAGGCCTATGTCCAACAGTGGACGTCCTCTGGATGATGATGATTGATATTAAACATATTTTATAACATCAAAACATAGGTAACGTATTGACACCAATGACCAACAGGGAACCCGTAAACGACACTTTTATTTTTTAGTGCAGTACTCTGCACAGATAATTGATCCCCCTGCAAATAAGTTTCTATGCATGTGACAGTATTCTATGCAGCTTACTGTTGTACACGTCCATTAGTAAAACAAAACGATTGTTTTAAAAACAAACGCAAAAACTTTACTGAAATCAAATATGACTTACTTTTTAATTAAACAAAGGTGGAAAAATTGAATTAGGTACACTTTTTATGTTACTCGTTTACTTGTTTTCAAATATTATAATCTCGTTCCGTCCATATTTTATTATGAATATCATACTTACAACTTTATATGGCCACTGTAAGTCATAATTATTTATGCCAAAGTTAATCTATCAGATTCAGTAAACACAACAACAATATTAATGTCCTGTTTACGTTATTAATGATGTTACTATTGGGGCTTCATTATCTTTTGATAATATATATTCGATGTAATATTTTAAAACAAATGATAAACGCGCAACGTTAATTATAGGTACAACCCAACAGGAATAAAGTTACCGTCTGAAATTCAGTATTATTCGCAGTGGTATTGTTTTAAAGAGAGATTATTGTATTTGGATTAAAATCATTGCAAACAGTTGCAATGCAGTAATACATTGTATTGAACAGATTTTCTTTCATAGCTAAAACATGTTCAAGTCTTTACAGCTAGTAAAAGAGACCCGAAATGTGATAAGTATTTTTTGAAATATTTACTAACCCGTTATCGGGAACTCTGCCCATAATCTAACGACTTTAAAAAACACATATTTCTTTAAAGTTAATTAAGCTTATCCCCTTGGCAGTAGTTATATTTTTGAGGCGTTTGGGGTCGAAACGCTGGGGCCTTGGGGGCCAAGCGCGCGCCGTATATACAGGGCCTTAGCGGAGCGCCTTATAGATGCCGCAGGAGACCAGAGGGCTGGCCAGTATTTTGCTCAACGCATAAGTATTGCCATACAACGTGGCAATGCGGCCAGCCTTCTGGGCACACTGCCCATCGGCAGTGACTTGGGGGACGTTTTTTATTTATAGGCTTTTTATTTTAAGTTTATTTAGTTTAGAGATAGTTTGTATTATTATTTGTAAGCTAATTTAATGTTTTATATTTACTTAATTATTTGTGAATTAAAATTAAGCTTGAATATTATTTACATAAATAAGTAAAATAATTCAATAAAATAAATAATCAGAGGACTCACGGCAGACCACCCGCTAGATGGAGCGCACAAGTCACTACACGAGTGTGTACTGTCTCTTCCGAAAATCGTTTTTTCCATATTTATATTTTTGCCATTCGCAATTTTTACCATTTTACTTTTTCTCGGTCGCATCCTTTTCCGAAATCATATTTAACCATTCGCATATTTTCCCATTATTTGAATTTTCCAATAGCTTAATTTTCGAATAGGTTTTCTAACCATTCGCATAATTTCCCACTTTATTTTATTTGTTGACAATCACGGAATAGATAGGTGCGACGACGAGCGAAGCGAGGAGGAGTGTGTTAGCTGAACTGCGAGCAAAACAGTGCGCGAAGCCGAGCGAGCGAAGCGAGCGTGCCGCGGGAGCGGCCGGCGAGCGCCAGAACCGACTAATTATATTGTACGATATTGATCTACAAAAAGAAGTTATTTTTTAGTTAGTCTCTCGTATATTATAATAAGAATACATATCCAAATTATGCGAATAGTTAGAAAACATATTAAGAAAATAAGCTACTGGAAAATAAAATTAATGGGAAAATATGCGAATGGTTAGAAATGCTCACGGAAAAGGATGCGATCGAGAAAAAGTAAAACGGTAAAAATTGTGAATGGCCTAAATATCAATATGGAAAAAACGATTTTCGGAAGAAACAGTACACACTCATATTTATATAATAAGAAATAACAAGACTGAGACACAGAACTGTAAGTGAAAAGAGCATAATTTTGTACCGCATATTATATTAGTAGAATACGAGAAGATCCATCAAGAAGTCATTTTATACATTTCAAGTGAAGTTCGGAATGGACGCATCCCCGGTAAATGGTGGGATAGCTTGTCTCAAATGGATAACCTAATAATCTCGGCAGCACTATTTTCATAACCGGAGCGTTAGGCCAGATATTAGGGTTTACATTTTGATCTCCTAAATTTAAATCTAATATTAAAATTGGTCAATTAGTTACCCACCCGGAACTCCAACGTGTTTCCGTGCGATTTCACATATTAAACTTTTCACATGAATGCGTTTGAAATAACTCTTACGTAAAATTTGACGACCGCAACCCGCGTGGCTGCGAATATCAAATATGTTGATGCATATTTGTTATTATTATTGATTTTAAACAATGAACGCTGACCTACTAATCACAAAATGTTGTGTCATAAGAATTACTGCTTGTTAAAATACTAGTTATATATTTATGTTACCGTAAAAACCCGTATTTAGGGAAAACGTGTTTTCACTACTACTACTACTTCATTACCCCTTTCCGACCGGTTCGATATAATCCTGCAAACTACTTTTAAAAAATCCTGTCCGCAAGCAAATCGTCTTTTCGAGCTCAAACCTATTCCAATCTAAACTGCAGATATTAGAGACACGTTTGAGTACTAAATACCGTAGGTCAATGGCATCAGTCGGTCGCAAGACAGTGGTGAAGATGGTGGCGTATTTTGGTGTGAGTAGTGACACACGTAAGTTCATAATTTCGTATAATTTTGGTATCGAAGTTGCTATTTAATACTTAATTATTACAGTAAAAAAGTTAAATGAGTTTATTCAGCATAAATTAGAGCAAAAATATGTTATTTAGGGAAAACTACATGCTCGTAAAAAATAAGTGCACGAATTTGTGGGTTCGGCCGTAGCTCGTGAATCAATTGTCATAACTATTTGCAAGTTTGTGAGTATCCGGCTTTTGCGCAAAAACTTAAATCACAATAGATAGCATATGTTTGATCCTTTTATAATATATTCCGTTTCTTAGGTTTGTATTTTTTAATAATTTTGTGTTATGGTGATATAGGTATCAAGAGATGAGAGGAAAAGATTCGCTCAAATCGTTGATGTAACAGCTCCAGAATTAGTTATAAACTTTATTACACACATGTAAATACTTTCTTTTTACTTGTGAATGAATCAATATTCATTTTATGAAAACTTTTTCAAGGATTACCATATGATGTAGGTAGTTGAATTGAGATTACTTTATAATTGTTGATTATTGTTTTCAATCATTCTATAATCGTTTCGGTGTTGATTCTTAAAGAGAACTATGATGATTATGTAAAGTTAAAGACTTATTATTATACTAGTGTATTGTTGTGTAAAATGTTACGTTTTTTTCATATCATTTTACAAATCCAAATGAATTTGCACGTTCGTGCATTTACAGATAAATCCTGAACGTCAGTTTCGTGCATGCGATTTTTTTAATGATGAAGGGTCGTTGGATTTTTTTTATAATTTTTTGCGTGTATTTTATAACAAATGAAAACGGTTCACATGCATTTTTCATTAGTTTTTGCAAAATATTTTTCCCGGCCGTAAAGGGTTACTAGAGTTAAAACTAGTTAGTTTAGTTAGGGTTAGTTGATTTTTTAGTCAAAACGGGGGAAAAAATAGTACTACCTCCTGAGGATATACGGATATATGCGAACCATAAGGTCCAACGCCGAAGACGGATTAATCCGTCACAGACCACAGAGCAACATGGACTCAAGTAAATATGGATAAAGATCAACTTCAGTTTTGACACTTCTGTGACGTGGCGAATAGCGTCTGAGTGACAGAGTGACGGCGTCGAAAAGGTAAAACATAGATCAGTCTTTAGGTGCCTACTTATGTTCCATTATGTTTCTACAACGTAGTTACAAGTTAACACTCAACATGTATTTGTAAGTACCTAATAAATTCATTTTACCATATAAAACATATACGTAATCCAGCACATACGTATTACAAACATGGGTACTAGATTTTCATTTTACTTCATCCCTAATAATAAAAATGTAATGAAGCTTCCTGTGCACTGAAAAATAATGTTGTAAGATTTATATCCCTAATATCAGGCAGTTGTAGCCTATCAAAGATAATACAACAGAAGGGACACTGAATAAAAACGCCCATGAAATAAATTATTAGGCTGAGATATTGATCATAGGGATTTATGGAAATAATTAATTACATGTTAATGTAAGTAGTAGTAATATTTATGTAATATTCTAGTGATTTAGTTGTTCTTTAATAGAGTCAGACCGTAAAAAGTCTGCAGCGATTTTGATAGCCCACGCAGTGCAAGTGTCATTTTAAACGTCAAACTCCTATGAAATTATGACGTATACATAACACTTACACTCAGCGTAGGCTATCAAATCCGCTGCAGACTTTTATTGGTGCGACTATATCACGCAGAGTTCGCCTTTGTACTAATGATACGTATTTTTTAAACAATAAAATGTTTTACTAATACTGCTACTATTGAGTGTGATGTTTGAGTGCTTAACCGTTATTAACATAGTTCGCAGCCTTCCTTACTAAAGGCCCCAGTACACAATGGGCCATTGCCGGCCACTCCAAGGGACGCATTTATGCGTTAGAGGGAGCAAGTGATATTGCTATCTCATTCTACCGCAAGGCTGCGTCCCTTGGAGTGGCCGGCGATGGCCCATTGTGTACTGGGGCCTTAACAAATTTCTATGGTGGGGAGCATTATCAAAGTAACGTCGCGCGGTCTATGTAACCGTAACAAGGAGTCACGGTGCAAATTGAGGTTCGTCTGGTACCACGGGGCACCAGTCACCCTACGGAGTAAACGACTTTATGCGGCTTGAGAATTGACATATCTACCCACGTGTGAGAATACCACACTTGAGTTATGTCATGATTGGACGAATCAAAATTTAAATCAAAAGATTTCGTCTTTTATTTATTATGTCTAAACCCTATCACAATGAAATCCTGAGGGCCACTTGCACCATCCCACTAACCCGGAGTTTACCGGTTGAACCTGGAGTTACCCTGGTTACCAGTACAATTTGACACTGGGTTAACGGTTTAACCGGCTAGCCCCGGGTTAGTGGGTAGGTGCAAGTGGCGCTGACTGTCGTAACGAAACAACTGGGCCCTTTTGTTACTATTCTGTGACACCGTTGTAATCACATCATTCGTATTCATCTCGGGTCTTCTTCAAACATCCGCTCTGGCTTATTTATAGGGTTGCCACGTTACATCAGAAAAACGTTTATAAAATTGTAGAAATTTAGGATCGTTTTAAGTTGGGCCTAACTCGTAAAACCTTCTAAGTAGGTAGGTATATCCATTTTACTTATTCCTCTGGACGAGTGCATCAGAAGCGAACTCCATTAGATTTTTCTTAATCGTTCGTCAAAAGTTCTAGTAAAGCGTCAGATATTCCTGTATGTTTACAAGACGTAATCCTAAATAGACTTATAATTACTTCCATAAATAGTTTCAAAATACAAACAATTTAGGTGCTGTGATTTGTCAAATAATGAAATAATATTGTATAGCTCTACTTATGGTACCGAAATTAAGTGATTTTTATAAATAAAAGTTACTAATTAAATTTAAACTAAAACATATTTAAAACACAAAATATTCAAAATAATTTAGGTAAATTAAGTTACTATGCACTGTTACTATTAAATTAAGTTACTATTAACGATAACGATACAAAAACATATGCATGACTGACAACTTGCATATTCATTTAAGAAGCAAAGACCTTGCTTTATTAAAAATACATTTAAAACTTATTTACCGCGTCCGATATGCAAGCCCGATTGTGTCACCCGAGACCCCACGACCTCTACCCTCGTCCACCGGTTCCCCGTTACAAGAATATATTTATTTATATTTCGTTTTATTCTGGTGACATAATATCTCCATGATATAACGTTTCAACGGAAATTATCATTTTCCCAAGCTTTTATTCAGCTTCACCCATGAGTTGTCTCCTTGTCTGCAATCAAATAATATCAGTGAAATTTGATTCAATTTCCAAAGCTGTATAATACCAAGCTGAAGTATCTACCTACATACATAGCTACATATCATTTTTATGTAAAGGTAAATACATTACTTTGCTGACATATACTATAATTATAAATCTATGGCATCAGTAAGCTAGTCTGGTACTGCTAAAAGCTGGACCTGAAATCTAATATGTAATTAATAAATATCGCAAACAGTCGCAAACACATATTATATGTTATTTAGAATTACCCTCATGTGCAATTGACGCCTGAGTGAAGAAATCAATAAAATGTATTAGAATTATTTTACTTATACTTAAATAAAAGTAAACAAATAATATGTACATTTTCGGGTAGTTAAAACATGTATTGATTAACCAACCAAATACAAAACCACCTGGATCTATAACTGAACGACCTGACTTTAACCTACATTATTTGATCATGTAAAGTTTTCATCTATCCTCAACTGGCTTTAGATTTTGTTTACTCTTTTTAAATACCTAAAGATACAGACTATAGGTAGTACTTAATTTGTTTACTGGCAGTATCGTTAAGCACGTTCTCGTTACTTTATTACACTCTCAAAAAGAATCCCGTGTTGCGTAACGAATGACATTAGCAATTTGTGTTGCCATGTAGCTCACGTCGAGTCACGCTGAAATAAACATTTTTAAAGGGTAAGTATACTTAATACCATGTATTTTTATACTTTTAAGTCTTCACTCCTTCACAGAAAGTCGTTCGATACCTATAACCATGTCGCGAATGAATAAAAATACCTGATCGTTAAATTAGCTGAAAACCATATCATTCCAAAAGTTGGTTTTAAAACATATGAAAAAAGCCATTTCGTTCTACAAAATGTACTAATTATATACAAATAAGTACGGTATTTGAATTCTTGTTAACCTATTTTTCTTCACGTTTTATTAAATAAACAAGGTAAGCACCCAACTACGGTAAGAGTTCCTTACTAAAAAGTATTGTTACTAAAAATCCCATCCCGTCAAAAAAGTAAAGCACAAAAAAAAACTATTATTGTATCCAATACAGTTATCAGATCTATCTAATGTAAAGGTTTATTCTGTCTGTACCTAACACCTTTATACCTTATCTATCCAACAAGTGTCTGGTAGGTTCAATCAGATAGGTTCTCGGAATAGTAACTGAATTAGCAAAGCCGTAATTGGCACGCAGGACGAGCCAAGAAATTCGGAAATGATTGCGCACGGTGTAAGTTCAGCTTAATAACACAGCCTCAATTGCGGTTCCATTTATATGGGAAGTGTAAATCCGTGTAAATTTTGCGGTGTGTTTTATTCCAATCAAAGTGTGTTTGTTATGAAATCATGTTCATGTAGGTCGTAGAACTAGGTTTAATTTACGTCTACCTATACCTTGTAACTTGCCTAATCATTGGACATACCTATTGACATATAATCGAAATCGGATATACTCAGGTACAGATATTTAAGATTTTTTTTACCGTAGACGGAAATGTAAGTAGTCCACATTCGACCACGACGGTGATTTTATGTTTCATTTTTAGGGTTCCATAGTCAACTGGGAACCCTTATAGTTTCACCATGTACGGCTATGTTTGTCCGTCCTCGGCTTTGCTCCGTGATAGTGCTAGAAGGCTGCAATTGGGCATGAAAATCCAATAAATTGTCCCATAAGGTAAATGTGGCCCATTCCGTCGTAAGGACAATTCTGTAGGTACACGAGCGTACCTATATTTCTTTTATTTTCAATTTGTCACTTCCCAGTTATTCGATGGTTCATTTACCAACGTTTGAATACGTACGTTATTCTGTAGTTCATTTAGTTATCATCATCATCATCTCAGCCTATCCCACGTCCCACAGCTGGGCACAGGCCTCCTCTCGAGCGCGAGAGGGCTTGGGCTATAGTCCCCACGCTAGCGCAATGCGGATTGGGGACATCACATACACCTTTGAATTTCTTCGCAGAAGAATTGCAGGTTTCCTGACGATGTTTTCCTTCACCGAAAAGCGACTTTCTGATTCAGTTATACGCGTATATAATAATATTATTGTCAATTATCGTACCCAAAATCCTTCATCTCTATTAATCTTGATCGTTCTGCCTTAGCCTTTCACTATAAGTACCTAATTAATATATACATTACTAAGATCCATCTAAGGCTACAAGATTAACCGACCTGAATTGAGGAACAGAACTAATTAAGTAATGAAAGAGTATCATTAGTTTTTTTTTTTAATATTAGCTTCTGCTCGCGAATTCTTCTAGAACAATAATTTCATAAACCGTTCCGTTCTGACCGCGGTAGTGCTCCTGAAAGAACGTCCCCGTTACTGCACTTATATATTAACCTTTTAAGTTTTAACCGCCGTAGACTGATAAAATATAAGACAAACAAATTTCGGCTCATTTCGCCGCAATCTGATAAATAAGATAAAACTTCGTTTAACTTCGCACCGCCGGCGACACGAGCACGCTTGGTGAAAAAATATACGGCAGTTAAAAGGTTAATTTAGGAAACACGCTATAGATACATCAAGTTTTACCTAAATATCTGAAACTACTATGTGTCACATACATGTAGGATGCGTGGATTGGAACATAAGGAGTGAACGAGTGAGTAATAGAACGAACTGTTGAATGAACGATGTGTGAATGAGAGAGTATGATGCCGAGTGTCAGTTTGTGCGAAAGGGATAGCAAAACGCCGTGGGCAGTTTTTGAATTGTTACCGGGCACTCGGAGAGAGACTGATTTCGGACGCATAATGTGACGGTGTAATTTTCCTGTGTTTTTTCCAAAAATATAAGTTTTATAGTAATTTTGAGTTGTTTGAGTTCGCCCGACCCACAGTTTTGGTGTCAGATGTGGGAACGGCTCAAAACTAAGAAGACGACGAGTTACGACGAAAATATGACGATTTGAAGACTTGACCTTGACGAAGACGCTACCAAGAAGACGATGATTTAAGCTTGAAGACGATTTACGACGACTTATAAAGACGATAACGACGATTACGAACGACGACGAAGATGTCACCACGTAAAAACCGGCGGAGGCAAGACGACGACGAGCTCGCGGCAAATACGTGGCATGGCGCAGGCAGCGGTATGTTGCATCTCACCGAAGGCCTCATACCTAAGTTTACCGGTCAGGACAAGACCTATCCAGCGGCTAGGTGGGTCCAGGACGTTGAAGACAGTACGGAGCTCTGCGGATGGACCCCATTACACCAGTTGCTGATGGCAAGACGTTCGCTGGCGGGAACGGCATTACTATGGTTCCGGGCAGAGCGAATATTCAAGACTTGGGATGAATTTAAAGCTGCAGTTCTAAAAGAGTTTCCTGATACGATTGATATTAAGACGATACACGAGTTGATGAGCTCCAGGTACAAGAAACCGAGCGAGTCCTGCCTAGAATACATGTTTACAATGAAAGAATTGGGAAAACGCGGCAAGATGCCCGACTACGTAGCAATAAAGTACATCGTAGAGGGAATAAGAGACCAAGAAGTTAATAAAATTATGTTGTATGGCGTGAGTACCTATAGTGAGTTAAAAGAGAAGATTAAAATATACGAGCAACTTAAAGAAAATATGTCTGGTTCGAGCAAAGAAAAAGAAGCTAAGCCGAAGTACGTAGATCCCGAGAAGTCGAACAGGCGGCTGGCGTTTACAAGATGTTTTAGCTGTGGAGAAATGAGTCATTCATCGACTGAGTGTCCGCATAAAGAAAAGGGTTTAAAATGCTTCAGGTGCAACTCCTTTGGGCATATTTCTTCGCAGTGCAAAACGCCACAAGCGACAATTTCAAATTCACGCGGTAAGGACGACGGAAACGCAGCGGCGATCAGCAGTGAAGTTGGCAACACGAAAAAACTTCACTCGAATCCGAGTAACGCCGGTGGCGCCGCCAGCGGTGGGAAAAGGAGTTTCATGTGTCACGCGAATGTCACGAACTTCACTTCGGACGGCGACAATGACAGCTGCGCCGACGCTGAAAATACTACGACGACGAATGATTACCAGTGTTTAACAACTGTTATGACGACTACGAGACCGAAAACGATTAATAACAAGCAGTTGAAGCAAATCTCCGTGTGCGGAAAGGACGAAATCGCGTTAATTGATTCCGGTAGTGACATAAACATTCTAACGATCGAGTGCTACAGCGAATTAAGTGCGCCGGAGCTTGTTGAATGCGATCCTGATGATAATATCACTGGACTTGGCGGTGGTGTGAAATGTTATGGACAAGTTAAGTTAAAGTTGTTAATTGACGGATTTTGGTACAACGACATGAAGTTTTTTGTTATTGACAAAGATAACCTACCAGTTCACTTGTTTAGAATGATTATCGGGCAAGAATTACTGAAACATTGTACGACTGTGTTGGAAGACGGGTTTGTTTTGATTTTACCGCGTATTCGCTGGGTGTATACCATACGTGTGGATGATCCTTCTGTTATAGGTAACGAGGTAAGCCCCGCGATACGGGAAAAGGTGAACAACATGGTGCAGTCGTATGTTCCTATGGAGACGAAAGAGGCGCCGATCAAGCTCAAGATCGTGCTCAAAGACGACATCCCTGTGGCTCAGCGACCGAGGAGGTTGGCCCCAAGGGAGCAGCATGAGGTAGATCAGCAGATAGCTAAGTGGGTTGAAGACGGCATAGTACAGGTGAGTTATTCTGATTATGCAAGCCCTTTAGTGTTGGTAAAAAAGAAAGATGGTAGTACGAGGGTGTGTGTGGACTATCGGCGACTGAACCAAAAGATTGTTAAAGACGAGTATCCGCTCCCAGTCATCGAAGACCATATTGACAGACTGGCAAATGCTAAAGTGTTTAGCACTTTAGACTTAAAGAATGGCTACTTTCATTTGCCTGTGGATGACGAATCTGTCAAATACACTTCGTTTGTTACCATGACGGGCCAGTTCGAGTTCCGTCGAGCTCCTTTCGGGCTCTCGATCTGTCCAAAAGTGTTCACGAGATTTATCACAGCGATTTTCAGGGACCTGATTGCTAGGGGTATTATTCTTATTTTTATTGATGATATAATCATTCCCGCAGAAAATGAAGACGACGCTGTGAGCAGACTGGCGGAAGTATTGGAGGTGGCGGCTGAGTACGGACTGGAGATAAATTGGAAGAAGTCACAGTTGGTTCAAAGACAAGTTGAGTACCTGGGCCATGTTATTAAAGACGGACAGGTGTGGCCTTCACCAGAGAAAACGGATGCTGTTGCCAGATTCCCCGTGCCCACCAATACTAAGCAATTACAGAGTTTTATAGGACTAACATCTTACTTTCGAAAATACATACAGAATTTTGCCATGATTTCGAAACCACTGACGGATCTGTTAAAACGTGAAAACAGTTATGAGTTTAATGATGAATGCCGAGCTGCTTTTGAAGAGCTGAAGAGGAGACTGGTGAGTCAGCCAGTGCTTCGCATATTTAACCCTAGACTGCAGACTGAGATGCACACAGATGCCTCGATGGCAGCGATCTCTGCGATACTGTTACAAAGAGGAGAAGACGCAGAGCTGCATCCTGTGTATTACATGAGCAGAAAGACGACACCAGCTGAGAGCAAGTATACTAGCTATGAACTTGAAGGTTTGGCGATAATTGAAGGAGTAAAGAAGTTTCGCTGTTACCTGTATGGAAAACACTTCAAGATTGTCACCGACTGCAAAGCATTTCAAATGACATTAAATAAGAAAGACTTAGTAATGTCAACGAGAGTGGCAAGGTGGATACTACTGCTGCAGGAGTATGATTTTGAAATTGAGCACAGAGCTGGAAGTAAGATGCAGCATGTAGATGCACTCAGCCGAAACCCATATGTGGCAATATGTAACGGGCCGATTCATGAACGGCTGAAGACTTCACAAGAGAATGATGATGGGTTGAAAGCGATCCTAGAGGTGCTCAAAACGAACACACAATATCAGGACTACTACTTGGAGAATGGTTTGCTCTACAAAGGCGTACAGAAGCATCTCGTGGTACCAAAGACTATGGAATCCGAGATTATAAAGAGAGCACATGAAAATGGCCATTTTTCAAAAAAGAAAATGATTGAGCTTATTAGTAAGGATTATTACATCAAGAATTTAGAAAGAAAAATAGAAGAGTTTATAGTCACATGCATACCATGTCTGTTGGCAGAAAAGAAGAGCGGAAAGCTAGAAGGGTTCTTGCATCCGATCGATAAGAAGGAGTTGCCACTAGATACACTCCATATAGACCATATTGGACCAATGACAGAAACCAAGAAGCTGTATAACCACATTTTGACAATTGTGGATGCATTTACCAAGTTTGTGTGGCTGTTCCCAGTTAAGAGTACAACTGCCAAAGAAACCGTAGATAAGATGATGATATTTCAGCAATGTTTCGGAAATCCGACGAGAATCATTACTGACAGAGGCACCGCGTTTACTGGCTGTCAGTTCGAGGGATACTGCAAAGACGAAGGTATTGACCATGTAAAGATAACTACTGGGGTACCTCGGAGCAATGGCCAAGTTGAAAGGCTCCACAAAGTGATGACCAGCGTACTAACCAAGCTGTGTATTGAAGAACCGACACACTGGTACCGCCATGTAAGTAGAGTTCAGCGAGCCATCAACAGTACCCATCAGCGCAGCATAAACACTACTCCATTTGAGTTGCTAATTGGTACGAAAATGAAAATAAAGGAAGACTATGAGATCTACGAACTGATAGAGCAAGAGAATAGAGATGGTTTTATGGCTGCTAGAGAAGAAAATAGAAAGAAGGCGAAGGAGCAAATTTTACAAATACAAGAGGAAAATAGAAGGACCTACAATAAGCGAAGGAAGCCTAGTACACCGTATACTGTGGGCGATAGAGTCGCTATTAAGAGGACCCAGTTTGGTGTTGGCATGAAACTCAAACCTAAGTTCCTAGGTCCATATGAAGTCGTTGGATGTATGGGACGTGATCGGTACAAGGTGAAGAAACTGGACGGCGCAGCCGAAGGTCCGGGGAACACCACTACTTCCTGCGACAACATGAAGCCATGGCCTGGTGAGGAGTAAGTCAGGTAAGATTTTGATGTTTTATGTTACCATAACAGAGGGTGCCACACGTGTGCATACCTATGCAGGGCGCTGTCACTATGTTTTCTTACCATGTTTCAATAATTTGATGATGTGCCCAATGTTTCGAATATGTAAGGTGTAATATGTACCTTATATTTAAATGTTTAACGTGTAACATGTTCCTTAAACTTAAATATCTAATGTGTAGCTGTATCGCACAAAGTTATGTGAAAGATTAATCATGTTCAGCGAAAGCTTGTAACTTTTATTACTCGGTTACTTAAATGCTAAAAACCTATGTGATATGCTATGTGATCTCACGGTTGTATCTAGATTAGTATCATGACAGTTCCTATTGTTTCAAATTAAGTTGTAACTAGAGTATAGAGTAAAGACAGTGTTTGTATAGTCTGAGGCCAGACTAAAGAGTAGGACGGCCGATCTGTAGGATGCGTGGATTGGAACGTAAGGAGTGAACGAGTGAGTAATAGAACGAACTGTTGAATGAACGATGTGTGAATGAGAGAGTATGATGCCGAGTGTCAGTTTGTGCGAAAGGGATAGCAAAACGCCGTGGGCAGTTTTTGAATTGTTACCGGGCACTCGGAGAGAGACTGATTTCGGACGCATAATGTGACGGTGTAATTTTCCTGTGTTTTTTCCAAAAATATAAGTTTTATAGTAAAATTTGAGTTGTTTGAGTTCGCCCGACCCACATACATAATAATACTACTACGAGAAAATTAATTATCATTCTGTCAAATAATCTTACAAGACCCAACAGTCCCAAAAGTATGTATTCCGTTAAGCTTTAGAAATAAATTTTCACAAGATACATTGGATATTAAAGAAGTATTTATTCAAAATGTCATAATATTGTATTTCCATGCAGGCAAACTTCTGTAAGAAACAAAATTAAATATCTACTCGATATTAAAGCATAATTTTGCTGTTATTCATAATAATAGCATTTATAGGTTAATGAATGACTAGCAAAATAAATTACAGAAATAGCTTAGGTTAACTAGACCATTATCTTTTTTTAGACATCTCTCAACTACTAATAGTTCCGTGTACCCAGCTTAGCCCTGGGCGTGAAGAAACCAAAGCGTGAAATCCCGAGACATTTGGACGAGGGTAAACCTCGGGAGGGTTAAATATTTTAGTGTCGCAGAGAAAGTGAAAAAACCGAACACTTTTTGCAGGAAATACGTAAGTTAAAGTTCTATTTTTAGAAAGTAGGTATTTGAGTTATTTTTATTACACAATGTAAGGAGTTGTTTTTATTCATAATTATGTAAATTTAATCTTCAACATTAAGACATAAATTGTTTAGCAAATAACAGCAGCAGCAGGCATCTTTATTTACGATAGGATATTTGTTAGATACTTTATTAATCACTAGTATGTATCTCCTCTCCTCTTACACAGGGGCATAGACAAAAGAGGTTTACGTTTAGGAGGTACGTGTACCTAAATAGTTTATAAGGGCTATTTTTACAGCGGTTTAAGCAAGGGCTCACGTAAATACTAGGCTAGTAACAAAAACATTATTTTTCTAACTATTTCACTTTTTTATATTATTGTTTAATTCGGCGAATCTTAGCTCATTTTCAACTTCTTATACAAAAGAAAAGTATAAACTAGAAGTCGAGTTAGTTGTTATTGTATGCGATCCGCAGACAATTTTGCCCATAAAAACTTTTTTCCTCGTTAAGAATGAAGAAAAGAAACGAATGAATGTTTGAAAAACGGGTGATTGTTTCTTTATCTCCTTGATTGAGTTATAAAATTCCATTCGAACGATAGATAACAATTTCCGACGATTCTTTCTGTTTCATTTTTGTTCTCGCATGTATTTTGTTGCAGAGTAATTTTTACGCTTTTGTAAAATAAGATATTTCTGTTATTATTACTAAAATACTGATGAAATCAAACAAAAGTGTAAGTGTGTGTGTGTAGTGTGTGTAAAGTGTGTGTATGTGTAAAGTGTGTGTAACAATTTATTAGGTACACTTTTGATTGATTTCATCAGTATAGAAATTAAATTGGGACAGATATATGATGCGAGTCTCTGCACATACTTTTTTGCACTGAAGTGAAGGGCATGCACTTTGTACAATGAATATGAAAATTCATATTAATGTGTACTATTTAACAACCGCAGCTTCGATATGGGTAGTTACCCAAAAAAAAAATATTTATGACAATTATGACTTGAACTAAAAACCCGTCATAGAACTTCCTATGACGGGTTTTTAGTTCAAGTCATAACTGTCATAAATATTTTTTTTTTAATTTTTCAATCATTTATTAACATACAATATATATACAGTGGTACAACTAAACGAAATTAATAACTAGCTTAAATCTAAAATAGGCCCCTGAGGCATTGTACCAAGGATGCTGGCGGCATTTCCCCGCTGTATCGCAATACTGATACGTTGTGCGAGGTAGCCGCCAGCTCTAAATATTTTACTAAAACGTATTTCGGCTACTAATTTATAACGAGAAAATTTTCTCCCAATCGTATATTGAATACAGAGACAACGACTAGACTTTTCTTGTATTACCAAACTATTTAAGTAATCTCATCTTCAAGCTACCTAATTGTCTATTCACAGCGTCTTAAAGAACGTATCAATTTATCCCCAAACAAAACTCGCGAACAATATATCGGATACGAACACGAGCAACGCTCTGTTAGCCTCCGGACCTGTTAGGACACAGCTTCTCGTAAGCTATAGGGAAGTTCACTAACCTAATTCCATCTATGCAGCTTTATCGGCTTCTTCGGAGTAGTCTGCAAACACCGACAGCTTATATTCAACGTAATAACCCAAAATATCAGATAAGGTGTATTCGGGTAATGCCGAATGTCGGATAATTCCGAAATACAGATGAAAATCACCCTTAATTCCATCATAATAAAAGTCTCTTTTCGGAATTATCCGACAGTTTTCGACATTCGGAATTACCCGAGTAAACCTTACTCGTCAGTAATGTAGGTAACATAAAACCTATTAACTATATATACCTACAGACCCAGCAAGAAAAACATTCGAACAGATTTTCTAGCAACACTTAAATGTAATTGTTCTTTTGTTTCGTTAGCGAATAGAGCCCCAAAGGCGCGCCATAATAACTATTACTAATCTGTGCGAAGCAGAACTTTTCTATTACCAACGCCAATATCTAGATTTTTCTACGAGTACTGTAAAAACTAAAACGACTCTAGAGATTTTCTCTTCAGAAATAATTAGAGTGCGGACCTTTTAAAAGGTATTTGAAATTGGAGCAATTTTCATTAAAAAGAGTAGCTTAATTTTAGAAAGCGAAAGATAAATTGAATGAGATAGTGAGTAATTGATGACTAAACTTAGTCAAAATTAATTAAGTATGAACTATTTACAAAAGGTGAAAGTTATAAAGCTTATTGATATATGTTATTAAAATAATAATATTATGATTAGTGAACCGACGAAGCTTGACCAAAATTTTGTAGGAACAGGCCTAGCTTAGTGATATCTTCTAATTGTGTTAACGCCAGAAAATAAGTTGTAAAATGTATACAACTTTACTATTGGTGTTTTGAATTTTTTTTTCTTGTTGTTAACGTTTGATCTCCTATTTATTATTATTTATTTATTAGTCAAATAAGTAACACAGCATTACAGTAAAACCAAGGCACTGTGAAACTACAAAATAAAACACAATAAGTACAAAGAAACTACAAATAAAAAACCAAAGACAAATTAAACATTAGATTTGGGCGACGACGTAACAGCGTGGCTCCGTTGCGTCGTTTGACTTGGTGTAGGATTTGGCAGGTTGCCCCGGTACCGCCGAAACACCACACCCTTCGGCCAGAAGTCTGCGCTTGCGATGGTGTCCTGCAGCGGCCGCGGTACGCGCACCACAAATGAACTGAAGTGCACATAGTGACGCGACTGTAGCTGGTGCACCCTCAGCGTGTAGCCAGTCTTCCGGCGGACGTACTCCACCACCTCGTCGGCCCCGGCGGAGTAATGCAGGCGAGACACGTAGAGCGCCTTACTCGAGGTCGCAATTCGTAAACCAGAATTAACCGGTTCCGCACTGCCACACAGAGTCTTACGGGGCTATGATGCTATCTATAATCTTCAAACATTATATCTACTTAATTATTAACTACCTTAATTAAGTATTCAAATGGGTAAGATTTTAGCGAGGAAATGAACGGCGAATTTTACTTGAAGATGTTAGGGAATTAAAAATTTAATCAAAAGAAAAATAATAATAAAAAAGTTGTAATAAGTTTATGAGGGAATCACAAGTTTTGTGTCGATCGTAGGAAAATTTAATGGAAAGAGATAAATTTAACAATTATTTTACAACAAATTTTCTCTGTATTTTAATATACAGCCTGTGGCCTGTAATACGAGAAAAAAAATTAAACTGTAGGCTGTACTCCTCATACCCACCAACCAGACCAACATTTGTTCAGCAACTTTTAAAAATAAATTGTGGTTTAGAATAGAATAGAATAGAATAGATTTATTCGTAAGCACAAACAATCGGAACAGTACATAGTATAAAAGAAAACACAAAATAAGATTAAAGTGCCACGAAATGGCCCCATCTCAGCATGTTGCTGGTGGCTTCCAGCGCTGATCTTCCGATGAGACCATCAAGTGAGAAGAATCACGGAAGGTAACAAACAAGAAGAAAAAAGACAGAAATAACATACAGTCAAAAGTTAATTAAATAAGAAAAAAAAGTTACACAGCAAGAAGATACAACATAACGACTATTTACAATTAAGATTAATTAATACTAGTGATGCACCGACTATTGATTCGGCCGACTAGCCGACTAGCCGACTAATCGGCGCTCGATTGGCCGATTAGTCGGCCGACTAGTCGGCTAGTCGGCCAGATCATTAGTTTCGTATAATTTCAGGTGAAAAACAATAGTTTTGCTCCTTTGGTTGCGCTATTCATCATATTAGCTTGGATAAAAGGTATTCTCTACAGGTTCAAAGACCGATCACAAGAATCCTCGTTCAATTTCTGTCTTTCTTTTATTTTGCGATCCTGAGCAGACCGTCAGCACAACTTGTAGGAGGTATTTCCAAGGCTCTATTTCCCGTACGTAGTCGCCAGTTAAGAACCCATTCCCTGTGGTCAGCGTCTTTACGAGCAACGTGCCCTGTTTATAAGTCTCTAAATTTTGCAATAATATTAACAGCTCCCCGTGGCTCCACCATTAAAAACAAGTGCGAGTCGGACTCGCGCACGAAGGGTTCCGTACCATAATGCAAAAAAAACAAAAAAAAAAGCAAAAAAAAAACGGTCACCCATCCAAGTACTGACCACTCCCGACGTTGCTTAACTTTGGTCAAAAATCACGTTTGTTGTATGGGAGCCCCATTTAAAGCTTTATTTTATTCTGTTTTTAGTATTTGTTGTTATAGCGGTAACAGAAATACATCATCTGTGAAAATTTCAACTGTCTAGCTATCACGGTTCGTGAGATACAGCCTGGTGACAGACGGACGGACGGACGGACGGACGGACGGACAGCGAAGTCTTAGTAATAGGGTCCCGTTTTACCCTTTGGGTACGGAACCCTAAAAAACAAAAACTGAATAATAATAAAATCATTTAACTATAGAACTTGGCCATGAAATTACACGAGAATCAGTTGAGATCGACCTGTAGAGGAAAGCACCAGCCCACCATACGATAACGATCAAACGGATTGACCGTTTGATATTATGAACAAAAGTTTTCGTCTGCACCCTGAATAGGTATTTTGGTAAAATATACATAAAACATATGGCAAATATTGACTGTTGATTTCTTGTTTTTCCGTTTTCTTTCACTAATAAAGTGCCGACTAATCGGCCATTTTTGCCGACTAGTCGCCGACTAATCGCCGACTACAAATGTGGCCGGATAGTCGGCTTTCCCGACTAGTCGGCGACTAGTCGGTACATCCCTAATTAATACATAAAACAAGCATGTTTGATATTTAATACACTTTAAAGTGTATTCTAAGACGCAATGTATTGCGAATTGTGTTATGTTTAAGGCGTTACAAGCAACGTCAATCACAATGATATGGCGTGGCGATGGCGTCCATTGAAGATAATATTTATTTTGTATGAAAAATAAGAACTCTAAATACTTCATCATTTTTAAAAGTTGTTGAACAAAAGTGTCACCATTTGAGGAGTACAATCTATGTTTTAATTATTTGCTCGTGTTACAGGCCACATCCGTTATGTATTACTCCACACAATTCGATATTATGTGTATAGGAAAAATTATTCAACTGACATTATTCAACATCATTAAAAATTGTCTTTATGAGACAAATAAGAAAATACTTTGTAGCCTTGAAATAATATTTTTCGTCCCACTTTCTTTTAATGTCGGCAGTAACTGCTCAGTTTACTGTTTCAAATTTATTTTTTTACTCCCTCGGTTTCATTTCACTCTAATACGGTCCCGTCAAGTGTCAGGGGAAATGCTGTGTCGTTTGTTTCCTGTTTTTAATGTTTTATTTATTTTCAACTCAGAAGAAGACTTAATCGTATTGGCGAAGGCAATAAAGCAAACCACACGACTGTTGTTTACTTAGTTGCTAGAATAAAAATTTAACACGTAGTAATTTAAATTTTTCTTAACAGTTTGTCATTGAATTATGTTACTAAATATCTAGTGTTCTTTGAAATATAAGTTACTTAATTTAACTGTGCCATACACATACTCCAGTCAGGTGCATGGATAAGTAGGTAGTAAAAAAATTGTAGGTAGTACATACAATTCAGTGCCCTTACAGTGTTAACGGTGGACGTACTGTATTATTAATAATGAAAACCTATTGTGAACCACCATAGCGATTAATAAATGAATGAAATAATAAATTAATGATAGCTGGATGCATGACAATATATTACAATGAATATCGCACTTCTTCGTTTTCGTTATCTTCATAAACGTACCTACAATACCTACCAATATTCCGAAAAGGTGCCTCGTGGTTTTAAAAATAAAATAGGACATCAATTTTCTAAAATCTGTACACGTACATTGTCCACTTTAAAACTCGTTTTTCCAGTAAAATAAACTCTCTGTCTTTTCTTCTAAGCCTTTCTGAACTACTGTAATCGAACACCATTTTGAAAATACCCGGTTAAAAAGATTTCAACTGACCTACATTGTTATCGACTATCCCCAAGACGCAAGATTTGAAATAGGAAACCTGAACTTAGTTGCAGGGAAACCTTTTAAACGAAAACTACATACTTACCTACAATTTACCTGAGGACAGTCCGGTCAAGAAAATTGACCGATTACAAATTTTGTATGTAAAACTTTTACTTTAAATTTTAATGCATTTTTATCAAGTAAAGGTACATCATGAATATAAAACTAAACTAAAATTAAAATAAGACTAAATATATTAAATCTAAAAAACAGTAAAATCTAATAAATATACTAGCCAGATACTAATTTATTATTAATTTTTAATTGTAAGTTAATTTATAGTATTTTTTTTTATTAATTTCTATCGTTATCGAATGTTATTATTGTATGTTGAATAAATAAATATGTAGTTAAAAATAAAAATAGTACAATAGTACAACTTCTACTTGTCGTTATTTCTTTGTATGGATTACAAATAGGGTTTGCAATCCGGATCCGAAATGTATGAAATTATCCGGATCTGGATCCGGATCCGCGGATCTTCCCATACATTTCGGATCCGTCGTGCAAACCCTAATTACAAATATTACTATTCTAGCTACAACAAGTATTTAGTATCAGACATAGGTATATGACGAGAGCGTAATTTTGATTTGGCTTGGTTCGCTAGGTTATCTTAAAAGCACGCAGCTACATTTCGCTTACCATCTCAAAGCGAGCGTAATATCGCTCATTACAAAAGATTCGCCTGCAAAAGAAATCAGTTCTAAAAACCTCAGTGATATTATTTATTTGGCAATTTCTTTTAGGGCACATGGCTGCCCACGCGACATGAAAAATCAGATAAATTATTATCGCCTGAGCAAGTTTGAGATAGAGTTTCACAATAAATCTGTGAGCAAACGCTCCCGAAACTCTCTAATAGGGTACGCGCAGGCAAAACTCATAGCTCTGAACAATTTCCACAATAATATCGGTACGCAAAGCTGTTCGATCCTCTCCCTTTGTTATGCGATCCTGATAGTTACCGCTGGTTTGTTATGTAAATCGACTTGCGATGGCTTTTTAGGGTACCGCATAAAATTAAGTTAACTAAAGCCAGCTGTTCACGCACCTTCGGATTCGGTTCTATATCGCTTCATAATCCGGTATTCCGGATAATACTATGTATTTTATATTATAAGTGTGTTTTAATTTAGGATAATTTATATTGTAATTTTATACAATGAGAATAGGTACATACATCAATCTATTCTTTATATATTTTATGTTAATGTGAAAATGTAATACAACTAGGTATTCCGATCGGCTCAGTGAAAACGCGTTATAAAAGGTAAAATTAGGTTTATTTTATTACTTTTATTAGTGTTTAACTGGGATTTAACAAACTAAATTTCATCAAAACACTAATTGAAACCAGTTTTCAATTAGTGTTTTGGTGAAATATAGTTTTAACTGTTTTTCCAGTCAAAACTAGTTTTCGCAGAGAGCACGTAAATTAACACGTTCCGCCCACCGCCGCGATACATAATTGATCAGCGGTGCTCACTTAACGACACAATATTATTTCATACAAAAAATTAGAACGTTGAAAAACGTTCTGCTCTTCACACAAACAGTCAAAACTAGTTGTATACATGCTTTTGGTGATGCCTAATTGAGTAGGTACTTATTTCACTACAGAGAAAAATACGTTCCTCTCTTAAACTTCCAGTTTTGTGTTTTACTCGTCCAGTTGTTAAAGAATTTCACATCTCAATGATAATATTACAAATTCAAAAATAAGGAATCAGATACCATAAGTCACAGACAAAACATCCTCTAGACTTAGCATAGTCGCGCTACCCCCTCTGCGACGCATACGGTAATTTTACTCCATGTTCGAGTCGAAAGTGTCTTTGTGTGACGTCCGTGTCTTTGAACGGACCAATAACGGCACGGGACTTAGCTCACCTTATCCCGCGCACCCCCGCATTTTTGGCATCATCGGTTGCATGAAATAATTGCTCTAAAGTACTCTACACTCGGTCTAGAATCTAGATGATTCCTAGTCTATGCCATAAGTAAAGGCTGCACCCTAAGTTAAAACAAAACAGAAGGTATTAAATCCCTTGATTAAATAAACCCATAAATTAAACTGTCAAAACGTAAATTCGTTATTCAAATAGTATTACGTGTGTAAATAAACGGCACAATACGCTATATGACAGTTTGATACTTAAGCCTAAGATATATCTTTTGCTAAGGAAGCTCTACCACGTAAATTATGGTTCCTTAAAGCGATTTAGATAAGATTCATTTTCTAGACGCTATTTTTAGCCTAAATTCTTATACACCGTGTCATGGTCGTATTTACTTGGTAGATGGTGAATAAGCTGACACGGCGCGGTGCGATGCGTTACGCACGATTTGTTTATATTTTTAAGAAACAAAAGAACGCTGTTATCCTCTTCATATATTATCCTGTCCTCTGTGGCTTGTCCAAAATGTGCAACGTCTTTTATCCTACTTAAGTTTTATAATAAGATTAATAAGTATACTGTTCTTTGTCAAATATCCAAAAGTACTCGTAGCGTGGTGCCTGTTATTAATTATCCTCTGCATTTCCTAATTAGATTAAAAAAGCTTGCTCAGTTAGCCCTGGCTGAGTTTGACTGCCCACGAATGAGTAATTTAATTACACATACGTATATTATATTTCACTATACCTATTGAAAGCGGCAATTTTCGTCTATTGCAACAATTTAGATACAAATACGGCACTTAAAAAGTTATTTATTACACAGTTAATCCAAAGGATATAATAATGTATACTTATTCCGATTAACAAGAACAATTAAAAGGATTATGATCTAAAATATTACGTTACTTTTGAATCTTAATGACGAGGAAAGGGAAAGAAACACAATTTCCGTAATAATTTACTCCGAAAAGTTACGAGTGTTCTTTTCAGCAGTTGATAAAATATAATTTTTTTTTTCTTTTCCATTTGTAAGAATTTGATATGTTTTCTGAAAGAGCTACGTATTTGTATAAAGTTATGTGCTCACTGAGTATAATTGCATGAATTCTATAGTAATTTAAATTTTATTTTTCTTAATTACTCGTAATGCATGTTTTTTTTTTTTTTTTTATGAATGGGCTTACTCATGGCCACAGACTAGCCGAGGCGTAGACGTGGCCTACGATGGAGCGAGCTCGCCCAGAAGGTGCCTGTTCACTCTTGATTTGAAGGTTGCCGGGTTATAAGAACACGGAAATATAGACGCCGGCAAGGAATTCCATTCCTTGGCAGTGCGCATAAGGAAAGTAGAAGCAAAGCGCTTCGTGCGAATTGGTGGAATATCTACCAAGTAAGGATGGAAACCGGCCGTGCGTCTAAAAGTCCGATGGCAGAATGGGGACGGTGGAATAAGCTCGTGTAGCTCTTGGGCACACTCCCCGAAGTGCAACCTGTAGAATACCGACAGGCTGGCGACTTTCCGCCGATGGGCCAAAGACTGAAGCTTAGCCGTTAGCTTCTTGTCGCCAATCATCCTCCTGGCTCTGCGCTCCACTGAGTCCAAAGCGGCGAATTGGTATTTAGCTGAGCCATCCCACAGGTGGCTGCAATACTCCATACACGACCGGACTTGAGCTTTGTAAAGTGTTAGAAGCTGTCCAGGTGTGAAGTATCGCTTCACCTTATTTAGGACGCCCAGCTTTCTGGCCGCAGTTTGTGCTTTAGACTCAATGAAGCTGCCGAAGCTGAGGACTGAACTCAGCTCCATGCCGAGGAGTTCCAGGCTGTCGGCAATAGGTACAGATGCACCCCGGAAAGAAGGAGTCAGGTCGAATGGACTCCGTTTTGCGGAAAATAGACACGTCTGCGTTTTGGAGGCATTGAACGTGACCAGATTGTCATCACCCCACTGGGAAACGAGACTAAGGGTCAAGTTCATTCGCTCAACCATGGCCTCTCTCTGTGAACGTATATCCTCCCTGCTGTCCCCTGCACTAGCCAAATATCTCTCAACAACCGTACTGTCATCTGCATAACCTACAATGCTGGGTTGCAGCATGTCGTTAATGTGGAGCAGGAAAAGGGTTGCGGAGAGAACAGACCCCTGAGGAACACCGGCGTCAATGGCCATGAGGTCTGAAGAGCAGCCATCAATAACTACTCTGATCGACCGTTCACTCAAGAAATCAGATAGCCAGCTACAAAAGTCAGCAGGGATGCCGTATGCAGGAAGCTTGCTAAGGAGACTTGCGTGCCAAACCCTGTCAAAGGCCTTCGAGATGTCCAGTGAAACAGCAAGCGCTTCACCGTTCCTCTCGATGGCCTCGCCGCAGCAGTGCGTGACATACGCTAAAAGATCCCCAGTAGACCGACCTCGGCGAAAGCCATATTGACGGTCACTGAGCAGATCATTTGCTTCGAGGTATGCCAGCAGCTTGCCGTTAAGTACCCTTTCCATGACTTTACAGAGCATGGAGGTAATGGCGATTGGTCGGTAATTGCAGGGATCAGCACGACTACTCTTCTTGGGTACTGTTGGGCATGTTAATTATAAGATGTAATAATGTTTTGAAAAGATGTGTCCCGCCGAGTTTGTTGCCGGTCCCATATTGGGATACCCTCCTCCAATTGAGGGGGGATTTAAATCTTCTCGGGGCAGAGGTGTACGGTTGGAGCCGGTAAAGGTTTATTTGACGTTCATAAGCGCATTGTAATATGCCTACTTGAATAAACTATTTTTTATTTTATCTTATCTTAATAATGACTATACATAATGACTTACAATTTTACTCTTATAGTAACAGCACCAGTCATGGGACATTTAAGAGGAAATTTGGAGTATTTATGATATTTCCCTTATACATGTAAATGGACTACCGCTTAGCGTGTTAAAAGATGAAAGTCCTATCCGTCTTTCATGTTTTAGGCGTGTTGTATCAAAGATACTGCAATTAGTTTCCACATACTTAACAAATTAAAACTATGCTTTTTTTCTCCAGTCATGGACACTAAAGTTCCAGTAATGGGCCCCCGGTAATGGACGTGGATCCAGTAATGGGCCCCCTATAATGGGCATTGCTCTATCAGTATAAAATATTGAAATGGGGAATAAATTACGGCAAAATAAAACAATTTTTGGTATAAGCTTTTATCGCTGAATGTATTTTTCTTTCCACAGCCAATTATTATTGTATTAGATCCATCGAGACAATTCTAATATACCCTAACACAATTAGTTAGGGTTTAATGCGATAAAGTTCCCATGGCCACCTCCTGTCTCCATCATCAGATCAGGTCCATGTTATCATAATATTGCATTATCATCCGATTTGCATACTTAATTACGTACTTACACAAAATTTCAACTGAATCGGAAATCGAAAAGTGGCTCAAATTCAGCTACCAAGATTGGACCCACACTAACTAACAGGGCAAGTTAAATAAAAGTTTGGGAAAACGATATTAATTTATCCGAAGTCCGAGAATACCTCCTGATTGGCATATTTCTTAACTACATTTTATTTCTGTATTGTTTAAACATGAAATTATGGCATAGCAAGCATCATTCTGTCATTTGTCCCATCATAGGAGGTACGCAGTTTTACAGCTCCTATAATGGGATTGGGCCAAATACCACTATTTTTTTACATCTGTGGAGTCACAACATAGTGTGTTGTTATACCTTATCTTATGGTAAATGCAATTAACAAAACACATTCTAGTTTTCATCAAGTATTAATTAATTAAAATTTTATAAATTAACTCACCTCTCTTAGCGAAGTTGTTAAGAATTCGTAGTGGTATTTTTTTTTCAGTGACACGACAACTTTTAGGTTGACGCCAATTTCTTAAAAAACAACCAAATTTAATAAAACTTCAAACTGAAACAGCTCTAGGACTCTTATTTATGATAATATACAGCCAGTGTTTATAAACTACTTTTAGATACTTATTTTAGAGGAATTATGTTTTTTTGTCCCATTACTGGTTCCACGTCCATTATAGGGTCCACTACTATAAATATATTATGAAAAAAAATATTACGTAAGTTTTGTATACCTGTGCTTAGCGCCACTTGCACCATCCCACTAACCCGGGGTTAAACCGTTAAGCCAGTGTCAAATTGTATTAGTAGCCATGGTAACTCCAGGTTTAAACGGTTAACCCCGGTTCGCAAGGCAATGGACCTGTTTGATTAGCAGGTAAAATAGTTATTATTTAAGTATGAAAGTTTTGCTAAACGTATTATTCCCCGCTTTGTCGACACCTTGGCCCTTGACACCGTTCCTGGGAGCCTGGGATTGGCTTAAAAAAATAATCCCAAGAATTGGCGTAGGCCCAAATTTTTACGAAAGATATAAGTTCTTAATTTAATTATCTCCTTATTAGTTTTAAGTTAGTGATAAGTTAGGTCCCCACCGAAAATCAACGCTGCGGCTTACCGTCGCAGCATTACGCTGAGTGGGGTCCTATTTAACGGCTACGTGTCTATATAAAATTTGTAATTTAACTGGTTGGTTGACGTAAATAAATGTATTTTCTTTCTTTCTTTCTTTCTTTCTAACCTTCCAACCGAGAGGGGAAGTTTGGTTATTGGGTGCCGTTAATTTATACCTTATGAAATGTATTAGTAAGTACGAGTACATAAGCACATAAGTGATCAGGACAGGGGGTTTTCTAAAGATTTCAATTTGTTTTTAATCCAGGTTTGTGTAAATTTGCACTTTTGCCGGCCCGTTTGTATTTTCGTTGACTATCAAAGCACTGTAAATCACTGTCGCCCGAGTGTTTTACTGCCCCGCATTTTTCTGCCGAAAACTGCCATTCTTTGTTGATGCAGGTGCCTGACTGCAGCAAAAATTTGAATGGCTAAACTGAAAAAAATAATTGATTTAAACTTTCACGATTTTTAAACATTATTAAAATGTACAAAGTGAAGTGACTTAATCGCGTATTTAAGTTTAGTTAGTCGCAATTAAGTCCCCTTGTACATTTTAATAATGAAAAAAAATAACATGTATCAGTATCACTTTTAATTTTAAGGGTTTTTATTTATATCTCGGTATTTCATTTACTTACTTGGGAATCATGAAACAAAAATGTACTTCTTTCAGTTGTATCTTTATTTGTATGAATTTTTTTTTATTATTCTTCATTTATTCAACCAAAGATCGTGTAAACATGTAAACAATGCTTAAGGAATAAACGAAATATATAATAATGTGACAGACAGACAGACGGACGGACAGAGTCGCGCGATAAGGGTTCCTTTTGTGCCTTTTTCGTACGGAACCCTAATAACAATTGTGCTGTTGTATTTTATCCTCGGGAGCTACAAAGTAATTTGATGCTCATAAGTTATTTGTTCATGTTGGCTGGTACAATTGACTTTAAAGACTCACACTATCTCGAGAAGTTTTGTATGTAAAACTTATGCTCGTTCTAATTTCTTTAATATTACAATTTCTAACCACTAAGACTATACTGCAAAACGTAATTCAAGACCAAAAAAAGTAATA
Organism: Cydia fagiglandana; assembly: GCF_963556715.1. Taxonomy (NCBI): domain Eukaryota; kingdom Metazoa; phylum Arthropoda; class Insecta; order Lepidoptera; family Tortricidae; genus Cydia; species Cydia fagiglandana. The sequence goes on along the minus strand of NC_085932.1, from coordinate 25,867,737 downwards.
CAATGTTGCCACTGCAATAATTTATTTGTAAAATAGTAAATTCCTTTTGATAAATAATCACGCTAAGATAATTTATTCATTAGTAATTTTACTCCTACTATTTAAAAAAGTACTTTTATTTACTTATTTGTACATAAATACAAGACGCGCTAATAAAAAAGTGGCAACATTTCTTATTTTTTTGGTCTTGAATTACGTTTTGCAGTATAGTAGGTAATTATGTTGCTTGAATTTCATGTTAAATACTTTAGAATGTCGTTTTTATAACGACCGTAACTTCTCTCTCTTAAATCTCTTCCTTCTTAAATACCTATGTCAGGTTAGTGTTAAGTATGCCACCTAAATACAGGTCAAAGGTTTCACTTCATCCACCTATCTATGTTAATACCAGGCGACTGAACAGTGGGCAGCCTAAATAGAGCGCTGAAAGCGATATCATGCGATATGTAAGGGTAGGTAAATGCCTGCGCCTGCCAAATAGAGGGCCCTGCGTGGGACCGATCAAAACCACTCATCGACCGGTCTAAGCTGTTGTTTCCTTGATGAAATAATCTAAATGCTAATAACGTCAGAGGCGCATATATGCCGTTTCGCATATCAAATTAGGGTTAACGGGCAGCCTGAATGGTTTCAATATAACTTTTTGAAATTGAAAAAATATATTATGTATCTATCTATCACGCGAATCATTTAGACATAATATGTAAATCGAAATGAAATGAAATGAAAATATTTATTTTCAGGTAACTATTGGCCCATAAGTAAATACCTTAAAACTAGCATACATATTATTATAATATTTATTTATTTTAAAATATTTGTGCAGGTAGGTAGTACTCATAATGACAAAAAAGTGACACGGTGTTTGTTAATTATTGTCCTCTATGCATTACGACCTGATTGATGTAATAAAAGTGTAATTTTTAAACGGCCATGAGTTAAAGTAGTGTTTACAGAAAAACTCCGTCCCCCAGAGTGTGTTTGTTTAAGAATTAATTTTATCTTTATTTTCGGATGGAACAAGTCTCTGAGTTAGCGGAAAATGAAAAATAAATCTTAAATTACTGGAAACGCTGAGAAAAGTTTTTTATAACGAATCTAGGTGTTAAATAGCCCTCTTTGGAAAAGAAGGCCTGTACCATGAACCCCACATATAAACGGTGTAATCTTAGTAGGTAAATAATAGGTACATTTATTTTTTGAGAGCCCGCTTGATGTGATACTAACTGAATAATTTTGTATTTTAGGTATTGTATATCAGCTTTTGGAATGCGAGGCACGTAATACATAAGTAGATTACCTTACCTTTCTCTGCTGGTTTCCTAGAACTTTGATTAGGTTCGTTATTATTTTATTGTTAATTGTATGTATGGTCTATATGTAGGCTGTTCGGAAAGCCCTTTTTAGATTTAATAACTGTCAATTATCTTCAAAACGGAGTTCATCAGAATACCGGTGTCTGAGAAGCTAACTCGACACGAGCTGCGAATTACCTTTCCGCACGTGTATTGTACAAGTTTTACAACGTTTTACAGTACATATGGCCCTTCAAATTTTTGACATAGGCACGTTAACCTTAATCCCGCCCGAGGGCGGTAAAGTAGCACCATATGTTCTGTAAAATATATTACAAAGTGACATTGTACTGGAACCCGTGGTTCACTGCTTATCATTTATTATTACAGACGATTAAACACGAATGCGTGACCATAAACAAGACATTGGGCAAAGGTCATTACATAAAGCATTTGAAGCCGAGAGTAAGCCCGACAATAACTTTAAGCGGGCATTGCACTGGAAAGCCAGATATTCTCCGCTGGTGCTTGTAGTAAACTTAAAGGCTAGAAATCTTTAAAATAATGCTTGACTTTATATAATGAATTGGTTCAAAGATATTTGTAGTCATAATAGTTTAAAACCTGTACCTACTTATGTGTAAAGGATGACTCACGCTAAACCGGGCCGTGCCTGGGCCGAGGCATCCAACGTGTAAATTTCTCTTTCTCTTGCTTTTTGAGAGATTGCTTAATGAGAGAGTGAGACGCAATGACATTGAACAAAGAAATTTCTGCATCGTTTTCATTTGATTCCTTAAAGATAAATCTTTAATGGCATTTTAAGCTTGGATTTTGTTGCCTCTGCCTATGAAGATAGTGGTGCTGAGTTTTTAATCTTACTTAGCTTAGATTAAGCTTTATATCCCGGTTATATTAAATTATTTCAGTAAATTGTGATGTATAACGATATAACAAAGTATTACTCATACTTATTAACAGACAAACCAACAAACTCATTTTAAACTTCATTACTACAGCATCCACAAAGTAACGGCGGTTAATCTTTTATAACAGAGGAGATAAATCCCCCACCGTTACTGGGCGTGAGAAAAACCCATTTCTATAAGAGCTGTAATTAACGAAACTTTGTTAAGGTAATGCGAGCTTCCACTTAATAAGCGTATACTTAATTGAATTTTAGGGGTATAGCATAAGTTAATTCGTTTGGAAATGTAAAGGTGCGTTCAGATATGGTTCAAATTTAAGGAATAGGTACCTACGCCACGCGCGCTGTTTTACCTAATACGTAAATTTATCTAGCTTTGTAATCTGATAATCTATCTAATCCATCAGTTCCACGTGGAAACGTTGAAGTTAATTTTGGGTAAGCTTTTACTAAAACGTAAGCATAACATTACGTAATACGTAATGTAGGTACTAAAATAATGAATTTAATTTGCTTTGAGCTACTAGCTTGGATTAAGTAAAGTTGTGGCAAAATGCAATTTACAAATAGATGCCTAGGAGCGAAGCTAAATATGAAATTAACAGACCGCAATCACATTTCGAGTTTAATTGAATAGGTAGTTACTGTAATTATGATAGTTTGTTACTAGATATTACGGCATTGTAGGAAGTACTATGTAAAAAGTGGATTTACATAATCCAAATAAAATCATGTGGTTTAGAATCTTAATGAAAAATATTATAGAACTATATACTCAAGTACTTAATTTACTGTGTCTACACCTACAAAATATGAGTGTAGGTAGACACAGTAAATTACTTGAGTATTCGAAGATTCGTACTAAGTACAAATTAAATTAACCAAATCTATGATTACATACTATTTATTCCAAGTTGCGAGCGGAAAGTACCAAAATTGGTAATAAAATATTCCTTATCAATAAATACCAACTAAAAAAATTTAAAAGACGTAAAATTGGTAACCCATGATTCTCGTATCATGGCGTTATAATTTTGCTTGACGACAATTTCATATTATCATTGAAAACTCTTATTCTCACAGGCCATTTAACAAGACCTTTCAACATGAAGGAACTCTTGATTTTCGCTTTTTTGGTCGATTAGGCTGAAAACAAGTGAACATTTGTCATTTTTCCCGCACAAAAGAAACTCTAAATCACCCTATTCACAAATGATTTGGCAACTTCAGATATAATACGTAACCGGTTTACATTTTGTTTGGATTTTCTTTTGTTTATTCCACTTATAAGAATTCTCAATAGGCCCTTGAGACGTAACCCTTTTAAGTGCCTAAGCATTTTATAGTTCTTTTCACTTTTTTTATGTTTATGTATTATATTGCTACGACGGATTATTTGTAAAATGACTTCATCTGCCCAAATTCAAGTTCATTCATCATCATCATCATCATCTCAGCCATAAGACGTCCACTGCTGAACATAGGCCTCCCCCTTTTTTGGGGGGTGAATGCCATAATCGCCACGCTTGGCAGGCGGGTTGGCGATCGCAGTCGAGTACACCGAATTTGATGGACGCTGCTGCCCGTCCACCGGCAAGTCAAGTCCACTGTCAAGTTAATTAATACTTGTTAAATAGGACCAAACATTTTTAAATAGCTTATTTATGTTGCCTGTTTCCATACTTCAATCGTTGTTGTAATATGGAATAAAGTAAAACTAAAAAGTATAGTTATAGGTACCTACTCTACCACCACCATACCATAGTTACTGCCAGTATTTGTATCATAAACACAATAACACGGTATAGATACCTACTTTTTGTAGCTTTTAAACCCGTACCCTATGTCCGGTCTGTGAGGACGGGAATGATTATTCCACACGGGTACCTAATACCGAACGGGATTGAAAGGTTCCATTATCGTTGGTGATTGCGTTAGATGGAGCGGTGGACCACGCTCGATGCACTAATGAACAGCGTTTAATGATCTTGTTATGTATTCTGAATGAAGAAATAATTATTTACAGTACATATGGCCCTATTTTCCCGCACTAGTGCGTAAAATAGCACTTTTCGTGTGTATGTCAAAAGCTTAAAGGGCCATATGTACTGTAAAACGTTGTACGATACACGTGCGAATAGGTAATTCGAAACTCTCTTTAATTTATCGCCACTCGTTTCGAATTTCCTATTTTCCGCACTTGTATCGTAAATAACTATTACAATACAAGTGCGGAAAAGAGGACCATATGTACTGTAAAATACTTTTTATTAATGAATAACTAGAAATGAAGATATAAGTAAGCTTAGAGAGATCACTTTAACCATAACTACTCGTATGTAGCAACCTATTGATATTCAATTTTATGCGGGCTTTGAGACAACTTATGTACTTAAAAATAAAATTCAAGGTTAACAGGAATTATAAGTTTTAATCGAATTTATATCTTTTTAACAGTAAGTAAAGAAAGCCATGTATGGTGTGAACTCTCTAAGCTTTAGTAACTTATTTCTCTAATAAGTGACTGAGAAAACTACATATTTTATTAAAATTATTAGGTTATGTGTCCTTTATATTTTGGCTACATTTGTAACTTTAAAACATGCTTAGTATTTTTATTTTCGTCGCGGTGGTGACGTAAAAAATTGTATATTACTCCTAACAGGAAAACTATTTTGGGTCTCCAAGGGGCATTCGCAATGCTAAGAATTCTGCTTTTTGAACTTTTACTCAACGGATCTTTTACTGGAATTTAAATGAAAGCAAACAACTACGTCTTGCTTACCAAGTAGCCACTATGGTTTCAGTAAGTACATATCTAAAAAATATTATTTATCTTTAATCATCATCCTTCTTAGGCTAAGGTTTTTATAATATGAATATAAAAGTAAAATACAAAAACCCTTACAAAACAATAAAAAATACATATAAACACATAAAAAACCTAACCCTAACCGCCGGCAGCGGGGCAAACCCAATATTATTATTATTATTTGTATTTCCTTGGATTTCACGGGCATATAAATCCCGGTCTTTTGATGGGCTTGCGTCGGAATATAGATAGATCCGTCACGTAGAGGCCCCTTGGAGAGCATTAATGTCATGTAGAACGCCTGCTGGCACCCGTTCACAGGACGCAACAATAGACTCCCATGAACCGGTCTCAGCAGGCAATGGGACTATTGTAGAAAATGTGAAATTGTTATTATTACAGAGAGAACCGAATATATACCGTTAAATTTTCATCGTCTAAATACAGACAAAATAGTTTCCTGTCGCGTGCGAGTAAGCTTTAAACAACCTGGCAAACCAATTAGATATAGATATATTTAATTGTAAGATACCTTTGGTTAAACATTATTTGACGCTAAAATGTTTTGATTGAGCATGTGTAATCAGTATTTGTTTGCTACTTTTCTATTGTATTTCTGATTGTAGGTGTTTTTAAAATATTGTCATTTTTGGATTGTACTTAATATTTACTGTAAAAAAAAAACTTTTATGTTGTGTGTTGCTGTGTCCGAGCGTCGACACTTTTCATTTAAGTAAATTTGAATGTACAATCTGTAGCTACATGTGTGATCCTGTAATTGGCTTTCCATCTCTTATTAATGTGGCATACTCTGTATAGATAGCTGTTGGATCTCCATAACATAAATAAATAAATATAAAAACTATAAAAGAGTTGGTTGTGTAAAATTTTATATAAAACAGTGTTACCACAACACACACCAGTCGACTTTATGAAGACCCGTATAAGACTTTACTATCTGGTTTACGAGTAATAACGAAGGTATTTGACCAGAACACATTTACCCCCCGCGGGACTCAAACTTGTGACCGTGAGTAAAGCCGTCGTTCCCCGTTTTACGCCAAAGTTGTGAACTATAACCCAGTATGCCCCACTTTGGTTAAATTAAACTTGCTTGAGCGGTGATGAGAGAAGTGTTGTACTTATTTTATTGTGAAGGTTGGCTGTTTTTTATTAAATTGAATGTTTCTGTTTAACTAGTAGAGATTTAAAACCCAATTAACTGTGTTGTGTTTTCTTTTAGATATTACAGAAAACTCACGATATATTATAAAATTTGAACCGATGAATTATCATTAAATAGATGCTTCAATCACAGACTGGTGAAACTTAACCGATATAATTATCGAAATAAATTCTGCACCTTTTTAGGGTTCCGTACCTAAAGGGTAAAACGGGACCCTATTACTAAGTTACATTATCACCTTCTGAGGCTATACATAGATCAAATTATATTTACAAGCTTGTTACTGAAATCTAAATGGGTCGATTTATATTTTGTTTTGAATTGTTATCGTCAGTCAAACGTATGGTATTTTCGTAACTCAAGAGAAAATTTTATAGATTTTATGTACGACATTGGGATTTAGGGTTTATTCCAATCAGAATGAGCCCATCAAACCAGCCAAATTTTATCCAAATCTATATAACGAAAAAAATAATTTAAAGTTGGCACAAATATACATAGGTATTGCACCTACTACAGAATAAAAAATAACCAGAAAAAGCGATCTCGTTAGTATTGTTTTCCCAGCTCTGCCTCCAACCGAGTTGGAAACTCGGCGCTAACTGACACCTCTGTCATATTGAATTAACGCGACTTTACTTTTCGTTACGGTCGTAAAATTTAATAACAAACTTGGTTTACAGTTCTCGGAACTGTGTTAACATAACTGTAAGTTCCTTGTCATTCGCAAAAAAGTTAAAATGTGGGACCAGTATCACTCAACTTTCTTTAATGAAATGGAAAGTAATAAATAGCTACTTAACTGTCAATCTAACTAAACATACATTACACCTATATAATATTTATATATTTATTCTACCGCCAGGTTACCAACTCTCAACTGTTTAGATAGATAGATACCAAATTATCATCATCATCAGCCTGAAGTCTACTGCAAACCTTTCTATTTTTATAATATTTTTAGCTTTCGCGTTTTGAACACACCCGTCACGCGTCACGGGTTAGACCCGTCTATAATGTGAGTTAATATGCTTTCTATTTTTCACAACGTCCGGTTGCACGCTGCCCACATTCAATCTAAAGTAATGACAATCATCAATTTTGATCATAAAAGGATACTTACGCCAAGATCAACGAAGATTCAAAGAATACCCTAGACTAAGCAGTAAATAGGGCTAGTTTGTTAATTACGTAATTAAATCTCCGACTCATTCTCCAGAAAATAATTTATATAAGGGGTGTTGTAAACGTTTCCACTAAATTAACTCTTTATTCATTTTACGAAGTCGGTTTCTATTTTCATAAGGCAGTTGCGAATTATTTATTAGATAGTCTATGTTAATGAGTGAATACCCAAGGAAAACAAATACCTAAATGAAAGGTAAATATAGAAAATTTTACACTGTATTTCCAACATTGTTGGGGAATACGTCCGGAACAAAAGTCCAAATAAAATTATTAATATTTATACAAATAAAACAGGCACATCTACTACTGTTATTTTTGCTAAAAGCCGAGGCAAAAATAGGTGTATTCAAAAATGGGTAGGTTCTTAAGCTCAACGACAAATTAATTTAAGCAATTTTAGGTAGGCATTATACAATTTTCCATTTAATGTTTGGTATAACGAGGCAAACCTTAACTGCTTTCTAATAACGCCAGAACATCACTTGAATTGTTCATCAGAATAGGCTGACATTTATAATAAGGGAGGCTCCTTGGGGAGGATTCACATAATTGCGTGAGGGATTAGATTCATCTCGAAAGCGCCGCCTTTCTCACCGATATCTGATCAAATTCATCATCCCGAGTTAAGAATAACTTTACATGAAAAGGAAAGCGGTTACTTAGCTCGTAAAGTTTTGTCTTACAGGCAAAACTTTGTACGTATGATTCGTATTATTATTATATACCTATATTCAACACTCCTAACTGTACGTCGGTGGACCTTATTACAAAAGGCAATAAGGTCCACCGATTAGAATTATAGAACATGAAAAATAAACAAGAAAGGCATAAAAGCATAAATTTCAATTTCTGGCTGAAGGCAGTGGCCACCGTCTGCGTTCGAGCGCGAATTTATCACTTGCCATCCCTCCTCACAAATCTCGAGGATACAACAAGTCCTTCGCAGTGCGTCCAGTGAAGCTGTGGAATGAGCTGCCTGTGTCGCTCAGGCAGGCACAATCGGTTGCGTCGTTCAAGGAGAGGTTAAAGAAGCTATGGTTATCTGATTTGACTGATTAATTTGTCTATATTTCTATTGTATAGTTGTTTTATATCGTTCTAATTCTTTCCAATTTTTAGTGTATTTTCCCCATTCCTTTTTGTGTAATATATGTTTGTTTATCCTATAAATTTTGTATGTATTTATATCCTTTATCTTTCTGGTACCTTGTTGTACATTTTGCTGCATTTGTCACCCTCTTTTCACTCTCTCCTCTCATCTACTCAAAGGTTAACTGGAAGAGATCCCTCAATAGGGATAAGTTCGCCTTTGTACTTCTTGCTAATTGTATGTTATTTTTAATATGTCTTTTTGTACAATAAAGAGTTTACTACTACTACTACTACTAAAAGCTTATTTACAGCTCGAGGTGTACATACAATTTTTCTGCTTGGCGGAGCCGGAAAGCGGGAACTTTGTTTAGCGCCACGTGCCGAAAGTTGACACTTTCCGCACGGGGAATAGAAAAGGTTTGTGTTATGGGTCCTAGACAACGAATATAAATATCAAATAGTATTTTTATGGGAATAAAAAATTTTAGAAAACATCTAAAACACAGAATAAATATTAAAGCTCAATCTAGTCGCACGAGCTGAAATTGAATCAATATTTCAAACATTAACAGCACCTATTAGATTTTCTTTTCTGCCTCTCTTGTAAATTGTATATAACTACTGTTTAATTGTAATTTAATTATTTATTTTGTATCCGACGATCACTATACGATAAGTAATTGTTTCTGTATACTTTTACATTAACTATGAAAATTGTATTGAGAGATCAATGAACTAAACTAAACATCATACAAATAAATTACACAACTATAATTAGAGCATTGAGCCCAAACTGACCTCTATTTATCAAGGCATTAAAGTACATATTCAAATATTTTAAAGCATTTTGGCCGATTGTCCAAGCTCTCTCTCTCTCTATATAATATATAGTGATCGTCGGATACAAAATAAATAATTAAATTACAATTAAACAGTAGTTATATACAATTTACAAGAGAGGCAGAAAAGAAAATCTAATAGGTGCTGTTAATGTTTGTATATATATAATTATACAATAGTTATCTGTTGATGACTGTAAGCCAAGTGTACTCTCAAAGATATCATCATAGTCACCCAATGCCCTCTCTATTGGAATCGATCTGTCATCACGAGCAGGATTATTGTAGCCAATAAGCTTGACATCGTGCTGACAGACCGATTGCAAGCACAAAAATGTCGACCGAAATGCTAATAACATTTCATAAATTTTTGCGAATTTTTCATTTTACAAATTGTGGATTAAAGTGCTTTTAAGATAAATTGCGATCAATATGACATGGCAATTACGAAGCAGATGACAAAACAAAATTGATGGATTGTGATAGATGGGGCCAATTGAAACCATAAACTGTCCTGCCACTTGGCTACTTGCCAACAAAAGTATTACTACAACTGCAAAAAATAATGATGTTCTCATTTTAATTAGATACTTATTATAGTTAATGGCATATCTTAATCAAAATCCAGTTTTGACGGAGGAATCTATAAGAATTATCTAGCCATAAGGAAGTACCTTAACGGACAGCAGTACATACATTCCGCAGCCTGAAATGTCTCAAATTAAGGTGACAGTACTGACAGTCCATTTCCAACGACAGCTGCATTACTGTTGATTTTACTATGGAAATTGATAATAACAGCGATGCGTTCAGTACCGGCAGTGCAGCTGCGGTTAGAAATGGAATGTTACCATTAGTCGCACGAGGCGAAATTGAATCAATATTTCAAACATTAACAGCTCCTATTAGATTTTCTTTTCTGCCTCTCTTGTACAATATTTTTCACACGCAACCTATGGCTTATCTTGGTCGCTGTAAAACAAATGGTAAATGTAAATACAGATAAGATAGTAAAGGTGCTAAGGAACATATAACACATCCCTACAGCACACCTACAGCTTGAGGTTGACGATTAGAATGTCATCGAATAGCGTCGAAGTTGAGTTGAAATTTCTGTTCTTTACTTGTACCATAGGTACTTTTCCTTAAATATCAATATAGCCCTTTTCCATTGAATCTGTTGAACAACAAGCCTTTTGTCATGCATATCAGAAACTGTCGGGCTGTTGGCTAAACTATAAAATGTGTCAGGGCGCCGTCCCTTGTCCAACAGTTTGTAACAGTGCTGCAGATCATAAATCACTTGTAGGGTTTTACAGATGTTGTGTTAGCAACGTGGTGTTTCTGTGAGAGAGCGTGAAACTGAAAATTTCCATAAAAATAATAAAGAGCTTTTTCACCACACCAGCTAGGAAAGGCTTACTACACTTCAAAAACTGATAGCAAAGTTGCATTTTATTCTCATGTGCGGCAAAGTAATCAAATGCAAATTTAGAGCTGTTAAATATTATGTTTGCTGGTAGAATTGACTTTTAAATTATGGTTTTGGATGATAAATATTTAATAACATTCATTTGGATTTGATTTGGTTTGATTTTGTTTGATATTTTACATTTAATATTTGCTTCGGGTTGGTGTGGTGAAAAATTTTGTGCTTCACTCGGAGGCAAATTTTGTTTAACCCTCGTGCTTTGAAACCGTCGCAACGCTCAAGATTCCATTTTTCGAACCACTCGCTACGCTCGTGGTTCAATTTTGGAATCTTTCGCTTGCTCGGATATCAATATTAGCCCGAGCGGTTAAACAACAACTTTGCCCCCTTGTAAAACAAATAACTATTACATATCATACACTTCCACATATTTCTACATAGGTAATCCATTATTAGTGTTTCCTACAAAACTTTGTTCACGAAACGCTTCTGGGATCACTTCGATCTTGCAAATCAGTTAAGTGCGTTTTTGTTTAGTTACGTTTTACTTTGTGAATTTAAAATAGGTAATTTGTCACAGAGCGAATTCCACGAAAGGCTTAAAAGCCAAATTAGTCGAAATCCACGTTTGAAACCCGACCCCACCCTCTCACCCATGGGAAACAAACATGTACGCGTTAGTTACTTGTATCAAGCGTCGAACCACTAATTACGCCACATTTGAAACGTTGTCAGTAACGTGTCACCTAATAACAGGGTTTCATTATCTTTTACGAGTCGTGGCCAGCCAGCGGCTTATTCCCTCATCAACGCTTTTATTGTCGCCATGCCCTTACGAAGGGCTAGCATGTGTGGCAGTGTGAGAAATTGCGTAGAATTATATAATCTCTAAAGTAATTATGTTTTGTTTCTAGGTGTGTATATTAAGTTTGTATGCACTAATAAATACAATGTATCTCTAAAGTGTCATTCTATGGAACTCGCTAACTATGTAAACAAACCGCCATATTGAAACTGTCAAAAATGATAAATATTATACTAGTGACTTCTGTTTATTTAGTCAGTTCCATAGGATGACACTTTACATGTTTTTACTGTATGGTTAGGGAATTTCATGTCTGTATAATTTCGTATCACACAGTGACTCTCTATCGGCTGTATCTATGTTTTATCACTATATCTTATAAAATAAATTCCTCCGCCGCGTCACTCTGTTTGTGTGTTTGTATGTTCGCGGTAAACTCAAAAACTGCTGAACAAATTTTCATACGGTTTTCACCTATCGATAGAGTGCTTCTTGACGAAGGTTTAGATGTGTGTGATGTGTGTGTGTGTGTGTGTGTGTGTGTGTGTGTGTGTGTGTGTGTGTGTGTGTTGTGTGTTGTATGGGGTGGTAAAAGCAATTGTATTTTGATCCTCTTTGTGAGTAAATACCTATCAGTAATCAGGAGAACCCAATTTCTTAATGTAGGTACATTATATATTTTTATTTATTCATAACATATTCATAAACATATGGCATATTCGGTCTCATCGCGGCTGTAATGCTACAATTACATCAACGCAATTTAGTATTATATTAAATCGTTTCTTTTACTCACAACTATGTACCTACCTATTTTCGCCTAGTTAGTTACATTGTATTACAAGGAGAGACGCAGTGAGCCATGCTAGCCGGTCTAATATAATTTTTCGCAATGTTCCCGCCAGATGTTATTGGCCATGAAAGAATCATGCGGTTATGTTATTCGTTGTTTGATACGTGCAAATGCTTTATTAAACCAGTGTTTATGGACTCTGCCGGTTATTTGGTCATGTACCTTTGTATACCTAAACACAGTATAATCAACGTATTTGTAATACCTATACGTGTCCTCAAATAAAAATATAATGTTTATGGGATTATGATACATCAGGCAGCCTATACCCTGTTACTTGTAACCCGTACCACTCGATACTTACATGTCCTCTATATTGCTGCCTATTGCTGCTACCAGCAAGCAGCAATATTGAGACCCTACAAATAGCCCCTATAGAAACCATACGTTTGCCGTAAATATAGCTTCGTTCTCTCGCTGAATTACTAAGTAACTATGTCGATGTGCTGAGCAAGAAACGTACTTAAGGGTACTAGTTAAGGTACCTGCGCCAAAAAAAGGCCCATCGTCATTTTTATTTTAAATATTAACTTGCAGTTTTCTATGACACTAGCTAACATGGACGTATGAACCCATTGGCACTTATAAAAAACACGAAATTTTGAAAGTAGGCAAGCTTAAGAACCGGGCCTTTTTTAGCGCAGGTACCTCTTAGCATTAAGCCGCAAACTACTTCGATCCTTGCATTTAAGTACCCACATATATTATGGTTACGCCATTTGAGTGTGCGATATTAAGGAAAGAAATGCTAAAACAGCCATGTGCCTTACCTTACCAGCTATTAAGTAACCGGGAGATCATTAGATAAATGTATTGTTAGGATAACGCGCGCGTTTTAAGGTACATTATTTTTGCAACTTAGAAAAAAAATAAAGTTGGAAAAATCACTTAATTTAGTATGGGGTAGCACATCGTTACTAGTGAATTTCCAATATGACTTAGCAGTCACCGGAATTCCGCTACCGCTGCCGAGAGTTCGGCTACACCGAGCCGTTTCAGAAGTGTAAGTAACTGTTACAATAGCACTCCATGAAATCTACCGTTTGTCCCGTACCAAAGCGAATTTTCTGAAGATCTGCAGGTATAAGAGTTTCCTTTTCTATAACAAATGGTCAAAAATATGCAGAGAAAATGATCACCTGCTTTAAATGCCGTAATAAAGTCACAACACCGGAAATAAAATGCGTTTGTACGGGACAGCCCGTGGATTGCTCCTACAGTCGTTGATGAATTAAAAGTTACAGTAGCTATTGCTAGGCGCCTCCCTAAGGCACATAATATATGGTGGAAATATTCGCTGACCTCGGGCGGAGTCTCGGTAGCTCAGATGCCAGCTTTATGGCGTACTTTGCAGAGGTTTCTGCAATTAATATTATTTTTCGAATTAATCTTTCGTATGCTCCTGTCAAAAATTTGCTATTTTGATAGCAGTCATGGCAACTTCATCTTTAAGTTTGAATTTGTATGGAGCGGTGCCCTATTGATATTCCGAAAAAAATTACGCCGATTTTTGTTTCGCCGACAACGATTCGCCGACGGGTTCTTTGGCAGAGTAACGATTGGCCGAATCTCATTACGCATAATAGTCATTTGCGAGAGTAGTCAATAAGCAGAACATTGATACGCATATTTACTATTCGTAGAATAATCATTTAGTAATTGTCATAATTACCCGAGAAACCATTGGTCGAAACACAATAGGTCGAATGTTCATTTGGCATTAATATTTTCTCTAATTTATTACTTTACTAAATTAACTTTCACATACTCGTAGTATTCATTGAAATTGCTAAAAAATCAGTTTAGGTTAGTTTAGAGCTGCACCCTTAAGAAAACGAACCGTTGCTGGAAAAGTGGGTTAGGTTGGGTTAGAACTGCGACCCCCAAGAAAACGAACTGTTGCCAGAAAATTGGCTTGGGTTAGAACTACGACCCCGAAAAAAACGAACATTTTCCAGAAAAGTTGGTTATTAGGTTAGGTTAGAACTGCGACCCCTAAAAAATTTATTCTTTCCAGAAAACCCGATTGCGTTAATTGACGAATAACGACTCAATAAATAAAAATTTTGGTAAAAACCGGATTTATAAGAAGTAACTTTTCTACAGGTCCATGAACCTGTGAAATGAAATTACATAAACAAATTGTCCTTGAAACTAAACCAATGTTTAAATTTTTTGGTGAACCATAACTAATCCGAACTAAAATTATTTGAAGTAAATATTGTGTTAAAGATTTTGCCATTTGAAATAACTTGATTTTTTTTCTGTGTAACAAAAATCTATAGAAAACTTGCCGGCAAAACAAAGCTAAACCATATAAATATAATAATTCTTATAAACCATAATTTACTTAAAAAAGGATAATATTTTATTTCATCCTTTTGGATATGGGTTTTCTTTATTTCTGCAAAAAGTTTTTGTTTCGAAAATAAAGACTTATATATAAAATGTGAAACGTTATTCGACTAAACATTGCTTAAACGAAACGATTACTCTGCTAAATGGAAATCGTCCAATAATAGTTACTGCTAATTTACACAGAAGCGAACTGAACGGTATGTGAACCAAGAGTCTACGTAACGTTAGTCGACCAAAAGTTACGCTGACAAATAAATGACTCTGCGAAACGATGTTCGGCGAATCGTTGTCGGCGAATCGATGATCTGCTAAAAGTTTTTCGGAGAATCATTAGGTACCCGTATGGAGCATATCTGCTCCTAAGCATACCAAAGGTTAAAGTAAAAAATACCTATAAGATAAATTAGTATAAATCTAAACCCCAGTTACTGAAATTACAGAGAGATTGCGCCGATTTAACTACCCAATTTGCCTGGTATTAAAATTTTAAACTAGGTACGGTACTAAACTGAACGTAGAATCGGGCAAATTGGGTAATAAATTGGCCAACTGGACTGTCATTTTAGTGTTGGAAATATTAAAAACCGAGCTTATATCATAAACATATTTCGACGCAAACGATTGAAGCGTATATCGTAAAACTTTTATGCATTTTTATGTAAAAATACAATTCTGAATATTTTCAAAACATGAAACCGAAATAGTCGTTACTTGATATTCATATTTTGCAATCAAATTGTTGTTTATTTTCCTATTTCAAGGAAATTTTAATTGTCAGTTTGGATTTTTTATAAATAAATAATTATTTTTAGTCCTGTTTGTAGGTACCTAGTTTTTACTCTATACCTACCTATAAGTTTACAGCTACCTATGCCAACTTACCAAGACACTTACTACGAGTATATTGTCAGTATCATAAACATATATATACTTTTATAACTATCTCTAGGAACTTAAATTAATCATACATAATACTGAGTTACATAGGTAGAGTGTAAACAATCTTGATACTCCGTTGTAAGGACGGCCACTTGTCTGCGAATATGTCTCCATTTTGGACTATAGCTATGAAGTTATTTACGAGTATCTAGTAATTCTATTGTTCGTTACGTGAGTGCGATTGAACCGTGATATTTGGACATGCGAAAAGATGCCCTATTGCACGTATGTGCAATTTGTGCAGTTTGTTCGGGGGTAAAAATACGAATACGCTCCAGAGCGGATGGGTTGCCAATATGATTTCTTAGAAGTAGACAGTAGTGGACCCGGGTATGTCCTTAAACTACGTCCAAAACCACCGGTGGACGGGCAACAGCGTCCCTCAAATTCGGTGTACTCGACTGCGATCGCCAACCCGCCTGCCAAGCGTGGCGATTATGGCATTCACCCCCCATCCGGCACGTATGGAGGTCCAAGGGGGAGGCCTACGTTCAGCAGTGGACGTCTTATGGCTGAGATGATGATGATGATGAGACAGTAGTGTAAGGCAAGCGCCTTAGCTCGAGAGACTCCAACCCTCCCATTCGTTTATGTTTGTCGAATTCCATCACGGAGTCAAAGAGCAAATTTATTTATTCCTCCCGAATAATCTTCGCGACATTATTCCACACCTCTCAGTCAATTGATCTGATATACTTAAAAGTGAAGAGGTCCGACCATTTGCTTTTGAATTAATTATTTGATTTATTTGAGCGCTCCCCAATCTCCCCATTATTTGTTGGTTCTGCTTTATTTCCGTTAATTTGTGTGTACTGTTTTACAAAATGTTGTTTCAATTTGTCGTTATGGTTACTATTGAAGTGGCTATCCGTTGTCGGGCGAAATTATTATTATTGGTAATGAAATGAGTAAAATGAAATGATTAATAACGTATGAATTTTCTCTTTACTTTGTTTGGGCTCTGCACGTGCTGAGTTGTGGGTAGAATAAAAACGTACTAAATTACTGAGCTTATTTCAAGTCCTGAGGGAAAAAGGCTGGGCTTATGATGGAGATTTCAAAATTACTTAATCTTGTACTCTCAGTTACATATACTATACCGTCATATTTTTGTTTGGTTTTGCAAAGAAAGTAATTGAACCTACTAACAAAAAACAATCTTGTGTTTAAAAACGTTACTGGAAAATATGACTTATACCAGGAACAAGTGAACTGATATCAAAGTATTCCGCTATTCTGCTTTGTTGCGATACTTATTTTATTTTCATACCGTGAAGTTATACTTCCCTTAAAAGCTTTTCTGAAGTATCCGGCAGCATACAGTAGTAAAAGTTATTTGAAATGGTAAATTGTTGGGGTTGCAGGTTCGAAACGAGCGCGGCATTCAGATTTAAAACATCTTATAGTTTTGATTTTGATATGATACGATCGATTGTGCTGTGCGCTATACATATGATATCTACGACCGCTCGCGCTTCAATATTTGTGCACGTGAAGAAATGCGTTGAGATGAGAGTCGTGTCATAAGGTGTCGCGCTAGGAATTGCTACAAGTCTTTCAAGGTTGTGTCATAACAAATTCCAAAATATGCTCCATGCTTCCAAATTATCTTTTATCTAAATCCGATCATCCGTTTTCGCGTGATAAGATTTATTCTTTCGTTAAAAAAAATATACTCGTATTGGTTTAACGTATTGGTTTAATCCCACTAGGATAAACCAATATATTTTTTTCATTTAAATATTTATCTTTCTCTTTATTTATTTTTCGTCTTAAGTTAGGTTATTTATAACATGAATATAAAAGTAAAATATAAAAACACTTACAAAACATCAAAAAAATACATATAAACACATTATAAAAAAACCTATCCTAGGGTGCCGCCGGCAGCGGGGCAGAGCCCAAGCTGCCGGTGGTCAGGGCCGCAGAGTGAGGAACCGATACATATTTATTATTATAACTGATTTTATTTCGCTTTTTCTCTTCTCTTTCTTTCCATAAAACCAAATAATCAATGCGACATAATACTATAAACACATCTAGGTATCTGACTCTGAAAGAAGTTCACATCGTAAAAAACCAATACGAAAATATACTCCATCAATCTTGTGTCGTTCCAGAAAAAAATACACACACAAAAATACCTGTGATTCGATTAGGCGCTCGTAAGACGTGACGTAAAAAGCTAGCTTTCTTTTAGCAGAATAAAAGTTTCCGTCGTTAAATTCTTTTACCACAGAACTTAGCGGATTTTTCCGACGAACGTAATGACTTACTTCAGCCGTCTTAATCACGCATTTGGTTGACGGCTCTAGAGAGGGCCCTAATTTCTTGTTACTATGTACAAACAACATTGAAATCCCTAAAGGACTGTAAGTAGTTATATCTTAAGTCGCCAGCGTAATAACGCCTTTAGATGTAAGGTAAAAATGAATCAAGTAATTGAACTAAGTTACCTATATTGAGATTTCTTTTACTATTAGCACGGTTTCTCTTAACTAACTATGACTATGACTAACTTGATATGTGTAATTAGAATTACTTATATAAATAGCCCTAAACACGACGTAAACAAAAGTTTTTTTATTATGCTAATATGTCAAATGCACATCCGAGGTTGGCGCTTCCACTTTTATTAACGCCGCTCCAATATTATTGCATCCAATACAAGGTACCTTTTGCCGTGGAACGTCACATATCTTTACTATTTCATATCTAGTGAATCTCTAATTCATTTCCCGAATCGCGCCGGCAGTTTGTTGTATATTCTCGACAAGGTGATCATCAACGATCTCTTTCGCTTTGTCGATACAATATTCTTAGATACAAAACTTTAAATTTTGTACAATATCTAACAGTGAAATCTGTAGATGTTTAGTTTAGATTGCGGGATTTAGTTGTTCTATCCACCTCGACCATCTCCGCAATCTAACTGCAATAAACGGGATACTGTTAACTGCAATAGCAGTTAAATCTTCTATCAGGTGCCTAGTAGATTGCAAAAATTAAAACGGTCCATAAAATAGTGCCTCCATCGTTAATTCAGGTTTATAAATACTTATGTTCGTTATGTCCCGACTTCCGAGCCAATACAGATAGCGAGCCCTCGGGACGTGTTGTTAATATGTCATGATTATCTTCACGGTTCATTAAGCTTAATACTCGCATAAAGTGTTTCCGTACAGTAATGGGCATGAAAAACGTCCAGCTTAACGAGGAAATAGATGCAACAAGAAGAGGCTTCAATTATTTTAGCTGATACATATTATGGTATGGTGGTGGGTGGGTATGTCCTTAAACTGCGTCCAGGACCCGGGTATGTCCTTAAACCACGTCCAAGACCACCGGTGGACGGGCAGCAGCGTCCCTCAAATTCGGTGTAAGTACTCGACTGCGATCGCCAACCCGCCTGCCAAGCGTGGCGATTATGGCATTCACCCCCCAAAAAAAGGGGGAGGCCTATGTTCAGCAGTGGACGTCTTATGGCTGAGATGATGATGATGATGATATTATGGTAAAAATATGTAGTATAACTGAATAATCATAATCATAATATTTTTATTCAAATTAGACTCTTGCAGAACACTTTTGAAAGTCAAAAATTGTAAAGAATCTTGTTCATCAACCTAGCGTTATCCCGGCTTAGTGCCTGGGTTCGCTTTCCTGCTCAACTTCTCTTCTTTCCACGAAGTGGTTGCCATGGTTGAAATCGGCCGGAAGGATCATCATCATCATCACTTTGCCTGGTCTTCGGCATCCGCAGGTGCGATATTTTTCTCTTCCATGTCCGCTGCCATGACGTCCAGCCAGCCCTTGTAAAAAAATCCTCCACAGCCGGACCACCTCGCCTGATTGCGCTCAGTTTTTGCAAGCTTTTATTTACTTTCATCTGTCCGTTGTCTGTCGGTCTGTAATCAAATCTTGCAAGTTAAATTTGATCCACTTCCCGGTTTCCGATTGAGCTGATTTTGCATGTATGTATAAAGCAGATGACAATGCAATATTATGGTACCATCGAGCTGATCTGATGATGGAGACAGGAGGTGGCCATAGGAACTATATGGTAAAACAACGCAACCTAGTTGTGTTAGGGGTTTTTTGAATTGTCTCGATGAGTATTAGTTGTCGGTCGTAAGAAAAGTACAGTCAGCGATAAAAGCTTGTACCAAAAATGAAATTTTTCCCAAAAACTTATTAATGGCAAAATGTACCTACTCCTAATGTACCTTATGTAACGTTCAATTTCCGGCGAGGTACATAGGTAAGGTACCTCGCCGGAAAAGGCCAAAAAGCCAGCACCATGCTGAGGTGTGGACCATTTCGTGACTTCGTTCATGTCTTGTTTATTTTTTGTTGTGTATTGTTTAGTGCTTATTAAATTTCGATTCCTACTGTCATTTCCAGCACAGGTACTATCAACCACCAACGCATGTTGCATTAGACTTAACTGCCTTACTAAACGGCTTTTAATTATTACGATAAGCTCCCGTTAATTAACTGAAGCTATAATTCACTAAAGGGTCCGGTGTTTATCATCACATTTTTAGATAATTCTGCGGTGTTATCTTCTTTCAAGAGGGTTATAACATGGTAATGGGAACGTTTTACGAGTTTCTGTGTTAATTATAAAGAATTAGGTGTTATTGCCTCTGTGACTTAAGGCAGATTTAAAGAAATTACCTACCGTTTCTATTTACTTATTTTTTACGTAGTTTTTTAATAAGTTAGATAACGTAAATTAAAGGATATTCCCAGATGTTAGTAACAACCACCAAGCTGTCTTTTTTATGTTTGAACTGTTAGGATCTATGTTGAAATTGGCATTAGCAATGGTCTGTAGTTGCCGAAAATAAGCCAGGCATATTTTTAAATACAAATTTTCGTGTTAATTTGTATATACTAAATATTCCAAATAAAATTTCATGAAATAAAATCTTTGGAATCAAATAAAATTTCTTATTTACGAAAAATGTGGAAATGTAGTCAAACAGTGTGCCGAAATAAACAAATAACACAAATTAAAATATTTTCATAGAAAGTAGGTTCTTCTTAGAGCAAACGCACACTGCATTTGAAAACTCAATCAATTTTATACCATTTGTCGGTAAACAATAAATATTTAACACAATTATATCGAATTTTCAAATTCAGATAATATGATACGCAATATGCAAGGCAAGCATGTGAACAGTATTGGACTGTTTTTTGTTTTTAATAAATTTGCCGCCAACTACCTATATGAAATCTATAGACTATATGAATTACATACTTATCTAAGTAACGGGGGATAGTATAACTTTTATGAAACTCTTAATTACTTATCCCAACTTGAAATATAATTTTAATATTAGGCACAGGTATACGACATGTTTTAGATCGATGCATCGCAACATCACCCTGTTTTAGTATTTTAGGGTACCTACCTAATTGTTGTCTAAAAGTCGCCAAATGCAATCTTGACCTGCTGCCAAACAGGACGGATATGATATTCGTTTTTGTCTACGTGACAGCGTGACAAAACGGTGTCTGTCACTTTCTATCCCGCGGAGTTAAAAGTGACAGTTATTTTATCACGTGGATAAACGAGGATGAAGCGATCCATCATAGCCCTCCAGGATACCTACCGATTTGTCAAGCAGGACATGTATGTATATCATTTTACTATACATTCCAGTGCCTTAGTGATCTAGAGGTGACAAGGTGGCATTCATTGAATTTGCGCCAGACAGAAGGTCAGAGAACTTCTCATGCAAATCCAAATAGCCCTTGGGAAAATTTATCGAGTGAGTCGGTCTTTCAGTTAGGTTAAATGAGTTTTATGTTCCAAAATATAGCTAAGCACCTAATATCAAAATTTGAAACCATGGCAATACTTTGTAAAGCTTAAATTTACAAACGTTTCAGTGTCAATGTTATGGTAACATTCCATTTCTAACCGCAGCTGCACTACCGGTACTGAACGCGTCGCTGTCATTGTCAATTTCCATAGTAAAATGAACAGTAATGCAGCTGTCGTTGGAAATGGACTGTCACCTTTAGAATCTGTGCGGAAACAGAAGAGTTGTAGAATGTATTGGATACATAAATTTCACGACCCTTCTCTTTCCGCGCGGACTCTACATATATTCCTAGCTACATTGATGACAATGATGACTGTCGCCTAAAATAGGGATGAATGTTACAATAATAAAAAATAGATATTTGCTTTTACACGAAATTTTTTTTCACAAAATTCACAATCATTCATTATTCATTTGTACGGCTCATTTACTAATGTTTCAATATTTATCTGGAAAAACAATAACTCTCATTGATATCTATTGTAGTTACGAAAAATACCTAGTAGGAGGTTGATAATAAATAATAATAATAAATATTATAGGACATTCTTACACAGATTGAGTAAGTCCACAGTAAGCTCAAGAAGGCTTGTGTTGATAGTGTTGATACCACGTAAACAAACCCTTATTTTTCGAGTGTAGTTATTTTTGGTAAGTTAGGGAGAAGTGATCATTCACATTTTTATCTCGACGGCTCAGCTTTCTTTCCGTGATATCTTTGAAGAGATTTTGGTTCAGAGTTATCGCCATTAGGAGTTTTACGGAGAAGACATATAAAAATGTTAAATAGCTTAGTTATAATTTTGGGTAACGTAAGTTAATTAAGAAAATCCATCATTACCGATCTTTTTATCAGACTTCTCTAGTACTTGTCCCTACATGTGGTAATACCTAATATCCAAATTTATAAATATTTATCATTCTGTTGCCTGTATGCGTTTGTCAGATTTACTTTAGTATTATCATTGATAAAATAGGAAATAAGGATGTAAGGCAGTATTTAATTAAGACTAGTCAAATATTGCTCAAAGTAATGTATTTATTATAGCGACAACTACAAGGTTTAGAATATGAAAAATGGTAGACATTATTTAAGTAATATATTTATATAAGCAGATTGTAAGTAAAAGTATATTGTAGATTTACGGAACAATTAATCGGCTTTATTATCACATAATTCACAAAAATATTATTTTATGCGTAATAAATATATTGGTGGCTTATAGTTAGTACTGGCTACCTTAACGTACACACTTGGCATAGTTTAAAATAGTAATAAAGATCGAGCAATAAGCCACATGATGTATTACACCGTAATCAGTTGGAATATACGTTACATAGCAACTATTAAAAACTCATCAAAGAGTTATATTCACATTAAAGATTGTAACGTACATACCATCAGACTATAACACAAAGAAAACATACAGAAATTTATAACAAGTCATAAAATCACAATTAAATAAAATTGACACTTAACTTCGTTCGTCGTCGTAGCTCTCCAACTGAGAAGTGACCCACAACTGTCAGACACCCGCTTATATTCGATTAGACTTCACCCCTTCTACCACTTCTTGGTGGGAATAACAAGTAAGATGTTTCCTGCACATCCGGTTATCATAATAATTAAATTCAACAAATGTATTTGCTGCATTTAGTTTAATTTATTATAGAATAATTAACGCAAACTAATACAAATTTAATATCATGGCTTATTATTATAAAATACTTTATTTACCTTACTGATGTTCTGACAGTTATGGTCAAGAAATATACATGGAGGGTAGTTGTGGTATTGAACAGCAGTTCTAACTTATTATTTCGATATAATACGTATGAGCTTAGCAAAAGTGAACCATCTCGTAAAAATGTAAGTGTGATCTTTGTTTTTATACTACGTATCTCACACGTTCGAATTAGCCCGTTACTCGTACATGAAATGATTCAGCTAGCTAGCTAGACCATAAGTATGAATAATGCTTCGGACTGAATCGAAAGTATGAACCTCATACGTAACTGGTGACCGAAGAGCTGGCAGCTTTTTCGCACAACGTATCAGCATTGCGATACAGCGAGGAAATGCCGCCAGCATCCTTGATACAGTCAGCGTCGTATAGTAGACAGCATCTAAAGTATTCAAATAGTTCGGTACGCCATACAAATAATATGGTGTACCGAACTATTTGAATACTTTGGATGCTACCTACTATATGACGCTGACTGTACAATGCCCCAAGAACCTATATGAAATTTATGTTAGTTTAACTTCATTCATTCATAATTATCTTGCATATAAATAAATGACTTTTCTCAAACATGCAATGAAATATTGATGTTATGTTCCTTATAATAGGCTGCGAAGTATGACGTTTCAGGTGCGGCTAGGACAAAAGGTCGTTAATGGAATTTCATACACATCTTGCAGGCCTAGGCCGGCAAAGTCCTCTTTTTTAATTTTCATTTCACAGATATTTGTGACACAGCATCGTGGCATTCATCCATTAAAAACAACTAGAGGCAGTATTTGCTTTATGGTTCGTAATGACACTCTGCCACTACGCCTATAAAAAAAAAAACAAAAAACAATGTTTGCTATAATTTGCAGTTTTATTTGTATAAAATCAACATGAACTTAATAAATAATACATTCTATAATTTTAAATTTAACTACACAAATAAAAACATTTAAAATATTTAATCTAAACGTTAGCGGTAAAAAGGTCTACTCAAACACGCGTAGTTATATTTTTTAAATTGTTATGGAGGTAAAGTTGAAAAATATTCATTCTGTTTTATTGGATTTATGGTGCGTTGTTGATTTTTTGACTTTAATATGAGTTCCGACGAAATAATGAAATTAATATTAATTGTAATCGTAGGTGTTGGAATTGGCAGCGTAAGCAGAATTGATTTTAAATAACTTGCTGCCTCTGCCGCCAAGTCAAAGACGAAGTATGCATATGGTTGCTTATGGCAATTTTATTATTTGAGAAACTAAGAAAAATGGCTTACAGTTTATTAGAAACAGTTTTGTGGCATATTTCAAAATGAATGTAACTACAAATTCGTCAACACTGTGGAAATTATACTTATTTACTCCATGCGTAAAGCAACGATGTATGTGAAACATGATATCAACATGAAAGACTATGTAAACTTATGTGACGAAAACGACAGTCAGACGGATACAAGGCGAAAAAATCAAAGATACATGAAAATATACGGGTAGTAAAAATACACGACTCGTGTAAAACATACGCGTGATAATGATATAGGTACGTGATGGTTATATTTTGGGTGTAGTTTACTTTTAGTTTTTTCTATAAATAAAACTTGGGTTTCGTGGATTTTTTATTTTATTTATTTCATTGCATGTTTGAGAAAAGCACTATACATACCTCGGCGGGAAATGGGGTTGCCCGCGCTCAGACCTATCCTCTATATGTCTTCGGCCGGCAACCCCTTTCGTCCCGGCCTCTGTAGTAATGTACTATTATACTATCTTCCCGCGTATTATGGATGGTTTTATCCATCTTTATCCACGTGGTAAAGTAACTGTCACTTTTTAACACAGTGGGATAGAAAGTGACGGACACCGTTTTATCACGCTGTCACGTTGACAAGAACAACCATCATATCCGTACTGGTTATACAATAATATCTATAAATGCTTTTGCAACACTTTCGAACCGAAAAAATTACAAACGACGAGTTTACTAAGCTCTTTATTATTATTTCAGCATTTTCATTTCGTTCTAAGCCACGTGGCTGTAGTGTCTCGTTTCAAATCGGTTTGAAAAAGGGTTGTAATTACGTTGGGCTCGGATTGTTTCTCTTTTGTGCCCGTTCTAATCTAACTGTGTAATTGTTTCAATAAAACAGAACGCCTGAAACGATTATTCTTTTAGCATGAAAAAAGTAAATTGTAAATGATTTAATAAAAAATTTACGATTTTATCTGTAACGAAAATAGGGTTCACGTAAAATATTTGATTCAATCGTATACTTTGTTATTTTTAGGGTTCCGTACCTCAAAAGGAAAAAACGGAATCCTTATAGGATCACTCGTGCGTCTGTCTGTCCGTCCGTCTGTCACAGCCAATTTGCTCCGAAACTACTGGACCAATTAAGTTGAAATTTCGTACACATATGTAAGTCTGTGACCCAAAAACGGATATGTAACGTCAACAAATGAATTTTAAACATAGGGGCTACTTTTGGGGGATAAACCATAAAATTGATAATCAAAGTTTTGCAAACTATGTCGTGTTACATATCAAACGAAAGAGCTCATTGTGAGAATCTCAAATATATTTTTTTTATAAATTTACGATAAAAATTTTAGAAGTTATTCAAGAAAATAGACAAAAAATGACCATTCCCCCCCTCTATCTCCGAATCTACTAAGTCTGAAATTCTGAAAAAAATACAAAAAATAGTCCTTTACCTAAAGATGACAGAAAAACTTATTAGAAATCTAGAGTCAAGCGTGAGTCGGATTTAAAAACAAAAATGCGGTTTAGGTTTTTTTAGGGACACAGCCGCAATACTTTAAGTGAAACATGATGTAGACAGCTATTGCGAAGGTCCTAGGCCGATATCCGCATAAGGCCGAAGACCCGAAGCGTCCCGAAGAGGCGTGCCTTTAGCTTCAAGCGTGAGTTGGACTGTAGATAAAAAAATGCGACTAGGCTGTATCTGGCACACAGCCGCAATGGTACTTGTAGTACTGATTGATTAGGTTACTAGGTATTGTCACGTGTTTTAAAAAGCACTATACAGGGTGGCCAAAAAATAAACTAAGTGTATTCCCGTTGCCGACGTGCAACCCCGAAATCGCGAAGAAAAATTTGGCTGTTTCATACGTTTTGGCTGGTCCGTTTTCTATGGGAGGATACATTTTTTTTCGCGATTTCGGGTCCCATAGTAAATGTTGCTCAGTAGGTATAATCCCAAAACCTCCCTGGCTACGGGAATGTGCGTATTTTTTGGCCACCTTGTAGGTATTATCTCTCTTCGGCCTTCGCTTTTAAAACACTTGCGGAAGTTGTAGGAAGCGCGACCCGTCGGACGCTCCGAGTTTTAAGCTCTACGCGGAGCCACAGAATAAATAATAGTACTAGGTACAGAAGACTCACTCTCTAACAAAACGCGTCTGTCACGATCAGCACAGATATGGCCGCTAGGTGGCGACAGCGCCACGCGCGGCTTATGGCAAACCCCAAAATTGGGGTCGAGCGGATCTACTTTTAGCTACCTGTAGCAAAGCGACGAAATCGCGGAGTGAGACACGCCTGGCGGAGCTCAGTCTTCAGTCTTCGCATTTAGACACTTGTACTATTGTTCGGCATTTAATTTCCTATCTAAGCTACTTTGCATATTTGCAGAGATATAAGCCACCACGCCAGAAAACTTCATATTACATGTGTTGAAAACTTCATTGACTCATTCGGGTTTTTCAAGACGTTTCACTTACGTCACGTTACACGTACAAAAAAAAATTGTTGAAAATTGTGTGATGTACGGAACCCTTGAAACGCGAGTCCGACTCGCACTTGATCAGTTTTTAAATACTAGGACGGTTGTAAGCAAGTTATAAGCGGATACCGTGGCATTTGGACACTTGCAACACTAATTGAAGTTATAAGAGGATTCCCTCCGTTAAAAGGCTAAAAAGACCAACGCACGCACTCATTGGCGATCCAGTGAATCCTTGAGAGCTCTGGAAAGTTTGGTTTTCTGAAGGTCAACATCATCCTCCTCGAGCTGTCCTGGCTTTTCCACGGCTAATGGGAGCCTAATCCCGGGTAAGGGTTAAACGGTTAAACCTGGAGTTACCATGTTACCAGTGTACACTTTGACACTGGTTTAACGGTTCAACGGGTTAATTAAGCCCGGGTTAATGGAATGGTGCAAGTGGCCTTAAGTAGTTTATTACGTAATGAAAGAAGTGTGCCTTAAGAACTTTTGACGTGATAACGTCTTATAAGCATGCACAAAAAAGTATCACGTTGTGGACCTATCTCCATGGTAACGTTGTGGCCAGATCTCCATGGTAACGTTGTGGCCAGATCTCCATGGTAACGCCACGTTTTCTTATGACTTTATCACGCAAAGTTATCGTCCGTAAACCGACTTAACAGACAACCATTTTTTAGTATGAAATTTGACGTTACTGACAAGGGTTTTGTAACTATTAAAAACGGTGTTGAATCACCAACTGAAAATTCAACATCTCGTTTCTCTTACCTTCATATTTTTAGTTGGAAATTCGTAACGGGCCACGTCGCACATTTTAATTATTTCCCCACTCGGCACCTCACAAGCTTCTTTTTTGCTAACTACTTCTTTTAGTACAGTCTGATCCAAAAAAATACGTACAAGAATTTGAGATGATTTGAAAATTATCTCAAATGAAAAAGGTCAAGGCATGTTCTTGTACGTATTGTATCAGTTTTATCAACTCAGTTTTATTGAAAACGATCGTAAATATCAATGTCAAGTACATATTTCGACTGGACACATAATGTTTGCAGTACATGGCTCGATTCATTTTGTTAGAAAATAACAGAAAATTAAAATGTTAATTTTAATTAATTTAAACTGTTTGGACTTAAATCACAGAATAAATAATAGTACTAGGTACAGAAGACTCGCTCTCTAACAAAAGGCGTCTGATACGATCAGCACAGATATGGCCGCTAGGTGGCGACAGCGCCACGCGCGGCTTATGGCTTTCCCTAAAATTGGGGTGGAACGGATGTACTCTTAGCTACCTGTAGCAAAGCGACGAAATCGCGGAGTGAGCCACGCCTGCTTAAATCCTGATTAGAGATGGGTAGGGGTGAGTAAATACTGAGTATTTACTCGATATTTACTCAAAGCACCCGATAAATACCCGTATTTACTCATTTAGGTGGGTAAAAACGATTGCTTATAAAATATTCAAAAAGTGAGATTTAAGAACAAAATTGTCTTTTATTGAAGAGTGCTAACGTGTATTAACAATATCTATAAAATAAAAAGCATATAGGATGCTTAATTTAGGAAAAAAAGGTAATTATTAGTGAGAGGCAAATTGTGATAATGCAAAGTTAACAATTTTGTTTTAAATAAGATGGTATTTACTTTAAAAATATGGTACTTAAATTCTATTGATGTTCTAGATAACTGCATGTCGCGCAAAATGTGCGTGTTTACGGGGCACTTACGACCTTTTATTAAGGGTTTTTTAAAGAAAACTCAAAAATGGCTCAACCGATGATGTTCAAAATATTGTTTTTTGTACTCTATTATACGGCTAATCTCCCGATATGTTTTCATATTTTTTCTGAACTTTGGTTCTAAAGTTATTGAGAGATAAACATTATTTTGGCCTTTCGAAACGGTTTTTTTTCCAAAATATTCAATTTATCCAAAAATGTTCTTAGATACATTCCAGTTATTTTTAAAGACCGATTTAATGATGTGCAACACGTTGGTGGTTTCTGAATTTTTTTTTTGCGACAATTAGTTACATGTATGGAGTGCCCCTCTTAAAAATACATTTCTTACAATTTTGAGTACTTAATCCAGTAGCGGCTTACAAAATACACCTATAATTCAAATTTATATGCCCCTTTCAGCACTCTAAATAGTTTATACCCACCAATTTGGGTATAAACGAGTAAATACGGGTATATTGAGTAAATACTGAGTATTTACTCGGTATTTACCCGTGAGTATTTACTCACTACCCATCCTGATTAGTTAAAAGGTATATGTTTTAAATTTGCTTTTATTAGGGACCACACCGTGTGTACATCATACTAGCAGAAACTTAAGTCACGTAAGTAGAAGCGAGTGCATCATGAAATATTGAGTTTTTTAACACTTCGTTTCGACTATCTGAGATGATTGTCGTTCAGAATAACATAAACTCATTCCACAGTCAATGTTTGCGGAATGAAATCCTTTTGAAAACGAGCCCTGCGTGATCACCAGGGGTCGGACAAAAAGTGCGGATGACGTAAAAATGACGTAATCTTGCACACAGGATGATGTTTGAGTTTGTATTTAAACTTCCGTGTGACATGTAGTAACAAAGTAGTATTAATGAAGTAACAAAATAATCGTAAATAAATCCATGGAATTGATAATACAGGTGGTAGGGTGATGTAGTGAATAAAATAAATTTCACGAATAAATGTCTTTTAATATTGCTTACCTTCGTTGGTATATCTTGATTACAGCAAGAGCAGTATACGTGTTTGTCACGTACCTCCAAAAACGGAAAATTACCACAATATTCGAGTAAAGATGACATTTTAGAGCGTTTTCTTATACATTAGTAAATATAAATTTTAGCTAAATATAATCGTGAAGATACAATAGCTAAACAATAACGAAGTCAATTTATTGTTCATCTGATTGACAATGTGTCAGTCAAAAACGTACTTACTCATTTCAAGTGGCGATATCGTTTAATAAAGAGGTTGATAAATGATAAGTGATAATTGTTTATGAAAATCAAAAATACTATTTGAAATCATCCTATAAGTGGTTTGACGTCATCCGCACTTTTTGTACGACCCCTGGTGATCACTATAGTCAATACAATCGAGTGTGAATTGAAAACTGACGGAGGGTAGTATTTTTGTGAGTATTTTGGCTACCTACTAATTAGTCAGATACCAGAGGTTTACCTTAAAATTTAAGAAAATATACAAGCGTAGCGAAAACTTCAAAATTATGTTTTGATTTGGCTTCAACTGTACTTCTAGGAAATTTTTGCTACTACAATTAAGCACGCGTAAAATGTTGGTTTCCGGGCCCGGAGCCGGTCTGCGTGCTAATGTTGTTTGTTTGCTTGCCGGCCGTTAATTAACTCCGAGCGGAAGCCGTCCAAATAGTCCCCGCAAACTAATTTTGGAACGTTAGAACAGAGGACAAAACTCTTTGTTTTCCTATTTCCTTTATATTTATTGGTACAAAGCTGGCAACATACACGTGTTGATAATTGGCGTAGCCAACATACCAATCGTTACATTCATTCTTTTACAATTATGGCTTCAGTCCAGTGATACCATTTCGCCAGTATCAAGGTATTAGGGGCAAGGTAATACGACTAAAATTGTACGGTTAGTACAAGACAGTGTACGGTGGTTGTATTAGCTCTTGTAAAACGATAGCTGGACTATACAAGTTGCACGTGTACTACCGGCCGTTGGCTCCGAAATGGTGGATAAACACGTTTCAAGATTAAGGATGACTCACATTAGACCGGGCCGTGTCCGAGCCGGTGCTTCCGGGGCTTAATTTCTATGACATGACAGGTGATCACGTGATTCTTTCCAGAGAAAACGATGCGCTGGAAGCTCCGGCCTGGATACGGCCCGGTCTAACGTGAGTCATCCTTTATTCTCCACTCACTGCACGCTACCACATTAGTTTACTGTTTATTAAGCTATCGATAGAGCAAAAAACAAAGGAATTAATCCCGACGTCACTCTGAAGATGGCGCTCGAACCGGAAGCGCCAATCGTTAACGCTCCGTAGCGAATGAAACTCAACTGTCACTGTCGCACTAATAAGGAAAGGTGATAGAGCGACGACTATTGACTACGCTACGCCACGGAGCGTTAATGATTGGCTCGTTGGCTAAGCACCATTAGATAGGAAAGTTCTAAAGTGTTCTCGAATGACGCAGCGTGGGAGGACCAACAAGAAGATTCCTTATGATATAAACTAATTTTAGGTTTAGCTTTTTTTACAAATTTGTAATAATACTACCCCTTTGTGTCGTATGTGTATTATTATACACATACGACACAAAGGGGTAGAATAGAATATAAAATTTCGAGCTTCGAATCTTTTTGAGCGATGGGGCCATACCTTTGTCCTGCTGTCGAGTAGATGGCGATACTTTTTGATATTTAACAAATTTAACACACACGTATCTAATAAGGATCAACGTCAAATGGCGTTCTAAAAGTTTTAATCATTTGTATCGAAATATGGCAGTAAATATACTGATGACTACATGACAATAAAAAAAGGAAAATTTTATTTTTGAAATCTGGCAATTACATGATATATCAATTTTGTGAATCACACTAGGCTAAGCCTGTCCCGTGACTCCACGTTTACGCATTATGTAAGAGCGATTAAATATGTAGTAGTACATTAAATTTATATACCTAGTTACAGTTAATACATTAAAATTTTAACTTATATCTAGTGCAAATAATTATCAAGTTCGCTTTACTTATGAATATGAAGATAAGATGTCAGACATTCGTAATTTCAGAATTAAATAATACTCCTCTATTTCAAATTATCTTTGATATTACGTACGAAACGTGCGAGAATATTTGAAAACTTAACTCCTATCAGACGCAAATACACAACAGAAGTTTTAAGGTCTACGCATTGCTGAATTTCGTACTTTTTTATTGACTCTGCGCCGTGTTTCGTGGTTTCCCCTTTTTGTTTCGACAACCTGTTAGGATTTCGAGTACAAACTGCTGTTGACTTTTGTTTTGTACCATTAGCAGTGTTTGCTCTCGGGTGCCACAGAACTTTGTATGGTAATCGTTATCAGGCCGGCAGGTACGGGTCTTACACCTAATTAACCTTCTGAATAATCCCGAGCAGACGTAGCAATAGATACAGGTATTCTGTAATAAATTCCTAAAATACAGTTTCAGTTCTTTATATCGTAAGCTCTTGCAGCGATACAGTCTTCCGTAAAATAAATGTGTTAGTTAGGTGAGCAAATTTCTGTTGGCACCTGGATTACCTACAAAAAAATGGGGTAAATGATTAGGCGGCAACCCCAGACTCTTACGCTGAAGTTCGCAACGCAACTACGCCTAATTTTTGACACATCGCTCAACATAGGCCGTTCACTATAAATATTAGGTCCATTACTCACGTCACATGCTCCTATGACGTGCTATGAATTTATATAAGAGCCAACAGATGGCCCTGTTACGCTGATTTATGCGGCAGTTTTGTTTTTGTAAATAGAAAGCAAACAAAGGTTTATGGGGAGAAAGTTTATTTGAAGGGTTGGCTTAAGTTACTTGATTTGGGAGATAATAAATCAGCTCCTCTGAATAGGTACGTTTTCCGCCTATTTTGTATACAGTACTTTTTTAACTGGAGTGTGTTGAATTTAACACAACTGTTAATAAAATGAAATTAAAAAGTTTCAAATAAAAGAGTACAATAAGTAAATGACTACTCCGGTAAAAATATTTTACGTTTATAAAAACAGTAGCATTGAGAAGCAGAAGAGACTGCATCAGCGCTTACGAAAAACTTTCAATATTTTTTGTTCGGCAGTTTAATCAATTTTTCATACGTAGCCAGACACCCTTTCCCAATCTCATGTCTCCGTTGTGACTCTTCGAATACCCTTTCGCACGCTCCTCGACTAAAAATAGTTATTCCAGTTCGGAAACTAGATTCAATCGAGCGGTAAATCGATACTCCCAACTCTAGCCTGCCTCGATTAAAGACGACACACTGTCAGTGCTTGTGTCGAGTGATAATGAAAACAAGTGAAGATGCGACAACGATAAAATTATATCCCACTTTTTTAATTTATTTCATTGTTTATTATGTAATGTCTTCTTCCGGTGCGATCTACTGCCGAAGGTCGGCTATCATGAGGGCTATATGGACTTTAGACACAACCGCGTGGAATAATTATATTGTCAGGTATCATGAAACAGTAAACAAAAAAAAATAGAAACCAAAATATAAATATGTCATATACGAAGAAAAAATGACTTCAATCTTCAGTGCTCAGCGCTGGAATCTAAGCACCTGCCGCGATAGCCGCGGACGCTGGTTCGTTTCCAGCCCCAGCCATTCATATAACAATAATTTACATCAATCATGATATCATCAGATAGTCGCATTGTGTTGTGGCATGGCATGGCCGTTTCGACATATTTCAACACGTTCAGTACCGCGTAGTCAGCTACGAGCGTAGCCAATAACATTGAAAAATCCACATGCATCGGTGTCAGTGACACCGCTGTGCTGTCACCATTCTCGAAGCCTGTAATTTCGTAAAGACGGGCCTTTACGAAATAAATCAATGCGTTTAACTTAATAATTATTATTACGTGTAACACACTGATTTAAAACTTTCACGATTATTAAACATTATCAAACTGCACAACGGGACTTAAACCCCCCCTTTAAATACGCGATTAAGTCCCGTTGTGCAGTTTGATAATTTACGTGTAATTATAAAATCCGCAAAACTTCCCAGCACTATGTCAGAGTAAGTCAAAGGCTCGCAAATTAGCGTCACGTGTGCACGGCAATTCCGCTCCGTGTTATTTATCGGAGCACCCTGTAGATGAGGGACAGGTTATATATATAAGTATAAGTACGTTTAACGACGGGTTGGAATGGTAACCTAGCGGGGCTTAATGGATAGTGAACGGATTATCGAGGTTTAACAACTTCAAATTGAAATTGTCCTCGGGTTAGGTAATGGCGGTTGGTAATCTCACTAATCTCTAAGGGTTAGCTAGAATTATGGGCAAATACGCATCAGCTATGTTCGTAACGATACGATAGTTTGGTCCTGAAGAATCAATCAGGAGTACGGGTCGGTTTCGTAATGCTACGGTTAATTACTATAGTTTAGGCAAATAGATTAACGGCCAGGTACTAATAGTCTTAGTAATTTTGGTTTATAAAAAAATCTATTCATGTTTTTCTTGCTAACTTTATAGTAATAAAGTATATATCGAACAGACCGCTCCATAGAATGATTTATTGTGCTAATTATCATTAAGATGAACGGTCGGTTCGATGTATTAGTACCTACCTATGTATAAAGTTAGCAAGAAAAACATCAAATAATAACTAAGCGTAGTTTTTAGGGTTATGTACCAAACGGGACCCTATTACTAAGACTCCGCTGTCCGTCCGTCCGTCCGTTTGTCACCAGACACCGACCGTTCTGTCTCACGAACCGTTGACACAGAGACAGTTGAAATTTTCACAGATGATGTATTTCTGTTGCCGCTATAACAACAAATAATAAAAAGTACGGAACCCTCCGTGGGCGAGTCCGACCCGCACTTGTCCGGTTTTTTTTAATGTGGATTACATTATGTAGTCCTTAAAGTAGTTTACCGTTTTGTTTTTATTTGCAACAATTATTAATTAGAATGGATAAATCATTTATTTACATACAAAATAAATTGTGTACAGGGTACCACTTAATCATAATAATTTTAACTTTTCCGACACTACATTTGCAACCAATCCCATTTTACATTGGTCAAATAGTCAGGTGGTCTCAGTTAAGTCACGTTACATTGCTAGGGGTTGTCATAGAAACACCAGCCACAATTCCCCTGGCCGGCATTCGCCTCACCTACACAGGCTCCACAACACATAACAAAACATTTCTGCGGCCTTATTCTCAAACCTGCAATTAATGTACGATCAATTAAAACGACATTGAAAATGTGTCTGTTGCATGTACTTGTTTTCAATGCAATATGTCAGTGGTCGTCCTGAATACTGATAACAGTGATAACCTGCCGGCCTAGACAATATGTCAATCGCTTGCGCTTCGCCATCGAATCTTTTTGTGTCTATCACTTCCATATTAGTGTGACAGTGACAGTTGTGGTGTTTCGTTCGCGACGTAGCGTTAGAGTGACATTCCATTTCCAACTGCAGCTGCAATACTGTTCATTTTACTATGGAAACGCGTCGCTGTCATTGTCAATTTCCATAGTAAAATGAACAGTATTGCAGCTGCAGTTGGAAATGGAATGTCACTCTTATGGTAACATTCCATTTCTAATCGCAGCTGCACTACCGGTACTGAACGCGTCGCTGTCATTGTCAATTTCAATAGTAAAATGAAAAGTAGTGCAGCTGTCGTTGGAAATGGACTGTCACCTTTAGCGATTGGCATGTTGTCTATGGGGCGTGATCACCCTGCTATAAAGGCGCTGTCTGGTCTTTGTATCCAAATTTCAATTGCTTATCGTAAATAATTAATAAAATCGTATTTGGAACCTACAATGCTCTAGTGCAGAAACATGTCATTTTCTGCACACCTATTAGAACAACAATGACCCTCTTTCAGAGCATGAGAAATTAAAAATAAATACTTAAGGGATTAGGTACTTTACTCATTTCAACTTAGCCCTAAACTAAGCACAGCTTTAGAGTGACATTCCATTTCCAACTGCAGCTGCAATACTGTTCATTTTACTATGGAAATTGACAGTGACAGCGACGCGTTTCCATAGTAAAATGAACAGTATTGCAACTGCAGTTGGAAATGGAATGTCACTTTTATACTGCACTGCTTGTTATTTATTTCAGCAGCCAGACACATTTTAGATAGGTGGCACATTTTAGCTTTGGGCCCGATTCGGATTTTGAAATAGATATCTATTAGATATCTTTTAAACATCACCAAGATACGATAAAGATATGTTTAAGATCTAACCTGTCAAATTTGACATTTGCACGATTCTGGAGATACTCTTGAACGATTTCCACAGGATATTACTTAGAGATCCAATTCACATCTATAGATATCTTACTCTATCTAACGTAAAAGTGACATTGGTTGCCCGAATTGCGCAGCAAAAGAGAACTAGTTGATATCTAAACTATAACGTATCTAGAATGAATCTAGTACGTGTCGTCTCTTGTGAATATCTTGAAGTTCAAATACGACAGTTTGTCTGAATAAGGCCATTTCTACAAGTGATGCCTTAGCTAAAAGGAAAGCGGCAGAGCTACACCGATAACCGCATGAGCGATTCAAACATCGACCAATCATTACTGTTAAGCTCCTGGTGCCGTAAGTGCACTTTCTCGTATGGCTTCAGCTCGTCCCAGGGAGTGCACGTGCACGTAGCGCCTCGTTGGTATAAAAATGGAGCGGTCCGCATAGAATTGGACCTGGTGCGGCTATAAAGAGGGCTCAGCTTAGGGATGCCTCATTTAGTTTAAGGGTGCTTGCTCCGTGGACAGTTAAAACTATACACCGTTTTATAGAGACAGGACAAATGCTATTATAAACGTAAAACTTCTTATGAAATTATTACGTCTAAAATAACAGTTGCACAGTCTGTGCTATCAAAATCGCTGCAATGTTATCTTGTTCTATTACTATTATTAGGGGTTCTGTGGGCAGTTGAGGGCCACGTTGACCAAGCAGTGATCTATTGTGACGGCCTTTTAAGTTCATCACGAATGCCCGTTGAATCCAGGAATTTTCGGATTCTTTAGGTCGTAATGCTGTGTACCTCATCATAGGGTTGCAATACGTGGTCAAACTCTAGCAACTACTTAATTCACCGATCTATCATGTTATATCTAAGGGTTATAGGTAAGGTTAAATACATTTCATTGTGGTTTTTTTTTATTATACGAGAATAAAATAGTGTGGGACGGAACTAAAAATTTGTTGGTGTAAAAATCCATGATGCTTAAGTATATCTACATATACATTCTATACTTACATATAATACCCTCTGACTCTCCCCCATGATTTCTTAAATTTTTTCGACGTATCATGTAATTTATTATTGACTATTGACAGACTACAATTTTACTGCTGACGTCATCGCGATGTTTTACGTCAGGCAATAAAAAGAAAACGTAAATCGTAACGTAAACTAAACGTTAAACCGGTCTTTGATCCTTGACGACCCTATAAGCCGAATTGAGACGTTAAAAGCGGATTTTTACGAAGCGTGAGTGACAGCCCTAGCTAATGGCCGGTGAACGCAGGCCCACGTCTGGCTCGTTATGGCCGCGTCTGCCGGACTCGCTACGTGCTCCCTACTGCACGTACCACCATTTTGATACTCTACCTGTGTCTCCGGTTTGTTTTGATGACCCTATTGTGGCTTACACTGTAGGGGTGAGAGATTTTAAAGGCATATGAGACGTGAAGGGCGAGGGATCACATTAAGATGTACCGTAGTCTGGGGTCACTGCAAAAAAATAGATTGATGATAACGCTCCACTTTGTTGTAAATGCTTGATATAAACTATAATACGAAATCGACTGTACAGATAATGTTAGTATATGATCTAAATTACCTAGGTACAATGAGGTGCGAAATTGCATGGAGAAATTATGAATGAATTAATTGATAAAGTCGCCATGCATTTTTACGGCTTATGGTAGGCACAGGATTATTTACCAGTAAAACTGAACCTTCTTAAGTAGAAAAAATTATTAATTTTTTTTCCTCCAACGGTACCAAGTAGTATATTTTTCCTCTGTAACTTTCATGTAAAAGGATTTTACATAATTTATGCACGTGCAAATTTTGTGTACACGTGTAATGCAAAATAACAAGCTACATATACATTTAAGCTACATGTATATTTGATTACAGACGAAAGTCCATTGACGTATATCTCAGGACTTGCCTTACAGGCAATAAGAATTTGTGACATGAAGGGGGCCAGTACAGTGGTGTGAGGAGGCTACAACTCGATTAGTTGATGAGTTCGCATCACGCGCGCGATTGGTCGCTGCCGCTACTAGTTGCGTTAGTCTGCACGATTGGCTCGAATGCGTGAGTGATACCGCTGAACTAGTACCATTTTAGCCCGTAAGGCCCGTCCCGAAATATACGTCAATGCGAAAGTCGCTATCAGAATACCAAGTACAGACTAGTAAAGTAAATAAATTCTTAAGATTCACCTTCAGCATAATCTAAAGTCGTCTCTACACATTGTTTAGCTTGCCCGTTACTTCCATTAAAGTCTGCCTGAAGTTAGTACGTGGTACCAAATGTACCAACTCGTACAAACTTATCTAGTTTTACTTAGTGTAGATAAATAGTGGCTCCCAGGTATGCGAAGTTAAAATAAGTTAGCCGTTTGCTTTGACGATCTTCGTAGGCAGGGAAGATAGAAAATAATGGGTGCGTTTGCTGTTAATTGAAACAATTGATAATCAAAGGTTAAATACATAAAATGTCGATGGATCGATGGAACAACTTTAGCGCTACATTTTAACATACGTATTACGTAATAAGTATAAAGTTTTCCCCTGCTATGCATTATCATCATGTGTATGTTGTAGACTGTAGTAAGTACAGTCTACCTACTACTACCTATAACTACCTACTATACTAGATACTACTATCTGGACATAAATGTTTAGAAGTTTTGTTTTTATTTCAAAGTCAAAAAGTTTGTTCTCTAACTCTGAATGCCCAATATACCTACCCTATATAAAGATTGAATTGAAGGCCGTATAGATGTAGCCGTAAATACCGACAGTTCATTCCTTTAGTTTGATAACTTTGAACAGTCTATGTAGATACTAAATTCGTCCTGTTTCACAATATTTTGTAAGTAAACTTGTAGTTTAATATTATGGCTATATTTAACCTATTCATATTTGGAAAAGGTCAAGCAGCGAAGAATTTTCTACAAAGTTGTGGTCATGTTGTGGCACAAAAATTGGGTCGTGCGGGATGCGTAGGGTCCGTTCATTATGTCAAACAGGCCCGATTTTATCATGTGCCGGGATCTTTGAGCCAGACTTTCTTATTACATTGGCAACACTGACCTAGTTACTATAAATCAGCACTTTCTTCCGTTTCCGCAGGATATCCGGCTATCAGAACGAAGGCCGCCGGTAATCCCTGCTTGTATAGTATCCAATACAGTTACGTGGATACGGACTATATAGACTTGTAGGACATTTTTAGGAATCCTAGGAAATGTGAAAATATGAAATCTTAGAGTATTTGTTTTCCTTATTGACACTGGCCTTAATGTTCAAAGACGTTCAAAGGGTACAGCCAACAGAGTTTTTAAAAAATTTTAGCACTTTTACAAAATCATAATACGGTTGGCAAAAAATATTAATAGCAATAATAGCAATCTTGAGGCCCTTTTCTAGAAACTCCGTCGATTCGAAATCTTATTTCGGGACTTTCGCCATCGCTCGATAGACAAAAAAAACATAAACAGGTCTAAAACGCACCGGTTTTAAAATATGTTACAGTTTTTGCACCAGGTTTAAAAATAAGAAAAATGCTTCTAAAATTGCGCGATTTTTGATAGAGCTCATTGATTACTTTCATTCCTAACCTCGATAATTTCATCGACATTTTGTAAATCTGTTTATACACACTTGTATTTTAATTCGTTTTATTAAAAGGCTCAATTGTGTCTTTAAATTGTCAATTAATTATAAATAGGCATGATTTATTTAGATAATAATATAACATTCAGACACAATTGTATTATTATTTATAAATAAATGAAATGAAATGACACTTCCCTGAATAAGTCCAGTCTGAGCACTTTTGAATACAGTAAAGGCATTTTACTCCCTACTTAACTGCTGTCTTGCGCTAATTTAAAGCCTTTCATTACCACGTTTAATGGTGAAGAGCAAAAGTTTAATTTGAACTAACGGCAACGATGAAACCAAAATGGCCGCTCCCCGACTTACCAATTTTCTTCGCCAACGCCTGAACTTTACTTCCCACCAGCTCGGTCGATACAAATTTTGTAAATGTTTCCCTCAGGTACACTTACCTCCGTTGTTCATATGGCTGCAGATTAAAATTATAATAAAATGTTGTAGCATTACGAGAACGGAGGAAACTAAATTTACGATGCCCTGAATTTTTTGTCGGCTTTTTGTATGAGAAATAGTTGGAGGACTTGGAGGTTCTATTTTCAGAACGTTTTCCAACTTTAAATTTGACCTTTGACCAGAAAAAATTGGCCGAAGGTTACGTGGTTACAATATTTCTACTTTTGCGACAAATAACCACCTAAGGGAAAACTCTATCCTTAATAAATTCTTAAAAATGTATTAAGTATTTAAAACGTGAATGTTTTAAATACTTAATACATTTCTTACTTATAGGTATTGACTTATATTTATTTATAGACGGGTCTATCACGAATTTATTTTATTATTTTTATTTACCGACGTTTCGACATAGGTTTCACTGGTCGTGATCGCGTCTAACAAAAGTCCTAGCGAAATACACTTCATATAAATTTCATACACTTTTCATCGGGTGGTTGCTCAAATCTCTGTTTTGACATTTCTTAGAAATTTGTGCTAGAATTCCTGATGCACTCTTATAGCAAATAAACCAAATCGAATAAATATATGTAGTGTTGATATTCTAGTAACTGAATAATAGTAGCCAGTAGCCGTAATATAGACTGAGAAGTGATCGGATAAGTAGCAACTGGTTGATTGTGTAGATGTTTACGCGTTTTCTTGTTACTTCTCGGAGTTGCGTCAACCATGCACGGCCATGCATGGCAAAAGCCAATGAACAGGTGAACGGAGAGTGCGTTACCGCATTGCAGTTTCCGATACATCGCCATTGGGAATACGGGGCATTAAATCAGCTCGGACTTAACACGGTCGCCGTTAATGCGATGGGCATGCAAATGAAAGTTCAATCCTCATTCGGAGGCGATTTCGGGGACAATGGAAAACAAACACAAATGTGGGGTATTGTCTGTAATGACCGTTGATCGTGATGCTACATAAAAGCTTTGGTCAAAATATTATATCCACCTGTATTTTGAAGTCACTCCGTAGGTTCAATATATTTAATGCAACGCCTAAAAAATGTGATGTTCAGGTTGGTCATCTTGTAAGTTAAAATCAGACTCAGGTGTCGTCAGAAAGAGTTAAGAAAAATAGTAAGAAGTAAGTCAGTTTGCTGATTAAGAATTTTCATATTCTAGCTAAGATCTTCTAAAAAAAAATTAGTATATATGTAGGCAGTACTAGTACTGCCTACATAGATGCTAAAATTTTCCGAACAAGGCTCATGTTAGGGACACGAATGTGTGAGTCTAGCGAAATGATTCAAAATGTTTCGCTATCTAATATTGGAGGCTTGTCATAACCGTCTGAGTCGGTGACAAATTGCGTGGCCGGATAAAGCTGTAACCACACTGTCGCGGTTAAAACATTTTAATAGTATTTCACTTTACTTTTGTAAACATCAACATATGTGGAGAGTATTCTATTGATTCAGCGGTAAGGCAGCAGTATGATGAATGGTATGTATATATTTAGTAAAAATATGTGTGTATTGGTTCAACTTTGAAACTCTAGTAGTAGTATATTATTACCTATTGAGATTTATTTGTGCTGTAAATATCACAATACTTGTTTAAGTCTGTTGTTTGTCATATTTTCGTATCCTATGAGAATCTTAAGTCTTCAAGTGTTAATTAATTATTCTTAGGAATATGTTTTAGATTAAAGTTTTGTTTGTAATCATTAATCATTATTTTGAAGGTTTGGTTTGAAATATCATGGATGCAAAAACGAGAGAAGCGTTGGCCGTTGGTATTAACAAATTTAAAAAAATGAATAGGCTGTCATTCCGATGCCATAGGGATGGCCGATAGGATTACCTAAGATTTCAATCAAAAAAATGAACGGACTTACCATGAAGTAAACGCATGGTTAACTTGCTTCATATGATATGAGGTGATATAATTTATTTCTCTTTTAATATACACATGGTAAGTAGTTTGACACATTCATTCCTGGTAGTTTGATTTTAAATTACACATGGTAAATTATTTTCTTTTATTCATGGTAAAAAAAGGTAATATATATTATACAATGGTAGTCTGTTTTAAGTACGTACATCATATAAACCTATCAAAAATAACAATGAAAATAAATTACAATTGTATGTATATTGAAATTGAATTTATTTTGCAACATTCTGTATGTAATGTACCTAATCTAACTTAACATTTCAAACCAGTATTTAGGTTAAACGATTTCTTTACAACGTTGCAAAAAGTTAGGTCCATACGTGACAAACATACGTGGAAGGTAATCCTGGAATGGCGCAGGCCGGCACTTTATAGCTAAGCGCGGGGTCGTAACTTGAAATCAGACTCCTATACAATATGCATAGCATCCTCGCTTGAACAGATTTACTCTTCGATTTATGCTACCCTAGTCTCGCGCTAGAAGAAACCCCTAAGGATTTAAAAAACCGTCAGGTTACAGACGAGTGAATATAACGGCCAGTAAGCAAAAGAACCATTTTGTTCCTTAAATCGCAAGTTTTATAGGAAAAAAAGACTTTTTAACGATTCTCGCTTATAATTATCGTAAAAAACTAAATCATATCTCATTACACATAAACATTTTATTTCATTGTTTTCCACTTCGAGTACAGAACGCCACATTGCCGAGAAGAACCTTTATTCCACCCAGGGAAATATACCAACATTACAGTGATGACTCTTTCTTTAAATTTTAAATTCAAAGCCAACCTGAAGTCGCCAAATGGAAAATCCGACATACTACGATTCAGGATCCCATATTTATGCAAACTAAGAAGCTTTTCTGCCACCTACTGCGATGCAATATTGAAATATCGGAACTATGCGAGGCGGGAAGTTTTATTTTTCAGTGGAATTCGGCAATTTTAACGTACATTGGAAACAGATTTGCCATCTATGTTTCATACTTTTTTGTTAGCTTTCTACTCGCCGTGGCTTGTCGAATGCCAG
The DNA here is from genome assembly GCF_963556715.1 of Cydia fagiglandana. NCBI lineage: Eukaryota > Metazoa > Arthropoda > Insecta > Lepidoptera > Tortricidae > Cydia > Cydia fagiglandana. The sequence goes on along the minus strand of NC_085932.1, from coordinate 25,824,621 downwards.
CACAATTGTAGTGGGTTTTGTTTTTGACTTTTTGTTTCGAAATCACGTCTGTTGTTTATTTCAAAGGGAAATTCTGTTACAAGTCTATTGTTCAATAACAAAGTTCTGTGGAATGTTTGCTGCGACTGGCTGTGTTGATAAACTGCCGTTTATTTTTTAACTTCATCAAAAAAGCATATATTATTTAAATAATTTCCATTACAGAGCATGTGACTAACATTCAAAATCACCCGTTTTGACAATTGTGTACCTAAACGGATCATATGTTCCTATCACTTCTACAGAAACAGGCAATCCAGTTGGGAAAATTATCTACTTTTTTTTGTTTTTTTTATGACTTAAACCATAAATGAGACAAACTTTCGACAACTTATATTTAAATTATAGTTATATAGAACACCTCAGTCAGTAGGTACTTTCTTTATATTTTATGACAAAATCTACTAGTTATAGTGTTAATCAGAGTATTTACGCTGTAGAATCGTAGACTATAACGTAATTTACTAATATAATTGTTGCGAAAATATAATATACCTATTAGCAACAAACAAGTTAATTTTAGATAAGTAGTTAGTCCCATAACTTCCTAGTTTGAGAGACGCAAAAACGGTTAATTCGTTTCTAACGAGAGTTGGTAACGAGTATCATTTGCGCGGTTCAATAAACAAGATCTGGGAGAATGCTCCTTATTGCTACGAATGATAAACACGCCTAATTTTTGATCATTTACTTTAGCAGAGATAATAATATAGCCCGATATCCAGTCCATACAACATTTAAATCATAGCCTATGAACTTGTACTGTATGAACTGTATCACAAAAGTGCTTGCAGCTGGCGGGGACCACCTCCGGATGTATCCTCGAATTGTGCGCTCGGGGATGGTAACCGCCACGTGTATCCCTTGCTTTTAGATTATATTGTCTTAAAGGGCTTCGCATTATTGGCTTCGGCCCCACGCATCCCTCCCAAAAGTCCGGAACCCCATGGTCCCGAGATGTGGAAAGAACAAGCAAATAATAATATTTCTCTACGGAGAAGTGTTTACTTAAATAGAAGAAGATACACTGTGTCTGATATTATTATTATTTATTTATATAACCTTTATTGAAAGAAAACCTTACAGTACAAAAGGCGGACTTAATGTCATAAGGCATTCTCTACCAGTCAACCTTTAGAGAAAGCAGAAAGATTGTGGGCGGTGCTACTTTAACAATAACAACAAATACAAGTAATATAGGAAATAACAAACCATACATACATACATATAAATATACATGCTTATATTAATAATCGCCTCGTCGTCGAACGGCGTACGCCTGGGTGAGCTACGAACGAGATGCTCGAGGAAAGTACGAATTAAGCCGATTATAGTTTCTACAGGTTTCTACAGATATACCTAGGTTGCAGGTAATTTGCACTTGTACCGAATTGACAACCTTCACTTTTTTACTCGGGTAAAAATAATAAAATTACGTGAGATCTGCATATTTACCTAATTTTATTGAAACACACATAAATTGAAATCTTTAATATAGTAGAGAAAAGACTGAGTTGTATGTGTTCAAGGTAAGTTGGTACGTACCAACTTAAAATTAACATTTACTTACAACATTTTTGTTCTTTCTTAGAAATAAATTATAATATATATTCCACAAGTCACAGGTACAATAGTAAAGAATGCATGCAGTACAAAAACCCTAAGATGTACCAAAATGTATATTGGATTTGTTACGGCTACGTGATTTAGAGTTAAAGCTTATAAAAATGAAATGGGGTGTATAGTCTCCAAACCAATCTAGTGAAAACATTGGGCGTGAAATAAAGTGCGTGAATAAAAGTAAAATGGAACGCACACAAAATATAAAGATAAAGACATTGTTTTGAACCACTGTTCCGCAATATTTTAAAACTAAATGTATATGTTACCGTAAAAATCTGTTTTTAGTGAAAACGCGTTTTACCTAGTTAAAACTAGTTTTCAGTATCTAAACGAACACTGTACTACTCTTATTACTACTACAAATTTCAAGGGAAGTATTGTAACACTTATAGGGGTGCACCGGTAAATACACCAGGAGGGCTATGATGGTTATGTCACCATATCATTAATCATTTAATGCATGATATGACGACTATCTGATAAATGATATAATTCGGTAAAAAGTCGCGAGGATAACGTATAAGTGGCTAATGATAGCGTGATATGTTTTGAGGTTTATAAAAATCAATTTTGAACTCGATGACTTAAGGTGTATATTAAAGAAAAGATGGTTAAATCACATTCTACCACTTATCCACATATGTCATTGAGAGTTAAAACTTATCCATGATTTGAGCTTTTGAAAAATCAATTCTAAACAAGTTTACTTAAAGCGTATTTTAATTAATAGTTTGCGAGGATAACGTATATGTGACTAATGATAGCGTGACATGTTGTGAGGTTTTGAAAAATCATATTTATACTCGATGACTTAAGGTGTATTTTAAAGAAAAGATGGTTAAGGTGGTTCGCTTTTCATACAAAATTCAATCAAAGCTCATTAAGTAACTACACACTATTAGTACACAAATATTTCCGCATTTATCTTCTTTCGAATATTCGTTTGCGCGAAATTAACAGGAAAACAATGTTTCATACAGAAATCATGCAAAATTCATAGTTAACTTTTCATCAATTTTACGTATGTGTGTGTCACAAATGTCGTGTACAGATACATTTGCGACGTTGCCATACCATTTCCGACGTTGCCGGGCTGACCACGGCTCGAATTTGGAGTGCCGTCATGTTTAGTGCACGGACGTAGAGATTAACTGGATGGCGGACATTGGCCAAAAAGTGTGTCCACATGAGATAGTCAAGGTGGGCCGTTGTATCTCTTTCTAATTAGGGTGACCATACATACGTCTTTTGTATGTGGGATATTAGGATAACATTTAAATATATAGTTTGACCAGGATCTTTTCTTAATCGTGCATAGTTATATTAGTAATAGAAATCATACTGTCTTTTCGCCTAAAAAGGGATGGATATAGTTTTTTCTCTTCTGTAAAACGCTTCACACAACCTTAGGTACTTTTGTTCTAAATGGTGTGTTCACATTACGGCACCTATGCAATTAAAACTGCACGAGGCCATGCGCTTGGCGAGGAAGAGAACCCTATGGAGGAACCTGGTCTTCAACAGAAGGATATGATGTCACGATCCTCAGTATTGAGGGACCAAGTGAAGAAGAAAAGCTGTTACTAGTAGGCGTAGGTACTGGATCACGAACATGGTCGATCGTCAGGAAGGTGGTCCGCCGTAACGTCTGTCAAGAACACAGGTATGAGTGAGAGAGATAGAGAGACAAATATGCTGACAGAACCAGAGGGTCTACTGTGAACCATGTTCGACGTGTTGCCTCTCTGTCACACTTACGTACGAATTTACAAGTGCGACAAAGACGCAACGGGGTAGGCTCTCTGGACAGTGGAGGAATTACATACAGTCTTTGCCGCCTTAGGCCCCAAGCCCTACATAGCAAGCTCTAGCCGCCCCCCCCTTTCTCAGCACCCATCATATAGACTGCCGCCCAAAATATCTGGCCGCCCTAGGCCCGGGCCTACTCGGTCTTAGGGCAAATTCGTAATTGCCTGAGGGTCGCGTGGGTCCGCTACGCCCGCTTGCTATCGTTTTTAACTAGGATGCTTGTCACTGGACCATAGACATCGAAGTTTGCAAATAGCGAGCATCTTTCTCTGTTACTGTAATTACTCCTTTATAGGAGTAAAAGAGAAAGATGCCCGTAATTTGCGAACTTCGGTGTTCACGGTGCTAGGCCACCTGTGCGAAAAGAGAAGAGTCGTGAACGTGAAATGTAAAGAAATTAGTGATGTGCCGTTCTTAGTAAATTTTCCAAAGAGGGTAAATTCCCAGTAACGTTTCTGGTATCGTCCCAAAAGTCAGTAAATTACGATAAAGTTCTATTTTTCTTTTATTATCAATGTGTTTATTATTATTATAACAATGCATAAATGTGTCTGTAATGTTTAAGGACTTTGGATTTCAATTTTGGTAATTATTTATTCTGTATTGGCTCTCATTTCACCAATTTAAACATGCCGAAATAAATACATACCTATTTATATAAACTTACTTAAGTACCTAATAAAAATTGTGTAACACTGATTCTCATCGTGCCGACATCATAGTCACCCTAATGAGTTTGACAATGTTGTCTTGTATTTTTATCGCAAAATGTAATAATTGTGGCTTCCTGGTGAAACAATATTCCACAATTAGAAATTCTTTCACTCCCACAACCTTTAACGCAACATATTTTCACCATTTTTAGGAAATTTTGCATTCACGTGTTTTGATAACTTGTCATGACGATAGGGATACCAATTAACATTCAAAGTTTCTACAATGTCTACCACACCAACATTAATGTTTTTTTTGTTGTCCACATGCTTGGTTAAATCAGTTAATAATATTGACATCATACTTATTTACAAATTTCTTAAAAGATATCAAAACCTTACTCTGAATATAGCATTTAAATAATATAAGAAGTTATTTAATTTGAGTAGTATATTGATATAAATACTACCACAATGGTATATTTTTAACATTGGCAACACGTGCGAGTGAGACACCGCGACCCACCCTTGCTATCTCAAGTGGACCGTTTTTTCTAGTCTGGTACGAACGTCTTTCTAGCTCGGTGATAAAGTTCAATTTAGTATGGCAAAAAAAGTGACAGTGCAGTCCATCTTATAAGTCCATGGTTTAGTGCAATTTTGTTGACACTGATATTTGACAGGTAGTTAATTGACCTAAGCGAGAATTTCGTCAGCTTAGCTAAGAACTATCATGGCGTGTTATGCAAACAGTCGCTTTTTTGCTTGCAAACGGAAGATTCCCGGTTCGATCCCCAGTCATTGTATGCTGGAACATAACTTTTTGTATTTTTGTTACACCTAAATTTCGTATTGTTTTTTTATTTTTATTTAATTTTTCTTATTATCATAAATCGATTATTAAGTATGGGCTACACGTATTCTTTTATTTTTACAAAGATAATTAGAAATTATACTCTACCTAATCTCTCTGATTTTTACAATCAGGACATCCTCACTGCAATAAAAACCGGGCAAGTGCGAGTCGGACTCGCGCACGAAGGGTTCCGTGCCATAATGCAAAAAAAAAAAAAAAGCAAAAAAAAACGGTCACCCATCCAAGTACTGACCACTCCCGACGTTGCTTAACTTTGGTCAAAAATCGAGTTTGTTGTATGGGAGCCCCATTGAAATCTTTATTTTATTCTGTTTTTAGTATTTGTTGTTATAGCGGCAACAGAAATACATCATCTGTGAAAATTTCAACTGGTGACAGACGGACGGACGGACGGACGGACGGATAGCGAAGTCTTAGTAATAGGGTCCCGTTTTACCCTTTGGGTACGGAACCCTAAAAAGAAGTGTATAAAATTTCCTGTAGTTAAAAATAATGGATTTTGTCTATGAATGAAAAACACAATTATTACTATAGTTTGTTTTTTTTAGCATTAGAAATAAGGTAAACAATCTTGACGTGTCTTTTAATTGAAAAACACATTTTAAAAATAAGTTACGGCAAATATGTAACAATTATAAATCTAATACGATCATTTATATTCTTCTGCTTTCATAAGTAATCGTTTTTGATTTTTAAAAAACCTGATAACACTGAGTATGTGGGGGAAGCGCTGCTGGCCTAGCGGAAAGCAATTCGGAGGTCGCGGGTTCTAACCCCGGCTCGTACCAATGATTTTTCGAACTTTTGTACGAAATAGCATTTGATACCTATTTATACACCGATACCTATTTTTCGGTGAAAGAAAACAATGTGAGGGAACCGGACTAATCCAAATGAGTTTACTCTCTGGGTTGGAAGGTCAGGCCAGTTGCTTTCGTAAAAACTAGTGCGCATGCCAATTCTGGGATTAGTTGCCAAGCGGAGATTGAATATCTGGGAGACCGACCAAAGCTTACAAAACATAAAAACTCAAAAATGCGCGTTTTCTCATAGACCTAGCTAAGAGATCAAACCCCTTATAGCAAATTTCATCGAAATCGTTAGAGCCGTTTCTGATACCATCCAAATATATAAATAAATAATTATATATCTAATAATTGCTCGTTTAAAGGTAAGATAACACAAAGGAGAAACAAAAAGAAATTACCTACTCGCACCAGTCTTGAACCCCAAACCTCTTGCACGTATTTCCACGAACATACCGTTACGCTATTGCAACATACTTACGTTGTGTGAAATTGTCTACTACAAGGATCACGGAAACACTGTTTGCATGTGTGAGTAATAGTAGGAAAAAGCGTGACAGCAACACTCCGTCGAATTAAAAAGGTGGTTTTTGCACAATGAAGTATTCAATGTTTATTTTAATAGTTCAATATTTACTTAAAGAGTGCGCGAAACATACTTTTAAGTATACAAATACCAAGACCATTTCACAAAAAAATAAAATCTGAAATTTTGCAAAAGTGGTGCCATCTAGCGAGAGTTAAGTTTTGAGTAACCTAGGCGAACCACCTTAAACCGCATTCTACCACTTATCTAGATATGTCATTGACAGTTAAATTTATCCATAGTATGAGCTTTTAAAAAACAATTCTAAACAAGTTTACTTAAAGCGTATTTTAATGAATAGTTGGCTAAATGACATGCCGCACACACCACTTATGCACATGTGGCATTGATAGTTAAAAGTTATTGGATGGTTTAAGATTTTGAAATATAGATTCTAATTGAGTTTATATAAGGTTTTTTTTAAAGTGAATCTCTTATTCCATCGCCTCAAATTTAACCGTCTTTATCATGTCGCAAAATCTACTTTATTTCTAGTACTTAGAATTCATAGTCTTTGAAATATACATTATCGGACTAAAGTAGACTCGGCTACAATACTTAATTCACGATTGCTGATATTTGTTTGTAATGTCATACAAAATTTTAAGGACAGTAGTCGACCTTATTAACCTAAAATACGGTAATCTGTCAAAATCAAATAAATAATTCTGCCGTGCTTATTAAGAGCAGTAAGTAACTCATTTTGAAATCTCTTTCAATTGTAGAACATATTGTACAAGTACAAAGTATCCAATTGAATGACACTTCAAAATGAGTTAGAGTCGGACCAAGAAAAGTGTGCAGCGGATTTGATAGCCCACGCAGTGCAAGTGTTATTTATACGTCATAATTTCATAGAAGTTTGGCGTTTAAAATAACACTTGCACTGCGTGGGCTATCAAATCCGCTGCAGACTTTTCTTGGTCTGACTCTATTGCTCTTATTATAAGCACGGCCGAATTGTACAATCACCCACACTGTTAACTGCACATCGGTGGACTTTATGCCTTTTGAAATAAGGTCCACCGATGTACCTACAGTTAGGAATGTTGCAGTTTAGAAAAAGAAATCGTTTATTTGAAAATAAAACATAACCTATTCGCTGGGTGCGATATGACAGCGGACTTTGAAATGTCACATGGCTGGCTGTCATTACGAAGAGAACAAATAATTTCAATGAAATATTGTAATTTACATATATTCTATTCGAACATATGTAAATCTTCATTTCCCCTCTAAAATGGCATAAATGGCACAATCAATAAATTTCAGGTAGTACACACACACGGACTTTCTCACGGCTGACTTTACGAGAAGTAAAGAAATAAAAATCGAATAACGCATTTCATATAGGTAACTAAATATCTGGAAGACCGAGCTATGCTCGGAAAACATATAAAAACCTTGCTAGATCAATTTTTCGTCCCCACCACGGGTCCAACTAGTTGTGCCACGGGGAAGTAAAATAATCCATGGATCAACTGTCAGAATATTTTTTGTTTGTCATATATTATTATGACCCATGGTAGGTACAACTGAGGGGCAATTGTCCAACAAGTATTTGAACTGTCGCTATGTCCAACTGGTTGTACAACGGGTAACTAAAAGTATCCGTGGATCAACTGTCAGAATATTTTTTTAGTCAATCGTTCGAATGGTGGTCATGTTAGCCTCTCCGTCTATGTGAAACGTCCGTGTACAACAAAGGTTCCTGTAATAGTTTCGCCATGTCCTCTGTTCACTTGATACTAGGTATATATATGTATATGTTGGAGCGGCGAACTCTATCAATAATATTTTAGGAACATTCTTACTGAAAACATTTTTACCAGAGAATTCGTATGAGCAAGCTTGTCAGTTTAGAAAAGCTCGGTTCAGCGTCTACGCCCACCTACAATCTTAAACTACTAACAATAAAACTACTAAAAGTAATAACAGAATTGACAATCAATAACCAGGCGTTAGAGGTAATACTGGTATCTGAAATTTTTGATTTGATTTGATTTACTCCCACTGATTCGTTGAATTGAAGTGAAGAAATTAAAAACAAGGCCCATTATAGAGAAGAATTTATTGCATTTGAATTACTTAAACAAAACTACATTGCACCTCTGCAAAAACAAAGTCAACTTTTTGTGTGTAAGTACCTAAAACATGTGCTTATCTTAATTTTTCAACAGCATTCCCAACAGTAATATGTCCATCTATTAATTCTAATTGTACATGTCTAATGTAATCGTCCGTCAGCACATATTGTAACCTCCTTTTTACTCCTGTACGCTGCTTCCGCGGGGTTTTCTTTGACAAATTGCCTACCGTGCGTAGAGCATTTAACAGTCTTAATAAATTAACTGTGTTTTTGTTAACCATCTTGTTCAAAACGCCATGAAAAGATTCGGCCACATTATTCGTTCTATGGCGTTGTCCAAAAACGGATATAAACTTTTTTATTCTTTTGTTCAACCAAACACGATTGACGTATTTGATGAATTTGTCCATTTTCAAAAAATTACAAGCAACTAGCTCATTTTTGATGTGTTGCCAGGCCTCCGTAACATACTCAGCTGGAAGTAGTGGCAGTACGGCACACATGCCTACAATTCTTTTTTCGGGCTTAGACTTGTTATGCCCTAACTGCTTAGCGGTTTTCCAAATATTTTTAGAATAATGCATATAGCAACCTTTTATGTCAACGTTCGGGAAACCTTCTAAAAATGCGTTGATGGCTGCAGCTTCGTAGTCGCAATGATATTTTTTAACTTGCCATGCTGGAAGTGCTGACTTTATCATATTAATCATTTTTACATATGTGTCTTTCTTTTTATCAGTAAGTAAGGCATATATCAAAGGAACAACGTTTGTAGTTGCGTTGCCACTTCCAATGTCACCATGCAATGTAAATAATTGTACGAATGGACGCGGGCAACTTTTAAACGTCCCATCTCCGAAGTATTCATCAATATTTTGAATAATGTTTCGTGCTTCTGATGTGCAAAAAATGATAATTCGTTTGTCGCTATCCCAATAATCGTCCAGAATAAAATCCACATACTGGTCCGGTACGACCACTTCTTGTGCAGATGAGTAAACAGACTTTGTTACCCCCGTTGATTTATGTCTTGCGTTGTATAAAGAGTGTTTAACGTTTTCAAAGCTTGGTATGCTATCTAACAAATGATAACCTTTATCCATTAATTTTTCCTCGTGCTTTTTGTAGAGTTGCGGCATTGGAATATCGGTGCTGGACGCTTCATTTCGTAAATCTACAAGAGCCTCGGCTACTTCATTTTTTTCGTAATTAACTTGACACGAGTGCTCTTTTCCTTGTATTATTTTATTGTCCTGTAAAAAAATATCAGATAAATAGGTTACGTACATTTATAAATTTAGGTAAAAAATGTTCGAAATGTATTTTATTTACCAGTAATTATAAATTGTTAAGGTGACTTATAATATTTTGAACCGAACAGTTTATTGTATGTATTATTTCTTTAAAAATGCGAACAATGTCCGCAGTATACTCCTCATTAAAATTTCGAAAATTATGCGGAGCTTCAGACAACTCCTTCCAATTTCCCTCTCTTAAATGCGTAGGACACACCGTACACCTTGGAGGTACATAAAAATTGACTAGTTTATTATTAATAAATATCATAAAAATATTACTTTATTGGTACTGTACTGTACTCTCGAATCCCCGACAGAAGGCACTGGTCCCACCGGCGGCTACAAACTAGTGGGCGAGAGGCGAGTATAGTTTTGCTAGTAGACAGTGGTCCCACCGCCAGCTATCGGCGAGCTCGGCGGTCAACTAGTAAAATTCTGTACTAGAAGCAGTTGACAATCGGCGGGCGGCTGGTAAACAATTCTATGGAATTATCGCTTACGACAGCTATGAACTATAAAATTACAACTCTCTCTTTTATGTACACGGAAGCGATCATCTTTTGGTCGTTTCTTGGGCTAGAAAATAGCCGATAGCTCATAGCTTACTAGCTCGCGGTGGGACCAGTGCCGAAACTGACAATACAAACATACCTTAATGGCAACAGATCCCGTACATTTTTCTTTCTTGTATAAAGAGCAACGCCAATATGACCCGCGAGATTTTTCCTTTAAAGGTTTCACCCTATAAAACTGCCGTCCTTGAAATAGCAGAACACATCCGCCTTTTCTTTGAATTATTTTATAATCACAATCTTCCGCCATTGCTTACATTTATCCGTTTCCACAGTGAGTAAATAGATGCAAAATTTGTCACTTGTGTCAATTTGTAATTATCATCGGAAATATCAAACAAGGTTGCATTGCAATCAACTGCAGTTAAATGCAATAACAGATAACCTTTTTGCCTTTACGATAGGTGGTCCACGGATAAACGTACGTTTCCGTGGTACATCAGTTGGACGATAGGTACATATTTCTAGTACCTATTGGACTAACGATAAGTTTAGTGTACCATGGTCCAAACGATTGGACCACGGGTAAACTATCTTCCTCGTAGTACAATCGGGTAGTCTATGGACAAGTTTACTTCCCCGTGGCACAACCAGTTGGACATAGCAGTTGGACCACGGGTCGGGAGCGCTCGTATAAATAAATAAATATCCAAAAATTGCTCGTTTAAAGGTATTAGATAGATATGACTGTAGTGTCGTTTAATAATGCAGACTTTTCGTGTTTTTCCAAAAGGATAATAATAAGTTTTGGCTTAACATGTGCAAGATGTACCTAAAAGAAATCAAATATGAAGATCATAAGAGCCAAACCATTGAAGCTCGTGTACCTAATTCGTCAAGCTTCAGTGACAAACGTCCTTGATGTAAGCTGTTTTTTTCTTTTTTTGCAATCTTTGACGTAGTACATATAATATTATGATCCATTAATGTAATAGAAAGTAAAGAAATTATTTATTTTTTACAGATTGATTCTAGTCGTTATATTACGAGTGGAAAATGTGATTGTGTGTGCGTTAGGAGTAAACATATCGCGGCTCTGATGTACTACATCAACTACTAAGAAAACTTCCCAAAAACCAGTGAAGAGCAGCAATTGGGCAGACCTAGTGCCAGACAGTTCGCCAAAGAAAATAACTCAAAAGGGAAATACCTACTTTGAAGAAATGTATGCACCTGCAAAGAAAATTAGGTGTAATCCTTTGCCGTTACATGTTGGAATTGAAGGGAGAGTCAGCATTAAAGTTAATAATGGAAGCTGGTGCTTTATTTATTATTATTACTTTAAATACACAGATACGTAGGTAAACCTCGCTAGTAAAAAGTGACAGTTGGTCTGCCGAAAGTTTCTTTTTGGGCCACGGTGCGCGTTGCGATCGATTCGTGGTTCTCCGACCCAGCGAATAATATGTACATCTTATAGTAATAAGTAAAACTAAATGACTTAACAAATACAATATTACCTCCCACTCTGATTATACCCCGGACGTAATGTGCCAAAAATACTGGCGGCATTACCGTTCGCAGTCGCAGGATCGCAGTTCAAACCTAACCTGACCCACTTAACGGCGCATGCGGTGCGGTGTACGGGGGTTTGAGCGAAAGGGGTTTGGCATCATCATACCTATACCTACATTTTATAGTAGGTAATCATAGCGGTTTATTTAGTTTAGGTATCATAGTGGTTTTCCGGGTCCAGAACTGGGTCTTTGAGTCCGAGTCCGGGTCCGAGTCCCGGTCCGAGTCCGGGTCCGGGTCCGAGTTCGGGTCCGAGTCCGGGTCCGAGTTCGGGTGCGAGTCCAGGTCCGAGTCCGAGTCCGAGTCCGAGTCTGAGTCCAGGTCCGGATCCGAACCGGATCCGGGTACGAGTCCGGGTCCCAGTCCAAGTCAAAATCGAAATTTGAAATCACCAAACGTGTACTATGCGTCGTTGAAGAGTTCTGTTCTGATCATCATCAGCAGTTCCACTTCATCAAATGCGACAGTTTTTAATGTAAATGCTTGATTTTATGATGAAAATGCAGAAAATCCTATACGTATGCCTTTAAGATTTGAGGAGTTCCCTCGATTCCTTATGGATCCCCTCATCAGAACTCGAGCTTGACAGAAATGTGGCTTAAAAACTAAACTTGCTTAACAAACATAACGAAGAGGACAAATCGCCTAACGTGAACTATGCGTCGTTGATGAGTTCCGTTCTGATCATCATCAGCAGTTCCACTTCATCAAATGCGACAGTTTTTAATGAAAATGATTGATTTTCTGATGAAAATACAAAAATCTCTATACGCATGCCTTTAAAATTTGAGGAGTTCCCTCGATTCCTCATGGATCCCATCATCAGACACGAGCTTGACAAAAATGTGGCTTAAAAATTTAACTAGCTTAACAAACATAACGAAGAGGACAAATCGCCAAACGTGAACTATGCGTCGTTGAAGAGTTCCGTTCTGATCATCATCAGCAGTTCCACTTCATCAAATGTCAAGTTTTTGAATGTATATGCTTGATTTGTTGATAAAAACACAAAAATCACTATATGTATGCCTTTAAGATTTGAGGAGTTCCGTCGATTCCTCATGGATCCCATCATCAGAACTGGATTTTGACAAAAACGGGACCAATCTGTATGCATATACATACAAACAAAAAAAGAATTTTCAAAATCGGTCCAGTAATGACGGAGATATGGAGTAACAAACATAAAAAAAAATAAAAATAAAAAAAACAAAAAAAAACATACAACCGAATTGATAACCTCCTCCTTTGGGATTTGGAAGTCGGTTAAAAACAACTGCACAACAAACATTGTCAATAGGAACTGTCCCGCCCGCGCGGTGTAGGACCGGCGCTGGTGCAGAATTTAGTCAAAATTTGGTACGGAGATAGTTTGAGTCCCGGGAAAGGACAAAGGGTTGTTTTCATTCAAGAAATCACCCTTTAAGGGGGTGAAAAGGGGGGTTGAAGTTTGTATGGCGAATCAACAAAACGCAGATTGAATAAAATAATAGCTACTTACCTAAATTAATAATTCGACGCTGACGAAGTCGCGGGCAAAAGCTAGTATTATAAAGGCGAAAGTGTGTGTGTGTCTGTCTGTCTGTTACCTCTTCACGCTTAAGCCGCTGAATCGATTTAGTTGAAATTTGGTATAGAGATAGTTTGAGTCCCGGGGAAGGACATATATTAGGATAGTTTTTATGTCGGAAATTATCAAAGGAAGGAAGGAAAAAATCAAAGGGGGGTGGAATTGAAAGAGTTAATGAATTACCTAATAATTGAAGTAAGCAATGCGCGAATTAAATAATTGCTATTAGCATTATCCAGACGCTATACCTACTTTAGCTGCTGTCACTAATTCCACGCCGACGAAGTCGCGGGCAAAAGCTAGTATTATAAATGCGAAAGTGTGTCTGTCTGTCTGTCTGCCTGTTACCCCTTCACGCTTAAACCGCTGAACCGATTTAGTTGAAATTTGGTATAGGGGTAGTTTGACTCCCGGGGAAGGACATAGGATACTTTTTATCTCAGAACTCACCCCTTAAGGGGGCGAAAAGGGGGATGGAAGTTTGTATGGGCAATCAATAACCGCTGAACCGATTTAAATGAAATTTGGTATGGTGATAGTTTGAGTTGTGAGGAAGGATATAGAATAGTTTTTATCCCCGAAATCATCCCTTAAGGGTGTAAACAAGGGGTGGAAATTTGTATAGGGGTTCAATAATTTCTTGAAATGGGACTTGCCTTTTATCATTTGAAAGTTCGTAAGAAATAAAGAATGTTTATGTATTTGTGACCAATTTTATTAGCCATACCTACCTTTAAGGGTGAAAAAGAAATGACATGGGGGTGGAAGTTTGTATGGAGAATAAATAAAAAGCAACTTTTAACTTCTCCAACTTCTTTATCTTCCTAACCTTCTTCAACTTCTCCAACATATTCATCTTGTTGATCTTCAACTTCTTCAACTTAAACTTCTCCAACTTATTTAACTTCTTCAACTTCAAATTCTCCAACTTTTTCAAGTTTTTCAAATTCGACTTCTCCAACTTCTTCAACTTCAACTTCTCTAACTTCTTCAACTTCAACTATTCCTACTTCTTCTCCATGGTCTTACAGTCCAGTTGCTCTCAGGTCTCCATGGTCCAGTTCCTCTTTGGTAACTACCGTCAGCCAGTAGATGCAGTGATGTTAGAACCTAAAACAAAGAGTTCTAAGTTGGTATGTCGTTATTAAATAAGGTGACAATAATGATTTGAGGAATAGTGCAACATAATACGAGTATCTTTACTTTAAAATGTGCCGGCAATCCATCGCCATGTTGAGGCTTGAGGTCAGCGTCGAGTTTGGCACATTACAATTCTTTGCGCACTCTATATATGTGCCGAAACTCCTCGCTGGGCATATCAAATGGGTTGCATATATGTAGCCCTTAATGACCCGTCGTTGGAGTTCTCTATGCTATTTTTTTTCGATAGCAGCAGCTGCCAAGAAGAAATGATATTATTATCTTGCCATCCCTACAAATAATGTACGTATTGATAATGTTATATGTAAATTCAAATTTAATTCAAAGTTCAAATTGTATATATTATATTTAAGAAAAAAAACAGATACTTACCTACTGATATTTTAACTTCAAGAAATTGCATTTTTCACCACTTATATACCACAAGAGCACTTATGACTTATGAGTGAAGTGCAAAAAATTTGTACATGGTTAAGCACCTGTAATTAGTCCAAAGTTAATTGATTCCATTGTGTTACCACAGTTAAGCCATTTCTATTTAAGTTAGATGCATGAAAGTGTGTTAGCGAATGCTATAGACTTATATGTGTACGATTTAAGTCCAATAAAATACAAACAATACAATTTACATAGTTAATTTTCGTAACACAAATGAATCAATTAAGTTAAGACTAATCACAGCTTCTTAACTGCGCTTATCGTGACCCAGTGAGCACTACGATAAATTAATCAAAGGCCAGCCGTCAAAAATCGACTATATGTCTAATTATCCAACAATCGTAGCCATTTACCGTGTATAGTTGTCCAAGTGGACAAAACGGTATGAATGTTATAAAACTGTATAAAGCTAGACAAGTGGCATTTATATCATTTAACTTATCCACTTATCCACTAAGTTTAAGGTGGAAATGTAGACAAATGACATATTATCCAACGACCATGTTATGCAGTTAATCATTTAACGACTATCGCTGTCAAAAGTGGAAAAGACGACAAATCAATAAAAACTGGATAAAATGTCAGTTTTATCATCATTTATACAGCCATATCATTTATCCAGTCGACCATCATAGCCTTGCAGTACAAGTTTATTATTCAAGAAGGGGATAAAATACGACACGTATCGTAGGCCCTTTCTCTTAAGTTATTTCAAATTTGGAAAAATTAATAATCATTTCAGTTATTTGAGTGTTAGGAGTAATAAATGTTCAGTTAAAATGCTTAGGCCGTAAAAACGTTCGCTGTCGCTGTAGTCTCCGCAAAACCGATATTCGTAACTCGACCGCAAGCCGCAGCGATAGCAAAAAGCCAAAAGTCGATTAAACTCATTTAAACTATTCTAGCGAAAAAGAATTCAAAGTTGGCAGAAACAAAGAATTTGCAAAGTGAAATAAGTACCAAGCTTGTGGAGGAAGTTGCCCTGATTCAACTGACTGCAATAAGGTTGATAAGGAAACAAAACACATTTGTTTATTATTATAGTATATATGTTGATTATTACTTATTAGTGTACCAATAGGTACAGAATATTCTTGAATGCCTCTGTTTATAGTTTTAGGTTTCAATCTCTGACTGCTACACCTGCCTACAGTGTCATCTACTTAAATTTTATTACATTGCTCTTTTTTACGCGATTTAGTATTATTTTTGGATGATCTGATGTTTTTAATGCAATTAAATCTTTCTGTTTTGCCTAAAGTTTTACCGATAACTTCATAATGCCGTCTGACATTATATATTTATTCATGTAGGCCTAGCAACAAGCACTTATTAATGGTTATTTGTTATTACGCAAGATGTGTCCCAATTAAAACTAGTATTGACTTTGGCAGGTACATGAAACGCGAAAAATATTGTTTTTGTAAATAGTATTTATAAGGTAATATTAATGTTTTAAGTTCTAATAATATCTGGTACCACATTATTCGTACTGTTCATTACCCGTGATAAACATCAATGAATATTGAGTGACCATCTGTCATTTGCAATTATTCTAAACAGCAAAAATATGAGCCGCTTGCTCAACTCAAAGCAATCCTTGATCGGTATTCCGCGCACGAGTCCCGTAACTCGAGTCAGCATGAAAGCAATTAGCCCGGGAAATAGTTTTTCCTGCCCAAGAACTGATTCCACTCACGCGCCACCTTAGGGAAATAACAAAGTTTAGCCGTGCTTGTTATGGGAACTTGTATTAACCAGTTATTGCATGACATTATTACGTGTAGTATATATTATGTAGATTATTGCGGCGTATTGGCAAAGAACCGTAATACAACTGTCTAAAAGAAGCCGCGTCAAAAGAAGGCGGAAAATATTGATTCGAAAAGTTTTGATAATCTACTACTAACCACCCACATAAAGCACAGTTATTAAAATGATAATTACTCACTGTAGTAAAAATACTAAAACTTACCAATCGACTTAATATTTTTAAGAATATACGTCAATCTACGCGTCCAAAGTTAAAACGGCCGTTTTTATTTTAAGTTCCTTGATCGACGAAACCAGCAACATAAAAACTAGTTTGATGTATTCAAAAGGTACTTAAATACACAATACAGTACGTAGCGGCCCCCTTTTTTCAATATCTTTCGTTAAATTAAAATAATCACGATTATTTAGCTGTGGCACTAGTCTGCACATAGATGGGCTCTTAATTTATCATTAGCTTAATTTAGTAATGAGATTAAAGTCATACAAAATTAACAGAATCAGATGTCAACCCAAACAAACGATTAATTGGCGATAGGTTTACAGCCGTATTCGAACAATGAGATATGTCAAATACTAGATATTGAAACGATATGGATTAGATATGTCAGTGTCAAACAAGTGTCAAAAGTGACGCTTTTGTTTGAAGAAATGTCAACTTTGACGCTTGTTTGACACTAACATATCTAATCCATATCGTTTCAATATCTAGTATTTGACGTATCTCATTGTTCGAATACGGCTGTTAATCCACATGAATGACTTAATTTTAAACAGGGGGTTTCCTATCCCTGGCCCATGCCCATTTGGTAACTTGCTCTGGGAATTGGGCACAGCTCAGTGAACAACATCATTTCGGCATGACCCAATCAATTCTGGCGTTGACTGACCTACAAAAAGGTTCGTTACGGATAATATTAACTGCGATATTTTCACAGTGTGAATGAATCCGATAAGTTTGATTTATCCATTTTTGTGCTCTCTCATTGTAGTGAAACGAGCAATTATGAATTGTATATAAAAAAAACATTTTACTGCTTTTTATTTTGAGTTGACGATGATTATCTGTTATCTATAAAGGATGATTCACGCTAGACGCACGCCCGGGTTGTGGCGTCTGACATGTCATTTTCATGACGGCTGATCGGTGATCACGTGGTGCTTTCCATAGAAAACGAAGCACCGGAATCTCCGGCCCGGCCCCGGCCCGGTGTAACGATTGGCATTTAATGATATATCTACATAGTAAAGTCAATTTTAAGGCATAATAGGCACTGAATATCATTAAAAAAAACTTTTTTTAGCCGTCTGTTTGTTTCTACACAAATATTGTAAGTTAAATTTGACATAACTTTTGTGACAACGCAATATTCATCAAGCTATTTAAATTAAGACTAAGGGATATCAGGAACTCTGCAATAAATCAACATAAATTCATCGAGTATAGATCTTCATCATTTTCGATGACGACCACCCTAAATAAACATTATGGACGTTGTGTAAATAAATAAATAATAAAATAAAATTCTTTTATTTGCATACAATATGGTACAACAAGGTGATATTGGAAAGATTATCCTGTACAGTGACATATTTTGCTGGTTGAGCATGCAAATGTTAAGTTAAAGCTATACGCAGGTGGTATTAATTTATTACATTGTTTACTTACATTACAACTACAATTTCTACTTAATATTACTAGCTTTGGAGGAACTCGTTTAAAGAATAAAATCAGTGGCGGATTTGCCCTAAGGCCAAGTAGGCCCGGGCCTAGGGCGGCAAGTTTTTTGGGGGCGGCAAATTGTGACAAAATATTCGCTGATGATAACAAGAAATAACTCAAAATGTAGTCAATATGATGGGTGCTGAGAAAGGGGCGGCTACAGGGCCTGGGGCCTAGGGCGGCAAAGACTGCAAATCCGCCACTGAATAAAATACCTGTTTTTTGAGCCATGCCTGAGCTATCTAGCGTGAGCCCTTATGTGACTGGCCAGGCGGAACTTGGTCTTAAATGGGTAGGTACTCTATTGCACGCGTGACAATAAAGTTGGAGTAAGTCGTGTATGGAGTGTGAAAGTGTACTAAAAAAAGAAAGACACTTGTTCTGTTTTTCATTTATTGTCTACATTTTTATTTGTCTCCGGCTGCGCCATTTTCCTTCTTTGGGTTCGGAAAAAAATAAACCAACCCGGCAACACCTGCAATAATAGAATAAAATTACAGTTGGTTCACAAATGTTTTAGATTAAATGTAACAGCTTATATATTCAGCAGTGGTATGACAAGATAAACCAATATCCTATAGCCGCCCACAGGCCTATAAAAAGTTCTCCCGTTCCATTCGAATTTGAATCGTTATTTTGACAAATCAAAATTGCATTTGACTTGGCTATTTTTTACCTGTGGGTGGATAGAGGATAACGTAAAATGAATGACTGAACATTCAGTATTATATATAGCCGATTTAAGTACATACCTACATTGGTATAATTATAATTAACATTCATAATGAATTAGTACTAAAACCATATAAAATTAAAAAAAAAAGAACGATAAGTTAATTTTTTTAGTAGAATATTGAATTATTTTAAATTTTTGAAAGATCAATTTAATTAATAAAAATAATTTGTGAACATTTCAAGCAATACATAATAATGGATGTCTATTAAAATTCAGGACCCTCTGTAATTTAGGTCTAACTTCTGTATTTTTTTAATTTTATAGAAGTTTCAAAGACATCCCGCTTTAACACATTAAGTGACGGGAACCCGCTCTGTTCGTAGCCGCTTTCCACTACAAAGCGGGAAAACGCTAGAATCGGCTACACGTGTAGCGCTACGAAAACGTTGGCAGTGAATGTGTAAGGTTTGTATCGTTTCCCGTTCGCTAATGAAATGAAAATGAAGTGGTTTTATTTTCATCACAGGTTAAATATTATTTGTTATTGTGTAACTCAGAAAACTAGAGTTATTTAATGTGAAATCTAATGTGGTACCTACTTAAAAATTTACGATATTTTCTCGTAATTTACTTATCAGGGGTTGAAATTTATGTAGCAAGGTACTTTTTGAATATGAATATGTTAACCCCTTACTGCATGTAATAAAAAATATTTGTTGAAATTTGAACTTTAATAGCTGTCAATAGAGTTAAACATCATATTATTATAGTTAAACTTCGTATGCGGTAAGGGGTACAGAGTACTTACATAGTGTTATAATGGATAAAGTCATGAAGGGAAACATACAGCCTTCCTCTAACATCACAGGGAATAAAACGCTTCCCACTAGAGATCCTACTCTTCCCAGCATTATTATCAACGCCAACGCCAGTGCCCTGTGAACACAAAACAATATGAGACAATTAATCATGGCCCTAAAAGGTCAGTTTTATATTAGAGTAATTGTTTTGTTATGTATAGTTCGCGTCATCCACGATGACGCGCGGATTTGTCAAATCTAACCTTTAATAACATGACAATACGAGTCAAGGCACGCGTCTTCGTGAATGACACGATCTAAATATGCGATTCTAACCGATCCGCTGGAACCAAAAGGCATCTTACTACAGTCAAAAGAAGAAGCTTCTATAGTGATTCCGATGCATGTCTAGCTGCCGTATTCGAACTTCAAGATATTCACAAGAGATGACACGTACTAGATCCATTCTAGATACGTTATAGTTTAGATATCAACTAGTTCTCTTTAGCAGCGCAATTCGGGCAACCAATGTCACTTTTACGTTAGATAAAGTAAGATATCTATTAGATGTGAATAGGATCTCTAAGTCATACATATCCTGTGGAAATCGTTCAAGAGCATCTCCAGAATCGCGCAAATGTGAAATTTGACAGGTTAGATCTTAAACATATCGTTATCGTATCTTGGTGATGTCTAAAATATATCTAATAGATATCTATTTCAAAATCCGAATCGGGCCCTAGGGCTCATTTAGGCGGCGCGCGAACTCGTATGCGATTTTAGTTACATTGCAGGCTTTAAGGTTACATCCATTGCAGCCGACCGATTAAATACCGCAATGTAATGAAACTCGCAAGCGAGTTCTCGCGCCGTCTAAATGAGCCCTAATCTGGCTTATGCGTACCTCACAGTAGTAGGAACCGATCTCATAAGCACAGAATTTTGTAGACTCAATGCACATTGCATCAATGCGCACGCCGCAGCTAGCAGTATGCCAATTGATATTGAGGAGCTCGTCCAGTATAGTGCAGATGAGCACGTAGCACAGGCTATGAACAGCACGAACATTAGGAGCTTCTGGCCAATGAAATCCACCAGAACTGTGCTGATGAGGATTAGAGCCAGAGATAGAATTCCAAGAATTATCCCGTTGATGTACGTGTCAGCACCTGCGGGGTGCTGTGGAGAAAACGATGACAATTATTAATTTTTTAAATCTTAATAAATTAATTTATTACATGACCAAAAGAAAACCTTTAAAAAAATCCAATTTTTATGTAAGATATTCGCAACGCATGCTTCGTCGGGGGGCTATGCAAATCAGCAACATGCTTCACCAGTGATTATATATCCACCGCGGACTTCGTCATTTTCAAATAATAATTCAAGTTAAATAAAATAACCGCCACGAATCGTAATTCATAACTGGCTCAAATGTCACCATCACACTGGCGCCGTTACCGCGCTGAATGACCAATGAGATCTGATGGACCTGGGTCGAATCGGACCGAGGGTCGTAACCCCTGTATATATCACTAGCTGTTGCCCGCGACTTCGTCCGCGTGGAACTTTATCTTCAACATTTTACATCTTTAGTACCTATAATTTTCATATCCAAGCAATGTTGAAATTAAGTACTTTCCTTTTTTAGCAAATTGTATGAAGTTTTAAGTCCTGTGGATTTTGATGTTGGTTGCTGAAATTACTTTTCTTGTATTCTCATAATAGGTACCTATGCCCTTATACAAAGATTCAAGTTCCGCACTCACAAAATATCTGATCTCCATACAAACTTTCAACCTCTTTCTCACCACCTTGAGGGATGATTTTCTAAAATGCTTGAATTAGTTTTCATCTTTTTTATTTTAATACTTTTTTTTTTGCAAAAAGTTCAACTTCCTAGCTTAAAATCAAATTTACACCCCAAGACTTTCATCCCCTTCTTAACCCCCTTAGGGGTTGAATTTCCAAAAACGTTGCAATTACTTACTTTTTTGTAATCGGCTATTATGTCTTTCTAAGAAGTTTCAAAGCATTTGTAATGGATTCAAACTTTGAACCCCATTTTAACACTGTTAGGGGATGAATTTTACAAATCGCTGAAATCACTTTTATTGACTTCTAATAATATCCCCAAATACAAAGATTCAAATCACGCGCTCGATAAAATGTATGATATCCATATAAACTTTCGACCCCATTTTCACCACCATAGGGGATGAATTTTCAAAAACGCTGAAATTAGTTTTCTTGTATTTTAATTTAATACCTTTTTACAAAGTTTCAAGTTTCTAGCTTCAAATAAAATTTGCACCTGAAGACGAACTTTCATCCCCTTTTTAACCCCCTTAGAGGTTGAAATTCCAAAAACGTTGCAATTACTTTTTTTTGTAATCGGCTATTATGCCTTTCTAAGAATTTTCAAAGCATTAGTAATGGATTCAAAATTTGAAACCCATTTTAACCCTGTTAGGGGATGAATTTTACAAAACGCTGAAATTACTTTTCCTGTCTTCTAACAATATCCCCAAATACAAAGATTCAAGTCCCGCGCTCGAAAAAAATGTTGATATCTATACAAATTTTCAACCCCTTTTTCACCACCTTAGGGGATGAATTTTCAAAAATGCTGAAATTAGTTTTCTTGTATTTTAATAATATATCTTATAACGAAGTTTCAAATTCCTAGCTCAAAAGAAAACTTCAACCCCATACAAATTTTCATTCCCGTTTTAACCCTGTTAGGGGATGAATTTTACAAAACTCTGAAATTACTTTTATTATCTTCTAATAATATCCCCAAATACAAAGACTCAAGTCCCGCGCTCGAAAAAATGTTTGATATCCATACAAACTTTCAACCCCTTTTTCACCACCTTGGGAGATGACTTTTCTAAAACGCTGAAATTAGTTTTCTTGTATTTGAATTTGATACATTTTTACAAAGTTTCAAGTTCCTAGCTTAAAATAAAATTTGCAGCCGAAGACGAACTTTCATCCCCTTTTTAACCCCCTTAGGGGTTGAATTTCCAAAAACGTTGCAATCACTTTTTTTTGTAATCGGCTATTATGCCTTTCTAAGAAGTTTCAAAGCATTTGTAATGGATTAAAATTTTCAACCCCTTTTTAACCCTGTTAGGGGATGAATTTTACAAAACGCTGAAATTACTTTTCTAATAGTATCCCTAAATACAAAGATTCAAGTCCACCACTCGAAAAAATTTTTGATACCCATACAAACTTTCAACCCCTTTTTCACCACCTTAGGGGATGAATTTTCAAAAACGCTGAAATTACTTTTCTTGTATTTTAATAATATATCTTTTTACGAAGTGTCAAATTCCTAGCTTAAAAGAAAACTTTAACCCCATACAAACTTTCATCCCCTTTTTAACCCCCTTAGGGGTTGAATTTCTCAAAATCGCTTCTTATCTCTTGTACACTTTATAAATGCAATCTGGTGTGCAAATTTCAACTTTCTGGCTTTTGTAGTTTCGGCTCTGCGTTGATGAATCAGTCAGTCAGGACACTTGCATTTATATATATAGATTTATCTCTTCTTCTTCCTGGCGTTATCCCGGCATTTTGCCACGGCTCATGGGAGCCTGGGGTCCGCTTTATATATCATTTATATGATACCAAATATTATTTAAAGCGCAAGGCGGAAGGCGCAGCGCTGGTAGACCCCCCACAAGGTGGACTGACGACCTGGTAAAGGTCGTGGGAGTCCGCTGGATGCGGGTGACGCAAGACCGGTCATTGTGGCACTCTTTGGAGGAGGCCCATGTCCAGCAGTGGACGTCCTCTGGCTGATATGATGATGATGAATATTATTTAATAATGTACAATTTTACAAAAATCCACTTACAGGTACACAGATATCTGATATGCTATTGTTCGCCGCAGCCAGCGACACGTTGGTAGCCAGCTCGCTCGTGTAGCCGTCGATCATGACGCAGAAGCGGTCCGTTTCGCCGCCATGTTTGCTCTGGTGATTTTCTATAATTGTGGAAATTTGAGGGAACCAAAGCCTTAGCGCGGAATACCTGTACACGAAAAATTTTAGGTTTAAAAACTGAAGTCTTTAATAAATTTCGGGCTTAATTTTATGACACATTTTAAACTTACGCAAATAAATTTACAAATGTCGAGGTCGCAAATAACATAAGGATATAAATTAACGGTCTCATGAATAATTCCTTTGATTGAAATAGTGCGTTGGTCAGTTGTTTCTTTATGCTGATGTTTTCTGGAGTATAGTGCACACCAGAAGCGTTAAACGATGTTATCTGTAACGCGAATGAATATTTATTTTTATGGGTACAAGTAGGCAGACAGAAATAGAAGGCTTGATCGTTATTAGGATTTCGTCATTAACTCGTGCTCATTTTATATTTTTCCAATATTTTTGATTGTTTATATACTCTACGGGAGTAATCTATAAGACTCTAGTAAAATTCAGTGTTATAATAATATCTATTATATTGATTTATTATACATGTTGCTTAAATTCTGAAAGTTATCATTCAAAAGCAAAAATGTAGTACCTAAATAGGTACTGCTGAGTGCAGAACTAAATATTAGGTTTTCTTATGGGACTGCATAACTTGTCACCTTACAATTGTTAGGTATTTCATAAAACGAGTAAGAAGCGTAAAAATACTTACGGGAAAAGAGTCTTTTGGCTGCCCACTATTTTCGTGATATATTCTTTTGATGACTTCCAGAGCTTCTGACTCTTTGCCCAGTGTAAGAAGAAATTTGGGGCTTTCTGGCAAATTAATATAGAATAACATTGCTATCAAACTCGTGATCCCGGTTGAATAAAGATACATGTTCCATGGGTGGAATTCTGAAAGAAAAAAGATAAATGTGAGTACAAAATACACTTATTCTTTGAGATTTAGAGATTTTCAATTAACCACTCATTTTCGCCTTGGAAAAGTATGTCTATGTGTGTGTGCGTACGTGCCTGCTTACGAGAGTGCGTGCGAGCGTGCTCGCGTGCGTCCGTGCGTGTGTGTTTGTTTGTGTGACAAAATCATTGAATAAGTCTTACCAAGGTATCCTTCAATGATGATAAAGTTCCATGGTTTCGTTAGCATTCCCCAGGCTACTAATGCGCAAAGGATGAGCGATGAGGACATGAAAGAAGAGTACACCAATAATACTCTATCTCTTACGCCTTTGTGGGTGAATTCTGTCACCATGACGGCTGTTGCGCTGAATGTGAAGCTTAAACTAGAAGATTATAAAGAATAGTGAGAATCAGTCAGACACGAAGAAACAGAGGGCCCACCGCAAAAACAAAAATCGAAATTTGGTTTTTCCCAGTAGGCCCTCTGAGCTCTGAGAACACAAGGACGGACGTACGTACACCTGCAATAATGTTACTCTTCGAAGGCCGCAAAAATATGTGACATAATCTTATTTGTAGAGCCATCCATAACAACTTGTCACATATTTATGCAGCCCTCGAAGAGTGACATATGTCTCCTCTTCTTCCTGGCGTTATCCCGGCATTTTGCCACGGCTCATGGGAGCCTGGGGTCCGCTTGACAACTAATCCCATGATTTGACGTAGGCACTAGTTTTTACGAAAGCGACTGCCATCTGACCTTCCAACCCAGAGGGGAAACTAGGCCTTATTGGGATTAGTCCGGTTTCCTCACGATGTTTTCCTTCACCGAAAAGCGACTGGCAAATATCAAATGATAATTCGTACATAAGTTCCGAAAAACTCATTGGTACGAGCCGGGGTTTGAACCCGCGACCTCCGGATTGAAAGTCGCACGCTCTTACCGCTAGGCCACCAGCGCTCCGAAGAGTGACATATGTGACTGTACCAATTCAGAATTCTATAATTATTTTATCAAATTGTCTTACGTAAGTACAGTCATCAGCAATGGTATCTTACACAACTAGGGCCGCAGAAATATATGACGCGCTCTTATTGCGCTCCAAATAAGAACGTGTCACATATTTTTGCGGCCCTAGTTGTGTACGATACTATTGCTGATGACTGTACCTACAACGAGTGGTATTTGAAGTTCAGAAATTAGTCTTAATTTGATCTTACTTTAACATTCCTCGTAATGCATCTCGTGCACACCAATAGCTACTATAATGTTGCATACTTGCGTGAGTACACTTTCAACGTGTGCCCGGTTTTAGCTCTACTAACTCTGTATAGGTAATTTATTTATAGTATCTGTCTTTTATTTAAACAATTATTATGAATAAGTGGCTGTTAACGTCAAAACTAGAGATAAGCTAAACTATCATTACTTTTGCACCGTTATTGCGGTCATTAGTCTAAAGAGATATTTAGATAAAAGACGTAGTTATACCAAAACAGTAGAATCCTTTGGAAGCGATCTGATTTATAACTAATAAAGGTTTAGGCAGTAAATTTACAGTGGCTACTGGCTACATAATTTACTTTGAAAATCTGCTTCTATACACTCTATTCTCTTTGGCTGCATTTAAAATCTAGTAAATATCGCGTGTATCTTTACATCTTCTACTTAGTGCTGACTGATAGATGATACTGATACTTACTATTAGTCTATTGTAATATAGATTATCCACTATAGGTATATATCACAAATCAAGAAATGATAAAAATGCATGAATAGGTCAAATGTTTAAGTTTGAAGAATAAAATCGGTGCTTGGATTCTTTAGCACCAAGTCACAGCGATATACCGGGTGTGGCCTGTAATACGAGCAAAAAATGTGACTGTAGGCTGTACTCCTCATACTGACCAATATTTGTTCAGCAACTTTTAAAAATAACTTGTGGTTTGATTTTTAATACACTTTAAAGTTTATTCTAAGACGCCATGTATTGTGAATTTTGTTATGATTAAGGCATGACAAGCAACGTCAATCACAATGATATGGCGTGGCGATGGCGTCCATTGAAGATAATATTTATTTTGTATGAAAAATAAGGAGTATAATATTTCATAATTTTTAAAAGTTGCTGAACTAAAGTGTTACCGTTTGAGGAGTACAATCTATGTTTTAATTATTTGCTCGTGTTGTAACCACAGGTATATTAAAGCTACGACTAAATTACACTAAATTAGACGGTCAGTACTCACAATATGCCATCCAGAAGTTTCCCAAGTAATAACATCCAGTATGATTGACTCGTGCCCTCAAGAAGCGCGCATGCCAGAATCCCGGCGTGCCCCCAAACTAGGAACATCTTTCGTCCGAGCGCGTCAGTTACAAACCCGGTAAACGGCCCTGCCACCACTTGCCCTGGAAAGAGTAACACGTAAAAATAAAAGAAATACAAATCTCCTTTGTCTTAAGAGAATCCACAATTAGTAATATTTATTACGTAAGGAATCAAATATTTGAATCACAAAAACCCGCCCCGAAAAATCTCCTCCATGCGATCAAATTACGCTTTCAATTTAAAATGCCATTTTGAAATAACATAAAACTTGGAGTTAAAATTTAAAAGACGTATCTATGTTTAGTTTTTGTTGCTAATTTAATTTGTAAATACAAAGTGTAGCAAGGGAAGCGAGAAGAAATTTATGATAAAAACACAAATAAATTCCCTAACCGATGTTCGAACTTCAGACTTCCAGCTTCGTGGGCAGGGTCACTATTTAACAAAGCTAGGTGTCCGGTGTTTTAATTTTCATGAATAAAAAACGGAACATTTATGAATGCATGACATACTTACCAAAAAATGGCATGGCATTCAATAATCCCTTCTGCATTATACTCATATTGAGATCACATTCTGCACTGGAGAGGATGTAAGAAGATGTCGTGGTCACGCTCGTGTAGGAGAACACAGCCATGAGAGTCGCGAACATTAGTTTGTAGTTGAAATAGCCAAATTTGCTATACTCCAGGGCTTCTTCCAATATCTGCATGGGCGTTTTCGTGGCTTCATTGTCTGGAATTAAATATCATAAATATACCTACCACCATATCATAAATCACCTATCACACCACCACCACCATAAATCACCCATAAACCTATCAACCTATCATAAACCTAAACCTATATAAATGTACCTACAAGTCGTTTTTTTCAGCATTAGAAAGAACTTGCAAGAAGGTAAACGATCTTGACATGTGACATGTCTCTTAATTGAAAAACGCTTTTTATAAATCAAAAACTATTACTTATGAAAGCAGAAGAATATAAATGATCGTATTTGATTCATAATTGTTACATATTTGCCGTAACTTTTTATTTTTAAAATGTGTTTTTCAATTAAAAGACACATCAAGATTGTTTACCTTATTTCTAATGCTAAAAAAACGAACTATAGACTCACTCGCAGAATGAAAAGTCAAATTGTCTTGTAAAATAAGTCTTCCTACAATCCTTATTACTATTTTGTCAAGGGCCAAGTGTGTGTCGTGCTAAATCGCGTTGGTAAGGCAATGGAATGGTCTATTCGCATCTTGAAACCTACAAAAAAAAATGTAGGCTGTATCAGAGACGCAATGGTTTATGTAAACGTGTCGTGGGCAGCCATGGAGAAGACAGAAGTTGCGCGCTTCCTGTCAATTCCCTAAGTATCTATAATCTTAAATGCCAAGGCCGAGCTCCTCGTAAGTCCGAAAAGACGAAGCGGCCAGGAGAGGCGCCCCTACGCACGAGCTTTGGTATTTAGCTTGTTGCTCAAACACCGAACAATAGTACAAAATGTCTAAATGCGGAGGCTGAAGGCCAAGGTCTGCGTAGGGCCGAAGGCCTGGAGCGTCTGACAAATGACAAATGTATGCGTTTCCCGCAACTTCCCCAAGTACCTAAGTTATTGCGAAGCCAAAAGGCCGAGTTACGGAAGGTTAGCGATCAGACACAAAATAGCGGGTACAATTTTAGCTCTAAATGTCGATTCTAGCGCAAAATTAGCCCTATCTATACTTATTTCTTCATTGAATATTAAATCATAATATAAAACAACACGTATTACCTAAGACAATGCATGCAATCCCTTTAGCGCCTAGGTGCGATTATTGCACTGTTATGTCAGCTTCTAAGACTTCTGCAAAATCATAGGTAGTACTTAGTAGGTGGGTATTAGTTGTAATTTGGACCAAAGAAATGTATTAAGACATCTCTATTGGAGACAAAATCAGACCCTCAAATGAACACACATAATTACACACTAAATAGTAGGGTTTCAGTCATTATTGATAACCGTGTCTCTTAATTTTATTTTGTTGATAATTACCTAGTTTTGGTATCATTTTCATTTCATAGAAATATTTTATATTTGATTTATAGTTTCATTGCGCTAACGGGCCATGATTAACCATGTTCGTAAATGCTTTATTTTACCTACATTAAAGCCATATGTTATTATAGGTACAATATAAAATAGGTAATATATTATTACCTAATAATTTAACAGAAACACAACAAAATAAACCACAAAAAAAAAGGATTTGTAGGTTTTTTATAATTTATAATCCTCCGGTAGTGCAAAGTAGGCACATGTCACTCACCTTTAATCTCAATCTCATTGTCTCCTTTCATTATTTACCTATGTAATATATAACAACAATCACAAACTGAAGCACCAGTTACACTGAGTGAACAAACTTATTTTATTAAATCCTAGTTCTCCAAGTTCGCTTTTAACACTAAATATTATTTCACACATTACTTCTTTAGTAAACGGAAAAAGTGTCTTCCGTACAGGTCTCGTCGTGTAGTTTTGTATCATTTTATCATAACACCTTAATTACAATTAAATCATAAGTAAACACGGTTGTATGTTTCTACAGATATTGTTCCTGTGATAAGTATCGTTCGTCATAGATATACATATCTACTAATTAAATACTAGTTGGTTACCCTATTGTTAAAGATGTAACATTTTATTATTTAATATAATTCGTTTCGGTCATGGATATTATATTTTCATACATATATACCTAATATTTATATGGACATTATATACCTAGTATTTAAAACTACCTAAATATAAAATATGCTCATAATAATACCAAATCATATGACAGTTTTTTTTATATTAGTCTGCAACTCAAACAGATATACTACATATAAGTACTTAATGATAATCAAACATTTATAACATTATTTACCGATTTCAAAACTATTAACGTTAATAGGCGACGGTTTTAAAAATCAAACTTCTATGAAATTGGAATGTATAAATAACACGTGGGCTATCAAATCCGCTGCAGACTTTTTTGGTCCGACTCTAACACGTTGTCGTTATGACAGAAAATGTGTCTTCTTGAGAATCAGAGTATCACAGTGATAGGCACAAAATCAGGAGATAAAAGAAGTCTTTATGCACAGTCATGCTCTTTTACAAAAGTTGTACTTTCTTATTTGTCAAATATTAAACGGAATAAATATACCTCACTCAGAAATCTGAGCATAATTTATTAATATTTGATCTAATATGTGTATACATAAATTTTGAATAATTTTACGGTTTAGACTCACTTGTTAGGGTTCCGTACCCAAAGGGTAAAACGGGACCCTATTACTAAGACTTCGCTGTCCGTCCGTCCGTCCGTCCGTCCGTCTGTCTGTCACCAGGCTGTATCTCACGAACCGTGATAGCTAGACAGTTGAAATTTTCACAGATGTTGTATCAACAATTACCAAAAAGAGAATAAAATAAAGACTTAAATGGGGCTCCCATACAACAAACGTGATTTTTGAACAAAGTTAAGCAACGTCGGGCGTGATCAGTACTTGGATCGGTGACCGTTTTTTTTGCAATTTTTTTCCCTTTTTAATTTTGCATTATGGTACGGAACCCTTCGTGCGCGAGTCCGATTCGCACTTGCCCGGTTTTTTTTAGTCACTCGCGCGACATGTTTCGGAGAGGCTATTTAGGTCTCCTTTCTCAGCACTAACAGTGCGAGCAGCGTTTACGACGGCCGTGTATCTGTTAGTGCTTGAGAAATGAGACCTAGGGCCCGATTTGGATTTTGAAATAGACATATATTATATATCTTTTAGACATCACCAAGATACGATAACGATATGTTTAAGATCTAACCTGTCAAATTTGACATTTGCGCGATTCTGGAGATACTCTTGAACGATTTCCACAGGATATGACTTAGAGATCCAATTCATATCTAATAGATATCTTACTCTAACTAACGTAAATGTGACATTGGTTGCCCAAATTGCGCTGCAAAAGAGAACTAGTTGATATCTAAACTATCCCCAGAATCGCGCAAATGACAAATTTCACAGGTTAGATCTTAAACATATCATTATCGTATCTTGGTAATGTCTAAAAGATATCTAATAGATGTCTATTTCAAAATCCGAATCGGACCCATAGACTATTTCCTGGTGCTGCAATGCTGTTATATAACTATGCATGTATTTACAACCAGAATATGCTTACTGCCCGATTCGAACTTCAAGATACGTAAGTTAATAGATCTAGAGACGATATGGATTAGATATGCCAGTTTCAAATGTGACGTTTTTTCAAACAAAAACGTCACTTTTGACAGCTTTGTAACTTTCACCTGTAATCCATATCGTTTCTAAATCTATTAATTGACGTATATGAAAGTTCGAATCGGGCCGTTTTTAGATTTATTTAGTATTGTTATCTTTACGACCACTTTACAACGTTCTGTTACGCTAAACGAGTAACATACAGTATTTTTATCGGTTATTTACATTATTTACTTTTTAAAATAATGACTACTTTCGCTTATTAGGGTTCCGTACCTCAAAAGGAAAAAACGGAACCCTTATAGGATCACTTGTGCGTCTGTCTGTCTGTCTGTCTGTCCGTCTGTCACAGCCTGTTTTCTCCGAAACTACTGGACCAATTATGTTGAAATTTGGTACACATATGTAAGTCCGTGACCCAAAGACGGATATGTAACGTCAACAAATGAATTTTAAACATAGGGGCTACTTTTGGGGGGTAAACCATAGAATTAAAAATCAAAGTTTTGCAAACTATGTCGTGTTACATATCAAACGAAAGAGCTCATTGTGAGAATCTCAAATATATTTTTTTTTATAAATTTACGATAAAAATTCTAGAAGTTATTCAAGAAAATAGACAAAAAATTACCATTCCCCCCCCTCTATCTCCGAAACCACTAAGTCTAAAACTCTGAAAAAAATACACAAAATAGTCCTTTTCCTCAAGATGACAGGAAAACCTATTAGAAATCTAGAGTCAAGCGTGAGTCGGATTTAAGAACAAAAATGCGGTTTAGGTTTTTTAGGGACACAGCCGCAATGGTTTAAGTGAAACGTGATGTATTAGAGTTCTAGACAGCTATTGCGAAGGCCCTAGGTCGAAATATGCATAAGGCCGAAGACCCGAAGCGTCCCGAAGAGACGTGCCTTTAGCTTCAAGCGTGAGTCGGACTTAAGATAAAAAATGCGACTAAGCTGTATCTGGCACACAGCCGCAATGTTACTTGTAGTACTGATTGATTAGGTTACTAGATATTGTCACGTGTTTTAAAAAGCACTATACATGGTGGCCAAAAAATAAACTAAGTGTATTTCCGTTGCCGACGTGCAACCCCGAAATCGCTAAGAAAAATTTGGCTGTTTCATACGTTTTGACTGGTCCGTTTTCTATGGGAGGATACATTTCTTTTCGCGATTTCGGGTCCCATAGTAAATGTTGCTCAGTAGGTAGGTATAATCCCAATACCTCCCTGGTTACGGGAATGTACTTATTTTTTGGCCACCCTGTAGGTATTATCTCTCTTCGGCCTTCGCTTTTAAAACACTTGCGGAAGTTGTAGGAAGCGCGACCCATTGGACGCTCCGAGTTTCAGCCCTACGCGGAGCTCGGTCTTCAGTCTTCGCATTTAGACACTTGTACTATTGTTCGGCATTTAATTTCCTATCTAGAAGCTACTTTGCATATTTGCAGAGATATAAGCCACCACGCCAGAAAACTTCATGTTACATGTGTTGAAAACTTGATTGACTCATTCGGGTTTTTAAAGGCGTTTCACTCACGTCACGTTACACGTACAAAAATTTTTTTTGAAAATTGTGTGATGTACGGAACCCTTGAAACGCGAGTCAGACTCGCACTTGACCAGTTTTTGTTAGTAAAATTGATAGTGTCCCTACAACGTAGAACATGCGTAGGTAATTATAATATTAGGTCCATGATATACTCGTAGTTACAATATAATTAGTGTCTAGAATATTCTTAGTCTAAAATAAGATTATTTTACCAAAAAAAAAATAATGAGCACATGTTTTTATTTTTCATATCGGTGATAAGAAAACACGTGCTTATTTATTTTATGTTCTCAAACATATAAACAAACTAACTAGCAATTTACAGAAATTAGAGGTCACCTTTCAGTGCCTACTTTAGAGGACGAGTCCTCCCAAGAGGTTGAGATTGGGCAACTAAAAAAATAGGTCTTTATTTTAGACTATTCACTTATAGGTATACCAAACTAATTCAAATAAGGGCCGGACCTTTCCTTTTAAGTGGCTATGTGAACAAATTAAAAAGTAATTAGGTTTAGGGTACTAATGGTCAGTTAACTGCCGAATGGATATTATATGTATTAACGAGTTGAATCAATGTAAAAATAGTTTGGGTCACTCAATGTGTAACTAAAACAACTTTTTATATCATAGTTCTGAACCCAGCAATTAGCATAGGTAAGTACTTATATTATTTAGGTAAATATATAGTTTAACTTTCTTATTTTTGGTAAAGTATAAGTCAACTCTAGTGTAAGTTTTAATAAATTCACTTATTTAATTATTATTGCAATTGTACAATAATGATAAATTAATACTTTGATAAATAAATTGAATAAATATACATATGAGAGTATGGAAGAACTGAAGTTTGATATACCTACTTACATACTCGTACTTACAAAATACTCGAATCAGATTTCTTATTTATCTAAAACACAGTCATAATAAATCTTATTACACTGGTTTATTATGACTGTTCTGAAATGAAAAAATACTAAAATATTGCACTTATTTATAAATGAGAACTGTTCACTTAACCTTTCTTAGAATAATGTGTTAAATGTAATCTTAGTTATAATTTACCTGGCATCCTTTTATTCCATCCAAAATATTCACAGACAATCTTAAAAACGTCTTTGAACTATAAAAATACTATAACGTAATTATTTTTATCAATAGTAAAACAAGTTATTTCGTACAAATATATTTATGCACTGTTTATTTTATAATAACATACTTCCGCAGATTAATAACGAGCTTTAAACGGTTTGAACGATATAACAATATCAAAGCTGGGAGAGAACTGAAGATGCGTACGATTCGTAAACAATCTTGCGTGCATAGTTCCAATTGAGAATGTTCATTAATATAACGTATAATTGAAACGTTCTTGACATTGGTTCAAATATGATGGTTCTGCGTCCCTACAAACTATTAGTCCTAATTTATTTTTTTTAACGAAAAGAGTTTAAAAATAAATAAAAGTAAATAGTAATAGTAAACGTCTAGTATTAGCAGGGTCACCGAAACGTAGGATAACCCTGAGGTTTGAGATATTTTTAAAATTAGGAATATTTGTACGAGTTACGTCGTTACGAAAGCTCGCATTTGTCTTTTAAATTTGAAGCGGACTGGACTGGTAGGTACCTAAAGCAGGCCACTGACGAGCCTTCCAAATGGATGCCGTTACGATGGATTCATCCAAATGGACGGCATCCTAATATTAAACAATGTACGTTTTTGACATTCACGTACCGATTTTGGATTGCAGCCACGCAATTTGGACTGTTGGAAGGCTCGTGGCCACCTTTTGAAATTTAGTTCTCTTTCTTGACAATCTTTACTAACCAATTTCAACAATTTATCGTGTCAACTGGTGTAAACAAAACGATGTTATAAAGGAAATCCACCTGTCATCAAAATTTTGCGAATTAAGCAGCTTTCTCGCATCAATGTAGACTAACAGGGATTTACATGATTTTGCGTGTTACTGTCGAACCTATTAATCCTGTGTTGCGGACACCGTTTTGTGTCATGGAAACAAATCAAATTATTCACTCGAGAAAACTAGACCCATAGCTACTGCCATGACTAGGGTAGCCGAATGGTTGAGGCATCTGCCGCGAACGCAGAGGCACTGGTTCGATCCCAGCCCAGAGCGGCTACCGCGAAAACCGAAATTCGCAAATTGCGGGAATCTTTCTCTTTTACTCCAACGAAGGCGTAATTAGAGTGACAAAGAAAAATCCCCGCAATTTGCCAACTTCGATTTTCGCGGTAATAGTCCTGGACACAGGAGGCTCACTTTTTCGTATGTGACATCTATTTGCATTTAGACCATTGGACGTGTCGTTTGCTTTACCCCATCATGGTCGAGAATATGATGGAGTATGACCAGTGAAACCTGTGTCGAAACGTCGGTAGATAAAGGTACCTAATTGAATAAATTTCGCGTTAACCCCGTCTATAAATATGAGTTAATAAATGATGGAGTATGATCGCCACAAAAAAATGCACTGTACTACACTGTGCTGCGGTTGCCATGTCCTTGCCTCCGCGAAAGTTTGAGAAAAATATTATTTTTATTTTTCTGTATGCCTAATGTCACATATATGTGTGTTCCTAATGTCACAGGAACAGGCTCCGAAGGCGGAACGTGCCAAAACCAGTTGGACGACCCCAGAACCGCCTGCTCTGATGATGTATCTGTAATTAGTAGATATCCAACCGACTCACCATGTGATACTACCGTATTCGAACTTCAAGATATTCACAAGAAACGACACGTACTAGATCCATTCTAGATACGTTATAGTTTAGATACTAACTAGTTCTCTTTTGCATCGCAATTCGGGCAACCAATGTCACTTTTACGTTAGATAGAGTAAGATATCTATTAGATGTGAATTAGATCTCTAAGTCATATCCTGTGGAAATCGTTCAAGAGTATCTCCAGAATCGCGGAAATGTCAAATTTGACAGGTTTGATCTTAAACATATCGTTATGGTATCTTGTTGATGTCTAAAAGATGTCTAATAGATGTCTATTTCATAGTCCGAATCGGGCCCATAGACGTGCTTACAAACAGTTGCAATATCGTATAGTAACGAGTAAAAATATCGCCTACTAACAACTACCTACTCTAAATTGCAGCGACTGCAAAGAGCTAAAAGTCGATAAAACCAATTTAAATTATTCTAGTGACAAAAAAATCCAAATGGAAGAAATAAGTTAACTTAGTTCTACGGCAATTTATCTTTATGACTCTTTAGAAATCGGTGTAAACAATGATGAACTATATAATTAGTTCAACCTGATTGTTGTTTGATAGATAACTTTTTCCTCTTTAATTAAGATCTTGTTATTTGTTTGACTGCGAAAAACTAATTAATTAAATAAACATACTTACGTATTTTTTGCAACCTGCTCTTAATTAAAATATCTTGATAAATTACGGCAGTGTTTGTTCAGTATCACGTATAATTAAGAATCAAAAATTTATTTCAATTCGCGCATGAATATTTTTCATGAATAAAGTCAGCACCGTTGATTACTTTACATTGAAATCTGATTGGCATAGTGTTTGCCGACGAGGGGTAAAATTACCGTAGCTGGTGAATCAACAACTCGTTGATTAGCCAAATACTCGTCTAACTGGGCACGATTTTACATAGGACATACATACTCGTAAATCACAGTCTATTCGAGAAATGAATTAGAGATTTACTAGATATGAAATTGTAAAAATATGTGACGTTCCGCTACAAAAGGCACCATTTCCCCGGCTGAATATTGACTCCGGTTGAAGCGACAGCCACCATAAGGTACCTTTTTCCGTGGAACGTCACATATCTTTACTATTTCATATCTAGTGAATCTCTAAATCATTTCCCGAATCGCGCCGTTATAGGTAACAATACAGTCCATTGACGAAGCCGTCTAGACAGGGCAATTGTGCGGGGTGCGGGGGCAAGGGGTTAGTCGCGCGCACCCGAGCTGCATACATCGCCGTTGTTAGTAGCTCGGTACTATGTAGTACCGAGCTAGCGTGTCTATAGTAAGTCAAGTGTAAGTCTTGGGCAGTTGTTTAAAATTCTGTGACAACCATACACTACTACCCATCCACTACTGTTCTTGTGCGGTGTCGGCATTTACGCAAACATCAAAGGCGTCGGTCCACTGTTACTATTTACACTGTGCCTAAATAGTTTTTTTTTACTCTGCGGATTTAGGCTACACTGTACATTTATGCAATCGCATACAAGTAAATACATAGTTATAGAGATAATCATCAGGTTTTCTTAGTGTAGGGCCTACACTGTAGGCAAAACCAGTCCCAGGTAATATGATAATGTTTTTAATAGATTCATGTAATTTAAGGTTTATTTTAAGAACATCACGCGTCACGCGTTTTTGTATTGGATTAAGTATAACTAGTTTTATTTATTTGAATACTACCATTCATTGACAGTACCATTTTCGGTATTTACGTAAGTAAGTATTAAAAAATGAGGCAGTCTTGCGTCATTTAAGGGGCCCACTGATTAACAGTCCACCGGACGGTATCGGCTTGTCAGTTGTTCGGAACTGTCAATATTTTGTTCTAACTGACAGGCCGATACCGTCCGACGGACTGTTAATCAGTGGGCCCCTTAAGAAAATGGTTTCTGAGAGAGGATGGATAGCCCAGAAGCACTAACCACGGTGCATAAAAAGAGAATACGAAAAAGACTGAGAGTAGGTAATTATGATATGTGTACCACATTTAAAACTCACAGTTTTTCAGCAGTCACTGCATTTATATGGCATTTGCAATATAAATATCGAGAATTAAA
Organism: Cydia fagiglandana; assembly: GCF_963556715.1. NCBI lineage: Eukaryota > Metazoa > Arthropoda > Insecta > Lepidoptera > Tortricidae > Cydia > Cydia fagiglandana. Next base: position 25,786,793 of record NC_085932.1, on the reverse strand, counting down.
TAAAACAAATAAAAACAAGGTAAATACCTATTCTTCTTAGTACAGTCGCCATTACATAAATAGTTCAGATATCGGATTTTTGTAAACATCTTGGCCGCTGCGAAATATCTGATACCGACTGTAGCTTGTTAAAATGTTTTTATATTTAATATTTTCACGTTATCCACATGACCATGTTAGCTAGAAATAAAAAAAAAAGTTTAGTTAGGTACAATAGTTTCTACCACTACATTCAATAACACTAGATAGATACACGAAAACATGAAACTAACAAGACAGAATAGAAGGCTTGAAAGGGTTCTGTTATTACGGTGCCGTCATTAACCAGGGCTCGTTATATGTTTTCCCAATTTCGGGCCGTATTCGGAGCTAACGGAGCGAGTTTCGATTTGTTCGACAACTATATTTTACAAAACGGATTGAGAGCCTCTGAAAGGAAGTGTTTCCATTTACAAGGGGAAATTACGAACCCGTGACATAACTTTTGGGTCACAGAAAAAGGTAATGATGTTGCCAATAACTGTTGGAAGTTGGATTTTTAAGATAATGAGTGATACAATTATGATATTTGTTTATATATAGAAGTTATCTATTAGACTCGAGTCAATTGGGACCTGTAATAAACCTCAATAATTTCAACCAAAGGTCTCTTGGCACCAAAAGGTCTCTATAATTGAAATTACGGAACATCTTTCAATCAAATTCAGATTTGGGATTTCAATCCAGGTTTCACTTTAGTTATGTATATTTATAAACAGTTTTATTATATACATCGGATACATCCATAAGTCAGGAACAAATATTTGTGTTAAACATTCAAATAAATGCCCTTACCAGGATTCGATCACGAGACCTCATGCTTCGTAGACAGGGTCATAGGTCACTACGGACTTCCCCTATAGGACTAGGTGATTTAAGTAGGCAATGCATAGCCTAGCTGACATATAATACCTACTGGTCGGAGACAAAATTAGGTTAAGAATTACCTTAAAACAAGTACTCTTGAAACCCGAGTACTCGAATACAAATTCAAAGTTATGCTTAGCATTACCAAAGCGCTGCTTTCATTCCGCTTGCAGAACTCTCTTATCCAAACTTAATAAAAGCACAGCGCCTAAACTAAAATTGGCTTAGATTTTGTATGACGGTTTAGACGATAATACATAAAATAATGAATTCCTTTATTTTGTGGAAATCTCAAACATAATATGCCTGCAGAGTTAACCTGAGCAACACGACGCAACGCGTGAGTAGGTACGTACTATTCTGTCTCGGAATTCAGGACAATCAATTTACACTTCGATAGCTAAAATTCGGGAGCAAACGAAAAAGCTGGGCTTTCACCATGAGCATTTAATGACATCTAGATGTAAAAACAAAAGGTAAAACAAAATAGCATAAAAACATAGACAAAATGTATAAAAAGTATAAATAACATATAAGACCTTAAATTAGTCCTCGACACTATTCATTGCCATAATCATCATCATCAATATTTAAGAGCTACGAGTATGCTCTTGTCAGTGGAGTAATCGCCACTCTTTTTTTTGCTGGGCCAGCCTTTTAACTCCCTCGTACGACACGACAGAAACAGAAACTCTATGTGTTATGACAGAAATTCTATATGGGCCTTCCAATACCATAATCATATACACAAGAGCAGCCGACACAACGGAGCCACGCCGTTTTGTCGTCTAAATAGTGTTTAGTTTTAAGTTTATAAAATACATATGTATGTTAGTCTGTAAGGTATTTGTAATATGGGCCTTGTTGCCTGAATTAAATATCTAAATAAATAAATAAAATATTCATGCCACAATATACGAGTTAATAAATGTTTATAATTAGTAGGTACCTCTACTGTCTTTGTGTAGCTAACGTCCCGTTTATGTGTTGTTTGATATATCTGCGACATTGAAACTTCTTATCTTTTGCAAGGGTGCAAAGCCAGCTTGTTTAGGAAAGATGAGCAAACAAAACGATAGCGATGTTAGAATTAACTTTTAAATTGCTACTTAAGAATATACTAAAGCGGTCTGAGAAACATACCTAACCAGGCGTGGCTCACTCCCCGATTTCGTCGCTTTGCTACAGGTAGCTAAAAGTACATCCGTTCCACCCCAATTTTGGGGAAAGCCGATCGTAACAGACGCGTTTTGTTAGAGAGTGAGTCTTCTGTACCTAGTACTAATATTTATTCTGTGACATAACACAACCGATAGTGTCTAAAATTCAGCTAAAACCTGGGAATACATTGTCGCAATAAAGTATTGAGGGGAAAATACTTATTAAGTTACACATTAGGTACTTTAATATATAAAAATTACACATTAGGTACTTTAATATATAAAAATTACCGTTTAAGAGACCCAGTCAACATCAAATATATATATAAGCTAACAAAATGCCACATGTAAATGTGACGCAAACTTATCACCTAGGGCGCAGAAGTGCACAAGTTTAGGACTGATTTGTTGGGCACATTTACCGCCAAGCTAACAGCGGCCGTAGCGCTACATAACATCGTAGCCAATTCGTGTTGGGTTTCCCGATATGTAGAGGAAACTCTTCGTAGAGGTAAAACGACGTCTCATGATTAGCTCTGAATGGGTTAACTTATATTTGTTTGCCTACATTGTAATAGTATTGTACGTATCAGTAATAACTCTATATCCGAGCACCAATATTTCACTCTCTGGCCCAAAAATCTTTAATAAAATAAACTCCAATTAGTTTATCTGTCGTTGAAGCATAAAAATGGAAAACCAAACCTAAACGTACAGTTTACAGTTTTAGTTGTGGGCTATATACCTAATACTAATAGCAGTGATTTGTAGCGAAAATAAACCAAGCAAAAGGCAGAATGTATTTAAGTTTACATGACAACTTTTAATTAATGTCCTACTAACATACCTACACACCTAAATAAAATAAAAAGTACATGAACAACTCATCGAACGATTGCAATACAAATATAAAGGTTTCATCTACTGCCAGCACTTGACTGCGGTCCCTCAAAAAGGGCGCAACCGGAAAATTATTAGTTAGTCTGTATTCTAGATTTTCTACACCCATATTTCACAATGTATGAAAGGTATACTAGGGTTTTAATATTTATTTTTTCAGGCAAATAAACAGGCACTATGAAATAGGCTTGCCAGGTCATCAGGTCAGGTTAGATCATTATTTGAGTCGATAGAATTTTAGTGTTGAGTCGTCTTGAAATAATTTTTTTTTTTAAAAACATTTACCCACATTATCTGTTTTACCAAGCGGTATTAAATACAATAATTAAGTAAGGAAAAAGAAAATTCATAACCTTATACCTACCATAATAAAGTTTAAAGAATAATAGTGTTATTTTTTAATTAAAAAGGCAAAATTATGAAAACAATTTCAACATCGCTACTGATCCTTAAGGAAACACTCTAGGGATTGCTAAAAAAAGTTAAAATTTAATGGAAATTTCTAAACTGATTCTCCAGAACAACAAGAGTCTCGCATAATTTGCACCAAGAGTAAAAGAAAACGTGTAAATGAAAATGCTGCCTTTTATGAGTCGGTAAAAAAAACAATTGTTTAAAACCGAATGGCGGCAGAAAAGTTTGAACATTTTCCATTTTACTCCATATAGCGAATTCCAAAGAAATTAGAGTTAAACGAGTTTTTGTTTCGAAGTCGAAACTACGTAACGTACGTAACAAATGGAATAGAATGATTCAAGATGGCATCTGGCTTGTTTCGAAGCAAATTCACTCTGCACTCGCGGCTTCAGATATCTATAACAAATCGTAAAAGGATCTCAAAAGAAGGATATTTTGTAATATGAACATCAGATCTGTGAGTGAGTTTAGCTGCTCCTGAGATACATACATTTCTGTTATGGCTCCAATTTTATCCGTTCGCTTCTTTGCCGAGATTATTATTTATTCTATAGTAATTATACTTACGATGATGTGTTACAGGTAAAACAAAATTAAATTGAATATTAACCCAGTGCCAGTAGGTGCCATGTGTAATTTCAGCGTGATGTACCTATAGGTATGTACATACAATACAGTGGCGACATATGGATGTCACGTAAACGTCGGGAGCGTGTTAGGTATATTAAGGCCACGAGGGAAATACTATGAGCAAACCAGAGTCATTGCGCTGGCTGATTAGCATCCTGCCTGTGATGACAACGTTACAACGTTGCATCATGAATACGATACGGAGGCTTTGCATTTGCTACATCAGTTATTAAACCCCTAAAATATTACGAGTGCCTTCGGTAGTATTATCCTCTAGCCGCCCAGATATCAAAAATTTTCAAGAAAAATGCAATTTTGATTTGTTAAAAGAAAGATTCAAATTAGAATGGAACAGGGACCTTTTTTATAGGACTCTGGGCTATATAGAGGTGTAAAACTAAAATAATTGGTAAATATGGATAAATACAAATATAAGAGGAATAGTTTAATATTTTAAACTTTCGCGTTTTGAACACATATTAACTAACATTAGACCCGTCCGTACGTTAGACGTCGCGTTAGACCCGTCTATAATGTGAGTTAAGAGGAATAGTGGTAGGAAACTGCCTGGCTTTGAAAGTGACTTGCTTTTTTTTGGAAAATTTATTGACTTGTCTTCTTGTAAGAATTCCGTCTTGTCACGTAAAATAAATATATACATGTACTGAACTCGTCTATATTTTTTAGAAAATAATATATCAGGTGTCTGTTTAAAAACCTAGCCATTACACCGTAAAAGCTAATACTAATATGTGCCCTAAAGTTTTGTTTCTACTCCTACAATTCGAAATAGTAAAAGCTAACGATAGAGGTCCTTAAGAGCTAGATTTGTGTCACATGACTGTATGTTCAGCTATGTATATAATAATATATCGTTAGAGCCTACCCCAAGAACTACTGTTCATATATAATTTACACGCTGTACTTACGAGTACATAAGTACATTCTCGTAATAGTCGGTGTTCTAAGGTCCACCACCTTGCATTTTGGAGACAAAGCAAACCGCTTGAAACAGGTGTTCCTGGGGGTGATCTGAGCGGATTAAGCCCGGTTGCCAAGAGGTTCCCCCCAGCAGGTGGGCAGGGGAGGGGGGGAAAAATTGCCTCCGGCGCGCCTCACTCTGAGCTTTATATCTGCATACATCTCGCAACTATATCAAGTTTGGTGTCTTTTTCGTGTAATACAGGGATGAAGAATTCATTTCTGTGCCTAAATTTTTACTCACCCATACAAAAAAATCGAGAAATTAAAAAATCAAAAAAAATCTTCTCACTTTTTTTTTCGAAAATTCTCTACAAAATTAAAACTATAAGGATTATCTCTAGAAAAAAAATACCTGCGAATAGCCCAGTTATCATACTATATAGAATAGTAAACATGTCAAACATTTTTCTTTTATAAATCTGTAAAAAAAATGTTTTTTGTCGCGCGGCGTACCTGCATTGTAAGAGCGGTATGCAGCTTTTAGGATTTTTAAGTATGTTTAGATGATTTCTGATAAGTTGTTATTCTTCTGATTGTAGATTACATTAACAAATTACTTCTGGAAGTGATATATATTATATACAAATATAAATTAAATATATAAATAAAGATGTTGGGCAAACTTTTGCCAGTATAGTTATTATAAATGTGATAAAATTAAAATGGTTAGGTTAGGTTAGGTTACAAAAAAATGCGGATTAAATTAAGATATTTATCTATTTTTCGCAATTGCCACTGCATGCACATAGGTCCGTGCATTTTAGTTTTTTTTTAATACAGTTGCACCTCCCTGCGCATTTTGTTTTGCAGCGGCAACGAATTAGCTCTAAACAAGCAGCAGCCGCCGCAGGTAGGCTTGTCCATATGGGCTCCCAATATCCATTTTCTTTGGACCAGCCCCAGTCAGCAGGGGATGGTAGCTGTTGCTGAGGGGCTATAATCTGTCCCCAAACATAGCCTCCTTGGTAAGCTGCACGGAGAATATGTTTACGGAGCGCATCTTCCGTTGGAGGCAGATTCTCTAACTGGAGACTTATTTTTGTAAATAGCACTTTTCGGCACTCATTTACACTCGTACTTGTACCTGATCTGAAATCAGTAACAAAATATATAGTGTTAAAATAATGTCTAGGGATCAATTCTCACCTCGTAACTCAAATCTGTTCAGACTTAATATAGTAAGACTCTTACTTGTCATACAAGAATATAACAAATTTTTCCAATATTGGCAACGCCTGCTCAATATTGCCTTGTTTGCCTTATTTAAATCCCTCCGTTACAGCAGGATATGCGCTCCAAGCTTGAAATACGCTTTTTTTTCCCTTTCCACACATAAAAGAAACAGTGTCGCAGCCGGAAAAGGCGTGGAAGAATGGCAAAACTTCTGTCCTTTCTGGTCCTGTAAAAAAATTATATCATATATTTAAAGAAAGTTTGCATTACGTGACCAGATGACCTGTCTCGTAGGAACTACAAAAGTTACCTAAAGAAGCTGCAATAGCATGGCACGAGAGGAACTGGTGATTCTTTCCTGTGCCAATATGTACCCATAACTCCTGGAGTTCCGGCAATTGTGATATACATGCAACTGCGAGAACAACAACATCAGTATCCACTGTGCGTAACACAATTTATGATATAGAATAAATATTATCGCAGCAACAATGCCCATCAACTATCTACGTGTTTAACCTTGTGACAAATACTAGCCCAAGACGTGTCCTTGCCGCTACAGGTTGCGTCGACGACTCCCGTCCCGCGCCCACGCTCGCTTACCTACCCCCTCCCTCCAACTGTCAGAGAGCGCGAGCGCCACTGCACTGGGCTGCAACCGTGAAAATCGAACGATCGAGTGCCATCCGCACGTAAATTATTCCGAACGAACCAACTCGTCCTTACCGCGAAACTCTTTCGTTTCGGCTTACGTCTTTCGAATCCATAGAATTGACCGATGTGAATGAAATGAACGAACCTAACGTTAAGTGTGCATCACACTTCACATCCCACGCTGGGACATAAAACCGGTAAATTAATAATTTGCTTAAAACTGAGTTAGATATACTTGAATAATTAGTTTTATGTACTTATTAATGATGCTAAAAACCTTCATAGAATAAGTTTTAATACCAATTTAATATTTTTTGCTGTTTTTCGAATATAATTTTAATAGATTAAGTAGAAGTGTCAAGACTGTCAATTTCAAATACTTTGTTTACTGTCTTATGGCTGTCTTGATGTCGCCGATGTTTGTCTGTTGTACCACATATTTTAATATTATAAAATTTGTATTTACATCGAAAAGGTAAGAAACTCTTAAGGTGAGGTATGCCCGGGGAAAATTTTCAGATTCTGTCAAATTACCCCATTTCACACACAAGCACACGTCACGCACACTACCTCACTTTACCGGCCTTACCGGGACAGGTCAGTGACCCATCCTATTTTTTTTAAGATGCAAATGAGAGTATTTTGAGTTTCGTCTTAACAACTAGCCTCCTTTGAGGAAGAGAAACTCTAAAAAAGTTCCATTGAAAGAAGGAAGACAAAACAATATATTTTATGTTGCTCTCCTTGTCTGTTCATGTCACATGTGACGTACTTAAATGTAAATTAACTAAATAATCGAATTCATTAGATACTCGAACTAAATAAACCGAATAAATACAGAAGTCGTCAAATGAAAAAAGTTATTTAGGTACTACTCTAATTAATAGGGCTTTCGATAAGGCACAAATCAATTCAATGACAATTTCATTAAAATCATATGTGTATTCCGATGATATTATTATTATATAACTTACCTTAGCTTAGCTTCAATTTGTATATATTTAGTTATACTACCTAGCTACTAAGCAAAATTTGCATGCTTCTTCAAGTGAAATATAGGGGAGAGCGGGGACAAAGGTAACTGCGGGTGGAAAGTAACTATTGCTCTGTAGGTTTATCTAATAGACAAAATACCACTCCGCTGCTATTAAGCGATAGACAGTGGTGCCCCCTTCACTCAGTCAGCGCATTCAGTCGAAACGAGCGCCACGTGCTATTAGGTTGTGTGAGAGGACGCAACGTGACGCAAAATTTTTCGAATCAAAAGTACGTTTTTTGACTTTTAGTTCTTTGATGTTTATGTTGTATTAAAATTCATACATTTTCTGAATATTTGCATATCCCCTAGAGTGGCATTGTCTGGCTAGGTCTCTATGGTGGCGGGGAGCCGGGAGATGGACAGATATAACAAGCCGTTGAATGGCGGCGCCTCAGATTTAACGGTGGCTTGAGGTTGAGTGGTGCGGCAAATTTAGAAAAATATACGTCAAGTGGCGGCGCCTCCATGGGTGGTCATCGCGAATTTGACGTGTGCTAGAAATTTGACCAATTCTCAAAAATATGTATGATTGAATTGAATTCAGCATAAAATAGCTTTTTTGATTGTATAGGTACCAATGAATTTCATTATATTTATTTGAATTATGCTGGACTTGATCAAATCTCATATTACCAATTATTTTTTCTTTCATGTATAAAAATATGTTTAATTAGGAAATAAAACAATTGATTGAAAAAAGCAGTCTTTATGACAAAACATTACATTTAACACGATTCACACAGTTTATTTCACTTTTTATCACTGCGTATTCCATTTGTGTACCTTTGTAAGGACAATGTTGTTAGCAAATAAATTTCTGGTTTCTGAATGTTCGCGGCTCGACGGTCGGTGCGTACGAGGTCTGGTGGGGCGTGAACATCACGCCATTTCTAAAAAACATTATTTTACGCGGGAATTCAACCTTTAAGGAATACCATCCTTGTTTAATGAAGAATGCATCTTGCAAAAGTGAGCAAGCAAGGCATAGTTTTAATGGTTTTATTTTAGGCGCAAAATACGGCGTCGCACAGAGGCCGGGAGACGGTCTCTGCCACACACGGGCTTGTTGTGACAGAACCCTCTCCCGGTTCACCGCTAATTGGGGAGTGTCTGGCTCCCGGCCTCTGCCACGCAGGGGCATGTTTTAAAAATGGCCGCGCCATTTTTCCTACCGTTCAACCGGAGGCCCTGCCACCCGAAGGGATATTGATTAGATTGATTGCAATTTATTTTTCTCGCACACGTTGCGTTTCAAATTCAAAGATATCTTTCATGTTTTCAGAAAAATGCGGTCGGGTACAAAAGTAACAAAGCCATACAAAAGTAACATTTACATCCCATACAATATACCTATTGGATCTATGCCATATTAGTAAACGATGTATGCCATATTTGTAAGTGAAAAAACTCTGACCCCTGAATTATCTGATTAGATAACATGTTTATAAGACAATAATTGATCTCATCACTTGAAATAAAAACAATTTCTAACGAGGAATTAATATTGATTTGTTTTCTTAAAATACTAATGTTTATGTAGTTGAAATGCAAATATTAAAGTGTGTTATCAATAATAATTTACATGATTAGTAGGTACTTTTAGGGTTCCGTAACTCAAAAAGAAAAAACGGAACCCTTATAGGATCACTCGTGCGTAGGGGTCACAAAACCGTGCGTATTTTATAAAACCGGTTTTTCGGTTTTTGTGAGATTGCAAAACCGGGTTTTCGGTTTTTTCGGTGATTTCGATCTTACGTATAATTTGTAAAATAAGCAATTATTTTAAGGTTCAATGTTTTGATATTACGTCTTCCACGACATTTCTATTTACTTTACCAAGACCATATCAATAAATTAATCCAAATCCATCAATAAAGTCTTTAACTAAGCAGTAATTCTAAACCGGTTTGCCTAAGCAACCTATTATATGACAACGGTGTTGACATAGTCCTCCTTCTGGAAATACACCGCTGATGATGCCCAACTCGCTAAACGAGATAAAATACCGGGATTTGATTTGGTAGCGGCATTATAATACCATAAACAATTAATATAGAACTTCGACATGCGGCCGGTCTTCTCTTACTGCCCTGGTCAACGTGATTTCAAATAACATCGATGGCAACAATATCGCCACCACGATTATTCAAATCGGCGGAACGCGGATATGCAGCATATATAATCCTCCACGTAACTGCTGGCATACTCCACGCCTTCCTTACTTGGAACACCCATCCCTTTACATTTGAGACTTGAATAGCCACCATACCGGCTGGGGATAAAGGAAATCTGACGCCAACGAGAAGGCGATCATGGACTGGGCAGATAGGAACAAAACAACACTGTTTTAGTCGTTTCTCACAAAGGCAAAGGAACTTTCAAATCAGCTCGATGGAGAAGTGAACCCGGACCTAGTCTTCACAACAAGAGCAATAGACGGTACCCCAGTGGCCGCCGAGCTGTACGCGCTAGCGGATTTTCCACACTCTCAACACAGCCTAGTATTAGTTGTCATAGGTCTGAAAAGGTCTGAGTCGTATCCTGCCTAACACCACATCGCGGAAGTTTGCTTATGCTGATGATGCCCTTGTGACACAAAAAGACAGCTTGAAAATTGAACTAAATATCCTGGAAAAGGACCTGGATCTATTAGATGACTATTTCTCTCAGTGGCGTTTGTGCCCCTGCCCTTCCAAGACCGAGGTGTTCTGCGTTCACCAGTGCAACAAACTAGCCAACACGGAGCTGATATTAAAATTCAGAGGCAATCTTCTCCGACACAACTTTCTTCCTAAATATCTCCGAAGCATCCTGGATTGAAGCCTTAACTTCAAGGACCATCAAAGCAGTCTATCTGCAAAACTGGGCAAATAGATATAACGTTGGAGACTAAAAAGCTGTTCATTTATACAATTAGTGCGTATAATGTATTGTTTTTTTAATTTGCTCTTCAAAATAATGAAACTATGTTTACAAAAGTGTAAAATCGAAAAACTCGAAAAAGCCGGTTTTATTAAAGTAAAAACCCGGTTTTGACAATTGGCTGTAAACCCGGTTATTCCGGTTTTTTTGATTTCGGTGAAACCTAAGACAGAGATACACCTAACAATGAAAAAAAAATGTAGGCACTATGCTTAACATAATACTTGAACAAAAAAAATGGGTAACTAACTATCCTAAGATAGCCAGCTGTGTGTGGACAAATTGAATAAACAGTTGAATGTACTTAAGAACTTCGCTTTGCTCGCTCGTTCAAAAATGTGTGCAGTACGGAACCCTTGGGACGTGAGTTCGACTCGCACTTGACCGGTTTTTATTTTGATTTGATATGTCATATTATATTAAATTACAGCCCACTGTGTCTTGTTACTTTTGACCCACAACGTGTTACTTTCTGCACGCCAACGGGGTGATTAGTAACAAAAAAGGATTTTTTAAAAACAAAATACACAATTATAATGTTAGTCAAGACGTTAATGTACAGATCATGCACTGACGTTATATATGATACATTAAACTCATCAAAATAATAAGGGTTAACCAGAAACTAAGGTCAAAGTACAAAGTGTTACGTTTCTCCCCGCTCTACCCTACGCATCCAAAATTACTGTCCACCTATGTTCATCACTATATGTATTTTTTGCAAATAAATATATGGTTATCTTTATCAATAAATTAAGTCCTGGCAGGGTGGAACTTTCATTTTGGCGGATTCTTTCTCTCTGCATCTGACTGTACCTATAGCTGTTACGGCAATTTTTTGGTAAACTTACGGTTATATGTTCAGACTCTGAATCTCTATAGTAATTTAAGACGAAAATATTTAAAATATATGGACATACCTCTGGTCCTTGAACTACGTCCAAAGAGAGGTATGGGAATGGGAACTGAGAATGACATCTCGCTTCGTGTGGTAGGGCACAGCACAGCGGATGTCATTCCAAATCTAGAGCAGAGCTCAACCTTACAGAAATCTGCAGCCAAATAACACTAGCACTAGACTCTACTCATAGTGTCCTTCCTGCCGGTGAGTATGGTTGCCAGTTATCAACGAGGGGTGCGGAGTGTTAGACTCGGCAACGCGCATGGAGTTGCAGGCGTCCAAAGGCTACAAAGATTGCTTATCATCAGACGGGCCGGGCCGTATGCTTGTTTGTTAGCGACGAGGTATAAAAAATAAAATTAAATATGCACAGAATATCATTGAATTAAAAACTTTGTTTTATTTTATAGTAAATTAGTATAACACTCGATACACAGGCAATCACAATCCAGGCCGCAGCGATTTTGGGCTGTAAGCCTCGTAGGCCAGTAGGTATATATCGGCCTCACAAGCCGCAAAAACTCGCTAGGACTGAGTCTAGACCGTAGCCGTTTATTTATTCTTGATTTCATGAAGGTTTGCAGAACAGTACGTAACCGCATTATACATCTATCTTAGACGGACCTCACAGCAACAAAACAGGTTTACCACTGCACGATTTTCAAGTAGTACACGAAATATTTACATAATGTTCCGTATTAATAGGTAATATTTGAAGATCAAAAGTTCTGTAACATAAATACAAGATCACAACATTGTCTTCACAGTTCATTGACGTTGACGTACAAAAGTACGTCAAATAGGTATGCAATATTAATACCAGCATAATGAAAATTAATTCCAATCAGTAAGTATGAGTCTTCAAACTTTTTTCATTCTAAGCCGGGTTTCAAGGAGCAAATTACTTAAATGATATTGGAATCGTATTGTTTTAAGATAGTTTACTGCCTTTTTCAACCATTATGCCCCAACAAATCAAATCTAAGATGAGACTCGAGCTCCATCTGATGATAATTATTTACCCTGTTTTTTTAAATAGTATTTGTCTACTGGTATACTTTTTCGTATATGTATATGATTTAATGTCGAAATAAATGCCAAAATCAATTGTCATTTTAATTAAATTTGCGATACGTGTGCTTTGATCCGAGCCCAGCGGGCATCTGATCAAAGAAGTTGCGTGCACGGAACCGCTGATATCATATTTTGGAACTTATTTATTGAATGTGAAATTAAAAAAAAAAGTAATCCTGGTAGTCGCTCAAGCATACAATTGCGCGTTATTAGAAGCAGTTTTCATATTTTTATCTTTTGTGCACAAATTGTTACGAATCTTGAAAGTCCGTTTTAGACCTATGTTCGTGATCGTTTTCTATCGAGCAAAAGTCAAAAACTTAGGATTCTAATCACTCTAATCAGTAGAAAAAGCCCTCAAGTTTGCTAATTGAATGTATGGCAGCTGTATCGTGATCCAAAAAAGAGCTACGGCTTTTAAAAAACTCCGTTTTCTGAACTCACTGCACCTTAATCTTGTCTTAAAAAAGACTTTCTAAGCAGAAGAAATTACCCTTATAATTGAAGTACTTGACGACTTTTTGAAACTATGTATCACAATGTACCTACTTTTGATTATTTTAGTTGCTTGTATCAAGAAAATTATACGAACCAAACATATAAATTACTTCCTAGTTCCCGATGAATTTCGAAACTACATAGTTTCGTTGCATACTTTTGGTTACTCTCGCTCGACTTATGAAACAAATAAGAATAAGATACTTGTTAAACAGTGAACAGTTGTAGTTTTTACATTAAAAAAATATTTTAGCAGTGTAAAGGATAATTTTTTCAATCTACTTATTATTAATATTTTCCCAAAAGTAATTTATTTCATTAGTTTATAAGTTCTTAAGGTCAAATAGTCTATTGATTGTCCGCGGCTCTTGTAGCCGGTTATTTATTTAGGGAAATATGCTCTAATTCATGTGTTTTCACTAGACTAGACTAAATATGCCGCGTGGTATTTACAAACTCCGCGTCCAGAACTTTCACTTAGCGGAATTTTTCCCGCATTAGGCACCTATACGAGCGGCTTGTTGCCGGGTTTCTTCAGCCCGGTTCTCTTGCGACAGAAACATTTCTGTTATTCACAAACAAACAGTACAATTTCACTCAGCACAGCACAATCAACTATACTAATAAGATACACGAAGGGCATGATACATGATTATGATAGTTGTGAAATTGCCAGGTCATGAAATTGAAAAAATAGGAGCACTGCTTTGAAACCGCGAGTTGATCGAGCATAATCCCCAAATATCTATTTAATAATCCCGCAGCAGTCCTCAAAAACTGAGGACATTCAAAATAATTGCAACTCATCTTCATCTTTTCATTAATACCAACTCGCCGCTTTGGACTCAGTGGAGCGCAGAGCCAGGAGGATGATTGGCGACAAGAAGCTAACGGCTAAGCTTCAGTCTTTGGCCCATCGGCGGAAAGTCGCCAGCCTGTCGGTATTCTACAGGTTGCACTTCGGGGAGTGTGCCCAAGAGCTACACGAGCTTATTCCACCGTCCCCATTCTACCATCGGACTTTTAGACGCACGGCCGGTTTCCATCCTTACTTGGTAGATATTCCACCAATTCGCACGAAGCGCTTTGCTTCTACTTTCCTTATGCGCACTGCCAAGGAATGGAATTCCTTGCCGGCGTCTATATTTCCGTGTTCTTATAACCCGGCAACCTTCAAATCAAGAGTGAACAGGCACCTTCTGGGCGAGCTCGCTCCATCGTAGGCCACGTCTACGCCTCGGCTAGTCTGTGGCCATGAGTAAGCCCATTCATAATAAAAAAAAAAAAAAAATTGCAAAGTACTGGGCGGATTCACTGCCACAAAAACGGGATAAAAAGCTGAAAGGTGAGTTATCTGGCAGCACTGTGATAAACGAAATAACAACGTTAGCTCTTGAGGTAACGTGTGTTTTGACAGTTCTTTACGAATTTCGTGCTGTCAAAAACTCCGAAAATTCCGTTTCGCGGTAGGTCTATGGAACGATATTCGATCCATAATCGTCTTTCGAACGGGCCGCTCGATGACGGCTGTCTTCGCGGTAAGAAAACGTGTTATAGCTGTCATTTTTGCCCGCAATTGACGATTTTTGGTATTGGCGGTAGCCCCCCTGTATAGTAGGTAGACAACTCATTCTGCATAGGATAATCCAATATTCAGATATATCGTATTTTAATCCCCTTTTTTTTAAATATTTACTTTCTGTACCTACCTGCGTATGTAGAATAAAGTTTTAAAGCGAACGCGTGCCTAAACTAAATGCGAGTAGGTACCTACTTCAGCACGGTACGCCGCGCGACACAAAACATTTTTTTTTACAGATTTATAAACGAAAAATGTTTGACATGTTTACTATTCTATATAGTATGATAACTGGGCTATTCACAGGTATTTTTTTTCTAGAGATAATCCTCATATATTTAATTTTGTAGAGGATTTTCGAAAAAAAAAGTGAGAAGATTTTTTTTGATTTTTGAATTTCTCGATTTTTTTGTATGGGTGAGTAAAAATTTAGGCACAGAAATGAATTATTCATCCTCGTATTACACGAAAAAGACACCAAACTTGATATAGTTGCGAGATGTATGCAGATATAAAGCTTAGAGTGAGGCGCGCCGGAGGCAATTTTCCCCCCCCTCCCCTGCCCACCTGCTGGGGGGAACCTCTTGGCAACCGGGCTTAATCGGCTCAGATCACCCCCAGGAACATCTGTTCCAAGCGGTTTGCTTTGTCTCCAAAGTGCAAGGTCCCCTTAGAAAACGGGACCTTAGAACTTCAGCTATAAGCCACGAAAATGTGGTTGCCATTTGCCTTGTATAAACCTTAATTTTTAATATATAAGTAGTATAAGAGGTGAGCCACATCACTCTAATATGTACATAAAAAATAAAATGAACCTAAATTAGTCTTTATGCCACTCAAATATACACATTTTTTTAACAACAGTGCTCAGAAAATTTAAATTACTTTGAAACATAATGACAAAAATTCTCATCAAGATGGAATTACGGTCCGGTCAAGTGCCATCCGAATATTAAAGCGTCCCTAAAAATTCTGGTCTGATTTTGTGACCACTACGTTATCGATGGGAGTGGCCTTTCCTTGATTTCTCTCTAGAGGGTTTTAAAAACATCAAGAAAGATTTGGTGTGTGTCGTTATCGGCATTATAACCGGAGCATTTGGGGTTCCGTACCCAACGAAATGGGGGGAAATGGGGTTTATTGAAATTCTTCCAGTATCTAAAAACTAGGTTAGTCTTACAGTGCTAAAATTGTTAAAGATCAATTTCCCTTTACAGTAAAAAAATCGTAGCTGCAGTAGTAATGACCAACTTACTTATCTGCCTCCTCGTAATACCTACCATTCGTTAAGGAGCCTTATTTCTCATTCAGTCCAAGCGGGGTCTTGTGAAAGTTAGAGCCACGGCTGAATTTCAAGTAGTCCGTTATTGCCGAGGTCAAAAATTATGATAATATCAGCGCTAGCTTGTTCGAAAAGATATTTTTTTGTCGTGAGTTCGTAGGTACCTATTTTTGGGGTAAATTAAATCCTATTGTGGTACGAGGAAGACGTGCTCTCGATGGGAAATAGCTATGAATTCTCATGGTAGTGATTTTTTTAAGTTTTTTTTTAACAACTAAACCGCGAAATGAAATCGGCTGTCTCATATATTCCGGCTAATGTCGCTGATTTCTATAGGTCATAGGATTAAAATTTCATAGATATATCTCAAGCTACATCTCTCATAAAGCCATGCTAATCGTTCTATGTTATAACTTTAAAGAAATTTCTTATGACATGGATGGATGTTTCTCCTTTCTATCATGGTACTATTGAAAACCTATGTATAAATAATTAGAACATTTTAATATTTATAGACATACATAGGTAATTTATATTTATGTACTATAAATACGTTCACTAACAGAAACAAACTCATCCCACCATTCATAGGCATATACATATATGTAAGTATGTAAATGTTTATCACGTTTTACAAATCGTCAGTTAACTGTGAATTAAAAAGAAAACTGACTTTGTATAGTAGGTATTTAAAATAAATACACACTGAAATTCACGCGATCACCCTTAAAAGGGTTTCAGACAAAGAGCTTGTAAAATAAACTATTATATAAAAGCTAATAACATGTTACAAACAAATTCAATACAGCATAATGATGAATGACAGCGCCGAAACGGCTGAGTTGAATGGACAAAACGTAACAAAGAACCAGCATAATGGGTCAAAAGGCTTCGTTAAAAGGCTTTCGGGGCCTTTTTGTTGCAAAGGCACCCGTTTTTAGGTTCAATAAAATAAGATTACTAAGAGTCAAAGTAATCGCAAAGCAGCAGGAAAATAGATGGAAAATGAAAGAATAACAAAGGGCGGTATGGAACAAAAGTATGAATGGTTGCTATAGGTACGTTTGTATTTATTAAATTCAATATTTTTTTTAATTGATTTTCTCGCACAACCGTAAACGAGTTACAATTAATAATTTCTCTCTTCAGTCCTGAAGCTTTGCAACGCGAAACGAATTTTAAATTTCAATTTACTTCACCGTATGGGTTTTAATAAAAACTTAAATTGGTACTGTAATAGAATTGTGTAGCTACCTAAAATAAATAAATGTAAACGATTAGAATCGAAAAATATATTTAAGGCTAGTTAAATTTTATTGGAATAAAATAGAATAAATGCCTTTTAAATCTTTAAAAAAGTATAAATAAGAGAGTTCTCTTTAATCATATAAAGTAGGGTTTTTGGTAAAAAAAATATATTTTTGACACATACATAATATATCTAATCCATATCGTATCTAGACGTACCTTAGAGTTCGAATCGGGCCGATAGCATCCTTCTGCATGAATTCACTGCTCGAGACTGCACTTACCCATCTGTAAATGCCCTAGGGTTTGATTTACCGACGTCTAGTAACTATATACCCGGTATATACTCGACAAATTAACTAAGAGCTTTGGCAGGCAATTATTATGATATATTTTTGTTTATTTAATGTTACTATTTAGTTAATATAGGAATTGCAAAAAAAAGAGCCATTGTGTATTTTATGTAAGCAGTTTTAATAATGACATTATTGAAATACGTGTCATTAAACTGCAATAACCACTATGTTACAAGAGGTCTTGGTTGGTGGCCATAAGTGGCGAGGCTCTCATAAATTGTAACCGAGTCTCGTAATGGTCTGTGGTGAGGACATTATTAATGATGATAATATAATAAATTGATGGTGTGTATATGAGTAGAATTATGTAATATTTATTTATATACTTACGTTGAATTTGGTTGTAAATCAAATATAATTTTAACTCATCAGCGGAATTTGGCATGAGAAAGTATTGCTGTACTACATTTTCATTGAATGCTATTTATGCCTATTTCTTTTTAAAACTCGTTAACAGTATCATCATCATCAATCGTTCTTGTAGGTATAGTTAGGTATGTAGGTACTCATTTACTACAAGAATTTTCTTAGTCTAGATTTGTCTTAAGGCTTTTATGTCACCCGTAATGGGCTTGACGTCCATAATTCCACACAAGTAACAATATAGCATAATACTTTGCTACCCAATCCAAAGACATCGATCGAAGCATCGAAAACGACTGGAAGAGCTTCTGGGCGCGTAGCCAACCTGCCAATCGTTAACGCTCCGTAGCGTAACATGATCATCTCACTCTATAACTCTTCCCCACTAATGCGACAGTCTGCCGTATTCGGACTTCAAGATATTCACAAGAGCCGACAAGTACTCTAGATCCATTCTAGATACGTTATAGTTTAGATATCAACTAGTTCTCTTTTGCAGCGCAATTCGGGCAACCAATGCCACTTTTACGTTAGATAGAGTAAGATATCTATTAGATGTGAAATGGATCCCTAAGTCATATCCTGTGGAAATCGTTCAAGAGTATCTCCAGAATCGCGAAAATGGCAAATTTGACAGGTTAGATCTTAAACATATCGTTATCGTATCTCGGTGATGTCTAAAAGATATCTAATAGATATCTATTTCAAAATCCGAATCAGGCCCAGTGACAGTTGCATTTCGTTTGCCACGCAGCGTTAACGATTGCACGCTGGCTACGCACCCTGGTCCATTAAGGAGCTAATGAAGGGTGACCTTCCACTGGCACTAAAGCGCAAGCTCATCGACACGTGTATCGTGCGTACGCTTTCCTGCGGTGCCTAAACTTGGTCATTAATGGGAGCCCAGAATTCGAGACTCAAGAATTGCCAACGATGAATGGTGTCCGCAGAACCGATCAGGTTAGCAACACCGAACTGTGCTCCAAAACCGATATTGTGTGGCTTCTCTACACGATGGGCCAACGCCGGCCACTCCAAGGAACGCATTTATGCGTTAAAGGGAGCAAGTAATATTGCTATCTTATTCTACCGCATGGCTGCGTCCCTTGGAGTGGCCGGCGCTGGCCCATAGTATAGAGGAGCCAGTAGATGTGGGTGTTAAGGCCGCCAAGCTCAAGTCGGATTGGGCGGACCATCAGACTATTGAGACTCGCTTTCAATCTGTCTTGCTTAGACCTTCCAAATAACGTGTAGTGTGGAGTCAGAACTAAAATTTTGTAAATAAATCTTGTTAAAACTACACTTGGTTTTTTTGCATAAAAAACGGTAAGCAATCTGAACGTGTCTTTTTTGAATAAAAAGATACAAAATAGGGAAAGATCTGATATATTTATAACATTTTAATAAAGACGAAATCAATTTCACCTCTTCATTCTCGTACATATTTAATAAAGTAAGAACTCTAATATTATTACTGGCACTGTTCGCAAACAGCAAACACACGTGATATTAATAAAGACGGTCCACATTCATTTCTTCAGTGAAATGCAATAAAGCGGCTACTTTGCATTCACAGACCTCTTCAAGTTTGGCACAAAGCATGACTTGGATGAGAAATGGGGAAACAACATTAAATTTTCATAACGAGCGTTTTGTGACTTGTTTGTTTAATGTTTATGTACCTACTTTTCAGGCCGTTTTATTTACCTATTATTTTATTTATGGACTTAAAGATTACCTAAATGCGCGGCAACATATTTCAATCCACACACTGTCAATCGTTTTGTTAAAACTTTTTTTTTTTATGGCAAAAATATAATTGCACGTAGAATTTTAAGAAGCAGTAACGTTTAGTCATACATAACATGCGATTATTCCATAAATATAAAAACATTGTTTAAGGGCGTAAAAACGCGTCGAGTTCTTCAATTTAGGCTCATAAGACCCTAATACTAGGAAAAGTGGTAATGTTCTCGTAAATATGTAGCAAATAAACGTCATTCTTTATTTTATGCGCAGCAGCTGAACCAATCTTTTACCTGAAACAACAACCGCGGAGCCGCGGGAAAATCCTTCTGTTATCATAACCTAGATCTGAATAAGTTTCGGGTTTGTAATAATATTGGCTTTACTGTTACGTTCGACAGTTGTTATGGTAATCAGGAATCCAACGTTGTTAGTCTCGGTACTGCACAAAATACATGTGGTACATCAAGATGAGAGTAGAACTTGATGCGAGTGTTTGGGCAAATTAGATATTTTTCAGCTAATATTATAACTGGATTATCATCTCAGTCATAAGACGTCCACTGCTGAACATAGGCCTCCCCCTTTTTTGGGGGGTGAATGCCATAATCGCCACGCTTGGCAGGCGGGTTGGCGATCGCAGTCGAGTACACCGAATTTGAGGGACGCTGCTGCCCGTCCACCGGTGGTCTTGGACGTGGTTTAAGGACATACCCGGGTCCGGGTCCGCGCGAGTCCAAAAGTGAAGTCACGCTAGATGTATTGAGTCGAGCGCATGAACGCAACTCATATTACACATAGACCGACTGAAATGTAGGTATTAGTTGTGTTCGCTTGCAACCTCTAGGTACAAATGTGCTGTGTGGTATTTACGAATCGCTACTAACTATTCCAATTTTCCATAGGTCCTCTATCAAAATAGATTAAAAAGTCAGATGAAAAAACCATGCGCTAGAAAATCATTCCCCGAAATGTTTGGAATATCGCCAGTCGCTTTTCCGACGGTCTGTTCATCAAATTATGAGTTTGCGCAACTACGTAGACCTTTAAAAAACAAACTAGATCGGTGAACGTTGTTGAAATATTTACCTCAGTTTCAGTTTATTCACTTGGTCATGCTTAGAAAATCGTGAAAATGTTAATGTCGTAGGTATCTACAGTTGCCTCCAGAAACTCGCGAACTAAATTGACATGAGTTTGACAAATAAAATGATACCAGGAATAGCAAAGAAAAAATAGTCAGAGGTATATGTCGATAAAATGATATCGATAAGTAAGATGCACTTATTACTACCCATGTGATAGTTATACGAGTAAAGGGGTCACAAACGATTTCGATTTGTATGAATGTGACGAGAAAAGTGCTTGATTCGATTGTAAGATTGTGACGTTACCAATCAAATCAGGAGGTGCGCATGTGAAACTGACAAATTTCAATGTTAAGACGAAACCGGAGCTGAGTTTTAAATATTTTAGGTAAATATACCCATCTCGCTAACGGAAGCGGCTCCTAAAACTAGTGCGATAAGGACAAGGCGAAAAATCCTGCGTAAAAATCTCAAAAATCGAGGTTTCGTACTCGACTGTTTAGTGTTTACTCCTCCAAAACTTAACCAATTAAATGATTATGATATTATCTGTACGGGACCGTTTTGCTTTTTTGGCTAATTGATAACAGTTTGGAATACTACGCGTCTCATTGCGGCATAGTCAATGAGGCCATTTTGGCCATTTTTGAAAGGCTCTAGCGCCTTAAAAAAACAAAAATATCAAAAAAAGCATAACGGTCCGACACATATATTGACAATATTAAACGGTGTTGAAAAAATCATTGCTCTAGCATCAAAACCCACGGAGGAAACAGTCGAGTACGTTTGTATGGAGATATGACCACTCCTGTTGTCTCTTAATATGCAGGTTTGGGGGCAAGTTGTTTATATCAAGAGCTCGCGGTTGTCGCCATAAATCTAAAATTGGCGTTTTAATTTTATACAATGTGACCGCTAGATGAGATTGATTGATAATTAAAGTTAGACCAAGAAAAGTCTGCAGCGATTTTGATAGCCCACGCAGTGCAACTGTTATTTAATACGTCGTAATTTCATAGAATTTTGACGTTTAAAATAATACTTGCACTGCGTGGGCTATTAAATTCACTGCAGAATTTTTTTGGTCTGACTGTATTTAAATTCTAACCTAATTGTCAACTTAAATGTCCAGTTTAGGGACTGGTCTTCTTTACAATCGAAGCAATAGGGATCACCGAGACGATTTAATTTTTACGTCCACAACACACAAAATAAATGAGAAATCTTACGAGTATCTTATTTCCCCGTCTGGGTCGGCCTTATTCGTATTTTGAGCCAAAATCACTGTTTCTATGTTATCACCCACAACTTGTTACTCTAGCTGCAAGTTTTCCTAACAAATAAAATAAAATAAATATAATAAAATATTTATTTAATTACCTACAATATGTTTATCCAATATCCTTGTGTCTATTATTATTAAATTGCACAATTTTCGAAATACCAAGTAACATTTGTAAAATAATTTAAATTACTTAAAGATACATTTTAACTGACCGCGCAACAGTAGCGCCGCTAGCGGTGAATTCTCGCGTTATTCTCTAATTCAAACTGTTTTGAAAATATCGATATGAACAGCACTGGCCAAACTGTGGTATCATTTGTGCACATTGACCTGTCAATTTAGTTCGCGGGATTCTGGAGGCAACCTTAATTTAATTTATAATTTTAGTTATAGCGTTTATTTTAAGTAACTGCTTGCGAGTCTAAATGGTTTTATTTATAAACTAAAAAGGAAAAACTAACTGGCCCTTGCAGCGTATTCTGATTGTAGTAACAGGTTATGAATGATATTACAAATTACAATCATAACTTGCCCTCGCGTGTCTTCTATCAGAAACGTCACTTTCGACACTAGCTGATCATATTAAAATCGAATTCATAACCTATTAATGAATCAAAATACGACTCCTACACATTGAGTTTAAGGCTCATTATAAAGGTCTCGAAAAGTACTTGATAGACTCGCAAAAGAGAGAAAGTACAGTCGGCAATAACAGTGTGTATCAAGATAGTACATTATTGTCGAGGCTCGGAAGTAGCTACTTGCAGGCTGAGGATTCGTTTTAAACGGACGACCTTGGGAGTCCGTTTAATTGAATCCGAAGCCAGCAAGTAGCCTTCCAGCCGAGTCATATATAGTGCTTTTCTCAAAAATGGTGCAAGAAATATAAATATCATAGAAATATTTTAAAAAAGCAACGTTCTTACGTATTTTTTTATTTATTTTTTTTTATAAAAAAATAGAAGTGTATTTTTCTGCCGAAAATACACCAACCTATTTGAGACAACTAAATAGTCGCGGTATTAATCACCTGTTTGGCTGTTTGATGGGCCTGTGCCTTCATTTGATATGGCCATTACAACTTTTAAAAAGTTTGGAACTCGACAAATAATGGAATTTGTATGCAACATTGCAGTCCTAAAATCGAGACTGCAATGTTTTAAACTTTTTAATTTTGACTTGACCATAAACTACGCGCTTCGCGACCTATTTTTTAGACGGCAAAGTCGACTTTGCCGTCCATTTTTGAGAAAAATATTTTTGACGGTTACTTGTTTTATTTATGAAGCCGTCAACAAAGAAAATCACTTACACTTTTTACAACAACGTAATACGAGTTGATATGTACCATATTCAAGCTCATGTAATTTGTTTTTGTTCGTGTTGTTGATTGCGCGGCTGTAATCTACAATAGTGCACTTCTTTAAAAAACAATGTCCAACCCAAATTGGTTAACGCGGTTAGTCTGATTAGAATCGAATTGCTATCCAGAAGCGGGTATAGATCGGCGCTTGCGGTTTTCGGATAAATTATGGGTGTAATTGCCAAGGAAATGGCCAACAGTCTGTGCTAATTGGCCCATTAACACTTTGGGCCAAATTACGATCTCCTTGAGTGCTGTAATGTGGCCTAGTTTACGTTCAGGTCCCAACGACGTGGTGGTCAGGGCTTAGCCAAGTGATATATCAATATCATTCTTCAGAATGTAAAAAGTATAATATTTGTAGGTAGTTTATTTACTTCCCTAATAGTAAATACTAAGAAAGTTTTCTTGTCATAAAATCTATTATACAATTAAAAAATTAAATAATTCTTGACGGGCTTTTGGCGCCATTAGAAAAGCAAATTAGGCGCGGAAGCAAATTAGAAAAGTAAGTAAACGGACAAAGTATAGGTAATATTACTTTATATATTTAAGATTGTTTATTTCACATCAAACAATAAAAAACACTGGTACGAAAAATAGCTGGGTTAAAATAAGATCTCTTATTTTTTTCTTTGCGTATTATTTTTATCTCATCCTCACCCACACAGAAAACCCATATATATTTTTTACTAACCAGAATCAGCACCCATACAGTCACTTAGAATAAAGAAGTGTTCCTTTTCCTTTTATGTACATATACGTAGTGGAAGCAAGCATTGCAACAGTACCTTTCTAAATATGTAGGTTAAATACATACTTAAAGGAGCGGTACAAGATTACTCCTAGTTTAAAAGAATTTCAAGTTGAGCAGGGGATTGTTTGATGACTATGGGCCCGATTCGGATTTTGAAATAGACATCTATTAGATATCTTTTAGACATCACCAAGATACGATAACGAGATGCTTAAGATCTAACCCGTCAAATTTGACATTTCCGCGATTCTGGAGATACTCTTGAACGATTTCCACAGGATATGACTTAGAGATCCAATTCGCATCTAATAGATATCTTACTCTATCTAACGTAAAAGTGACATTGGTTGCCCGAATTGCGCGGCAAAAGAGAACTAGTTGATATCTAAACTATAACGTATCTAGAATGGATCTAGTACGTGTCGTCTCTTGTGAATATCTTGAAGTTCGAATACGGCAGTATTGTTCTATGTAAAAAGCTCATATAGAGTGGAATTGATTTCTGTTTGATACCACAACGTTTAGGTATATCGGGTGGAACAGAACGAAGGACTTTTACGCAAACGGAAAATTGTTCAGGCTACGTACTTTATTTTCCAGTTATTAATCACGTTAATATTTCTAACCATTTTTGAGATACGTCAGATACAGTTTGTTCGTAATGTGTTTGATCGTGAAAATCCGTATGTTTCAACCCTAGCAAGTAGACATGACATGTGTCAATTTAAAGGCCGAGCCACACCGGCTTGCGTGTGCGTGACGTGCGCGTGTGCGTGCGCTAAAATGTTGGAGCCGCACACGCACACGTCACGCAAGCGGTGTGCCGTCTCTCATAAGGACCTGTATACTACAACGCAGCACGCACACGTGCACGTCACGCACACGCAACCGGTGTGCACAGGCCTTAAAATGTAAATAACATTGTAAAGTTGTCACTGATATAAAAATATTTCATTTTTTTATTGTTTTACTTTTAAATCTTTTTTTTTATACTCGATTGTAGATCACTTAGATGGCACTATCCTTTCAGCTTAGTCTCTAGAAATGTTCCACTTATACTTATAAGAATACAAGGGCTACCATTAAGCGATATATATTATACTTTGGTATATAATCATGCAAATATGAACGAGCAGAATATACACATCAGCTGGTCTTGCCACGACGTTGCGCAAATTATATCAAAGGCGATTTTCGTGCCAAAGAGCTACAAATTAGGCACCAAGTCTACTTCAAGTCATAGTCCAGAAGATAAATGTTAGTTTAATGATCGTTATCTTCCGAGAAACATTTTAGCTCTTCAGATTTTATCAGCTTAAGTCTCGGAGAATTCCAATTTATTAAAGAAACAAATGGCCTAGAAAAATGACGGAAAAAGGTACTCAATACGATTAGGTAAGTCTCAAGTCTTAGGACTCACAATTGTTTGATCAAATTAAAATACAGACTGAATTTGTACTATAAGAGTAGATTTATTACCATATGTAATAAAATGTTTCAAAGTGTTTCAGATTTAAGGATGACTCACGCTAGACCGGACCGAGCCCGGGCCGGAGCTTCCGGCGCTTCGTTTTATATGGAAAGCACCACGTGATCACCGATCAGCCGTCATAGAAAATGACATGTCGGACGCCTCGGCCCGGCACGGCCCGGTCTAGCGTGAGTCATCCTTTACTGTCCAATAGAAATCAGCGGCATCACTTAATGATATAAATATCTGGGAGACCGAGCTTTGCTCGAAAAACACAAAAACTCAAAAATGCACGTTTTCCCAGAGATAAGACCTAGCTAGATCGATTTTTCGCCCCAGAAAACCCCCACATAGCAAATGTCATCGACATCGTTAGACCCGTTTTCGTGAGCCCTGAAATATATAATTTTATAAATAAATATACATATATACGAGAATTGCTCGTTTAAAGGTGTGGTTTTTTCCACGATATCACTACGCAGCGTATGGTTGATGAATAAAATTTCACCCTAATTACTATATTTAGTTAGAAGAGATTATAGCTAGGTGAAAATTCGTCTGCATTATTATAAGCCACATAAAAAAGATACAACAAAACCCGCAGCAAAATGTTGAAGAAAGCTTCTAGATCTATTCCTCCCTCACCTTTCATTAAACCTTGTGTTTTGAGTAATTCGGTATTAAGTTGAAAGCGCGGGGCTGTAAAGAAGAGTGGCTCGGCTCGTTATCAAGCCAGTAAACGTAAACCCCGCGAACGTACTACTTGTTCCTTAAACATCTCGTTGGAAGTTTAAAATTGAAACAACTTTTTACTACCGAAGTGAGGAGAGGGTTTCTTGTAGATCTGCCGCATTTATTTCATAGTAGTTTATGTGACTACTAGTGGCTCTGTGAGCTGTAGACCTCGCGAGCATAGTTTATTGCGGTTTGATCAATCAACAATACGAAATTTTTAATAAAAAAAAGAAGTTTATGTGAAAAAAAAATACAAAAGTTATCTCTTACTAGGGATCGAATCCAGACTTTCTGTGCCCAAACAAAAAAAGCGAATGACTGTTTGCAAAATGCGCCATGATAGTTCTAGGTAAGCTAAGTTGACGAAATTCGGCTACTCATTCTCGAGTATAAACTAAATATCTAAATACCGCCTAAACCAGCAAGGCAATTTTTCTGCATTTTTTGCCATTTACTATGTAAATATGTCTCAAAAAGAAAATACTCTTATGATATCGATACGACTATTTGTTTAAGCGCGAGGTATCACGACTCCTCCATTTTTGAAAATTTCCAAAAACCGGATCAACAAAAAAAAATATTTACTCACAAAATCTGGTCACAAAATTTCACGAGAATCGGTTGAGAATTGTGACCTGTAGAGGAGAATATCCGGACAAACAAAAGCAAAATGCCCGAGTCAAAACGTAGACCTTCGTTACGCTTCGGTCAACAAGTAGATGTAGTCTACGTCATGACGAAAGGCATTAAAAAAGGGTTCGGGTTTATGGAACGAGCTAAAAGTGAGTTTCATAAAACACCACACGAGTGTTTTAATGCCTAATTATGTACAGTTACATTTATGTACACTGCTTTATCTATATAGACCTAAAAAGCTCTCGCTGAAACCGCTGTTATGACCGCCATTCCGGCATTTTGTCTCGACTGATACAAGAAATGAGGTCAAATGAAAATTTCTTTGTTATTTAGAGATGTTCGATATTACAATAACATTAAGTATTGTTAAAATTTTTTGAACTGATCTTGTTCACTTACCTGTACTAACAATGGCATTGTTCTATTACAATCCTATTATCTGCTATTGTTCTCGTAGGCGCCAACCAATTTACTTACAAAATAAGTTAGAAGTACATTGCATGTATATTGAATTTTAAACCTTATTTCTTGTTGAAAGGGGTTAAAATGGTCTAAAAAGATAACATCATATTCAATCTTTTGGAAAGACACATGCACATTAGCCACGACAGGGACGTATTCTGGTGTTAAATAAAATATGTAGAAAGATAAAAATGTATAATTATTATACATATTAGTTAAAAAAATAATCACATTTAATCAAAATCAACAGATACTTTTACAAAAATATGCCTATAATCTTAAAACTACAAAATATTTTACATGCGTGATATACATATTAAATAAAATATGTAGAAAGATAAAAAAAAGTATAATCATTATACATATTACTTAACAAAAATAACCACTAAATAACATGCCGACATAAACAGATAAACCACGTGCTTATCAATTGCAACAATGAGAGTACGACCCTGGCGGCACATCTGTTATCTCTAAATGCAAAACGTGTGAAGTGTTATTCTTACCTCCAAAGCATTTTTATCCTTATGATAAGACTATAGAGTCGATAATATAATGAAATTTTATGGTATCTCATAGCTGTTTTTCTACTGAGTGCATTATTTTTGAGTGTCGATGGTTGTTAAATGCAAAAAAAGTTAGGTTAGCCATTATTTAGTTAGTGTATTTTGTAGTCTATCGTTTAAAGAAATAGAGTCGTTAATCTATACTAACATTTCAAGGCGGTTATAATCTGCTTTTACTACGAGGTGATTATCCTAGTTTGTGGTTTACCACTCAATGGTATTGTATTTTTGAGAGTCTTTAAGTACACTAGGTCAGATCGTTTGATTCATACTATACCTACTAAATCGATATCGATGTATCATGCAATAGTTACTTTTTCACAGATAAGAAATTTGTTGTAACAAAAAAGTTTATCTTTATGCTATTATGCCTATTATATAATGTATAGATAAATGTTATTCAATTAATGTATATTTATTTTGAATGTGTGTATATAACCTAAATTTTCACTTGAGGACGGAAACTATTTCGAGAAGCACCTGTCTATCTTAATCGAAGGCGACTAAGATCTATATCGGTAGAATAGGCGCTTTGTCAGGCTTAATGGTTCCCCAGCCCGGCAATTTTAGGTTATCTACGACTTGTTAATAATCCTGAGACCCAGAAGCATTTGTTTTGTTTTTCAAATTTGGAACCCTTAAGGTGACAGTCCATTTCCAACGACAGCTGCATTACTGTTAATTTTACTATGGAAATTGACAATGATAGCGACGCGTTCAGTACTAGGAGTGCAGCTGCGGTTAGAAATGGAATGTTACCATTAGTTACATTTTAAGCAAAGTACGAACTACATTTTGGAATATGCAAAAATTGTACGCAGGTGGTTAAAATGTCAATCAGGATACTACAATATAATGAAACGATTCATATTGAAATTGTTCATTTTCATTCACTGCATATATAATTAATTTATCCTTCCTGTAAGATTGAAACTGAAATTAGTGTACAAAAGGTTTATCGCCTTCATTTTCTATGGCTCATACCGTAGTAAGAGACATGCCGATAAATATCAACATATTTATTATATATATTAAACGCATACTATACGAACATTAGAGCACCTCAAAGGTATGATGCTACGTGCAAATGGCACGGGTAGCTTTTGGGGTCTCAGAGGTGTTTAGCGTCGAAATACTCGTACGGGGATGCTCAAAAGCGCCAGCTTAGGGTTAATTTAACTCGTAAGATATAACTTAGGTAAGTATTAAGAGTCTTAACACCGTCAAATGTATATCCAAAGACTTCACTGTACCAGGCGTGGCTCACTCCGCGATTTCGTCGCTTTGCAACAGGTAGCTACAAGTACATCCCACACCAATTTTGGTGGTTAGCCATAAGCCGCGCGTGGCGCTGTCGCCACCTAGCGGTCATATATCTGTCCTAATCGTAAATTCGTAACAGACGCGTTATATTAGAGAGTGACTCTTGTACCTAGTACTATTATTTATTCTGTGACTGTACGACTAACGCTATAGGTACGCATAAGATACGTCTCTGTAAACACTGGATTAAATGCCGTATTCGAACTTCAAGATATTCACAAGAGATGACATGTACTAGATCCATTCTAGATACGTTATAGTTTAGATCTTAACTAGTTCTCTTTTGCAGCGCAATTCGGGCAACCAATGTCACTTTTACGTTAGATAGAGTAAGATATCTATTAGATGTGAATTGGATTTCTAAGTCATATCCTGTGGAAATCGTTCAAGAGTATCTCCAGAATCGCGCAAATGTCAAATTTGACAGGTTAGATCTTAAACATATCGTTATCGTATCTTGGTGATGTCTAAAAGATATCTAATAGATATCTATTTCAAAATCCGAATCGGGCCCTAATTCCAGGCTTGGTTGACCTTAACTCGAATAACTGACAAAGTTTTCATAAAATATAATCAAAGGTATATCCCTCTCCTTGTCTCAAGGGCGCACCTCAATTATATCCACTACAACACTTTCAGGGCATTAATTTGTAACAAAAAGGTCATTACCCAGCCGCCTAGCGTTCCTGGCAGCCAAGTTGCCCGCCGTAGCGCGAAATAAAGATCACAATGAGGCTGTAATAAGTGCTGCTAGGACGACGTACCTAATACAGTACAAAGGGCAACAGTAGACACGGTATCGAGGTTCACCTGGTGGGAGACTTTACCCTTTAGTCCGTAGCGGTAACATACTTGCCATCATCTTTAAAAAAAACGCATCTCTACTACACACCCGAAAACAACGTGTATACCGATAGCGCCGCGTTTTCGGAAACATATAACACTGGACAGGGTGGAGGGTTTTAGTCCGTAGGCAGCTGGAGCAATCCCAGCTGAGTCGGACATGCTGCCAAAACCGGGCTGGCAGTATCCAATGAGGATTACCTCCACCTCTGACAAAAAAAAAACTATAAGAATTACGTATTTTAAATTGTTTATACGACAACGGTTTCACTCACTTGAATTTTTAGTCGCTATTGGCGACTAAAAATTCAAGTGAATGAAACCGTTGTCGTATAAACAATTTATAAGAATTACGGTTCGAAATCCAATGACTAGAAAGGAATATCAAATGGTTAAAGGGTTAAATCTTGTAATCGATAAAAGGCGCAATGTGCTTGTGATATTTAACTACCACTGGAATTACAAGCGTTCATTCATACTGCGTTGCCTAAAATTAGGACAAAATACCGTCATAAATATACCGCATGTGACAAAATACTCGTACGATTAGGAAAAATCCAGTCACAGTTATAACAAACCACCCGACTATTTATTGTTAAGGTGCAGTAGATCCAGCAAGCAGTTCTGAAAAATCGTAGCTCTTTTTAGATCATAATATTAATTTTAATTAAATTGTCACATCAGCAGTTAAAGTACTAATCAACTACTGCGCACCCAGAGAAGATTCTCAAACTTTAACTTCTGCTCCTTTCGCCCTGTTACCTCGGAACCTTCGGCGGGAATTCCCCGGATTCCCGCGAGTAATTTCGCCATTCCTCAGCACGTGACCGGAATCCGTGTTCCGCCAATAAAGTAATTATCGGACACCTAATTGCATTACAGTTCACTGGTTGGTAAAATCCAGGTCGACCTCGATAGTTAACCAGGCCACCTTGAAGAGGCATTGAATATTATTTGTATGAAATAAACTTGCTGTATAAAGTGGTTTAGATAAGCGAAGTTGTAATAAATAAAAGCAGTTGTAATAAGCAAAAGGTTGATAGAATATTGTACCCAATCGGCACTGATAAGTACTTACATATCTTTTGTATCTATTTTTGTGGAATATTTATCACTTTTTCCTTAAAATAAGGTTATATGCGCATTGACATTGACGCACATTGAAGTGAGTGTAGCATTTACCCAAAATGAAAAAATCTAAAAAAAAATCTTTAACAAACGGATTTCACATACCTAAAAGCCATTATTAAATATGGATGGTATTTATTTCAACGACAAAATGAATATTTTTCTCTCTCCATTTTCAATTAAGTAATTCATTTTTCAATTTAATTTTCTAAATTCTACATTTTATAAGTATCCAGGTTTGTCTTGGCAGGTTCTAAGTACTTTATTTTTATAAGAAATTGTTATTATTTAATCTGTTTAAGCCGCAGTTTAACCTGAAGTTTCCTCTTTATTTACGTCAGCCTCATTTTTCCTACGCTGGCCGCTTTATGAAACCACAACAGTAGAACAAATAACTACAGAAGGTTCACTCAGACTCTGACATAGTTTAAACTTTAGACAGCTACCAGGTTATTGTACAATAACACCTGTTAGAGTAGAACCTAGCTAACTCTGTATGTTATTTGCAATGATAAAGTATGGCAATGTTAACATTTATGTCAAATTTATATGAAATGTATGACGTTTGTAATGCGACTCCCTTAACTTGTTCTATTAAGACTGCGTCGTGCAAAATCAGCGAAAAAGGCAGTCACCGTTTAGTCGCTAGCGTCCACATCGCTTGATAAAAAAAATTATAATAAATATCATTATTATCCCAAAGAGTGTGTTTACAACGAATCACCCTTGAAAATTTGAAATCTTTTACAATATAATAAATACACTCATGCAAAGTTGTACCTAAAACGTGATGAACGAGTGTCAGCGTTTAGTAAAATTTGTATAAAAAAATCGATGCTCATGCTACAAAATCGAGTGATTTCGAAAGCCAGATAACTAGACTACAACGAATCAGGCTTTTCCTATTTTTCCTCTTAAAGGCTACAGAGAAATTCAATCGTAAACGTAAACTTTCGTAAAATTTCCATACATCCGCCATATCTGTCAAATTCTCCTTCTCCTCAGATGCCCGCTGTGGGCCGTTGGAAGCGGACGCGTACATGCTTTTTCCAAATTGACATTTCAATTTGCCATATATATTGACAGAAATTCATGTCCGTATACGAATGATGATACCAGTGAAAAACTGTGTTCAAAATAAATAGGGTAAATGAATAATGTCACACGGAGATCCAGAGTCATTAAAATTTTGATTTGTTTTTATTCATAAGTCATAATACTTTAAAAATATAACAAATTATTTAAAATATATACGAACACAACCAAATCAGTGTAATTAGTTTCTTCCTAATTCGCTAAAAATTAAAAAAGTTTGAAGATTTGTTTTATCTTATTGGAATAAATTTTCATTGTGCTGGCATTCATATTACGTCATTTTAAAAACATATATGACATAATGTCAATATACTAGATAGACAATTTATCAACAAATTTCTTCACATTTTAACGTAAACAATATAAATTATTAAAATTTTATTTATGAAGACGAAGCAATGTTGTTCACATAATATCAGCAATAAAATTTTTAGTTTCAACCAGTTTTGTTGCTATTCTGAAAGCTATCACGTGCTTTGAAAGTTAATTCAATGATATATCATCAAGAAATTGAAACCAAGACTCGACCTGCACTCTCAGCGAGTTTTTGTGGCTATATTATCAGTTGAAAGAACGATATTTCCATCGCAGTGGTATGGTTTACGAGTACCTATATTGGTTTCATGTGACGATTATATAAATGTATCTATCAAATAACAACGTGCTTTTATTTCATTGATATTCGGTGCAAAACGATAACTCAGTAACGAAAAATAATTACTTATCAGAAATGCCTTAAAGTTTTTTCAGTGAACGTTTATTTATAGGTATTTATGAGGTCTTATGTCTTATCAGCGTGGCTTTGGCCTTTGGACATTTTTGTAATGCTTTGTAATAAGGTAGGTGAGGTATCTATATCCCTCATTTAATAACCTTTTTTTGAATGAATTACAATTTAATTATTTAAATAAATAAGTGGTCTACAAACATACATATCCGTTCGGTCCGCTAAAATAATTTAAGTGCCCTACATAATAGGTATATTTAAGATTAACAATCAGTAAACATCATTAATTACGCTCAAATGCTTGTTTCAGTACAAATTGGCTGAAATACTTCCGACATAAAACCTAAAGGTATAAAAGTACAATTTGCTAAGTAAACTGTCAATCTACATTAATTATAATAGATAGACTCTTAGAAGTCAGCTTACTGAAGATTATGAACAACATATAAGTACTTTCTAAATAAAATACAATTTGTTTTTCCATGACTCATGTAGGCCGTATTTTACTATAGACCATTTTAAATTGAAGATGAAATTAATTCATGATAAAAGCTAATAAGGCCCGGTAATATTTTCTGTTATTCTTGAACTTCTGTTCAAGTCAGTGTTCAACTGTCAGTGCAAGTAACAAGGCCCGGTTCCGAACCAACATGGTATGGTTTTTAGGGTTCCGTACCCAAAGGGTAAAACGGGACCCTATTACTAAGACTTCGCTGTCCGTCCGTCCGTCCGTCCGTCTGTCTGTCACCAGGCTGTATCTCACGAACCGTGATAGCTAGACAGTTGAAATTTTCACAGATGATATATTTCTGTTGCCGCTATAACAACAAATACTAAAAACAGAATAAAATAAAGATTGAAGTTTGTATAGGTATGTATATTCTTCTGAGAATAAATTGTCTTATACCTGGAATCGACTGTTTTAGTAAGTTAGGTAACAAACACTCTATATTACAATCTTGTACCTATTACAAATGCAAAGTATAGATCGTGTCATTCACGAAAACGCGTGCCTTGACTTGTATTGCCATGTTATTAAAGGTTAGATTTACTAAATCAGCGCGTCATCGTGGATCACACGAAACTATAAAACAAAATGCCAACAATCAAATGAATCTAGGCCTTAATTTACTATACAGGGTGGAAAGATAAGTCGGGCCCTGGAGGGAAATTACCTTAATTATACCTTATTTTTAAAAAGAAACAAACTGCATTCAAAGATTTTCTAAAACTCGCTGGCCTCGCCCGGGACTCGAACCGACTAAAAATTCCAAAAAATAAAAACTCGCAAATTTATTCTACTAGTCGATGCAGTTAATGTTAATGATAACATTTCTCCAAGAAACATTAGGTCTTACACTCGTCTGTCGTACAAAATATCCATAAAATCTAATATTTAGTACTTAAGATTTCGTTTGACAAGCCAAATTGAATAAAAAAAGAAAAATACTTTTAATGCAGTTTTGTTTCTTTTAAAAAATAAAGGAATGTCTCCTTTAAGTAAAATGAGCCAGCTTAAGGATTTAAGGCTCCCTCCAGGGCCCGACTTATCTTTCCACCCTGTATACCATTTTAAATTTAAGGCGTAATTAATTCCAGATGAAGGATAATAATTAATAAGGCCTAAAGGGAAATTTTGTAGGCCTTATTACCCACGAACAATGTATGTGAACTGAATAGGATAAAAAGGAACTAGATTATAACATATTGTTCTCATGTTTAGCACAGTGTAATAAATAAATATTTTTTTATAACAAAAACGATCGTTATATGATAAGTACCTACAAGCTGAAATGTATGTACATTTTACCTGTGTGAAAATTGTATAATTGAGATAAATAAACTAAATTATACTTACTATATTCTCTGTTATTCTTGAACTTGTACTTGGGCTAAAAAGGCCCTCTGTCTGTGCGGGTGACAAGGCCCGGCCCCGGGCCTTATTGAACGTGAGACGAAATAGTAAATTTAATTATTTTTATATAGGTAATTATGAGTTCTTTGATTTCCCGATAAGCATCACTTACTGACTTACAAAAGTATAAATGTAGTAATGTAGTATCTGAATTTTATTAGAGGTTTTTAAAGCCTTATTATCAATTAAGTTATAAGTGAAATATAATAAGCGTCTTTAGTTGTAAAAAAACATTACAAGCCCTATAACTAATGAGGGGATCATTTTAGATATAGTCCACTTTTTTCGAGTAGGTAAATTCGGACTATGTTTACAAACCGCATACCATCGCCCATGACCACACTGTTAACTGACAGTTCGTAAACCTTATTACAAAAGGCATAAGGTCCACCGATGGACAGTTAAGAGCGTCGCCGTTTGTACCTATCTTAATACAAATAAAAGTCAACAACGAAAATAATTAATTACCTAATACGTCACATACCTATGACATGACATGAACAAACAAGGAAAGCTATATATAAAAAGTGATTTTTCTCTGTCTTCTCACAAAGGAAAGCTTTGACAGTTTAAATTCCTCAAAGAAGGTCCGTAACACTAAACTCGAAACAGCACCTTTAAAAAAACATTAGGGGTCACTGACCTGTCCCAGTAAATTGAGGTAATGTGTGTGAGCTGCGTTTGTGTGTGAAATGGGGTAATTTGACAGAATCTGAAAATTTACCCTCCTCGACGCCCTCTTAAAATCGCTGCAATGTTCGCTTAAATGGACTTTAGTTAGAAGTATTTAATAGTCTGTATCAAATAGGACATTATACAAACTACTGCGTCTTATTGTGATTTATTAATTTAAAAGTTACTTTTATTCCCATGCAGATACTACATACCACATACCTATATATACTACATACCTATATATTTACTAACAGTATTTAGTCGAGTAGTATACATACATTCTTTATATCCTTATACTGTGATCTAAACTATCGGGTTACTTTATTAGCAAAAGCAATCTAGGGGCTTCTTTCACAATAATTAGTTCACAATGTACATTACCTACCTACTTTGTTTACAAACAAAATATTAGCATACAATATATCCGTAGTGGATACCCCATTTAAGGTTAAATAAACAAAATCCTCATGTGTACCGTGTTAAGTACCAGTAAATCCAAAAAGTTTTACATATATTATATACCTATAGTCAGCCGCAGAGATCTTTGGATTGTTGGAATACTTTATCCTCGTTTTCGAGATATTTTTTGAATAATTGGTTTATGTATAAATAAGTAAATGTTAGGTATGAACTCTAATAGTTAAAAGATTAGCTTAAGTCAAAAATAAAGAACTTAATATGCCGCAAAAATAAAGAGCTTAGGTTTTTAAATTCGACGCACAAAATATGCAAAGAAATAGACAAAACGATTTAGCTTTGCAGGCATTTAATCTGGAGAAACTCGCTTTAAAAGGTTTTTGTTTCTGCTAAGAGAAATATAAGATGTTTTATAGAACTCGAATGGAATAACGAGTTTTCACCTTAGCAAATAACTTTATTCACTTTGAAATGAGTTTTCAGTCTCTTTACTTAGTTAACCTCTAGCTCTAGCAGCCCACCATTATGGTATGATACTCGTACAAGGAAAATTAGCAAGGACTTTGAACCAATGGTATAAGAAAATAGAGTTGATGGTCGTTTTAAAATCGAACGACACAAAACAAAAGCAACTCTATTCTATTTAATTAAGGTTTAAATTAATTGGAGGTAATTTGTACTAGTATTAGGACATTGAACCCAAAAGGGTTAAGAGGAAAGGGGACGACCGCTTCTCCATACGAACGTAGCTTATTTAGTCCCCATTTTCCTCTCTAGATACGAGTATTTACATTTGTAGGAATAATTTTTAGGTAATTTCATGTATATTACTTATAGATAATGCCCATTCGTTGATTTTTTTCCCGCTTTTTTCATTAATACTAGAGTTAGATTTTAGGTTTCGTAGCCTTAGTGTTTCGCTCCTAACTTTAATAATAATCAAAAAAGCGATAGAGGCCAACGAAGGAGCTATTACGATACCGAAACGCTATCTATCGCACCAATATAGAAGAAGAGAAACAGAAAGCGTTTCGTTGTCGTAGCGCATTCGATTGCCATCTTGGCTAGAACCCCATAAATTTTGACGATAATCGCTCAGGCTGCCTAGCCAAAGTAACGATCGCTTGCGCTTCGCCATCGAATCGCTTTGTATCTCTCTATCACTCTTCCATATTAGTGTGACAATGACAGTTGCGTTGCGTTCGCTACGTAGCGTTAGCAATTGGCATGTTGTCTACTGGGCCAGTTCTCGCTAAATAACTACTCAAATAGAAGTTCTTGTAAGTACTTAAGCCTTGCCCCGCTGCCGGCGGTACCCTAGGGTAGGTTTTTTTAATGTGTTTATATATTTTTGTAATGTCTTGTAAATGTTTTTATATTGTACTTTTATACTCACCTTGCAAAACCCTAAGACCCAAGTTAAATAAAGGTTAAACAATCAGAGTTTTATTGACTGTAAACTAAAACTAAGTTACCTACGCAAGGAAACTTTGTTAATCTCTTATAAGACATTACTCCCGGGAACAGAAGTTTTACCTCGGGTTGCCGACATTGAAACTGAAATGACATTGTTGTAAATTTATAATAGAACAGATTTATTTATTTGAATGATACCCTTAAATTACGAATTTATGTCTTAGTTACGGTTGCTGGTTTTAATAACGTTTTAACTCAATAACTCTTATGTTTAAAGTTTTGCTTGTCAAATTCTTCGGCTTATCACTAGCTATTTCATACTACTACGTGATTTGGTCAAGTTATGTTCTAATATATGGGCACAGAATAAATAATAGTACCTACTAGGTACAGAAGACTCACTCCCTAACAAAACGCGTCTGTTACGATCAGCACAGATATGGCCGCTAGGTGGCGACAGCGCCACGCGCGGCTTATGGCAAACCCCAAAATTGGGGCCGAACGGATGTACTTTTGGATGCATTTAGCTACCTGTAGCAAAGCGACGAAATCGCGGAGAGAGCCACGCCTGGTATAGGGAACACAAACTATAGCTAGCATAAAATGAATGTAGTATGATTGATATCTTCGACTATGGTGCTTTACGCACACTAGCGTCCCGGTTGACAAGTTGACCGAATCAACGAGTAGGTATTGGTATGCAAGGTAACGCTATACAATTAACATTATGTAAATGAAAATCTAAATTTAAATTGAAAGAGTTAAATAGCTTCAATACTGAATAAACGGCACGTAGAAGTGACTGCCATACAGTGAATACATTTGCAAGTTATATTTGCATGCAATTTGCGTCTTTGCATGCCTGTACTTCCAAGTTGTATACACATGACTATAGCTGGTACATTTGCAACTTTAGTTAAAGTATAAGCATAGCTAACTTGATATCCGTATTTTACCTACTTCCCAAAAAACTAGCAACATACAAACAATGTCTAAAAGCAGGACTTAAGGAGGGCGCAGCATCGTTCAAAATTAAGTGCCGAAACTACCATTTCGGTTTTGATCAGTAGGATATCTTATCTGCGAAATCTTAGCCATTGGTTTAATATAGTCGCACCAAACAAAGACTGCAGCGGATTTGATAGCCCACGCAGTGTGAGTGTTATGTATACGTCATAATTTCATATGTAGAAGTTTGATGTTTAAAATGAAATTCGCACTGCGTGGGCTATCAAAATCGCTGCAGACTTTTTACGGTCTGACTTTAGACACTATTATTGGCTTTATTCATATGTGTACACGTTTGTCAACGCTAACAAGCAATTGATAATTGTTTGCCTTTGCCATCTGTCATTTTGGCATCTGTATTTGTTATTAAGAAACGAAACAAAACAAGACGATTAACAAAAGATTTCTGAGTTTTATGAATAACCCCAAAAAAATTTGACTGTTGATGAACATTTCAATGTTATTGTCATTTTGTCAATCTAACAATGCCGCGATGGTAAATAACAAACCTCAAAACACATTTACATTACATTTACGGTACATTGGGAACACTATTAAATGCAGTTAGTTCGTTCATGTACCACTAATTGGTCATTAACAATATTAATATTCCCAACGATAAGCTGATGCTAATTCAGGCCAATTACACTATGAATATGGGCTCTAGATATAGATTGCAAATTTCTGGTATCTGATTTATAAAGTCATTAAAAAACATATGAAAAGAGACTTAAAAAAGTTAATCTTCACGCGATTGTCAGTGACCTTCTGTAGGACCCATGTTTATTTCATAGCAATATCGGTATCAAGTAGGATGCGAGTGGTGTCAATTATAAAACCGGGCAAGTGCGAGTCGGACTCGCGCACGAAGGGTTCCGTACCATAATGCAAAAAAAAAACAAAAAAAAGCAAAAAGAAAACGGTCACCCATCCAAGTACTGACCCCTCCCGACGTTGCTTAACTTTGGTCAAAAATCACGTTTGTTGTATGGGAGCCCCATTTAAATCTTTATTTTATTCTGTTTTTAGTATTTGTTGTTATAGCGGCAACAGAAATACATCATCTGTGAAAATTTCAACTGTCTAGCTATCACGGTTCGTGAGATACAGCCTGGTGACAGACGGACGGACGGACGGACGGACGGACGGACGGACGGACGGACGGACAGCGAAGTCTTAGTAATAGGGTCCCGTTTTACCCATTGGGTACGGAACCCTAAAAATGTAAGTGTACATTTTCAAAATGACTAAATATTCGTTAAACCGTCCGCTTTGAGTATTAATCGTGTTAACCGTTTCTGTGCATTGACACACCGGTATCTTCGGCCTGTACTTAGCATAACTTTTCTTTTAACTTGATAAAATTACACTTGATATCCGTTACGGTTACGGCGTAACAAAAATTTATCCTGGTGCCCGATTTTGATTTTTTTAGTTCCATGTTCTGAAACTGTTATGAAATTGTTCTTTTAGCTGTCAACATCATTCAGAAACGTCACCATTGACAGCTGAAAAATCAAATTCGTAACAGTTAATAATAAATAATAACCAGAATCATTAATAGATGTAGCATAATTACAGAATCATTATTAGATCAGAATTATTAATAGATGTAGCATATCTAGGGTTTGTGTTTTTGCATGCCAGTTGCTGGTGAAGTATGCATGTGCTTCTTAATTGCTAATCCATCTTTTGTACCATATTTTATGCAAAATAAAGATATTTGATTTTTGATTTGATTTAAGGTGCAGTGAGTTCAGAAAACGGAGTTTTTTAAAAGCCGTAGCTCTTTTTTGGATCACGATACAGCTGCCATACATTCAATTAGCAAACTTGAGGGCTTTTTCTACTGATTAGAGTAATTAGAATCCTAAGTTTTTGACTTTTGCTCGATAGAAAACGATCACGAACATAGGTCTAAAACGGACTTTCAAGATTCGTAACAATTTGTGCACAAAAGATAAAAATATGAAAACTGCTTCTAATAACGCGCAATTGTATGCTGGAGCGACTACCAGGATTACTTTTTTTTTTAATTTCACATTCAATAAATAAGTTCCAAAATATGATATCAGCGGTTCCGTGCACGCAACTTCTTTGATCAGATGCCCGCTGGGCTCGGATCAAAGCACACGTATCGCAAATTTAATTAAAATGACAGTTGATTTTGGCATTTATTTCGACATTAAATCATATACATATACGAAAAAGTATACCAGTAGACAAATACTATTTAAAAAAACAGGGTAAATAATTATCATCAGATGGAGCTCGAGTCTCATCTTAGATTTGATTTGTTGGGGCATAATGGTTGAAAAAGGCAGTAAACTATCTTAAAACAATACGATTCCAATATCATTTAAGTAATTTGCTCCTTGAAACCCGGCTTAGAATGAAAAAAGTTTGAAGACTCATACTTACTGATTGGAATTAATTTTCATTATGCTGGTATTAATATTGCATACCTATTTGACGTACTTTTGTACGTCAACGTCAATGAACTGTGAAGACAATGTTGTGATCTTGTATTTATGTTACAGAACTTTTGATCTTCAAATATTACCTATTAATACGGAACATTATGTAAATATTTCGTGTACTACTTGAAAATCGTGCAGTGGTAAACCTGTTTTGTTGCTGTGAGGTCCGTCTTAGATAGATGTATAATGCGGTTACGTACTGTTCTGCAAACCTTCATGAAATCAAGAATAAATAAACGGCTACGGTCTAGACTCAGTCCTAGCGAGTTTTTGCGGCTTGTGAGGCCGATATATACCTACTGGCCTACGAGGCTTACAGCCCAAAATCGCTGCGGCCTGGATTGTGATTGCCTGTGTATCGAGTGTTATACTAATTTACTATAAAATAAAACAAAGTTTTTAATTCAATGATATTCTGTGCATATTTAATTTTACTTTTTATACCTCGTCGCTAACAAACAAGCATACGGCCCGGCCCGTCTGATGATAAGCAATCTTCGTAGCCTTTGGACGCCTGCAACTCCATGCGCGTTGCCGAGTCTAACACTCCGCACCCCTCGTTGATAACTGGCAACCATACTCACCGGCAGGAAGGACACTATGAGTAGAGTCTAGTGCTAGTGTTATTTGGCTGCAGATTTCTGTAAGGTTGAGCTCTGCTCTAGATCTGGAATGACATCCGCTGTGCTGTGCCCTACCACACGAAGCGAGATGTCATTCTCAGTTCCCATTCCCATACCTCTCTTTGGACGTAGTTCAAGGACCAGAGGTATGTCCATATATTTTAAATATTTTCGTCTTAAATTACTATAGAGATTCAGAGTCTGAACATATAACCGTAAGTTTACCAAAAAATTGCCGTAACAGCTATAGGTACAGTCAGATGCAGAGAGAAAGAATCCGCCAAAATGAAAGTTCCACCCTGCCAGGACTTAATTTATTGATAAAGATAACCATATATTTATTTGCAAAAAATACATATAGTGATGAACATAGGTGGACAGTAATTTTGGATGCGTAGGGTAGAGCGGGGAGAAACGTAACACTTTGTACTTTGACCTTAGTTTCTGGTTAACCCTTATTATTTTGATGAGTTTAATGTATCATATATAACGTCAGTGCATGATCTGTACATTAACGTCTTGACTAACATTATAATTGTGTATTTTGTTTTTAAAAAATCCTTTTTTGTTACTAATCACCCCGTTGGCGTGCAGAAAGTAACACGTTGTGGGTCAAAAGTAACAAGACACAGTGGGCTGTAATTTAATATAATATGACATATCAAATCAAAATAAAAACCGGTCAAGTGCGAGTCGAACTCACGTCCCAAGGGTTCCGTACTGCACACATTTTTGAACGAGCGAGCAAAGCGAAGTTCTTAAGTACATTCAACTGTTTATTCAATTTGTCCACACACAGCTGGCTATCTTAGGATAGTTAGTTACCCATTTTTTTTGTTCAAGTATTATGTTAAGCATAGTGCCTACATTTTTTTTTCATTGTTAGGTGTATCTCTGTCTTAGGTTTCACCGAAATCAAAAAAACCGGAATAA
The DNA here is from genome assembly GCF_963556715.1 of Cydia fagiglandana. Taxonomy (NCBI): domain Eukaryota; kingdom Metazoa; phylum Arthropoda; class Insecta; order Lepidoptera; family Tortricidae; genus Cydia; species Cydia fagiglandana. Next base: position 25,744,015 of record NC_085932.1, on the reverse strand, counting down.
CCGGGTTTACAGCCAATTGTCAAAACCGGGTTTTTACTTTAATAAAACCGGCTTTTTCGAGTTTTTCGATTTTACACTTTTGTAAACATAGTTTCATTATTTTGAAGAGCAAATTAAAAAAACAATACATTATACGCACTAATTGTATAAATGAACAGCTTTTTAGTCTCCAACGTTATATCTATTTGCCCAGTTTTGCAGATAGACTGCTTTGATGGTCCTTGAAGTTAAGGCTTCAATCCAGGATGCTTCGGAGATATTTAGGAAGAAAGTTGTGTCGGAGAAGATTGCCTCTGAATTTTAATATCAGCTCCGTGTTGGCTAGTTTGTTGCACTGGTGAACGCAGAACACCTCGGTCTTGGAAGGGCAGGGGCACAAACGCCACTGAGAGAAATAGTCATCTAATAGATCCAGGTCCTTTTCCAGGATATTTCAATTTTCAAGCTGTCTTTTTGTGTCACAAGGGCATCATCAGCATAAGCAAACTTCCGCGATGTGGTGTTAGGCAGGATACGACTCAGACCTTTTCAGACCTATGACAACTAATACTAGGCTGTGTTGAGAGTGTGGAAAATCCGCTAGCGCGTACAGCTCGGCGGCCACTGGGGTACCGTCTATTGCTCTTGTTGTGAAGACTAGGTCCGGGTTCACTTCTCCATCGAGCTGATTTGAAAGTTCCTTTGCCTTTGTGAGAAACGACTAAAACAGTGTTGTTTTGTTCCTATCTGCCCAGTCCATGATCGCCTTCTCGTTGGCGTCAGATTTCCTTTATCCCCAGCCGGTATGGAGGCTATTCAAGTCTCAAATGTAAAGGGATGGGTGTTCCAAGTAAGGAAGGCGTGGAGTATGCCAGCAGCTACGTGGAGGATTATATATGCTGCATATCCGCGTTCCGCCGATTTGAATAATCGTGGTGGCGATATTGTTGCCATCGATGTTATTTGAAATCACGTTGACCAGGGCAGTAAGAGAAGACCGGCCGCATGTCGAAGTTCTATATTAATTGTTTATGGTATTATAATGCCGCTACCAAATCAAATCCCGGTATTTTATCTCGCTTAGCGAGTTGGGCATCATCAGCGGTGTATTTCCAGAAGGAGGACTATGTCAACACCGTTGTCATATAATAGGTTGCTTAGGCAAACCGGTTTAGAATTACTGCTTAGTTAAAAACTTTATTGATGGATTTGGATTAATTTATTGATATGGTCTTGGTAAAGTAAATAGAAATGTCGTGGAAGACGTAATATCAAAACATTGAACCTAAAAATAATTGCTTATTTTACAAATTATACGTAAGATCGAAATCACCGAAAAAACCGAAAACCCGGTTTTGCAATCTCACAAAAACCGAAAAACCGGTTTTATAAAATACGCACGGTTTTGTGACCCCTACGCACGAGTGATCCTATAAGGGTTCCGTTTTTTCTTTTTGAGTTACGGAAGAAGCGCTGGTGGCCTAGCGGTAAGAGCGTGCGACTTGCAATCCGGAGGTCGCGGGTTCAAACCCCGGCTCGTACCAATGAGTTTTTCGGAACTTATGTACGAAATATCATTTGATATTTACCAGTCGCTTTTCGGTGAAGGAAAACATCGTGAGGAAACCTGCATACATCTGCGAAGAAATTCAAAGGTGTATGTGAAGTCCCCAATCCGCATTGGGCTAGCGTGGGGACTATAGCCCAAGCCCTCTCGCGCTCGAGAGGAGGCCTGTGCCCAGCAGTGGGACGTATATAGGCTGAGATGATGATGATGAGTTACGGAACCCTAAAAGTACCTACTAATCATGTAAATTATTATTGATAACACACTTTAATATTTGCATTTCAACTACATAAACATTAGTATTTTAAGAAAACAAATCAATATTAATTCCTCGTTAGAAATTGTTTTTATTTCAAGTGATGAGATCAATTATTGTCTTATAAACATGTTATCTAATCAGATAATTCAGGGGTCAGAGTTTTTTCACTTACAAATATGGCATACATCGTTTACTAATATGGCATAGATCCAATAGGTATATTGTATGGGATGTAAATGTTACTTTTGTATGGCTTTGTTACTTTTGTACCCGACCGCATTTTTCTGAAAACATGAAAGATGTCTTTGAATTTGAAACGCAACGTGTGCGAGAAAAATAAATTGCAATCAATCTAATCAATATCCCTTCGGGTGGCAGGGCCTCCGGTTGAACGGTAGGAAAAATGGCGCGGCCATTTTTAAAACATGCCCCTGCGTGGCAGAGGCCGGGAGCCAGACACTCCCCAATTAGCGGTGAACCGGGAGACGGTTCCGTCACAACAAGCCCGTGTGTGGCAGAGACCGTCTCCCGGCCTCTGTGCGACGCCGTATTTTGCGCCTAAAATAAAACCATTAAAACTATGCCTTGCTTGCTCACTTTTGCAAGATGCATTCTTCATTAAACAAGGATGGTATTCCTTAAAGGTTGAATTCCCGCGTAAAATAATGTTTTTTAGAAATGGCGTGATGTTCACGCCCCACCAGACCTCGTACGCACCGACCGTCGAGCCGCGAACATTCAGAAACCAGAAATTTATTTGCTAACAACATTGTCCTTACAAAGGTACACAAATGGAATACGCAGTGATAAAAAGTGAAATAAACTGTGTGAATCGTGTTAAATGTAATGTTTTGTCATAAAGACTGCTTTTTTTCAATCAATTGTTTTATTTCCTAATTATACATATTTTTATACATGAAAGAAAAAATAATTGGTAATATGAGATTTGATCAAGTCCAGCATAATTCAAATAAATATAATGAAATTCATTGGTACCTATACAATCAAAAAAGCTATTTTATGCTGAATTCAATTCAATCATACATATTTTTGAGAATTGGTCAAATTTCTAGCACACGTCAAATTCGCGATGACCACCCATGGAGGCGCCGCCACTTGACGTATATTTTTCTAAATTTGCCGCACCACTCAACCTCAAGCCACCGTTAAATCTGAGGCGCCGCCATTCAACGGCTTGTTATATCTGTCCATCTCCCGGCTCCCCGCCACCATAGAGACCTAGCCAGACAATGCCACTCTAGGGGATATGCAAATATTCAGAAAATGTATGAATTTTAATACAACATAAACATCAAAGAACTAAAAGTCAAAAAACGTACTTTTGATTCGAAAAATTTTGCGTCACGTTGCGTCCTCTCACACAACCTAATAGCACGTGGCGCTCGTTTCGACTGAATGCGCTGACTGAGTGAAGGGGGCACCACTGTCTATCGCTTAATAGCAGCGGAGTGGTATTTTGTCTATTAGATAAACCTACAGAGCAATAGTTACTTTCCACCCGCAGTTACCTTTGTCCCCGCTCTCCCCTATATTTCACTTGAAGAAGCATGCAAATTTTGCTTAGTAGCTAGGTAGTATAACTAAATATATACAAATTGAAGCTAAGCTAAGGTAAGTTATATAATAATAATATCATCGGAATACACATATGATTTTAATGAAATTGTCATTGAATTGATTTGTGCCTTATCGAAAGCCCTATTAATTAGAGTAGTACCTAAATAACTTTTTTCATTTGACGACTTCTGTATTTATTCGGTTTATTTAGTTCGAGTATCTAATGAATTCGATTATTTAGTTAATTTACATTTAAGTACGTCACATGTGACATGAACAGACAAGGAGAGCAACATAAAATATATTGTTTTGTCTTCCTTCTTTCAATGGAACTTTTTTAGAGTTTCTCTTCCTCAAAGGAGGCTAGTTGTTAAGACGAAACTCAAAATACTCTCATTTGCATCTTAAAAAAAATAGGATGGGTCACTGACCTGTCCCGGTAAAGTGAGGTAGTGTGCGTGACGTGTGCTTGTGTGTGAAATGGGGTAATTTGACAGAATCTGAAAATTTTCCCCGGGCATACCTCACCTTAATCGGATTCGTAGTTTTAGTACTCGCTCATCGCACGTAACACTGTGTATTTCCTCAGTAATAGCTTCCAAGTCGCCGTTAACATTGGTTAGTGCATCATTCGACAACATAATGCATGCGGCGGCAACCAATGTCAATTAATAATACGTGATAATGGCCTGTAGTGCCGTAAGGGCTGCTAAGTATACTCCGAGAGCTAGTGTCATAAATAAGACTACCTACGTAAACGTCATAATTCATAACTGTGACATATTCAACTATGTAGAATAAGTACGTGACGTGACATGACAAAGAATGGTAATAATATTTAAAAACCGCAGAATATTTATATTTAAAAATAAGAGTGGTGAGGGAAAGCGACACGCTCTTGTGGTACGAGTATAAATGAAGAAGAAGAATGTCAGTATACTTTTCAAGTCTGTTATTAATATTTGGTTTATTGTTTATGTGGGTAGCCACAAAATAAACGTTGTGTAAAATGTGTGATTTTATTGCGCAGCTATAATTTAGACCTATAGTTCGTTTTTTTTAGCATTAGAAATAAGGTAAACAATCATGATGTGTCTTTTAATTGAAAAACACATTTTAAAAATAAGTTACGGCACATATGTAACAATTATGAATCTAATGCGATCATTTATATTCTTCTGCTTTCAAAAGTGATAGTTTCTGATTTTTAAAAAGCATTTTTCTAGTAAAAGACATGTCAAGATCGCTTACCTTCTCTCAAGTTCTTTCTAATGCTAAAAAAACGAACTATAGATTCTCGTAAAATTCGTAATTACAAATGTTACATTATTGAAGCGTAAGCGGTCTCTTTGACTAAAAGGGGACATACGTACACGGGGGTGAACCAGATATTGGCAATTAAGGCACGATTGTGGCCTTATCAGCAGTATCAGCACATTATGCAAGTTATCGTGATAATAGACAAGGGCCTAATATCACAATATTACATAATATAAGTGTATTAAACAGGACTTTGAGGCAGATGGGACCAAGGGTAACAAAGTTTATTAGGTATACCGTTATTAGCTACTTGTTAGTTGAAATTATCATTTCAACGTTACATTAATAACTCGGCAATCGATGGTTAAAATGTATACAGGGTAATTATAAGTATATAATAACTTATTAATGACATTGCATATTTTTGTAATTATGTAGGTACGCTTGTCGTGGGCAAGTTGCGCCAATATATGTACTAAATACACGGGTTGCTCTAAAGTAGGTACCTATCCTAATTATTTATTTATTATGATATATATTTGCTGATTTATATTTATATATAAATCTTTATTATACATATTATAGTAGGTAGAAATACAACTTAGGTATTCAAAGGTTAAAAAAGACTAATGTTGCGCCGTCGTCTGGACAGAAACGGCTTTGGACAGAGTAGCATGGCGGTCTTTGGTGTCGGAGGCCAAGATCCACTTCGGGTCGTTGCGCCACAGCAGTTAAGTAAAGTAATGTAAAAGTAATGTTACTCATCATTCATCTGCTGATGTTCCTATTAATATGGAAATTCATAAAGGACCAACTAATAATATTTTAAGAGGAACGCCGAAGTACCTACCTATTTATCTTAAACAAAAATGGTTTTACCCCAAACGGTGTACTTCATGTTCCGTGTACCTATGTTTTGTACGGCATTTACGACCGAACCGGTGGTTAATGAACCCTGAACATTTTCTTCGTGGCTACAAAAAGCACACTGACCAACGAAAAAACCCATTCGTTCTGCCTCGACGTTAGTAGGGTGCGGCCATAAAAAGTAAATCGGCCATTTTATTGAGGTCTACTAAAGTCTACTTGAGAGCGGGCTCAGGAACGAGAAAATTTACATACATACGTATCTTGTAACCGATATGTTACTTTTGAACAGACTTCTATGAGAAAAAGACATAGGTATTTGTATAGGTATAGTGACCTAATCTTTGGTGGAAAACTATGCGACTATATTTTTGACTTTATTATCTCTGAATTTTTCAGTGTAATATTACCTGAATTAAATTATAGATTTTTTTCTACATCTTACAATATGAGTTATATGAGGAAATCTAGTAAGTAACCTAAGTAGTTTTATAACATGTAACCTATAAGAATACTTGCATTGTAACGGTACCTATTACCTACCTTTGTTATGGCAAAGGGAATTTAGACTAGAGGAATATAATGTCAAAGTAAATTATGTAGCAAGTACATTTACTGCCATCTTTCGACACAAATGATTAACACTTTTAGAACGCCATTAGACTTTTATGTAGTTCGTTTTTTTAGCATTAGAAAGAACTCCACAGAAGCAAGCGTGCAGTTTTTGTCAGGCTCTTTAATTGTTAATAATTATTGAATTATCTAATGTAGCATGGTCAATACAAATAATTTACTTCTAATTATTACCGCTATAAGTCGGATTTGGAACCACAAGCTTACTTCTGCGAAGTTCTTTCTAATGCTCAAAAAAACAAACAAACAACAAACAGTTTTTTTATAGGGGGACAAGGGGTTGAAGGTTTATATCGGGACCGAATATTTTTTTTAAGTGAGGGCCTTTAAATTTCTTGGCAGATCATAATTTGAAAAGAAGGAAAATAATTTCAGCGTCTCGGAAAAAAACATCCCTTAAGGGAATTAAAATGGAGTTGTTTTTCAAACGAGATACATTAAACTCCGTAAAAAGACATTATATTATATTAGAATACAAAAAATACTTTTTTTGGAGTTAGGAACTTCTAACATTGTGACAGACCTCAAAATATTAACAAATTTTTTGCTGCACAAAGTTCAATGTTGTAAGTACATATATACAACAATAATATATGGGGCATTATCTATGAAAAGGGACCTTATATTTATATCTGTTCACAGTTCTGAATTAACGACGCTCATTTGGAATGAATAATAAAGCGTGTTTACGTTTTCAAACTGTACGCAAACAAGAAATTACGCATATACCAGCACAGCGTTCCCAACTCGTTTGACATAGCCTACTTAGCGAACAGTACCACTATTTAATTGAAAATGACAAGCAATAAAATTTAAAAAATATACCGATATTGAAAAGTAACCGAAGTTAGGTTCATACTTGTATGTTGGCACTACTTAAAAAAAACTTGTATCTTATTCTGTCAATCAAAAAAAAATGTGGTATCAATGTATGGGATGCATACAGAGTTACTGCATTTCAACTTTGAATATCAGATAGAAGTGTGACATACCTACGAATTTTTTTAAAAGTTGTCACGATATACATATAGGTATTATATCTAATGTCAACCACAATACAAAAAGGAATGATAAATATGCACCCCTTGAATGTAATACCTACTAATTAATAACTTTGAAGATAACATAGTATTTGACTACTAGTCAAATCAGTTTTTTTTGAACTGTCAAAACAATTTGCCACTATGGAATTTGTACGAACAACTAGCTAATAACGTCAGCGTCACAGTCAAGTTATCTACTCTTAATTATAATTCTGTACTATTTATAAAAAATCTAATAACTGCTGTCTACGTTTCTCAATTAATGTTTTGGTGCTTTATTTCATGCATGGTGTGAAATAATTTATTTTAAATACAGTCAACATCCATATTGACAACATTTTAAAATTTGTAAAGTGGTTAATCAAAAATCAAAATCAAAATATACTTTATTCATGTAGGCCTAGCAACAAGCTCTTATGAATCGTAATTAATCTTAATCTAATTATCAGAGCAATTTATTGATGTTAATATTATTCCATAACAAAATTGGATTATTATACATATCAAATTTAACACTAAGAATTTCACAAAAGGATCGTCAAACATTTAAAATAATGTATAAAAAAATACTAGTCTAGAATATCTAGAATAAAATCTAAATCCTAATGTACTTAATGTGCTCCTAAATATTACATCATTAATATTAGTTCTTAATTTTTTTTTACAAAATCGCGATAATGAAAAAGGCCTATTGGCTAACGAAGAACAGCTTATGGAATAAAGTAAATACATCGACGTGAACTCTGTCGATTTTACTCGCCACCAATCTGAAAACATCATTCACTACAGAACAAAAACTGGGTAGTGACGGACGGACAGACAGGCAGGCAGACACATAGACAGACGCACGAGTGATCCTTTAAGGGTTCCGGTTTTTCCTTTTGAGGTACGGACCCCTAAAAACGACGGTGCTATTATTTGTCAGCAATAAGAATAAAATAATAAAACTACTTTTACCGGTGAGCTATTTGTGTGATATTGTCTGTTAGCTAAGTTGTCAAAGGCACCCAGTAAATTGTCTATAAACGCGCTGCATGCTCTCTGTTTGTTCAATATCCTGGAGGAGTTTATCGGGCTGCCGGCGTTAACGACATGCCTCTGGCATATTACTGAACGAAAGATTCAATTTAGTGCATCACTTCGTACACTCCATTTTTACTTGTATGTAGTTTGGTTCAGACTGTAGAATGGGTAAATAGTGTCATACATGCGAAGCAGACATTGTCACTAATCTAACTTTTGCTATTGACATTTTCGAATTACGCATCGTACAAAGTGATCGTTAACTTGTAACGGCGCGTAGCTATCGTGCCAATCGTTTACGCTCCGTAGCGTATCTCGCACAATTGTATTCAGATGACATCTGTCAGCGTTTTCTGTTTGAAAAATACTATAGTGCGACAGTGACGTTGCGTTTCGTTCGCTACGGAGCAGTAACGATTGTACGTTGGCTACCTACCGTACCCAGTGAGACCATTTACGCACTGACCCTGCGATCTACCGAACCGCGAAAATCGAAGTTCGCAAATTGCGGGGGTTTTTCTCTGTCACTCTAATTACGCCTTCATTGGAATGAGGAAAAAGATCCCCGCAATTTGCGAATTTCGGTTTTCACGGTAGCCCCTCTGCTCCGAGCAGAGAGACAGATTTAACAACGCATGCTCATCAGATTGTTAAAAACACGTTCGATACGAAACAGTAAGGAGACGTCGCCGTGTTGGACGATTGATATGTCACTCGGCTCACTGCTACCAGTGACACCGCGGGCCGCACTGATCCAATCAAATTAAATTTAATCAATTTAATTTGGTGTCAATCAGTTCCTCATTAAGTAGTAACGTGGTTCACCTAATTAATTGCATTGTGAATCTATACATAATTTAACTGAAAGAAATACTTTCGTAGATTACTTAGCAGTCGTGCTCCATCCATCTTCATTCAGAGAGTAACTCGTGCACGAAGTTGTCAGTAAACTTTATTCTCCCACTTTGTCTTTTGAGCTCCGCCTACTTATTCATTTCAAAGATGTTCTACAATTCATTCTTGCTTTCATTTTGAATTCATAGAAAAAGTATAGTAGATAATCTGCCGTATTCGAACTTCGAGATATTCACAAGAGACGACACGTACTAATAGATCCATTCTATTAGATACGTTATAATTTAGATATTAACTAGTTCTCTTTTGCAGCGCAATTCAGGCAACCAATGTCACTTTTACGTTAAGTAGATGGCGTAAGACATCTATTAGATGTGAAATGGATCGCTAAGTCATATCCTGAGGAAATCGTTCAAGAGTAAGTATCTCCAGAATCGCGCAAACGTCAAATTTCACAGGATAGATCTTAAACATATCGTTATCGTATCTTGGTGATGTCTAAAAGATATCTAATAGATGTCTATTTCAAAATCCGAATCGGGCCCATAATTGCAATTAAATTAATCAAAAAATGCAAGAGGCGTCTTTTAATTTTCGCCTTTGGCTACATCTTAAACCATTAGGTACTAACTAAGTACCTATATTGTGCCTTTTTTATTTATTCTCTTAACAATTTTATTAATTAATATATTGAAAAATAAAATAATGGAAATACACAACACGACATTGGGTAGTATTTCGCTGCTAAAACACGACCCAATGACCAGAGATCGAATAATTATCTAGACCATCGCGAGGATTTGAGGAGATAGCGTATTCAAGCAACCGGGGAACTCTAATTGTTTTCCGGAATGACGTTATTCCTGATCTACTAACAGCACGAAATTCGAGATCAAAGTGAATTTAAACAAACAAAAACACGAAGCTCGAACGCACCAATAAACAAAAACCGTTTCTAATCACTTTACGTTCAATTACAGAGTTAAAAGCTCAAACCAATTGCACTCCATTCATTTTGGAAATGAACCAATTGAAAAGTTTTAATTAAATTGCGTTTACCATATTGTACCTAGGTAAGTCAACACACGTCAGTCATTGCGTCGCGCGTTAATGAACGTTTCGGTGGCAATTTGAATAAAATGTTTTCATCACGTTTGCGGCTCCGATTACGCGATACACAATAAACCTACAAGGAGATTTATAATGTTTAAACCTACCGTAAAATTCTGAAATTCGAGGTATGGACGTATGATCTAATGTTCTATCGTAACATTGGTCGTCTCGCATTCTGTTTAAAGGCTCCTCTTCACGTTGGGCCAACGCCAACGAGGGACGCAGCCATGCGGTAGAATGAGATAGCAATATCACTTGCTCCCTCTAACGCATAAATGCGTCCCTCGTTGGCGTTGGCGTTGGCCCAACGTGAAGAGGAGCCTTAAGTTGAATTGGTTCCAAGACCTAATCTAACAATATTTATAGTACCTACCTAAAACATTTTTAAGTTTGATTTATAAAGAAGACACTTAAAAGTTAAGGTATCAAGAAAGGCCTGGGTTTTGAGAGTTAACGTACTAATCTTTCTTTAATGATTTGTAATAATTCTTTATTTAACACTTCTGATAAACTAACGGCGCGATTCGAACTTTAAGATATCGCGCCGTTAGACATTCACTAGATATGAAATAGTAAAGATATGTGACGTTCCACGGCAAAAAGTACCTTATGGCGGCTGGCGCTTACGCTTATTATTAACGCCGCTCCAATATTCAGTCGGGGCAATGGTACCTTTTGCCGTGGAGCGTCACATATCTTTACTATTTCTTATCTAGTGCATCTCTAATACATTTCCCGAATCGCGCCGTAAGAAGCTGATATTTCGAATTAAATGGTACCTATATATGTAGCACAGACTTCGGCAGGTCATTAAGGTAGCTGACATACGTGTCACGTCCTCGCAAAGTAGACCTTTTTGTAGAATGGGGCCCACAGTATATCAAGAATTAGTCCTCGCCACAAACGCCACAAATCGTATACCGGGTGTGGTAACACGAGCAAATAATTAAAACATAGATTGTACTCCTCAAACGGTGACACTTTTGTTCAATAACTTTTAAATATTATGAAGTATCTAGGCTCGCTATTTTTCATACAAAATAAATATTATTTTCAATGGACGCTATCGCCACGCCATATCATTATGATTGACGTTGCTTGTCATGCCTTAAACATAACAAAATTTGCAATACATTGCGTCTTAGAATAAACTTTAAAGTGTATTAAAAATCAAACCGCAAGTTATTTTTTAAAAGTCGCTGAACAAATGTTGGTCAGTATGAGGAGTACAGCCTACAGTTAATTTTTTTGCTCATGTTACATGCCACACCCGGTATAGGAGAAACACTCGAGCAATTACAGTTAATAGATACTAAAGGATAAGGCAATATAACAAATATTCAAACAAAGCAACAAACATAATCCCACCAAAAACATTCTGTAAAAAACTAGCCAAGTCTCGATGGAGCTGCTTGTTTATCTCTAAAAAGTAATGAAATCTAGACAAAGTCGTGCCAAGTCTAAGGTTCCTTACTGCGATTTCTTTATTATTATAGTTAATGTTGTGTGACTTGGCCGTTGAAGGGTACACAAGGGTACAAAACCAGGTGCTCCATGACACCATTGCACCAATCTGTCGCCAGAACCGCTACCCATTGACGATGGAAAATTGCCACTTGGAAGACGTTGATTCAATAACCAGTCAATTGTAGGCTTGATAAAGCTGCGTATTTCAATAATACTTATGTATGGGCGAGCCTGAAACAAACACTTCTTTTTGGTGCAATGGCAGATTGGTGCAATGGTGTCATGGAGCACCTGGTTTTGTACCCTTGTGTACCCTTCAACGGCCAAGTCACACAACATTAACTATAATAATAAAGAAATCGCAGTAAGGAACCTTAGACTTGGCACGACTTTGTCTAGATTTCATTACTTTTTAGAGATAAACAAGCAGCTCCATCGAGACTTGGCTAGTTTTTTACAGAATGTTTTTGGTGGGATTTCACTTCTTTTTGTAGTGAAAGCGTTGCGAGACACCTTTTTACATGTAATGTTTTTGGTGGATCTCATCTCTTTTTGTAGGCAGTCCTTCTTTTCGGGTACTCATACCCATACTATGTATACACATATCATAACTAAACATATCTTCATTCATACTCACATCGTACATTGTAGTGTACCTTTACTTTACCTACTATTTGTAGGAACTGCAACAGTAACTTTGTAATATCATATATTTATATGGGATTACAAACTTACTTATGCAGTTCTTAGATCTTTAAAACGTGACTGATATTGCAATATTTTTAGGTTTTCCCTTTATGTGGCCATTAAACCCTAACTCTGTACCAAATTTCAGCTCTCTGAGTTTATGGGAAGTACTAGTTCTATTCTGATGATCATGAGTGAGTTTCATAAATGCGAAACTTTGCTTTCGCTTAACTTCGGAACTAAATGACCTACAGACTTGAAATTTTGGATTTTAAGTATGTGATTATAGCTTACTGGATGACCAAAATTTCTGCGTTCTGGTCTTATCCAGAGGTTCTCAAATAGGGGCCTGAAAATGCGGCGAAATGGTTCCAGTAAAGGATGGTACGGCAGTGCTTGCTTCGCGCTCGACTTGGCGGGGGCACTGCCGTGCCCCAGATTAGATTTATGTGAAATTACGTTCTGATTGCAATAATTATTTTCCCTCCACGTTCTAACATTGAATCAGCTTATTGCATTATTTCTGAACAATGTTCCAATTCAATGGAAAACCCATTATATTGTTGAAGTTTCTCTAACCTTGTTATAAATTTGAAATAGTTTCCAAGATCCTTAATTTGTCACGGTATAATTATTACAGTACCGCGACGATTAATAAACACTATAGTCTACTTGCATCGTTCAGCCAAATATTTATTTTAAGTCAAGACAAGCCATGGTTTGCGAAGTAAGAACATTCGTGGCACTATATATAGTCTGAAAATGTTAATTTTGATAGTGAAAATACCCACTTGACAAGTTTTCGTATTATTTCGTACACAAGCTACATGCGTGCTAAGTTATATGCTTTCTTCTGATTGGGACTGTACTTTACATATACAAATATTACATATAAAAATGTCCGGCTTTTTACAAAGTCCTATTTCTTTTTACGTATAAACTCGTATTATATAAGTAGGACTCAAACTCGATTGAAGTAATGAATTCATATGTTAGTTATGTCAATTTAGATAGGTACTAAGTGGTACTAACTTGCTTGCTCAGTCTTCATGGTAATCGAGTTAGCAAAAACGTATCCTATTGTGATTCATGTTAGGTACGAATACATTTGTTTTTAGTTTCTAGGGACATGGGCACTGTACATTTCTCTATACAAATCGATTCATCTCATGGCTCCTCTACACGATGGCCCAGCGGCGGCCACTCCAAGGGACGCATTTATGCGTTAGAGGGAGCAAATGATATTGCTATCTCATTCTACCGCATGACTGCGTCCCTTGGAGTGGCCGGCGCTGAGCCATCGTGTAGAGGAGCCATCAAGGTAATCGCACATTTATTAGGTACGTTATCGTAAAGTCAGAAAACTGCTGATGAAACTTTTACTAGTAGGTATTCGAAGGATGTTCGTGCTGGTAAGCGTAAAAGTTTATATTAAGTTAATTTTCGAGGAATAATGGACGAAACACGTGTTATATTCGATAACGAAAGTTACGTGTAGTAACTTGGTCAGGAAATTTTTTATACACATAGCTCATATTTGGCTATTTCTTATTTATCTTCGTGCCGCATCGACGATTTGCCTATTAAGGCGGGTACTTACCTAGTAATGTAAGTACAGAAATTAACAAACGCGATATTGAGCTCATTAACATAGTCTTATTCAAGATTATGATATCAATAACATGCCCGCACCTTTATTTGAGCGTACAATAAGCAGAGCCGAACGCATTGTTACTAAGAAACAATCGGCAAACTTAACAATAACACCATCTTTTTCACAATAACAATCTCAATGTGAATGAAATTTTCCTGTAAGTATAGACAACGCATGCAGGTCCAGGTCCCTGTTAACTACTGAGTAAAAACATTATTTTGTGTTTAACACCCTGAATATAGTTCTTAGTGACTAAACGTTCCCTCGCAAACAAAATGTGAAAGAAAAGCTATTTTATTCTAACAATAGGCAAAACTCGTTCTATTGTTAAGACCAGCCATGCAAACCATCACGCGAACAAATATTTTACACGGACAAACTTAGGCTTAAAATACCTTTGATAAATTGCAACTTTTTTCTGTGTACTAACACGTTTATAATAAATATGTCAACTGCGTTGAAAAAATGTGCAAGTTGTGAGGATAGTACACACTATTGTAGTGTAGACTTAGGTCAAAAGTTTATAAAGCAATTGTCGAATAATTTCTCCCCGGACTAAGTTTCCTTATAACCCGATACAAAGCCCAGCAAACCCGTAATAACTTTTAATGCCCGCCCCTTATTAGAACCTAGATCATATTATGGCTGAGCTGGCACTAGTTTAGTATTTGCTTAAACATTTAGAGATACTTCAGATCAAAAAGAACTTAAGAGCCGTAGTCGCTTACGCTTTTGTCGACGCTATTTCTATAAGAATACAGTGGTTAAAATCATATGCATATGTAACTACTACATTCATTTTGATTTGCAAATTATTACCGACCGTATTCTTGTACCGTTTGTAGCTTGAGATTAAACTGAAACTTATGCTGGCATATTTGTAATGATTATATCTAGGGTTCGTAGGTAGTCATGTAGTGGCGTAAACTAACCAACACCATTAACCGTAGGATAAGACTTTGGTGTAGGTACAAATATAGCAGTCCTTATAAAGAATTCAATCTCATCTCAAGTCTCTCTTGAGACTTTTTAACCATAACCTTTTAACGACTCAGATCCCAACTTTCTAATGACGACTGTAAAAACAAAACAAAAATAATGGATTTCGATAAAACAATTTATGTCACACAATTTTTTACTGTCTCCATCTCAGTGAAGAATCCTCCTTAAATTCAGTGAGATTGTTTTGTTCCCTCATGGGACGTGTGTGTGTATCGACGACGCAAACGTCTCGACGGCAGCGAAATATAAACAGAATTTTATTTCACACACGCTGTATAAAGGATTGCTGGGTTGGTTGGCTTCTGAGCATTGCTTCCTTAGCTGTGAGTGCGAAAACATTGCATTTCTTGCACAGATTCGTAGCGAATGCAACGTTCTTTCAGATGTAAGTATAACGATTTATGCTACATAGTCCCAATACGACAATATCTTTACGGCAAACATTGAAAATGTCATGGCTTCGCTCGCTACACGATGGGTTATCATACTGGCCTAGCAACAAAATCTTTATAAATCTTCACTTCGCACACCTGCCCGACCTGCCAACAAAAGAACTAGGGTTAGGGTTATAACCGCGAAAATCGAAGTTCGCAAATTGCGGGCATTTCTCTCTGTCACTCTAATTACGTACGCCTTCATTGGAGTAAAAGAGAAGGATCCCCGCAATTTGCGAATTTTGGTTTTCGCGGTAGCCCCTCTGTCCACTCACTAAAGAATAAATATGTCCGAAGCGTCTGAACCAGAGGGCTTACCGCGAACCACGTTCGACGTGTTGCCTCCCTGTCACACCTACGTACCAATTTACAAGTGCGACAAAGGGACAACGCGGTAGGTACTCCGTCGATTAGCAGGATGCGGAAGAGTGTGCGACGTTAAATACTCGGACACTAGTCCGGAATTAACCAATGCCCGTGATTATCCCACTCTTCCCTGTGCATAGATTTGGCTTAGTTCTACGCTGGGAAAGTGTAACCTGCTAATAAGTAGGTATCGATACCTTTGCACTTGTCTATGTATACGTTTGTATTATAAACTGTAGGTAACTATACAGCGAAAGTTTACCATTGGTGAGCTGATACCTAAGCTACACGTATATTTACTAAAAGTACCTACTAAAACCTCTCGACGTCGACTCTATCGTACTCGCTCCACCATTGAAAATACACGACCTGTCATCGTCTTACACGTTTTAGCCTTAACGAGACGTGTAATATCCATTACGCAGAATTTGTTAAGTTAACCACATTATAACGCTCCGTTAGACATGATTACCAAATTGACTTACAAAGTAAGTTAATTAAGCGAACTAACATATTAACATCAGAGAGACCGATACCTATAAACTTCAAAGTATAATTATTAATCTATCACTGGCGAACTAATTTGTGTCATAAACATATCTAGGCGTGACATAGGCTTTTATTATAAGGGCATTCAGGGCGAGCGATTATACTTGCTGCAACGTTTGAATTTTCGTACATTTGTTGGCCATTTTTTATTTATTTGCGATTTTCTTTTTTGTCACATTGTGATTAAATGTGGTGGATAATAGATAGTTCTCTATTCTGTACAATGTAAGCGTAATTTCACCGAATTCACCGTAAGTTCTACCTATACAAAATCGATTCTGGAGATACTCTTGAACGACTCGACTTCCTCAGGATATGACTTAGAGATCCAATTCACATCTAATAGATATCTTACGCTATCTAACGTAAAAGTGACATTGGTTGCCCGAATTGCGCTGCAAAAGAGAACTACTTGATACCTAAACTATAACGTATCTAGAATGGATCTAGTACGTGTCGTCTATTGTGAATATCTTGAAGTTCGAATACGGCAGTAGGACGTACTTATACAAGTAGAATATTCGTAACTCACCGAAAAATTACATATATTTTCTGTCCTATTGGGATTTCAACAACAGATAAAAAACCGGCCAAGTGCGAGTCCAACTCGCGCACGAGGGCTTCCGTACCCATTACGCAAAAAACGACAAAAAAAATTGTCGTATGGGAGCCCCAGTTTTGTTTTGTGTGAACAGAAATACATCATCTGTGAAAATGTCAACTGCCTACCTATCACGGTTCTCGAGAGCCAGCTTGGTGACAGACAGTCGGACAGACGGACACCGGAGTCTTAGTAATAGGGTCCCGTTTTTACCCTTTAGGTGCGGAACCCTAAAATTTTCCTATTACTACGACGTCGGTGCAGAAAGACACTTTTGTCTACAATGTGTAAGACTATAAAAATAAATTCCCTATAAATATTCTGGATACCACTTTAGAAACTTCATAATATTTTAAGTAAGTACTTAAAATATGAAAAATGACTTTGAAACTAGTTATTTTTTCGGCCGCAAACTTCAACACGCTCTGCATACGAGAGTAGTCATTACATCGAACACTTGTAAAAGTTATAAAGTGCCTTAATTTTGGAGGTGTTCGTTATAAGCAATTCCATGGTGTTTCAATAAACTCATTTACATAATATAACTCGATTTTTTGTTGGAACATCATGTTACGTTAAAACTATATTTTAGACGAATTCATCTTTTAATGTCCTAGAACGTAACGTGACGTGATAATTACTTACTTTGAACGGATTCTCGCTATCCTCTAGTGTCCTCCCGTTCTACTTAGTCCTAATTGCCTGCAATGAAATATAAATCACTGTCAATGGAACAAAGTTGCTTTTACTTTAATTTGATTTGAAACATAACAAATTCAATTATATTTTCTAATATCATCGATTTATTTTTGACTGCCAATTTTTCTTGTACCTATGGTGAGACTCTAGAGATTATGTAACTCAAATAATGTATATGTCCAAACGAATTTACCACAGGTACTTTAGGTACTATCATCTAGTCACTGTCTAAACCACGTCTAAATGCACAAAGCTGCAAAATTACATGGACAGATTAAGAAAGGAATTCATTTTAAACGGTGGCATCATCATTCATCGGTGTTCGACATCACTACGATAACCGGCAATGACACATCACTAGAGGTCGTCCACCTTAGATTGGTTTTGCGCGAAAACGGCGTCGCATATTACTTTCAGACCTATATACTCTCATATTTGTGATTCCCTAATAAATGTTGATATAAGTGGTGCTCTAGTGTTTTTACTCTTACAATTCATAAAGTGGGTAGGTAAGCACTTGCAGCTGGGTATACATCCACACTAACTTAAATCGTAGATACATTTTTACGCACGCCCTCTTTAAATCTAAATGCAAATCACGTAAATCTATAAACATACAGTTTCCGACTGTAGTAGTACTCCTTAGAGTATCCAGCTGCTTTTATTTACATCCAGTACAACGGGCGTAAATAACAATTTTATTATTTTGGATTCGCCGTAGTAAAAAGGAAAGTAGGGGAGAAATAGAGGTTGAATAATACTTGCGTGGGTGAGTACGAAAGTAACGTGGAAATAGGTACCTACTGTGGTTTTTTCGGAAGCCTAAAAGCCTCGACTGGGTACTTAGGTTTTTTAGGTAAGAATACAGAAAAGGATTGTTGAATTATTTAACACAATATTGCTTTGCAGGCTATTCTAGATCTTTTGTTACTATTAACTTACACACGTTTGTTGTGCACACCCGTAAATATGTTTCTAGATAGGCCTTTATTTGTATTTATGTGCCAGGCTTATTGTCTCGAAATTAAACCATAGATGTCAGCTTAATTTGGAGACAATATGTCCGGCACGTAGATATACGTTTGATTCACAAGTTGAGTTGAGTAACCCCTTGTACTATTTTGCTACCTCTCTACCCTATTATAGGTATTAGGTATCATTTAGGTACCATATTAATAATTTAAAAAAATACATATGGATGACCATCGCTCCAATATTCATCAATAAGTATTTACGCAGTATTATTACACACATACACATTTACTCCCACAGTTACATATGACTAAAATTTTTTGATGTACATCATAGATAGGTAAGTACAGCGGGATGCAAAATTGAATTGACACAATATGAATAAATTCATTTATAAAGTGGTTATGCAATTTTGGGGCTACGCCATGCAATATAATAAGCTGAGACCTAAAATGAACCAATTTATTCAGTATAAGATCGAATTGAAAGCTGAATCAAGCGTAGTGTTCAAGTAAGCATATTTCCGGCTGCAACTTGCTCGAAGTTGCACACAACTGACTTAAGTTACGTACAGGAGCTGTCTTCATTATAATTTCTTCAAATCGTTCTCCAAACGTACTATGTGATAGACTTCGATCAAACTTATTTGGGTCATTCACTGAAAAATTGTCTGCGGTTGCGTCTAATTGTCATGAGTCATGACTCCTTTCATACATTTTGTATCGGGTCACGGCATTTTTTGAGAATATTTCTAAGAAAGAAACAAACCCTAGTACCCACGTTATTAATATCTACCCATAGTTCATTTTTATGGTGATTTCTCGATTAGGTTGTACGAGTAATTATAAGTAAAACATAAAAATCGACGACCTGACTAAGGTTTTCTTTTTCATTTCTAGTAACTAACTATATGGCTCTAGTCGGGTAAAATGTAATTTTTATCACTCGGAGAAGGATAAATCGGTAGGCGCCATAAAAGTCAAATTGGCTACGTAGTTCTTAGTCTAGACACCATAGTAAACGCTATCTTTAGGTAAGTCCCTCATTTACTCACTCACACGCATCACACATATCCTGTACGAGTATAATGATGATAGTTCAATTAAATAATGAGGTAGAGTGTCAAACTTCTATGAAATTATGACATTTAAAATAACACTTGCACTGCGTGGGCTATCAGAATCGCTGCAGAGTGCAGACTTTTCTTTCTATAAGGTGAATAAAAACAGTACACTTTGCTAAACTGAGAAGTATCAGCTCCCGGTCCCCAGCTGTCGCCTCCAGCCGTCATGTCGTTGCTATTTAATTAGTGCTCTTTGCGCTCAACACTCGCTCCGTGACCATTGTGCTAACTCCTCGGAATTCAGCCAACAGATATTTAGTTAATTCATTTATCTTGATATCACTCAACCTTCATACAGTGTGAACACTTGTGAATGCCAGATTTTAGAATAGGTTCCTTAATTTTTTTTTGTAACACGTAGGTAGCATATAAGCGTACCTACAGCTTTTCTGAAACTTAGCGCACCTAACATGTGGACGGTTAAGTCCACACACACTTTACAGGAAGAAATCAGAAAACTTTGGCAGGGACCTCATTTGAAACTTTCCCCCGAAGAAAATCTTTACAATTTGAACCTTACAATGCGGGATAATAAATTGGTGTCAAAGAACTCCAAAGACCTTAAATTTTAGTTTTTTGGACGCATCCAATCAACTGATGCCATCCCATCTATATTTATTATATCGGGTGCCCTCCTGCCAACCTAAACGACACTGAACAATGGGCAGTAGGTACGAGGGTAGGTAGGTAAGTAGGTAAGATAATTGCATTAGGTAATAGAATTCATAATAAATAAAATGAAACAAATAATTCTTGGCCAGACATTGTTTCTTAATTTTTAATTCGAACAAAAACATAAAATAATAACAGTTTAAAAGAGAAAACTAACTGTTGTCAATTCCAGGAAAGCCTCTTTCTGATTTGAGTGAACAACAAAACAAACTCCTGCTGCTATGTCTACTACTACGTAGTAGGTACATATATGCATATTCAGAGTAAACAGAACGTCAAGTTTATACGGAGCCAATTTCATATACAAATCTATCCCGATGCGGAAATTGAAGTCATCTTCCGGTTCGACTAGTAATATATAACTTTATGTAATGATATTTCACGCTGGTATTGGTATCCGCTAGGAACGACAACGTCAGCCGCGTATTGGATGTACCAGGACAATCGACAATCGACTATTATACTGCGGATGGAGCTCAGGAAAATGTAACACGTTTCAAGCTTTGGTTTTCGATGTCACCAATATTGCCAATATCGCCGTACTCACCCTAGGCCTAGTACTGATATATACTGATATATAGATGTTTTGTTGTTGTTGTTGTTTTGAACTTAATTTGTTCTTCTTTATCTGAATTCTTATTAAGGCACCGTGAGTTCAGGTCCTCTGAACGCAGCTCACTGAGCACTGCGTCCAAAATTAAAACAACCCTTTTTGTTTTGAGTTCATAAATCGACGAATCCAGCAATATAAAAACTAGTTTGATGTATTCAAAATGTACTTAAATACAAAATACAGTACGTAGCGGCCTCTTTTTTTCAATATCTTTCGTAAAATTTAAATAATCACTAAAATTTAAAATTCACGTTAAATCTAAATAATGGCGCTAGTGTGCATGCTGATGGGCTCTTAATAAGGTTATTTAAGGTTATTATATATTAGCTACCGTGGAGATAGAGTTCTAGTAGTTAAAAAATAACGTAACCAATTCAATACCTAACCCTCTTTGGTCTCATGCGGCCTACTGAATGAACAGAATCATGTCAACAAGTCATTCATTCAGTCAAAATGGCGCCCGGCTCAATCAAAGAGCGGAATAGTCAAACAGCGGAGCCGCTCGCTAGCCGCGTTGACTTTAGCCGCTGTGTCAGAATACGGAATGGGAAAATGCATTTGGTCAAGTTGTCAGGTTGTTTGAATGTTTGTCAGTGTTTCGTGATTGTTGTCTATCGTGGACAAAATTTACTGACCTTTCTAAAACCTTATTGCGACGATATAAAGTCGATTGTTATTATACAGTTATTAACCAGATTAAGTACCATATGGGTTAAACAAATAGGCAAGATTACTAATCAATGAACAATTTAGATTTCCAAATAATTGTTAATAAGCGCAATCGGGTTAAAATATTTTTTTGTAGGTAGGTATCCGTAATGTGACTTTCCTCTGAACATCAATAAATTTTAAAAAAATACGGTCGAATTTATAACCTTTTTTGAAGTCGGTAAAAAAGGGCTTTAAAATTTAATTTTTGCACTGTATTCTTATCGGCATGTTATATCGTTCTACTTTTTTCAATTTGTTTGATGAAATTGATGAAAGTCTTCGAATGTATCGAAATCTTTAAGATTTGTAATGTTAACAGAAAAGATGACAGTTTTTCCAAACGTTTTTAACCCAATTAAGTTTCTAGCTAATACAATTTAAAAATGTAGGTAAAATAGATTTCTGTTTGTAACCGTACCCAAAACGACGAGGGGCATCCCAAAACGACGTAGGTACCTACATTCGTATGTTCCTAATTTGAAATTCAAAAGCACGTTACCGTTTAGAACGAAGATTGAAATCGATCGAACAAAAGATTGTCACACAGGAGAAGATAACTAAAGTGCGCCATGTTGCGCAATTTCACTGGAACTATTTTTTAGTACGAACCAGTTTCTAAAATGATTTCATTATCACAGAAAGTTATCGCGATAGAAAATGGAATTATTATTTCAGAAATCAAACCTGTTTACTCCTTTAAAACCAAATATTGCCATCTCAGCAGATTTTCATTAGTTTCCGATTTTGATTTATTCCCAATTCAATTCTATTAGTTTTATGTCTACGGATCTGTATTTAGGTGGATCCTCAGAAATGTAAACAATCTGTGTGGGTGAACAATGATCATACATTATGCAGATAAGAATGATTCAAAATATTATATAAAGGGGCAAAACGCTACGTTTTGTGTGTCACATGCCTAAGCTTGAGGTTGTAGGAGAGATTTGAGTTTGCAAATCGTCCTTGTTTGGTTCGCCATTTCGGAACCGCGTTTTACATACAAGTAGATAGTCTTTTTTATTCAATCTGTCCTTTATTTACATATTTTGTATCGTGCTGTTTTTTTTCGGAAGACTGTAAAAACGAATAATAACTGTTAAATACGAATTTAATAATAGTTAGCCATTTTATTTTTTACAGTTACATTTCTGCCTAATCCTTCTTAAACACCAACGAATACTGAAAAATAGTATTAGGACTATGACAGTAATAACAAATAAAATTAATGCAGCTAAATCCAGGTACGCTTTCTGATACGAAGGTACCAGAAGTGCAGGGGAGCGCAGGTATGTGGCCC
The DNA here is from genome assembly GCF_963556715.1 of Cydia fagiglandana. Lineage (NCBI taxonomy): Eukaryota > Metazoa > Arthropoda > Insecta > Lepidoptera > Tortricidae > Cydia > Cydia fagiglandana. The sequence continues at coordinate 25,720,991 of NC_085932.1, read as the reverse complement.
CGCGAGTGATGACCACGTGCTCCACCCAGTGCACCAGCTCCTTGCCTGGGGATACAGGCCGGTGGTGGTACGTGCGAGACACACGTTTCATGTTATCCCGGTACCTGAAATGGCAGTGAAGTGTGTGAATGGAGATGCACGTTATCACCCAAAAGATTTCCATTAGTAAGACGGACTTCTCAAGAGTTGAAAGACGATAGTCCTGAGTCGTCTCTAACCAGAAATAGACGGGCAGTCTCAAGAACCAATTAGATCCACACTTGCTATCCGGTCCGATGTCGAGCCCAAGCAGGAGTATTTCTCCGTTTCACAAAATATCAGTACATCGTTAACAATATTTGAAATGTAAAAAAGTTACATATGTGAATGGTTCATATTTTAAAATATCAAACATTGAACATTTTTGGCAAATATGCGTGCTGATAGCATGTGTGGATATAATCGGCCCTGGAACTGATGTCGGCCATATATATATTATATTAAATGTATGTATAGTTAGTTGCCGAATGAAGGAAAATAGCAATGGACTTACTTCCAATCCGTAAGCATCATTTTCAACGCATCTCTCAATTCTGACGGAAGACCGGGGCCATTGCACAGCTTTATGGCGATCCCTTTCTTGACAGCAGCTGCTGCATTATTATATTGGTCACCAGCATGCGGTATAGTTATCATGGGCACCCCAAAATGTATCGCTTCAATAAGAGACAGAAGACCGCCATGGGTAATGAATACTTTTGTATTTGGATGGTCTGAAATTTAAAAATAAACTTTATGTTGCCTAAAAAACCATAAAGTCATTAAAATTCGAAACAAACACTTACTCAGTATACTAGTCTGCGGAGCCCATTGCATCAAATGTACGTTATTCGGAAGATTTTCCAAGGGTACATCTAATTTCCATAAAACCGTTTGATTTAAGCTTCGGAACAGTTCTAAAATTTCCCGGCGGATTACGTCTTCCATGTCCTTTCCAGAGTTGGTGGTCCCGAAGCTAAAGTAAATAACACCTTGAGGTGATGCGTCCATTATGGATTGTAAATTCTGCGAATAAATGAATAAGATTAGCGTGGAATAATGATGAATACTAAGATCAGATTTCAATTGAAAAGTTGACTTCAGGTACTTTACTGTTATGCCGCACTCAAAATGAACATGTTATTAACAGACTAACAATAGTTATTTGTTTTACAAGGGGGCAAAGTTATTGTTTAACCGCTCGTTCTAATATTGATACCCGAGCAAGCGAAAGATTCCAAAATAGAACCGCGAGCGTAGCGAATGGTTCGAAAAATGGAATCTTGAGCGTTGCGAGGGTTCCAAACTGCGAGAGTTAAACAAAATTTGCCCCCGAGTGAAACACAACATTTTTCACCACCCCAACCCGAAGCAAATATTAAATGTAAAATATCAAACAAAATCAAACCAAATCAAATCCAAATGAATGTTATTAAACATTTATCATCCAAAATCATCATTCAAAAGTCAATTCTACCAGGAAACATAAGAAAATAACTCAAAATAATGTATTTGATTAATACTCTGCCTCACATGTGAATAAAATGCAACTTTGCTATTAGTTTTTGAAGTGCAAAGTAAGCCTTTCCGAGCTGGTGTGGTGAAAATCAACTTACCGCATCTAAATCCTCAACCGGCAATTTTATGTGATAACCAGCTATCTCCTTCACACTCGGGGGCACCCTCCAGGGCGTTGCAACTGAAGGATGAGTGTTTACTAACATCATTGAATAATTGTTCGGTATGTCTGCGTATGGCAGGAGATCTCGTCCCGTCGTCATGGCAGCCGATTTGAAGATTGTGTCGTAGATTTCTAGTTCAAGAGGATGGATTTTGTGTCTGAAACATACATGACTTACGTTTAATAACAATCGACGTCGGGATCCATTGAGAGTCCGGAGCAAGCTCGGTTCTCCATACAAAATATAAACGTAGTTACGATCTCATTAAACTACTAACTAGATTGCCCAGAAAGTTTGTAGGTACTTACAATAGGATATATATATATATATATAGGTATACGCTGGAGCTACATAAACTAATTACAGGCATAAATATACCTCATGTAATTGTATGTGCAAAGTTTTGGTTTCATTACAAACCAACACGCAGTTTTAAAATAAGCTCGATACTCCGTTTGTATGAGAAGGTGAAAGTGCTTGACGAAAGTCGGGCTTGCTCTTAAAGGGAATCGTCCCGGCATTTTGTGTCGAAGTTGTTAAATATTAAGGGCGTCCAAATCGCACCCAGATCGTAAATAGTCAATATCAATCAAATCTTGTTGTTTCTGTCTTCGAACATCTAAATCTTTAACCGCCCTTTGTTTTCTCAAAAGAGAATATTATTTTAGGGAATGTTTCAAAATGCAAATAGATTAATGTTTACGCTAACGCCACCTTAATATCATAGGTACCCTACTTCTGTTTATTAAATGACCTTAACATCTTACTAACAGACATGGTCTTTTACCACCTACTTTGTTATTCACAATACAAACAAACCCAACAATACGAACTCAGGGTCTAGACCTAGTTGAAATTCTAACGTATTTATCCGAAAACTAGTTAGAGCGTGGCTAAAAGATGGCAGAGGGTCGGACACCGGCAGCGGCCGGAGTAGTTCACAACTGAATCAACAACTGCAAACACGGGTCTCTCCGGTTTCTAATCTGTACAATTCATGCTCGCTATGAAGTAAATTTGTAAAGCTCTCGAAAGGCCAGCACAACATTAAAAACAAATTAGCAGAAAGGTAGTTGATGCCTCAGTTGGCTTCGAGTTGTGATTCAGGAATGAAAAATTTGATATATTTTCGCATACTACATAACCTAATTCTACTCTTACTGGAACGGCAAATTGTGTGATTGCAACAATGTTTCTTCGCTACCGGCCCAAACGCTGAAAACCACATTGAGTATGCAGCGTCAAAGAGTCCAGGACACAATTTTGTCATCTAATCTCAGATAGAACCCTAGTTCGAGTTCGGTATATTAGGTAAATGGGTACTAAAATTAGTTTACATCGTAAAATTGAATATTTTTATCACACGCCAGTATGGTGTCAGTGTCAGTCAAACGAAGTATAAATTTTGCACGTCACACTAAACAGCTTCATAGAAGTTGGAATGAACCATGCAAGTGGCACGCTTAGTGAGAGTAATATTCCGTCTAATTTAAATTTTCATTTTATGTAACTGTACGAAAGTTTGTTCCCATAAAAGAGCTGACTACCTCTCTAATTTATAGTAGGTAACAACAGACGAGTTTTGGACAAAGGTGGTATTTTACGACAAAACGACTCATTCAAGGGGTACTTTGTTAAATGTAAAATCACGTAATGGGTTAATTAGGTCCGCCATTAAAACAAAAAGGTAAAATACAATATAGAGAGAAAAAATAAAATTCTTTGACTGTACCTAAGTTACAACAATAGAGCATAATTGTTGTAGGTACTCCTACTATTACTATTATTTACCCACCGTAATATCCAAAGCTTCCTAATCTGCACATTGAGTTCCTTCAGTCTTTGCACGAAGCTCAGAGGCGGTAGATATCCAGAGTTGACGTCGGCCGAGTACGAGGGATTGGGGATCTCATCCATCAGTCGGATTGGCTGCCAGTGGAGCTGCGTCGATACAGACCAGATCAGAGGAGCAGAGAAGTAGCCCGCGAAACTGTGGAGCATTTACATACATGTTAGTTGCATAATGTTATAACCATATATTTAAAGAAGGAAAATATACTATTTTTATTTTTATTGGCCTGTAATGTCCCACTATTGGAAAAAGGCCTCCCCTCTCGATTTACACTCGATCTGGTCTTGTTTCTGGCCAGTTTTGGAGATATGCGTCCAAGTCGACTTTGCACCTCCGTCTAGGCACAGTCCATATAGCCAACCTCTGGGTGCGCAATTGCGCATTCAGCAGATGTGCCCTGCTCCCTTAAAGTTGTATTAAAGTAAGAACAAAACAGTAAAATATGTTTAAACTAAAGTGGGTCCGATCGTGCCAGTCGGCATCCCGAGATGATCTTACCTAGAATACATTTCCGAGTCTATCCACTCGGCGACCACAACGTCGAATCTGACGTCGGGCTTCCTCAGAAAGGCCTGCACTGCAGGATGGGTGACGACGAGCCGGCCCATCGTGTATGACAGCATTTGCAGGAATTCGTGGTTATTCGGATATTCTATTGTCAAGTTGCGGAAATATTCTGGAAATGTAAACGAGTACATATTGTTACTTTCGGTGATTTCGGGGGGTAAAAGATATTTAACAATTCGTGTAACCACTATCACACACTCGAATATCTTTATTAATCGCCTCATATTTTTTGAGATTAAAACCATAACATAACTAATACATTAATAGTCTATAAGAGCTTAACTTTCAATAGTTTTTGTAATGAAATATAGGTACTTATTAAGAACGGGTCACTCACATGTTTCACTCCGCACCGTCCGTCGTATATATTAAATATGTTTATGTCCCCTCATGATCAGGTCATCTAAAAAGGCAAAAGCCTAAGTAGTAAAATTCCTAGAACGCACAACAGCTAGCTAGCAAAATGCCTGAAACGCACCATGCCTGCTTTTTTTATTACCTAAATCGCATTAGGACCTAATAGCAAAATACCTGAAACGCACCATGTCTGCTTTTTTGATTACCTAAATCGCATTAGGACCTAGTAGCAAAATGCCTGAAACGCACCATGTCTGCTTTTTTGATTACCTAAATCGCATTAGGACCTAGTAGCAAAATGCCAGAAACGCACCATGTCGTCTAACAGGTAACCTACCTACCTTTTAGTCAGCGATATAGTTCATCCCTACAACTTGTATGGTGTGACTATTTTGACACTTTGACTGCTACGAACTATATGACGCTGACTGTACAGTCGCCATCAAATGTATCGGAGCGGTCAGTGTTGTACAGTCAGCAAAAATGTACATACCAGCAGCAGCAATATGCAAATTAATAAAAGTAATTTATAAGATATTAATTGTGATAAGCCTATTTTATTGACTTTAAATTACATTTTAAATTTCACTACCTGCCAAACGCGTGGTACGGTCGCCATCAAATATATCGAAGCGGTCAGTGTACTCAAAAATATCAGACCATGATTTTTATAACCAAATAAAGGCTTTGTTAAGATATTTGTGAAGACCTTGGCCACTTCGATATGTCTGATTGCAACTGTACAACAAAGTTTTAATAGAACATGAATCCTGCGTAGCCTGCACATTTTGCGACTTGCACATCACGCTATGTGATGATGATGAGATAATTATCATGGGATTAACTGCGTATATGATGTACATTACCATCAAAACTACCACCCAAATTTGGATTGAACGAAATCTAGTAAGTAGTTTTTTTTTAATTCGTCATAAATAACTTTTATGTTATATGTTACTTGCTGCTACGGAACCCTTCATGGGCGAGTCCGACTCGCACTTGGCCGCTTTTAATTTAAATAAGGGAATGTTTCCTTTAATTAAAACAAGCTAACTTTTAAGGATTTAAGCCCTCCAAGGGCCTATTTCACCACGGTGACAGGTGCGACAAATGTGAAAGTGTCCATTACTGGCTTTGCAGGCGTCCATAGGCCACAATTACCACTTACCTTCGGGCGGGATGTGTGCTAAAAAAACTTAATAATTTCGCCAATAAACAGATATTACTTTCGCGAAGAGCTTGTCAAATTGTCACAATAACACTACAATTGTAGCGGGTGCCGGGTGGCTCTATACTCCAATTTTTAATTCAAGACTAAAAAATCTACTATAATGATGCCACAGCAACAAAATTTTCGTATTATAGATCCCTATTTTGTAAAATACACGTCAAGATAATTTACTTATTGGTGTATACAGGACAATTGCTTATCAGATATACTACAATTTAGGTAAATCTAATTTAAAGTATATTGCCATTCAGCTGTTTTGCGTTTTAGACATTACATAAATTAGGCAACAGCATATTTTGTGACTCTGCTACTCAGACATTTGACGTTTTGGGTGATTTAAGTCTTAGGCATTATGATTGTAATGTATTTTACTTCTTAGGTATAAAGCTTCTTAGACATCCGTTTCAGGCATTTTGCTACTTAAGCGTTTTGCTTTTTAGATGACCTGATCATGAGGGTTTATGTCTCACGGAAGTTTTGTTATAAAAGTTATTGTATTTTTTTAATGAATATAAGTAATCGTAATGTCTTATTGAAGCTCACCGTCAGACGTTTCCAGATTAGAGCTGATGTCTATTTGCGTCAGATTGCTCGGTGGTTCCTTCCAGGGGAATGGAGTAATGTACGTAACCTGAAAACAGCAAACAAATCTGAGAATGTGTGTTATAGGAGTACATAAATACCTACAATAATATTTTCTCTGTTGTAATGAGTACACCATATAAGTACCTACTTCTCAAATAAACAGTACCTAATTTTAAGAAAATGGGACTTTAAAAATTAATTTAGTTTACCTTATGACTGGCATCCAAGAGATTTCGCACATAGCCATCGCCCAAAATTCCATGACTTTTTGTAGGTTCCGGAAATATTACTAGAATTTCGTAACTGGTACAAATTTCAGCCAGGGAACTCAGAATAATTACCAAGGTACTTCGATGAATGAATTCCATTTTTAACTGAAAACGAACAATTTCGAATTGTGAATGTTTTTACTTCCCTTTAATATTTCACTTTAACTTACACTTACGTACACTCATATATAAAAACGAATCAAAATGCAGCTACTTAAATTATCAAACATTCACACCACACTGACTAAACAGTGCTTTTGTAATCAGAATGTACCTAAGAAGTACTAACTGCGTTAATTTTCAAACAGGCTTAACACAAATATGACCTAGGCCATCATTCATCGCCAATGATAAATGGCCCCACCTTTTTACCCTATCTAAGTCATAAATACTCGGAACATCACCAAGTCTCCTAATTATGGCAACATGCCAAATCTAAAGATGAGCTTCCACCGGAGCTCGGCGGCTTCGGTGCGATGTTGCATAGCATAACTAGCGAAGCTGTGAAATTTTGTTAATTACGAGGAAGAATGGGTAATTAGGTAGCGAAGTTGTGAATTGTGAAACTTTATGCAGGTGAACGATGCAAGGATTTTTCTTATCAGATTGGTAGCACACATTTTTCGCTCTTCGCCCTCGCGCACATGTTGTATCTTCACCACACTACACGGGATCGTTATGCCATTTAGGGTTCTTGCTAAATTGGAAATTCTATAGCGTAAGTATTGAACAACCAATTAAGCTAGGACCTTAAATGGCGCAACAATAGCGGAGCGTGATGGTTCATACAATGTCACACTCCACTAAACCCATATCCACTTTATTGAGCCCGGCAACAAAATTAAAGAATAGGTATAGTAACAGCAAGGAAATCTGGAGTATTTATGATATTTCCCTTATATATGTAAATGGTCTACCGCTTAGCGTGTTAAAAGATGAAAGTCCTATCCGTCTTTCATGTTTTAGGCGTGTTGTATCAAAGATACTGCAATTAGTTTCCACATATTTAACAAATTAAAACTATGCTTTTTTTCTCCAGTCATGGACACCAAAGTTCCAGTAATGGGCCCCCGGTAATGGACGTGGATCCAGTAATGGGCCCCCTATAATGGACATTGCTCTATCAGTATAAAATATTGAAATGGGGAATAAATTACGGCAAAATAAAACAATTTTTGGTATAAGCTTTTATCGCTGAATGTATTTTTCTTTCCACAGCCAATTATTATTGTATTAGATCCATCGAGACAATTCTAATATACCCTAACACAAGTAATTAGGGTTTAATGCGATAAAGTTCCCATGGCCACCTCCTGTCTCCATCATCAGATCAGGTCCATGTTATCATAATATTGCATTATCATCCGATTTGTATACTTAATTACGTACTTACACAAAATTTCAACTGAATCGGAAATCAAAAAGTGGCTCAAATTCAGCTACCAAGATTGGACCCACACTAACTAACAGGGCAAGTTAAATAAAAGTTTGGAAAAACGATATTAATTTATTTGAAGTCCGAGAATACCTCCTGGTTGACATATTTCTTAACTACATTTTATTTCTGTATTGTTTAAACATGAAATTATGGCATAGCAAGCATCATTCTGTCATTTGTCCCATCATAGGAGGTACGCAGTTTTACAGCTCCTATAATGGGATTGGGCCAAATACCACTATTTTTTTACATCTGTGGAGTCACAACATAGTGTGTTGTATACCTTATCTCATGGTAAATGCAATTAACAAAACACATTCTAGTTTTAATCAAGTATTAATTAATTAAAATTTAATAAATTAACTCACCTCTCTTAGCGAAGTTGTTAAGAATTCGTAGTGGTATTTTTTTTCAGTGACACGACAACTTTTAGGTTGACGCCAATTTCTTAAAAAACAACCAAATTTAATAAAACTTAAAACTGAAACAGCTCTAGGACTCTTATTTATGATAATATACAGCCAGTGTTATAAACTACTTTTAGGTACTTATTTTAGAGGAATTATGTTTTTGTGTCCCATTACTGGTTCCACGTCCATTATAGGGTCCACTACTATATACCTACAGTTAGTATCAATGGGTTTTTTATTGCGCAACTCTCCGCTGCATCGCAGAGAGCACTGGTGGATGCTCACCTTTAAATGGTGAAAATGGAACTATCACACTCGACGACCATATTTTATACTAAGCAGTTTATTACGTGTCATATAATTTGGTTGTAGTGTCAGATAGCGGTGAAGAATGGTTGTAGTTGCGTTGCAATGTGGATATTAGAGAGATGGTTGGTACTTAATAAGTTCGGTGTGCGTGTGTGGAACAAAAGTTGATGCTGTTACTATTTGTATATGTATATAATCATATTATGATAGTGAAGATAAGTATCTTTTTGCATGTTGTAACTGCTTTAAGTTCAGCTAAACTTACTATAGAAACTACTAAACCTAATATGTTTTCTTTCTAAGAATCAGAGTAATTTAAGATACCCACTGTTTGTACCTTACACAGACTAACCCCCTTATTCATAAACCTTTACTAAAGTTAACAAGCCGATAGTAATAATTTGTCCCTTTTCGACGTATTGTAATGATGGAAAGGGACAAACGATTATTATCGGCTTGTCAACTTTAGTAAACGTTTATGAATAAGGGGGTTATACTTAAAAAAAAACCTGCCGAGTGCGAGACGAAATAATTCGAAACGCCATACAAATAACATGGTGTACCAAACGATTTCGGTACGCCATAAAAATAATATGGTGTACCGAACTATTTGGATTCTATCCGAAACTAATCTAACTGTACGAAAATGATCAAGTAAACCGTAGTGACTGTAGAATGCTGCCAGCCTTGTGTTGCTGACTATATGTGACAAATGAAGTGCTAAGAGGCTTTGGAAACTTGCTGTAGGCAGTACGCTGAAGAGGGTTGACGTATTACAGTTGATGGGACTTTGATGCTGGGAGTGATTGTTTATAGTGAAATTTGATGTAGGTTCGTAGATTGATTTAGTTGATTCTATTATTATATCCGCCGTACATCACGTACCGTCGTGTAAAACCATTTAG